>NC_138766.1:94479004-95079004 GCF_965113315.1 Podarcis vaucheri | reverse complement strand
GGGAGGGCAGGTGTCATTCACAACATCTGCTGGAGAGTACCAGTGTGCTAGGATGCGGGGGGGCGCTGTGGGTTAAACCACAGAGCCTAGGACTTGCCAATCAGGTGGTCGGCGGTTCAAATCCCCGTGACATGGTGAGCTCCCATTGCTTGGTCCCTGCTCCTGCCAACCTAGCAGTTCGAAAGCACGTCAAAGTGCAAGTAGATAAATAGGTACCACTCTGGCGGGAAGGTAAACGGCGTTTCTGTGCGCTGCTCTGGTTCGCCAGAAGCGCTTAGTCCTGCTGGCCACATAACCCGGAAGCTGTATGCTGGCTCCCTTGACCAGTAAAGCGAGATGAGCGCCACAACCCGAGTCGGTCGCGACTGTACTGAACTGCCAGGGGTCCCTTTACCAGTGTGCTACAACCATGGTGGGTGACTGGACACAGCCCAGTTCCTCCTTGGTGCAGGGCGCTGAGGTCCCACGAGTGGGCAGGCAGGATCAGAGCCCCTGTGCTCAGTGCCTGGGCCTTGGCGCATGTCCTCCCTGTAGCTGGGGGAGCCAGATGTGTGTCCCAAATGCAGCAGCTGCCTCTGGTCAGCGCTGGCTGGGTGGGAGCAAAGGGTCTTGGCTTGCCACGTTGGCTAGTGGGGAAGTGGCGCAGAACCAGAATGTGCTGCGAGGGCCTGCAAGCAGTGAGCTGGGGGCTGCGAAATGCTTTGGCCCCTCCAGTCTCCTTTGCAGCCGGCTGAAATCAGCTCCAGCCCAGGGCCCAGATGACGTGGGTCTGTGTGGCGGTGGCCCCCGGGGGCCCTGATGGGGCAGGGAGGACTGCTGCTGCACCAGAAGGCTGCTGCCCCCTCCCAGCTCATGGGCCTTCCCCTAGGAGGAAGAAGGGGGGGCTCCCGTGCTGCGGCTGGGGGGGTGGCAGAGCAGCCCACCCAGGACTGGGGTCCCTCATGGAAGCTGCGTGTGGCACTAAGTCTGCCTTTCAAAGAGTTGGAGGGGACCCCAAGTTTCACCCAGAGCAGCTAAAGGTCCTTGGCAAGATTGCTGGTCCCACAGAGCAAAGGACCCCGAGGGAGCAAGGCCCCATTTTAGGGGGTCCACCTGTGTTTCTGAAGCTTGGCAGGGGGTTGGACTCGATGGCCCTTGGGGTCTCTTCCAACTCTCGGATTCTGTGAAGCTGGGAGGGAGGTTTCCGACTATGCTGAACTCTTCAAGTGTTCAAGGCGCACCGTGCAAGACAGAGATTGAGGGTTGGAACTTCTACACTGGACCATTTTCTGTCTGCCTTGCACCACCCAGGTGTGCAAAGGATGAGCGGAGGGGAAGAATCTCCTTGCCAGGTAGAGCAACCATTTCAGCAATGAGAGTGCAGGATCCTACCCTTGGCTCAGACTTCTCAAGAAATGAGACAAGGGGCAGCCTTTTGCTCCAGATTTCGCTGCATTTCTGGAGTCTCTGTAAAAAAAGGGGGGGCTGACCAGGATGGGGAGATAGAAGGGAGGCCAGCACTGGGATCCAGATGGGTGGAGAGTGGAGAGTGTCTGGTGGAAGGAGGGATTGGGGCCTTGTGTGGGGGACAAAGGGAGAGCAGCTTAATCTTGTGGAGAAACAGGTGCCTGGGGGCCAGTTTGTTTAATGGCCCCTTGGAGCCATTGGGAGCGTTTAACCCTTGGACGCTGCTTTGCACGTCTGCTTGATTTTTAAAAAGAAAGAAAGAAAGAAAGCAGACTATGAGCAGGGCACATTCCTTGCCAGCGCGATGCTCTCCGCCACAGATCAAGCGAGGGGCTGCTGCTCTCCAGATGGCAGAAGAGAATTATGGGATGTTTTCCTGTGACGACACTGAACATGCTGCTCCCTCGACGGGGGGGGGGGGGATATCTTCTCACTCTGTGAGGGAAGAGCGCAGTCACACGCTCCGTGTGCTAAATGGGGCTGCTTTTCATGTACGGCGTCAATGCACAACCCCGCAAAATGCGTAGAGAGAGGCACATTGCCATATATTCTAGCGCACATAAAACGCTCCATCTCAGGGAAGTGAGGGCCGGAGAATCTATTGTGTTGGATGTGGAGGTGCTTCTAAGGCAGGCATCCCAACCTCCGGCCCTCCAGATGTTTTGGACTACAATTCCCATCATCCCTGACCACTGGTCCTGGTAGCTGGGGATCATGGGAGTTGTAGGCCAAAACATCTGGAGGGCCGCCCACCCGCCCAGCCTGTGTTCTGGTCTGGTTTCTTTCTAGGTGATTAGGCTGGGTTTGGGGTTTAGGGGCTGGTCGGTGCCCTGAAGTCTCTTGCCTGGTTCCCACAATGCCAGACGTCACGTAACACATTTCTGGATTGGCTCCCGGCGTCTGTCATCTTGGTCTCCAAGCCCAGTTTCCAGAGGGCAAGACACTGAGAGTTGTGAAGTGAAATCCTAGCTAGATGCACTTGGGAGAAGGGTTCTCCAGAACCCTCCACTTGAAGGGGGGCTTCTGGGGCCACAGAAAGGGGGTCTCCCCCCCCACTGGTATGACTTGAGCCTTCAGCCGCTGTGTGAGGCTGGTCCCTCTGCCCAGGGCATGGGAGGAGGTACAGAGTGGGGCTGTGTGCCCCGTGGAGCTTCCTGTCTTGCTGGCTGGCCCTTCCTGCAGAAGAGCTGCTTTGGCCTTGGGCCCTCTGCGGCTCTGAGCTTGCGGGTTTGTGTTGTGCGTTGCCAGGTGCCTCTCTCCCAGACTGGCCCCGAGTCTCCCCCTGGCCAGGCGGCACACCCCAAGAATTGGTCTTCCACTGCCAGTCTCTTCAGGGGCCCTTTTATCCCTCTCCATAATGGAAAGGGGCTTGGAGAGAAAGGCCGCCCCCCACAGGCCCAGCAGAGGAGGCGGCCTGCTCTAGCCCCTGGCAGGGATGCCAGGCAGGACCCAGGAGCCATGGTGGGGGCGCTGGGCGGCAGGGGGACCCGGGAACTTCGCCCCTAGAGCTTCCCTTGGCGCCTTTATCCGCCTTTGTGGAAAGGACCTCCGCCCCCAGAATCACCCCCTGCCGCAAGCCTCGTTTTTAAAAAGAGGGGGCAGCTGATCTTTGCGGGTGGGGAGGGGGCGCTTGGGGTTTCTGTGGTTTTGGTGATGTGGAAAGATCCAAGGTCCCTGGTCTTTGCTGCCCTCCGCTCCTGGTGGCTGATTTGGCCGGGGGCATCTCAGTGCCCTCTCCCCGTGGTGGGTGGGCCGAGTGAAGGGATTAGGGTTGTGAGGCCAGAAATAGGCCCGGCCGGGAATTAGGGCGCCTTAAGCTCAAAGCGGATTACGAGCCGGGGGGGAGGGGACGCCGTAACCCCCCCATCCTCGGCTGGCGCTGCCACCCGTAGGGGTCTCTGTGTGCCTTGCGTGGAGACGGAGCCTGGTGACGCAGCAGCAGCGACGGCAACGGGGGCATGTGCAGCCTTGGCCTGCTGGGATGTTGCTGGGATGCTTGGCCCTTGGGAGGGGCGGCCTCTCCCTCCACAGCCTCCCAGGAGGGGGGTCTTTGGCCGGCCTCCTTTCAGGCAACTCCCACCCTGTTGCTTCCGCTCTGCTGCCCTGTTTGGGCTTGGCGTCTCTGCTGGAGGGGCTTCTTGGCTGGCGAGCGCTGCAAGTGGCACCAGCAAGGGCTCCTTCCTCCCCCCCCCCCCCGCAGTTCCCAGTCTGCCATCATCCATTCTCAGTGAGCCTGGAGCAGAGCCTCTCTGGGCATGGGGAAAGGAAGCCCCTTTGGGTGCCTAGGGGGCTGCTTTGGGGTCCCTCTTGGGCCAGGGAGCAGGGGCATAATTCTTGGCCAGCTGCAGCCCCCCCCAGCCTCCCCCCTCCCCCAGTGCAGCCAGCCACCCTGCCCCATCCTGGCCTTGTTTCAGCTGGGAAAGTGCTGGAGCCCAAGTTTCCTTTTCTACAAACAGCTGCCTGGTCCCCTCCTAGTTGCTGACAGAAGCGGCAAGTGCTAGGAATGGGCACTAAGGGGGGGTCGAGGGGGGGCGTGATCAAAATGCTGCCTTCCTCCCTTCCATCTTGCAGCTCCTGGCTAAGTGGCACAACCAAGTTGTGCCCGTAGCTGTGGGCTGCAAAAGTGGAATAACATGTCCCTTGCTGCTGGCACAGCCTGGCATCTTCTCTGAGCACCCTCACCAGACCCCCTGCTTGGTCTGAGGGGAGGAGGGAGCAACACCCCCCCCAGTTTGCTAGGGTGTTATCATGGACTGCTGCCACTATCTGGGGTCCTTGAGCAAGAGATTCCATGCAGAATTCCTCCTTCGCTTACCTGTTTGCCCTTCCTGATTACCTGGGTGTTTGCCTTGCCTTGCATCTCATGTCTTGTTTCTGGGAAGGTGTCTCCCCCTTTCATTTCCTTAAATCCATGCTCAAGGTCCAGCTCCCCTGCCAAGGCTCAGGCTGCTTCCTTCAGCTGCCCAATCATTGCTGCTCCATTGCCAGCTGCGAGGAGGAGGAGGAGGAGCAGTGCTGCAGTGGCCTCTTCGTACTGCGGGGAGTGCTGGGCTCTGCCTGCTACTTTCTGTTCACACAAGCAGGCAAGCTGCGTCTGCTGCGGGGGGGGGGGCGCTTTGCACCTCAGCACACGTTCACCAGAACCCCGGTGGGGGTTCATTTTACAACCCTGTTTTAATTTTTAAAATAAAGCTTTTAATCATAATTAACGTTCCCCCCCCCGCCTTTTTTTAATGAAAGAGAGGTGCACTGTTGAATCAAAAGAACAAAAATGGAATTATAGGAGGTGCCCCCCTGCAAATGCTGCAATGGGCCTGCGCTGCGCTGCGATGGGTTCAGTCTGCCGACACTTCGCTGTCTGCATCAAAGCCATGCCTTTTAAAAAAAGACAGAAGGCACTGCTAAGGAACTCCTATTTGGGGACTTGCCTGGCTTTTTTCTGGCCCATGTAGGACCAGTCTGGATAGTTGGCCTTGGTGAAGACTTGACGTTTTCATCCCCAAAAAAGTTTTTTGATTTGAGTTTCCATTGAAATAAGGCTGTATTTTAATGTTTTAATGTTGTATTTTAATCTTGTTTTTAAGTTGTATTTCAATCAATTTGTTTTTATATTGGGTGTTAGCCGCCCTGAGCCTGGTCTTGGCTGGGGAGAGCGGGGTATAAATAAAATGTATTATTATTATTATTATTATTATTATTATTATTATTATTATTATTATTGACATCTGCCCTGGCAGATCTGTGGTCCTCATCTGTTCTTCCGACAAGTTTCTGTCATCTGGGAAAGTCCAAAATGGGGAAAGCACGAGTTTAGCATGACAGTGTTAAGTGGATATCCCGTAAAAAGTGAGCAAACAGTGTCACACTCAATGCTGGTTGTGACAGAGCCCTGAAAGGGTCACATGGTGGATGCAATTCGCCCTTTCATAACAGCTGTCTTGGTCTTGCAAAACAAAAGTCAAGGCCCAAGAGACAATCTGGCCCCTGTCAGTCTATCCAGGGAAACAGCCTTCGCCGCTAATCTGAGTAACTTCAATTACTCAAGCACTTGATATTTACTGTTTGGGGCCAGTGAACCATTTCATCCGCTTCTTCTTGTTGCGTATACAGTAGTTCAGATTGTGCTCATCAAAGGCAGAAGAGCGCTGCCTCCTCAAAGGACACACGACCCAGACTGTGCGACACACACACACCCTTCTCCTCTTGGCGCACTGTGTGCTCTCAGCCAGGCCTGGCCGTCTTTGCACATTGCAAGGAGCCAGGATGGCTGGCACAGCTGTGTCCACTTGGGAGCAACGGGGGGGGGTCCTTTCTGCCCGGCCACCCTTCCCTAGATGTGAGGGGAAGAAGCAAAGCACAAGACCACACTTTATTTAATTTATATGCTACTTTCCCTTGCCCCTTTTATTTTCACAACCACCCTGTGAGGTATACTGGGCTGAGAGACTAGACTGACTCACGTTCACCCAGTCCGCTTCGTGACCGAGTGGTGATTTGAACCTTGATCTCCCCCGTTCTTGCCTGTGACACTTCTGTAAAACAACTCCTGCTATTGCACCACTACTTGGAGAACTGACTGTTGCTCCCTGTGACACCCAAATCGGAGAGCCCGGCCGGCTTCTCCCTAAGAAGCCAGGGCTTGCAGGGCAGCAACAAGACACTGTCTGAGGCCAGCAACGCTGGGTTCAGATGTCACAGGAAGCCAAGGTTCATTGCACTTTCTGGTTTGTTGCTCAGAAGCAGGAGGGCCGCAGCAGGTGCCCCTGTGTGCTCCTCTTTCCTGGTAAGGTGGCAAACCCCGGCAGCTTTTCTCATTTGCTGGAAGAAGAGGCCGAACTTGCACACTCTGCTTGCAAATTGCGCACCTTGAATCCGCGGTGTCCTTGGGATTATTTGAAGTCCTCCCTTTCTCTGCAGACAGAGCAAAAACCAGAGCATGCTTTGGCTCCTGATCCTGGGCATCGTTACCAAGAGGGAAGTCCTGTTGACTGCAGGAGGACTTTGCTCCAGGGAGGCGGACTTGAGGCGGAGCTCAGGGCCTGTTTCCGGGAATGGCAGATTGAGCAGCTGCTTAAAGCAGGCTCTAGACCAGTGGTGGCCAAACTTGGCCCTCCAGCTGTTTTGGGACTTCAGCTCCCATCATCCCTAGCTAACAGGACCAGTGGTCAGGGATGATGGGAATTGTAGTCCCAAAACAGATGGAGGGCCAAGTTTGGCCACCACTGCTCTAGACCAGCGGTTCTCCACCTGTGGGTCCCCAGATGTTGTTGGACTACAACTCCCATCATCCCTGAGCTCTGGCCTTGCTAGCTAGGGGTGATGGGAGTTGTAGTCCAACATCTGGGGACCCACAGGTGGAGAAAGGCTGCTCTGTGTGCTGATTGGGCTGTCAGGATCCTGCAGGAGCATCTGCAAGTGGCTATTTGGGCAAGGCGTTGAGGCCCAAGCACAAAGAGGGTGCCCCCCTTACTGCCGGTAAGGGATGGATTCCTGCTGCTGCTTTGGCAAGAGGGTCACACACACCCCCCATTGCATCTTGAGGGGAGTAGACGCTGGATCCCCTGAGGAGATGGAGGTGCTGACGGCAGCAAGCCCTTCATGGCCGCAGGAGGAGAGCAGCTTCCCTGGAGAGAAGGAGGCTTGGCCGGGCTCAGCTGGGATTCTGCAGAGGGCTGTTGTGGCTGTCATTGGACCCCCCAGGGGAAAGGGAGAGGCACATGTTGTTGATCCAGGCTGGCTGGTGAAGAAGAGAAGGCTCATGTGAGCAGCTGGGCTGAGGCACAGGGCTGCACCTTGGGCCGCGTGCGGCAGAGGCTGGTGTGGCCCCTGAGGCTGGTGGGGGGCTCAGCGTGGAGGTCCAGGGCAGGCTCATGCTGGTCCCCAGAAGCAAGAGCTTCCTGGCAGGGATGTGGGAAGATGCTCTCCCTTTCAAAGTTACAAGTGGGGAAACAGGAGTGTTTTTGCAGCTTCTGCCCCCGCAGGAATGTCCGGCCTGCTGCACACGGGGCTGGTGGTGTCGCTTGCCCTTTGAGAGTGTGTGGCGCAGCACATTTGCCAGCTGGGCAGGACAGGCAAGTCCTGGAGGAATCGAGGGAGGGAAGGGGGCAGGTGCCAGCCCAGTGGTGGGTCAAGTGGGAGGGGGAAGGGAGGGAAAGAGGGGTCTAGTTCTGGGAATTGGAGGGGGGGGGAATTCCCAGCCACCCTTTGCTCCTTGTTTCCCGCAGGTAGACAGGCTTCCCTCTGGCTCTGCCTTGAGCTCTCCCCAAGGGGTGGGGTGCGAACTGGGTGCAGATGGGGGCTCTTCTTCCCCAGGAGGATCACGCTGGCAGCTAAGGAGGCAGCTGTCGTGCTCCCAAGGTGAGGGCTGGTCTCAAGAGGCCTCTTGTGTCACAAGGAGCCAGCCAGGCATTGAGGCTGCCGGAGGACAGCGGTCAGATTATGAACTGGAGTGAGCTGATGGGGCTCTCACTTGTGAGCCAGCGTGGTGTAGTGGTTAAGAGCGGTAGACTCGTAATCTGGTGAACCAGGTTCGCTTCCCCGCTCCTCCACCTGCAGCTGCTGGGTGACCCTGGGCCAGTCACACTTCTTTGAAGTCTCTCAGCCCCACTCACCTCACAGACAAAATAAAAAAAATCCTTCCAGTAGCACCTTAAAGACCAACTAAGTTAGTACTTGGTATGAGCTTTCGTGTGCATGCACACTTCTTCAGATACACTGAAACAGAAGTTGCCAGATCCTTCTATATAGTGAGAAGGTGGGGAGGGGTATTACTCAGAAGGGTGGTGAAACCCCTCCCCACCTTCTCACTATATAGAAGGATCTGGCAACTTCTGTTTCAGTGTATCTGAAGAAGTGTGCATGCACACGAAAGCTCATACCAAGAACTAACTTAGTTGGTCTTAAAGGTGCTACTGGAAGGAATTTTTTTATTTTGACTATGGCAGACCAACACGGCTACCTATCTGTAACTCACCTCACAGAGTGTTTGTTGTGGGGCAGGAAGGGAAAGGAGAATGTTAGCCGCTTTGAGACTCCTTCGGGTAGCAATAAAGCGGGATATCAAATCCAAACTCTTCTTCTACTTGCCAGCATAAAACTAATGTGGAGCAGCTTCTGGTGCATTTGCAGGCTCAGGTTGAGGGGGTGGTTTTGGCCCATGAAGCCGCCTGCAGCTTGAGATCAGGAGGACCCCTTGCACCACCCCGATCCCACCCCCGTCTTTAAAGTATTCATCAGAAGGCCCTCTCCAGGCTCCTCTTCCTCCCAGTCAACATCCCTTCAGAAGTGAGGAGTTCAGTGCTTGAAAATAGTGGTCCCTTGCTTCAGATATCTTAGTACGTGGGGCGGAATAGGGGTGCCTTGGAAGGGAAGGGCCCTAATATTGCCTTGGGGTGCTCTTCCCACTGTGGCTCAGCTGGTGCCCAGACTCTGGACCTGAGGCACAAGGCTAACATGTTTTTGTCCTCTTGTGAGCGTTTAATTAGGTCACTCCGTGATCTTTTGCTCCTGGGCTGCTCTCTTCCAGCTGCGTTTCATGGCTTGCCTGCCTGCTTTTGCTGCTGCTTTTGCTGACTGACTTCTTCGCTGGTTCACACATAGTGCCAAGTCACGGCTTGGCAGACCAAGAACCTGACACTGCAAGTTGCTGCTTTCCCCCAAGTTTGTTCTGTTTACAGCTGCTCTTGCTCCGTGTCAAGGAAGAGTGTTGGGCTTGCACATGACATCAAGCCACAGTTGACAGAAACCATGGTTGTGAGCCGACAGCAAACCATGGTTAAGCCACTGGGCAGGGTTTGGGTGACCAAGCAAACCATAGGTGAAATGAACCGTGGCTTGGCGTCATCTGCAAACAAGGCTTGTTTTGAATCTGTCATGGTTCGTCACCTTGAAAATTCCTTAAGAGCTGGAAGATGGGGTGTGCACTTTAGCATACATTTAGGACCATCCTCAACCTGACCCGGGGGGGGGGGATCTTCATGCTAGACTGTGTGGCACTCAGGCAGCCGCCAAGACACGGTGGAGTCCTTGTTTTCTTCCCTTACATAGGGACCCGGAAGTATCTGATGAAAGATTGCATTAGGTTCCAGTTAAACAGCTCAGATTTCCTCCAACGCCCTGCCTTAGCCAGAGCTGAGTAGCACACCCGGTGTGGGGAGAGGCAGGAGGACGTTTGACCAGCAGGATTAGGCCAGCCTTGCCTGGTGGCCTTGAACTGTTCCAGTCTCCCTCCTGGGTGTCACTGCCCCACCTGGGCCCTGGCATCCCTGTGGGCAAAAGGCCGACTCAGAGCTGAACAGAAAGCAGCCCTGCCCTTTGAACTGGGCACCTGGCCCTGGACTGACTCCAGGCTGTTCCCAGTCCCATTCCCTCCGTCTCTGATCCAAGGTAGATGAGATGTTGGCTGCCTGGCATCTGAGTTTGGCAAGTCAGAATGGGGCATAGCAAACGGGCTGGGGGCATTTAACCCCCCCTTCTGTGTCCCTGGCTGGAAATCACCCAAGGGAATTGTTCCTTCTGGCGGGGGGCGGGGGGGGGGTCTAGTGGCCTCGATCCTGATTCTTTCTCTCCTGCTCCACATTATTTTAACCACCAAAACAAAGCTTGCTCCTTGAATGCCAGCCCCAGCCCGGCTATCTATGTGTGAGGAGGAGCTGATCTTTCTGCCATGACTCTGATGCTCTTATGAGTCACCTGCTGCTCTGGAGTAACTAAAACTATTAGTACTAATCGGTCGTTCAGTTCTCTCTCCCTCTCCCTCCCTCCCTCCCTCCCTCCCTTCCATTTGGCACCATGAAGAGTTTTCTGGTGGCAGCGTCAGGGAAGGAGGGGCTGGTCACTTCTGTCTCTTAGGGGCTGCCCTGTTGCAGTTCCTATGGGAGCCCATCTCTAGGGAGAGACAGTGGCCTTGTGGGGAAGAGGGGACGGCCGAGTGACCTGGCAGCCTTGGGAGTGGCTATCTGATGCGCAGGCAGGCTTGCAGCAGTCCAGAGGGGCCCAGAATGACAGCTTGAAGGGGGGGGAGGCATGGCTGCTGGATGCAGAGGACTGTCCAGACTTTATCTATCCCTCAAGGAGGAGATGAGGAACTGCCCAGGGGATCTGTTTGGGGTACTGTGGAGGCATGAGGATAGGTCCTTAGGGATCCCTGGATTGCCCCCTGGCCAAGCTCATTTTGGGAAAGCCGACGGGACTTTAATTCAGAAAGTACACTGGGAAGAGTTTAGAACAGGGGTCGACAACCTAAGGCCCATGGGCCACAAGCGGCCCACGGGGGTCGTTTAACCGGCCCCCTAGCCAAGCCTCCCGTGCAGTGCTAAACCGGTGCAGCACGGCACACAGACTCACTTCTGCAGCGCCAGAAATCGTGTCTGTGCAGACGCCAGAAATGGCGAGCACAGAGGGATCTCTGCTGTAGTGAACTGGCCCAGGTGAGGTAAACCTTGCCAACCCCTGGTTTAGAAGAAAAGGGGCAACAGGGAGGAGCACCTGATAGGCTTCAGCACCCTCTCTGCCCACCTGGGTGTTGGGGACATTGGACTTTTAGCTGCTACCCTCTGAAATGGGATGTGTGCCTTGGTGGAACAGGAGGAGAGGGCCTCTCGTGGGTCGGAAGGGGGTCAAGGAGCAGGAAGAAATGGACAGGCCTCCAAATAGGGAGTTGTAGCAAGTGGAGTCTCCCAAGGATCAGTCTTGGGACCTCTGATTTTTAAATGTTCATGGACAGTTAGCGGGGAGCATTGGGGTTGCCAGGTTTGCAGATTGTTCAGGGTTGCTAGAACAAAAAGAGATTGTGGAGAACTTCAAAAGGAACCCTCTCTCCAGATGCAGTTCAGTGTCAGCAAGTGTGAACTGATGCACATCAGGGCAAAAAATAAATAAATCTGAATTCCACGTAAATGTCCCTGGGGTCTGAACTGGCAGGGATCGTTGAAACTGCAAGGAAAACTGCCAATAGTGTAATGCCGATATACAAATCTATGGTGCAACTGCATATGAAATACTTTGCACAGTTTGGGTTGCCTCCCGTCCAAAGGGATATCGCAGAGTCAGAAAAGGTTCTGGAAAGTCCAATCAAAGGGGATGGAGTCCCATGGAGAAAAGCTGCAGCACTGGGAACTTTTCAGTTTAAAGAAAAGTGACATGATAGAAGTTTAAATAAAAAAATTCCTTCCAGTAGCACCTTAAAGACCAACTAAGTTAGTTCTTGGTATAAGCTTTCGTGTGCATGCACACTTCTTCAGATACACACGAAAGCTTATACCAAGAACTAACTTAGTTGGTCTTTAAGGTGCTACTGGAAGGAATTTTTTAATTTTGACTATGGCAGACCAACACGGCTACCTATCTGTAAATGATAGAAGTTTGTAATACTATGCATGGCTTGCGGAAAGTGGGTAGAGAAATGTTCTTTCCCTCTCTCACCTAATACCAGAATTCAAGGATGTCCAATGAAACTGATTGTTGGAAAATTGAGGACCAATACAATAAAGTCCTTCTTCATGCAGAGCACAGTTAAATGATGGCACTTGATCAGTGTTAGAAACTCAGATATATAAGCTAGGTGCCAAAATGGTTCTTTAAACCAAGGTTAGAGTCGCCAAAACAGAATTTTGCCATTTGGGGGCAAGACTAAAGTCTTATTTTTCAACGGATGGACTGACTGTGATTGATTCTCCGTTAAACATCTGGCTGGTTCCAATGACAACCCTGAGCTCGGTTAAGAACTTTGAGAACTTAAAGAAGAAAAGTCACTTGGCCCAGGGACAGTCAACTTATACACCGGCCTATTCCTACCTCTTTTTCTTAATGGTGATAAGGACCATTCATAACATAATAATATTATTCACAACTGTGGGGTAATTGAAGACAAATGACAATAATTAGCTATAACTTTGTTCACTGCTCAGGCTGCACAGAAAAAGCATTTTGATTCCTGAAATTCATTCTGATTCTGCAGATAAAATATAATGGATAGAATTCTACAGGATAGAGTATTAGTTGAGATCCAAGGATCCCCAGGAACGCGCCTCCAGATGGTGGAGATGTGAGGTGCCACAACACAAAAGGAAAAATGTGGAGGGAAGAGGGAAGCAGGAAAACGCAGGACACTTCCTTCTTCCTGCTAGAATGTTCTTAAGGCCTTGGCGATTCCCAAGAAAAACCAATGACCCTCCCTTGCTGGAAATGGCTAATGCGGACCGTGGAATGTGGGGTCATTGTCTTCTGGGGCCAGGCTGGGCTCTGTAGGTTCACAGGGTTGCAGCTGACAGCATTGCTGAATTGAATTTGACAGGAGCCTCTTTGTGGGCAAAGAGGAGCCCTGTCCTACTGGGGAGGGCAGCAGCAGGAACTGGAGGGGCAGCTGCTCACTATCTGCCGCCGCTGCAGCTGCTGCTGTTCCTCCAACGTAGACAAGGACATGGTCCTAACAAACTTGGCACATGTGCAAACAGAAAGTAAAATCTGGTCACATTTAACCTCAAAAGAAGAAACCAAAATGAGGAAATCAGTTGCAAAGAGTTATTCTTCCTGCTGCCAATTATAGTAGAGTGCCTGCAAGTTATTCCAGTCCTATGGCTGTTCTCCTCTGGTCGGCCACTGCAGGCCGGGAACAGGAAGTGTGCCGGACTTCCCTTGCTTCCTTGCTCAGCCTCCCCCAACCTGCTCCCCTCCAGATGTGGGGCTGCAATTCCTGTCAACCCCCCCCCCCAGCATGGCTGAAGGGAGTTGGGAGTCCAGCTTCGTCTGAGTGGCCAAAGTGCTCCAGGTAATATGTTTCCTCTGCAGCCCCTCCAAATGGTTCAGCGACTGCAGGCGCTTCCAGAGACAGGAGGCGTGTGAAGGCAAGGCATCGTGGCCAGAGATGTTGCTGGCCAGCCGGGTGTAGGCAAGAGATGCTGAGGTTCAGTTGTACTGGGATGGGGTGTCCTCTGAGGAGCAACTGGCTGCCCCATGAGGTGCCTGAAGAATATGCTTGAATTGCCCATGACAACTCCTTAGACCAGCGGCTAATCTCCAGGAACAATTACTCTGTGGTTACTCGTTCTTGTGAATTGGGGAAGACAGACGGTTGTGAAAAGTCTTTGCACTGGAAGCAAGTGGGGCATTTCCCCTTGACAGCCACCTGATGAGGCAGCGGATGATGTTCTAAAGAGGTCCAGAAGCAGCCTGCAAAAAGGAGGACAGGGTCCAACCCCACACCCCACTCCTGGAAATAACCTTTGGGCAATGGCAGGTCCACTAGGAAGAGGCCCCAGTTCCTTTTTCGCAAGGCATAAAGATCTGGACCCCTCACCGATTGCATGGAGTCTGGACTTGAGCGAAGGAGAAGGTCCCCCAGGGTGGAGAGCTTGGTGTTTTGGGATTCTTCTTGGGCGCTGAACTGCAGGCGCCAGTTGCTGTGATTCTGAGGGTCTCAGACAGGGAGAAGTGTGTGAAAGCAGAGCATCTTGGCGGAGGAGAATCTACAGGCATCATAAAAGCAGAAGACACCCTGAACTGCAGAACCAAAGGAGGGCTCCTGGGGTAGCTGTGCACAGGGATACCAAGAAAAGACAATGGAGAGATCCGGTCTCCTGTTTTATTAAAGAAAGAGGTAGACTCACAGCAAGTCTCCCAGCCTTTGCAGACGCAGGATGGACACCACAGCAAGGAGACTTCGGTTTGCCTGCACCCTAGAAAATGTTCACACATTCTTTATACACAAAGCAGCATCCGTCCCTCTGCCTAGGACCCCCCAGCGGAGGGCAGAGGTGGTAATAGCCAAACCTTACCCTTAGCTCCCCTTTCGGGGCTCAGAGCCCCGCACTGCAAAGCCCACAGATAAGGGGAACATCCAAGCCAGTCAGTTAGCCTGTATCAAAGCAAGCAAATATAAGCATCTATGAGCCCACTGCTACAACCACTGCCAGTTAACTGTGGGGTTATCTTGACTACCAGCATGGCGTTAGGGAAGCTTTCAGAACAGCTCAGCTTTGGTTCAACACCCTGGATGAGGCCCACCTTGTCCAGCCTCCTGTTCTCACAGTGGGAAACGCGCAGGTCAGCTTCGAACACAAGCCCGCTCCCCTCTTGCGGCTTCCAGGAATGGCTATTTGGAAGCAGATGCTGTTCCCAACTATGGAGGCAGAGCAGAGCTGTCCTGGCTAGTAGTCACTGATGGCCTCCTCTGCCCAATCCTCTTTGGAAGCCGGCTCACTTGGTGGCATCCCTGCCTCCTGGGGCAGGGAGTTCCACAGGTGAACTCTGCACTGTATGAAGAAGGACTTTCTTTGGTCTGTCCAGAATCTTCCCAGATGCCACGGCTAGTTCAGGACACAGACCCTGACTTGAGGAGCCCAGAAGAGTTTCCTGCAGCCGTCTTGCGCTGATGACTTCAACACACCCTGTTGTGATGACTGCACATCCTCCCCTTTGTCTGCCCTTCCTGTGCTCCTCGTGAGAGTGCCCCCAAGGTGGGGGTCCGGAGCCTGCAAGAGCGCTTTGGCCCCCAGCCACCAGGAAGGAAGGCTGCTGAGAACGAAGAGGGGTGGCTGTTGGTGGCTGCTATGGCAACAGAGGCAGGAAGAGAACCCGGCCTCCTTGGCAGCAGTTGGGGGCTGCTCCTGCTGGTCGCCGGGGAGGGTGTGGCTGCCTTGGTCCTGGCCTGCTGGGCACGCTCTGCATCTGCCAGGCGGGCAGCAGGAGGAGCATTGTAGGCAAAGCTGCCGCCGGGTGGGGTGAGAACGGCCTTTGTGGAAGTGGGGGTGGGCCAACGTGGCAGAAGAGCCCCTCCCTCCAGTTGCCTTCTGCTTGGTGGTTAAGAGCATGGGCACAGAGCCCAAAGACCCTCTTGGCCCCAGGTTGCAAACGCCCAGCTGTGGAGGTGGGCAGGGCAAGGGGGTCTTGGATGCCCCTCTCGGCCCAGAGGGAGGCAGGCTGGTTACGCTGTGTGTGCCCAGAGGGTCTCTGGTGTGGAGACCCACCCCCTCGCGTGCTTGGCCAGGAGAAGGCTGCTCCCCAGGGACCCAGGAAGGGCCAGCGCCTTCTCCTCCTGCCGCTTGGCATCTTGAGAGCCTCCTGGAGGGCAGGTGTGGGGCTGGAGCCGGGGGCGCAGGGGCTGGCCTGGGGGATCACTTTAGAGTTCACCTCTTCCCTTGGCGTCCTGCTTGTCTTCCAGGGAGCTCAGAGCAGCCTGCGTGGTCTCCCCTCCCCACGTTCCCCTCTCAGGAGCCCTGCAAGGCAGGCGAGCGTGACCTGGGCCTTGCCAGCCCTGCTCCTGCGCTCTGACCGGGAGCCAGTTGCTTCACTTCAATGGGTTCTTCTCTGCTTTTCAGCAGATTCTGAGGGCTGCCTTGAGAGACCAGCCCCTCCCTGGAGACCCTCTTCCTCCCCCCCTGGCAAAGAGATCTGGGAGCAGAGCAGCAGCAGCAGCAGCAGGAGGAGGAGGAGGACCCCCGGCTCCTGCCAGGCCAGGCCTTGTTTGAACCGCCGCTTGCTTGTAACTTTGGAGACCAAACCCCAGAGGGCGGATGAAGACCCAAGTGTGGGTCACGCCGGCACCCGTTTTATTCTTGTCTTGGGGGAGGGCTGGTTAAAAAGAGGACAGCGGAGAAGTGGGTGGGAGCCAGGTGTGAACTGGGGTGCCGTTCTGCTGCTCATGGCTTTTCAGTCTTCCTCCCGCGGTGGCGGGTGTGTGTGTGTGTCCCCTCCAGGGGTGTTCTGCCCTGGATGCCGGGGGGGGGGGCTGTGTGTTTTTGTGGCTGCTGCACAGTTGCCAGTGCCTGACACTCCAACCCCTATACCACACCGGCTCGACTTTGGAATGGGGCAAACCTTCCCACGCTTTTCTAGAAGACATCTGAAGGCGCCACTGCACAGGGAAGTCTTAAATGCTTGAGGTTTTTATTGTGTATTTAATATTTTGTTGGGAGCCGCCCAGGGTGGCTGGGGCAACCCAGTCAGATGTGTGGCATATAAAGAACAAAATTATCCTCATTATTATTACTCTCTTACTTCCAACTGGGAAATGGGATTGCCTCCACCTGCCTCCTGACCTGCTTTTTTCTTCCTGATACTTCCACTTCCTTAATTCTCCGTGGAGTGTGAAGCCCCTGTGCTTCTCCCTCCCAGCTGGGGGGGGGGCCTGGAAGGGCTCCTTCATGTTTGGCCCTTTCCCCAAAGGGGTCTCTTGGACGCGGCCTCTTCTCTCCCTCGGACTTCACATTCCTGCAGCTCCCCGTAGAAGTTGCTTCCTCATCCGCCAGTGATTCCCATTCAATTTGTGAAGAGTTCTTACCTGAAGCCCTTTCCCCAAATGGCCAGCTGTTTACAGCACAGTTTGGGAATTGCTTTTCTTCTTCATATTGAAACGTGTCCCCTCTTCTCCCGGCACTTTACAGCGCACACACACACACACACACACCCTCAAATAATCTATTTAAAAAGGAGCATGTGAAAAAGTTAGGACAGCGGATAGAAAGTTAGCAGGGAGGCGTGTAATGAAATCAAAAGTGCCAGGCCAAAGGACTGTTTGAGTAAAATGGTCTAATGGATGACTCAAGGTCCCTGAGGGGAAGGCTCAGCAGATTTCTTGGGGCAGGCAGTTCCACAGGTGCAGTGCTGAAAACGCCACTGTGCGCCTTCTCGGCCAGAGCATCTCGGGTGGGCATGTGGTGGCGAAGGCGCCAGTCGTATCTCGGTTGCATCGCTGCAGGCTCCCTTGGGAGGAGACTCTGGACGCTTCAGGCAGCGCAGAATTCTGCCCCCAGGATGTTGGCCTGAGCTGGGTCTGGGGAGCTGGCGACTTCCTTACTGCTCTGTCCCCAACCATGCCAGATTCGCCTTCGGCAGGGGTGCTGGGCAGGCTTTGGAGCTGCCTCCTTCTGGCCTGCCCAGTTGACAAGCTGCTCCCTGCTCCTTCAGGGGCTTTTCCAAGGGTGCTGAGGCTGCTTTTTGTGATGGTTTTGCTGCTCCTGCCGCTGGGTTGCTCCCCTTCTCTCCCTGGTCTCTGTAAGTGCTTTTTCATTGCTCCTTGTGGTGCTTTGCTAGCTATTTGTTAGCCATCCTGGGGAGAAGAGAGTTTGTAATAGAAACAAATCAGATCTGAGCAGACAGGATCTTGTGGGAGAGACGGTTAGTTATGCCCCCTGGTTCTGTGCAGCCAGCACTTTGAACTGGGCCCAGAAATGAACCGGGTGTCAGTGAAGCCGATACTTGGAGAGGAAAGCGCTGCATGCTCCAAAAATCTGTATGACTTTGGAAGAGCCGGGCAAATGTAGGTTTGATGCCAGGGGTGATCCCTGAGCATCTTGGACATTTCTGGCCCTTCAGTATCCCTGTTCCAAGTGCTGGTGCTGAGTGCCAGGTGATCAGAACATCTGCCTCCACACCGCCCAACCCACATGCTCAGATCAATGCTGGAGGCCTTGCTTGTCGCCCCCCAATGACGTGCATTAGAGACAGGGCCTTCTCCACAGTGGCCTCTCGCTTAAGATGCTCAGTTTTCCCCTTCAGTTGCCGTGTTTTAGGTGGGATTGAAACCCCGCCTGTGCTGAGTGGCTTTTAACGGTTGCACTTGATGAACGATGTCGTCTGGAAATGTTTCTTATAGGGCTGGACTGTATTTCACTGGATTGATGGGCTGGTGGGGTTTTGTATTTTACAGCTGTAGCTAACCGGTATTATTTCCCTGGGAAGGTGGTGGAGTCTCTTTCCTGGGAGGTTTTGAGCAGAGGCTGGATGGCCCCCTGCCAAGGGTCTTTTAGCTGAGATTCCTGCCTGGCAGGGGGTTGGACTAGATGACCCTGGGGGTCCCATGCAGCTCTACATTTACATGAATCTGTGATAGAGAGAAAGCTTTCTTCACCTCCTTGAGAAGCCTTGATCCTGAGAGGCAGCTTTTCCGTCTATACACTGGTACCTCTGGATGCGAACGGGATCCGTTCTGGAGCCCCGTTTGCATCCAGAAGCGAACGCAACCTGTGTCCGCACGTCTGCGGGTCACGATTCACTGCTTCCGCGCATGGCATCATTTTGACCGTCTGCACATGCGCGAGCGGCGAAACCCGGAAGGAACGCACTCCGTTATTTCAGGGTTGCCGCAGCGCGCAACCCGAAAATACTTATCCCGAAGCTACTTCAACCCGAGGTATGACTGTAAGTAGCGATAGCAGCCGTCCGTAGGCTTGAGAAAGGACGGGGGGTGTCTGGTCAAAGGTCAAAGTCCTGAGCTGGATTTTCTGGTCTTGGAAGGGGGTGGGCACTGCTCAGGGCCTTGTTCCTCCCCCGGCTTTAATTTCCCCAGGTCTTTTCCGCCCTCTCCATTCTGCCCTCTGCCCTCTCACACCTGTCCTTGTAGAGAAATCGCACCAAATGATGTGAAAAACGGGCTCTTAGATTGTGGGAATATACGTGAGCGTACTGTTTGGTTTGCACAGGGTGAGACTTCTGGGCAGAAGGGGAGGGCGTTCCCCGGGACCCCCGCTGAATCTCGGGTGGGCTGCTTGTGGCTGGGGAGGGTGGTCTCCCTCTGCGCTGAAGTTGCCAACCCTCTCTCTCTCTCTCCCCTCTGCAGCCGCGAAGTGGTGGGAGACTCGCCCGAGATGTCGCATGAGAAGAGCTTCCTGGTGTCTGGAGACCCCTTCCCTGGGCAGCAGCCGCCGGCCCCACCTGGCTATGCCCAGCAGCCCTACCCAGTGGCTCCCTACCCGCAGCCCCAGCCGGTGGCATACGGCCAGCCTGGATACCCGCAGGGCGCCTACCCGGTTGCGGCACCCTACCCACAAGCGGCACCCTACCCTCAAGCACCCTACCCTCAGGCACCCTACCCCCAGGCGCCCTACCCGCAAGGGCCCTACCCGCAGGGGCCCTACCCACAGGGGCCCTACGCCCAGCCGCATCCGGGAGTCGCCGTGGACCCAGACTGTAAGTAGGCTGCTTTCCTGCCTTGCTGCAATGGTTGGGGGCAGAAAGGGGGGCTGTGGGGTCTCTCTTGGTGTGGCAGAAGAGCTGCTCCTGTGAGACTACCTTGCAGGCGGGGAGGACTCTTCCGCCTTGTGGCTGCTTCCGTGGGGAGCTGGGCTGCCCCCGAGGAGCCTGGGGGGCGCTGCTCTGTGGCCCCCTCCTCAGTCTCCTCTCCTCTTCTCTTGCTGCACTTGTGCCCCCCAGCTGGAGCGAGGCGCCCTGTTTATGTGGTATGGAGAGGAGGCACCGCAGACTCTAGGATTGGTGAGCGCCCTCATCACCCCTGCCACGGGCTGGGTGAGGGGGCAGGAGGAAGAGGAGGAGGAGGAGGAGGAGCTGCTGCTGCTCCCTCTGGAATCTGTAGGGAGAGCCGCCGGGTGGGGAGCCCCTGCCTGACTGGCTGCGCTGCTTCTCGTCCCCAGCACCCGTGCACAGCAACTACCATGAGGACGGGCCCCCCTCCTACTATGACAACCCGGATTTTCCCCCCACCAACTGGGAGGACAAGACCATCCGCCAGGCCTTCATTCGCAAGGTGAGTTGGGCTGTGGGTGTGCAGGGGCTGTGGGGCTGCTGCCCTTCTCCCTCCTTCTGCCTCTGGCCCTGGCAGTGGGGTGCAGTCAGTGTGGTGTAGTGGTTCAGAGCAGTGGACTTGTAATCTGGGGAACCGGGTTCGCTTCCCTGCTCCTCCACCTGCAGCTGCTGGGTGACCTTGGGCCAGTCACACTCCTCTGGAGTCTCTCAGCCCCACTCACCTCACAGAGTGTTTGTTGTGGGGCAGGAAGGGAAAGGAGAATGTTGGCCGCTTTGAGACTCCGTAGGGTAGTGATAAAGCGGGATATCAAAGGATTCGCACAGGGCGGAGCTGATGGTGTTGCCAGCCTTCATTTGAAACACAAGGTCTAAAACTAATACCAAAAATGGAAAACGAGCCAGGTCCCAACCAAAGAAGAACGGCCACTTAAGTTGACAGAATATGCACAACTTGCAGACTTAACATATAGAATAAGAGAAGAACATACATTTAAAGAAGATTGGGAAACGTTTGTTGAATATATGGGAACTAATTGTGTACAGCTGAAAACACCAGCAGCATTAAGATAAATTCAACAGGGTAAACAAGTTTTGATGGGTGCCATAATAAGGGAGTACTGAATGGTGTAGTTTTTGTAAAATATGCAGGGATTTATTATATGTAAAATGAACCGTGGAAAGAGAAGGGAAGTCATTGATATCTTCAGGGTGTAAAATTAGTATTTTTAAGTTGTAAAACAGAAAATTTAATTAAAAAATTATACACACACATGCGGCCTAGGACCCATGTACCTACAGGACCGCCTCTCCTGAAATGTCCACGGAGGACCTTAAGGTCCACAAATGACAACACTTTGGAGGTTCCAAGTCGCAAGGTGGTTAGATTGGTCTCAACCAGGGCCAGGGCCTTTTCAGTACTGGCCCTGACATGGTGGAACGCTCTGTCACAAGAGACCAGGGCCCTGTGGGACTTGACATCTTTCCGCAGGGCCTGCAAGACAGAGCTGTTCCACCTGGCCTTTGGTCTGGACTCAGTCTGACCCTTATGTTTCCCTCCCCTTATGGTCTTGATCTACGGGCTACTACTAAAATGAGGCTGCATTTTAAATTGTATTTTAACCTGTAATTTAAATTGGTTCCCCCCCCCCCATTATGTTTTTATTGTACCGTATTTTTCGCACCATAGGGCGCACCGGACCATAGGGCGCACCCAGTTTTTAGGGGGGGAATTCAAGAAAAAAAATCTTTTTACCCCCCGCAGCCCCAAAGAGCAGCGTACAGGCTGCACACAACCTCTCCCTGCCGGAGGGGTTGCGTGCAGCTATGGATCAAGCCAAGGCAGCGAGCGGGATGGATCCCGCTCGCTGTTTTGGCTTCCCCTTTAGCCCCGTGCAGCCTCTCCTTGGCGGAGGGGCTGCACAGGGCTTTCCTGGCTTTACTGGGAGGTGGGGGGATTCCCTCACCTCTCCCAAAAGCCCGCAGAAGCCGCACGCCTTTTAAAAGGGCTGCACGGCTTCTCCTGGCTTTCCTGGGAGGCGGGGGGATTCCCCCACCTCCCGCAAAACCGGCAGAAGCCACGCGCCTTTTAAAAGGGCTGCACGGCTTCTCCTGGCTTTCCTGGGAGGCGGGGGGATTCCCCCACCTCCCGCAAAACCGGCAGAAGCCACGCGCCTTTTAAAAGGGCTGCACGGCTTCTCCTGGCTTTCCTGGGAGGCGGGGGGATTCCCTCACCTCTCCCAAAAGCCCGCAGAAGCCGCACGCCTTTTAAAAGGGCTGCACGGCTTCTCCTGGCTTTCCTGGGAGGCGGGGGGATTCCCCCACCTCCCGCAAAACCGGCAGAAGCCACGCGCCTTTTAAAAGGGCTGCACGGCTTCTCCTGGCTTTCCTGGGAGGCGGGGGGATTCCCCCACCTCCCGCAAAACCGGCAGAAGCCACGCGCCTTTTAAAAGGGCTGCACGGCTTCTCCTGGCTTTCCTGGGAGGCGGGGGGATTCCCTCACCTCTCCCAAAAGCCCGCAGAAGCCGCACGCCTTTTAAAAGGGCTGCACGGCTTCTCCTGGCTTTCCTGGGAGGCGGGGGGATTCCCCCACCTCCCGCAAAACCGGCAGAAGCCACGCGCCTTTTAAAAGGGCTGCACGGCTTCTCCTGGCTTTCCTGGGAGGCGGGGGGATTCCCCCACCTCCCGCAAAACCGGCAGAAGCCACGCGCCTTTTAAAAGGGCTGCACGGCTTCTCCTGGCTTTCCTGGGAGGCGGGGGGATTCCCTCACCTCTCCCAAAAGCCCGCAGAAGCCGCACGCCTTTTAAAAGGGCTGCACGGCTTCTCCTGGCTTTCCTGGGAGGCGGGGGAATTCCCCCGCCTCCCGCAAAACCAGGTTCCCCCCCCCGCCAGCCTTCTAGCCAAGTCGGGGGACAGTGGCAAAGGCGCGCTGCGCCCCTGCCGCTGTCCCCCGGGTTTGCGGGGCTGGCGATGGGGAGGAGCAGGCTTCTCCCCCCGCCAGCCTTCTAGACAAGTCGGGGGACAGCGGCAAAGGCGCGCCCCTGCCGCTGTCCCCCGAGTTTGTGGGGCTGGCGACGGGGAGGAGCAGGCTTCTCCCCCCGCCAGCCTTCTAGACAAGTCGGGCGACAGCGGCAAAGGCGCGCTGCGCCCCTGCCGCTGTCCCCCGAGTTTGCGGGGCTGGCGACGGGGAGGAGCAGGCTTCTCCCCCCCGCCAGCCTTCTAGCCAAGTCGGGGGACAGTGGGAAAGACGCGCTGCGCCTCTCCCGCTGTCCCCCGAGCTTGTGGGGCTGGCGACGGGGAGGAGCAGGCTTCTCCCCCCGCCAGCCTTCTAGACAAGTCGGGGGACAGCGGCAAAGGCGCGCTGCGCCCCTGGCGCTGTCCCCCGAGTTTGCGGGGCTGGCGACGGGGAGGAGCAGGCTCCCCCCCCCGCCAGCCTTCTAACCAAGTTGGGGGACAGCGGGAAGGGCACGTTGCGCCTCTCCCTCTGTCCCCCGAGCTTGTGGGGCTGGCGGTGGGGCTCTCCTGAAGCCTGGAGAGCGAGAGGGTTCGGTGCGCACCGACCCCTCTCGCTCTCCAGGCTTCAGCGAAAGCCTGCATTTGCACCATAGGACGCACACACATTTCCCCTTCATTTTTGGAGGGGAAAAAGTGCGTCCTATAGTGCGAAAAATACGGTAATTTTACTGGTGTGTGCCGCCCTGAGCCTGGCTCTGGCTGGGGAGGGCAGGGGATAAATTTAAATTTATTATTATTATTTATCTATCTAATACCAGAAATCAGTATCAATAACAGCAAAATTGACATCTCCAATATTAAATCTTGACGCCAGCAGAAGCCCCTGAGCAATGATGGCAGCCTGAAGCAGCTGCTGCCAGGGGGGCACCACCATGTTTGGGGCTTGGGCGCTGCCTGCTCTGCCCCCCTGCGTGGCTCTGGCTGGCGTGACGGAGGCTGCCTTTGTCCCCCTGCAGGTGTTCCTGGTGCTGACCATCCAGCTGTCGGTGACCTTTGCCTTTGTGGCCATCTTCACCTTCGTGAAGGGCGTGAAGGGCTTTGTGCGGAGGAATGTCTGGACCTACTACGTCTCCTACGTCTTCTTCTTCATCTCCCTCATCGTCCTCAGCTGCTGTGGGGAGTTCCGGCGCAAGCACCCCTGGAACCTCGTGGCCATGGTAGGCGGGGCAGCAGGCAGGGGGCGCGTGGCCTGGGGGGGGAGCGGCTGCTGTTGCTGCCGCCACTGATTGAATTCTGAGCTTAAAAAGTCTTAGAAGCCTGCCGTGGCCTAGCTAGGCAGGCAGGCAGCAGAGAGGGCTGCCCCTGGACACTCAGATATGGGGGGATGTGGGGCCTGGAGTGAGGCTCACTGCTGAAGGTACCTGCCTCTCCTCCTCCTCCTCCTCAGTCCATCCTGACCCTCAGCCTCTCCTACATGGTGGGCATGATTGCCAGCTTCTACGACACGGACGCCGTCATCATGGCCGTGGGCATCACAACCGTCGTCTGCTTCACTGTCGTCATCTTCTCCCTGCAGGTTGGTGTGTCTGCTCTGCCCCCCTTCCCTGGGGGGGGGGGGACGACAAGAGGCAGTGTTTCTCCCAGTGTGAGCGACTGGGTTGCCCAGAAGTGCACCTTGGGCTGTTGGGTTGGCATCCGGGGGGCTGTGAAGCCAAAGAGGCCTTTGCTCTTCTGGATTGTGGGCGGGTGGGGAGGCAGAATTGGCACCCAAGAGATTCCAGGCAGCGACGGCTGCGCAGGGACGCCTTTCCTGGGGCTCTGCGTTGCTCCCTACATCTTTTGACCCAATGGCTGCTTGATGCAGAATAAGACCCTGCAAAGCAGGCTGAAGGGCCACAGGTCAGGCAGCTGGCCTCTGGCGGAGTGTCCTGGTTCCCCTGCTTGCCACCCTTGCCCAGGCTGCCAGGGCACCATGTCCTGCACTGGCCCCTTGAGGCAAACGGGCCCATGAAGAGATGGCGTTGGGGGCCCTGGCATGTGGGGCAGGGGGCCTAGGCTGTGGGGTGCTGCCTGACCTCTGTCCCGGGGCTCCTCTCCTCGCCTGCAGACCAAGTACGACTTCACCTCGTGCCGAGGGGTGCTGATCGTCTGCCTGGTGGTCCTGTTCATCTTCGCCATCCTTTGCATCTTCATCCGGAACCGCATCCTGCAGATTGTCTACGCCTCCCTGGGCGCCCTCCTCTTCACCTGCGTGAGTCTCCCCGTGGGCCCCGAGATCCCCCGCTGAGAATGAAGGGGGAGGAAGGTGTCTCTGAGGCCCCTCCCTGGTCAGCCCAGGCCCAGGGATCAAAGGCCCATCTCTGTGCAAGGCCTTCTACACAAAAGACATTTAGAGGAGAGCTTGTTAGCTGTTGCAGTTGTCAGGTAACAGGTAGTTGGAGCCTGTTGTTGATCTGCTGTTGGCCACCCACCCACAGAGATCTGCCAGCAGATCCCGATCTCCCCAGCCCTAAGTTAGAGTCCCTGCGGACCCCTCCCTCTCCACCCCCCTTCACCCCCCTGTGCTGGTGGAAAGAGCACCTGCCCGGCCCCCTCCTTCCTTCCTAGGATGCTGAGGGTCTGAAGGCAGCTGAGACACCATCCCAGGCCCAGCAGTGGAACGGGTGGGGGTTCCAGAGGAAGCAAGCTGGGGGGCGTGGTGGGGCGCAGGCCCCTTTGGCTCTCCCGGGGGTTCTTGTGACCCACATGCCCTGCTTTCTCCTTGCAGTTCCTGGCCATGGACACCCAGATGATAATAGGGAACAAGCAGCTGTCCATCAGCCCGGAGGAATACATCTTTGCGGCCCTCAACCTTTACACGGACATTATCAACATCTTCCTCTACATCCTGGCCATCATTGGGCGCGCCAAGGAGTAGGCCGCCCTCTGACCCCTTCAGGGGCTAGTTCCTTCCAAGCCCTGTCTTTTGTTGTGGTTCTCCTCCTTTTTATTCCCACCCCGTGGGGTCTCCCCTGCCCTGCCCCCCCCGCCCCGGTTTTTGTTGTGTTCCTGCCCGTCCCTTGAGTTTGAGTTCTTTGCCTCTTCCCCCTCCCTGTCTTGTGCTTTTCTGGGGAAGGATACCTGAAAAGAAGGGGGAGTCCAAGGTAGCCAACGGGCCCCCCCCCCTCTCGACCAGGGAGGCAGCGCTCACCTCCAGCCTGCCGTACGCTGGTGTCAGTTTTTGGAAAGGAAAGGAAGGACTCCTCTGCCCTGCGTCTCCCTTGGGCTGTGCAGAGTTCGGAAGAGGATGTAAATATGCTGTGCTTGTCTCTTTTGTATTTTGGTCTAGAAATGCTAATTTAATTTTGAGGAATGCCCTTGTCTTGGGCGTGCCACTCACAGCCGCTTCTTCCCGTGGGTACAGGGCTTTTCTGGGGCTCTGGACACACGCAAACCGCCCCCTGCCTCTTGGCTGGCAGCGAGGTTCCCCCCCCAACTTGCCACCTTCCACCCCACCCCTGAATGATACTGATACGGGTGCCGCTTCCTGTCCTGCCCAGGCTGGCTTCCCACTTTGCTGGGCTCTCCTGCTCCAGCCACTGTGGGGGCTGAGTGCCTGGATGAGGTCCATGTCCCATTTTTACAAATATCGTCCAGAAAAGTAGGGGTGGTTTCTCCCCTCTAGCTCGGGGGGCAGAGACTGCTCAGCTGCCTTTTCTCAGGCTCCCCTTGGGGCGTGCGGGGAAGACGCCTTCCTTGCTCCTGGCCCTCAACACTTTGCTTTTCTACAGAGCTGTGAAGTCTCCTGACCCTCTTTGTCTGGGGACCCTGTACCCCCTCCTTCCTTCCTTCTCCCCTTCTTCTCCCCCCTCCCTGCCCCCCGCAATCTGGCTGGCTTTAGGGGGGCCCTGCACTACTGCATGCTGAGCAGCCACTACCGTGCCCCCGGGGTCAGCCTCTGCACTAAACTGTAAAAATAGGATGTCCTAATAAAAGTGAGAATGTACCAGAGATCGATAGTCCTCGGTTCTGTCTTTGGGGCTGGAGGGGAAAGGTTCTTTTCAGCACTGGGGTGGGGGGGGAATGCCCCAGGGCCAACATCCCTGCAGGGAGGCTGCAAGGCAGGACGCCAAGACCAGGAGCCTCTAGAGTCCTGGGCCTGCACAGGGACTAAATCTCTGGGGCTGAACCTCTGCTGCATATGGAGGGGCTGCAATGAGCACAGGAATGCACACATCCTGCAGCTGTTGGCATGTTGACAGGCACCGGCGGCTGCTTAGGGAAGCCAGCTCAGAGTAACTTGATTTGCCCGAGGTCTAATGTGGCGCATCCAGGTTAATACAGCAGGTTTCGAAGCTGCAGCTCCGTAAAACAGCTGTGCTATTGCAGTCACAAAGGACTGCAGCTCCAGCGCTCCTTGGAGGAGGCAGTGGCAGTTCAAGTTTAGGCCCCTGCAAAGAGGGCTGCCTTTCTCAAGGGCTCTGCTCCCCCTTCCCCATCTCAGCTTGGAATGCTTGCGCTGCCCCCACCCTGTCCATTTCCTTGTGTGGTTTATCACGGGCACCATCGGAGAAGAAGCGAAGACTCTCATCCTCAAACACCAGCAAAAGATTTCTCGGGAGCTGGACATACAGACCTATAGTTTCACTTCAGTTTTTAACCCCTGGTCTAGTATTGGCTAAGCAGATTTTTAAGAACATATATATTCAGGGCAATTAGGCAGGATTTATGAAAAACCACAGGTTTAACATCAAATATCCAGAAACCTTTCAAAAACAATTCTCTAAAGTTAGAAGCCAGAAAGCATTTGATAGAATGGAACAGACATACTTATTTCGAGTACTGCAAAATCTAGAACTAGTGTCAAATCTGATTACATTTGAAGGGAGGAAGTGGCCATTTAACAATTAACTTGGGCACAGGTGATATAGCATTGGTATTTTAAAAAATCCAAGTGGTTGACACAAATAAGGAACTTTGAAATTATCCAAGATTGCAAAGAGTTAATCATACACTACCATTCTAAATAATAAAATATCTGCCTAGATTGGAAAATTAGAATTTCTTCTGGGCTGGAAGGCCAGTTATAAGAATGAACAAAATGCCACAGAACTTCCTTATATTATTAAATATTGCACTTAGTCAGCAATTTCTTTCTTAAGAAATTGTCATTTTATTTACTTTCGGGGGGGGGGGAGCATAGGGTAACCTAAAAGACCCTTTACCCTACAGTGATTAGTAGGAAGATTTGCATTCCCAAATGTAAAGTGTTAAATTACCACTCTTTGTTAAATTACTACACATTGGGGCATTATAAGAACATAGTTTGAGAACTCTTGCTACACAAAACAAATAGGTTTATCAACTAAAATTGTCTGACATAATAGGAAAGATCTTGCAATAATTAAATTCAAATCCCATTACTAGTCATTTGTAAGATTTGGAGAAAATTTAGGAACAAGTTAATCCCAAGCTACCTGCTTCTTGCAGCAATCTTTTAGAATATGGAATGTGAGGGGAAAGACCAGTTAGTTGAAATAAAATTCTGGGAAAGAGATATGACTAAATTAAGGTCTGTGATGGAAGAAGAGTTAACATATTGAAAACATATTTAGTAGATTTAAATACCGCCCTGCACCCGGAGGTCTCGGGGGGGGGGGGCGGTTCACCAGCAGAAATGTGAGTTTGATTGGAAATAACTGACTTTTAATGAAAAACTTACAGATAAGGCATAACACATCTAGATTTCAGAGATGGCATGAGTTCTTGAGTTCTTGGTCTCAAATATTTATTGATTTATCCGCCCTTTCCCCTCAAGTCCTTGACTGGGTTACAACCATTTAAAATACACCAGTGAAACAGTTTTGAAAACCTTGCGGATACAAAACAAAAACAAAAAGCTGCAATCACAAAAAATTGGGTTGGTTAATTATGTCAATAATCAGAGAATTAATCCTCATTACGTAATTAAAAACTAAAATGGGAAATAATCAAATTTATTGTATACTGACAGAAAAATGGAGAAATTCACTGCACAACTCTGGGCAGTGAATTTGAAAGTTGTTGTGTTTTGGTTTTTTTTTAAAAAACAAAGCTTTAACCCAATGGTATCTGACACCACTTGGCTTAAGTTATAGCCAATACTCCGTGATCAATCGCAGAAAGGAAGGCATCTGAAACTATTTCATGTCATGTGAGGCTGCCCAGTGCTTCAAGAACGTTTTTGAGAGCCTGCATTGACAGAGAAAGGGAATATTCTCTGACAGAAACTACTCAGAGGTCTAGTTATTTATTTGATAGTACACATTTAATGTAAAGGTGTATATTTCTATTTTTTTATAACATAACTGTTAACCTTGAGTCCCCGTGGGCTCACCACAAACTCTATTTATTATTGATTGCTCATGTTTACTTATTCTAAAATATATTAGCTCAATCAATATATTCTATTTATGTCTACGTTTCAATGACTGAAAAATACTAATAAAATTGCTGGCACGCGTGTGAGTGTTGGCGAAGGATGCCTGAGCTTGGTTGGGGTGGCAGTTGCTGTTCCCCATGGAGGCCACACGGGGGCAGCTGGTGCCACATTCCCTGGGAGTTCGGTCTGTTCAGCAAAGGGGTTGGAGCTAAACTGACCGCTCAGTTTGTATCTACATTTGGAATGTAGTGCATCCGCCATATATTGTAGAGCTGGAAATGTGCAGAAAAAGACAATGAAAATGGACAGTGGCTTTGTTTATTTTATTTCACATTTATACACACATTGATTGCAAAAAAACAAAAAAAAACCCCTCAAAGTGGTTGTTGTTGTTGTTGTTGTTAACTTACACCCTGCCCAAGACACTCTGGGCGGTTTTCAACAGAATATAAAGAGTACGGCAAGAAGTCAAACATTAAAAGCTTCCTGAAACATAGCTGCCTTCAGATGTCTACGAAAAGTCATATGATTGTTTATCTGTTTTGACGTCATCTGGGAGGGCGTTCCACAGGGCGGGCGCCACCACCGAGAAGGCCCTCTGGCTGGTTCCCTGTAACCTCACTTCTCGCAATGAGGGAACTGCCAGAAGGCCCTCGGAGCTGGACATCAGGGTCTGGGCTGGACGATGGAGGTGACCTCCAGGTATACAGGGCCAAAGGGGGTCAACAGGGCGCAGGGAATTTCCTGGGTGATGGCGATGCCCGCCCTGCTTTTCTCTTGCAGCTTGCCTGCCCGCCCGCCTCTCTTCCCCTCCCCCACAGGGCTCCTAAGAGCTCCAGCACACTGGGGGTTGCTTGCATCACAATCGCCGCCCGTGTCATCCCTAGCGCCAGACTACCTGGGCTGCCTGCTTGTCTCCCTGGCTAGCAGTGGCCAGGAGAGGGGATCCTATGGCAGCTTGAACACCTGGATGGCACCCTGACACCCTTCTGGGGCACTCCCAGGCAGCTCACGATCCCTGCACCAAGACATCTCGCAGGGGATGGCCATCTTCGCTCGCTATGACGACTTAAAAAAGGAGATTGACGCCCTCGTGGCAGAAAATGACGAGCTGAAACACCTCATACAGATGCTCAAGGAGAACCAAGAGCTCAAGTCTATCCTACGGAACCAGTACCACGAAACCAACTTGATCCCCAAGTTTGAATCTACCCGGATTGATGCCAGAAGTAAGTGCTACAGTTGATGGGGGGGGGGCTCCTGTGAGGCAGGCTGGTCCCCCAGGCAAGATCTTACTCTGGAGAGCAACGGGGGGGGGGTTTCAGGCCTTAGGGGACAAGGAGGAGCCCCAGAAGGTGGTCTGCAGAGGGGCACAATCCAAGGAGCAGGACTGCTTCTGGGATGCGGAAGAGGGGAGAGCACGAAATGCTTTCCCAAAACGAGGGTTAGCACCCCATCCCAAACAATCAGTGAAAGTTGTTAAAAACAAACAGAAGTTTATGTGGGAATATTGGCAGCTAAAGGGATTGTGAGTTTGGGGAAATGCATTTATAAATTTTATTTCTAGTCTGTTCTTCCCCCTGGGGAAAGCAGAGTAAACAATGAACAATAAAAATGTAAAGCGAAGTGAATTAATCATCACCATAAAACTAACAATGATCAAATAAAACAGGCACCAGAAGCAAAAATAAAGTATCCATCAGGCACCCCCCCCTTCCCCAAAGGTGGAATGTAGGAGAAGTCTGCACCTCAGAAGGGAGACGACTCCACAGCCGGGGGGCTGCTGGGGAAGTTCCTGCTACACCGAACCCCCTTCCTAGGAGAGCTTCATCTGCAGACCTTAGCTCACATTTCAGAAATGTGGGTCCCAAATCACTAAGGGCTTCACAGGCTTGCGGCTGGGGACTCTGACTCATCTTAACCTGCCTGTTCAACCCCACAGATTCGGTCCTCAACAACGCCTTCCAGGACAGCCACAGCTGGGAGCAATCCCGCTTCGCCCCCAACACCAACTTCAGGGTGACTGTGCGCCGAAGGCTTCCAAGCGATAACACTCCTTCAAACATTTCTTCAAACATTTCTCCGGTGGGTGGAACGATGATAAGAAGATCCTCTCCTGGCCCACGGGTGTCCACGCCCCTCAACATGACGGACAGAGCAGCAGGACTGCAGGTCGTCCGGTTTGCTCCTGACACCACGACAGGTGAGAGCCCGTCTCGTCTCCAGGAACATGGCTAGCGGGTGGGGGCAGGGCTGGTGGCACGGGGCGAGTTGGGGTGTGGGCCAGGATGGGCCCTCTGCATGGCACCAGCAACTCAAGTGGCTACTTGAGGTGGGGATCTTTTTAGGGGCACCAATGCAAGACTCTCTTGCTGGGTTGCCATTCTGGTACTGAGCAGGGTCCACGGGGTCCTGGGTCTCAGCTGTGCAGGTCATCATCAAAATAAGCTTTACTGGACTAGCCAAAGGCCACAACGAAACCATACAAATGCTATGAGGAAAAGAAATATCTATATAACTATATATAGAAAGCAGAGCCACTGCCTGAACCATCAAGATCATAACATGCAGATGCTCGTTTTGATTGGGGACTCCACAAAGCATAGAATAGTTTCCTATTTAGGCCTCTGAATCTTACAATTCACTGCAATTTTGTCCAGGTTCTTCCTGATCTTTTTTGTCCCCAGCACAAAGAGGGCCACATTATAAGTAACTGGAGCATTAGCATCCCTGAGCAGCCAGAGACCCCTCTCTGCCAGGGAGAGACAGCTTTCCTGGACAAAGGATTTAGAAAGCGTCTCCCAGGTTCTGAGTATAGTGGGCACTGGAATAAATCATGCTAGATGTTCTCCACCTGCGGTTGCCCAAATACAACATCTATCTGCGTATGGAACCCTATTGTAACACCTGTCCAGGACAGCAGAGGACATTCCTGGGAAACGCAACTCAGTAAAGGCATATCCTCATGAATCTGGCGGACGTTTAGACAGGGGGTTGGCTCTAAAACACACTGTTTTTAAGAATGAAAACCATGGGGAGCATTGGGAAGATTTGATCACTTGTAAATCCCGTTGAGATTCTGTCCAGTAACACCCGTCCCTTCAGCTGCGCAGATCAAGGGAAGCGGGTGGCCATGAAGCAACTGGGCATTTTCTTGGGCATGCTCACATCTCCGCATGAAGCAGTGTTACAAGATGTGTGTTCAGCGCTCATGTGTGTTCAGCGCTCATGTGCATTCCTACACTCATCACGAAGAGGTTTAGGACCTTTTGTAGAACTATAACGTGTGTTTGTTATGAATATGCACTCACCATTACCCTCATGCCCACTGACAAGAGGAATGAAGCAAGGTTGGTTTGTTACATGAAATGAGAGCTTACAAATGCTGCTTCAGGCAGCCAAGTCACCATGTAAGCAGGCAGCAGCTCCTACAGCACATGCACACCTTGGTCTAAGAGTGAAAGAAGGATCCCTATTCAAAGCCTAAAGAGGGCAGGGCATTTGTCACACTAGAAGTGAAGCAGGAAAGCAAAGGAAGCAACGCACAGGGTGCGGCTGGTCCCTGAGAGCATGGAGTGACAAGGGGATCCATGCTGGAGCTTGTGAGAACTAACCAAGCCCTGAAAACCTGGGGTTTAAGTATGATTTCCAGCCACGTTTAGGTTATGGAGAGGGGAGGAGGCCTTTGGGATGAGTAATCCCTACAATACCTATATTCTATTGTTCTGTCGCTCGCTTCTTATTAAGTTCTGGCCTGCTTCCTAATTTGTTTACTTAATTGGGAGTAGAAGGGCTATGGCCTGAGTGAAAAATAACTAACTGGCTACCTTTGTTTCTTGAGCTCTAACTTTATGTATCATTGTCTACGTGGAACCTTTTTGCAGGTGATGCAAATGAAATTTTTGCTGGTAACCCCAAATTGCTGTGCTGATCTTTACATAAAATCTTAGGAGATCTGAAAGCCTTCCGGGGCATCAGAGATATGAACTAGATCAGCATCAGGAAAGTTCGCTGAGGGGTATTTTCTATTAAGAATATTAAGAATCAGGTTTATGCCAACTGTGCTGATATCATGGTCTACATGAATAAACCATAGGAGAAGTTCAGATTGGCTCACACCATTTCAGCAGCACCTGGGAGAAGGTGCAGGAGCAGATAGGAACTCCTTCTCTAGAGAAGCCAGATTGGCTCCCTCCTTGTCCTGCTGGCAAAAAACTGTTGCACCTTTGAGCTCCAACAGTTTTTGAGAACTGACTTCTTTTAATGAGAGGGATGATGCTAAGCTGCTTTCATTGTGATTGTCTTTATGGTTTTTAATGGATCGTTGTGATTGTCTGTATGTTTTTAATGGGAATGATTTGGCAGGGATGTAACGACACTTGTAATGTGGAATTATTTATGGTAATTATGGTTATATAATAGATGGATAATGGTAAAAGATGCAGCAAATTAAAACTTAAACATTGAACTCATGGAGGCAGGAAAGGAGATCTGAAGGTTCAAAAGAACTTTGCATTTTAATGTTTGATATTGTTGTTTTATATGTATAAAATTATCAAAAACCCAATAAAAATAGTTAACCACTATCTTGGAATAATTCCATGTTGATCTGTAAGCGTAAATAGGTTGGCAAGTGGTAATGCACACCATTCTGTATGCTTTTTCAAAATCTCAAACAGAAATCCCGCCAGAGCCGGGGACCTTAGCAAGTTTTAGTTCTGTGATTAGTTCTATAATTTCATCTGAGCTTACCAATGGCCAATTGGGTATATTTGAGGGAACAAGCTTGTCAGCATTAGATAGAAGACAAGGCGAATCATTAAATATTTTAATTTTTTAAATAAAGAAATTCACCTAGATTTGAGGGGGAATAGCATATATATTTAGAAGGAAATTGGTGTTCAGATGGCCAGAAGTTATTTGCCAGGATTTATGATTGTTCATTTTTATTGCATTTATTAAATGTGTCCATTTATTCTGATAGTATATTTTCTTTTTCTTAGCAATAAGATAATTATATAGCTTCCTACATATAAAATAGATTTTAAAATTTGTTATATCTCCTTTTTTGTGAAGGTCCCTGAGCAAAGTTCTGAGTAATATTTTCTCTGTATAGCATTCCTAGTCAAACCAAGGAGAAGGATTAGGGAGGGCCACTGATGCAGGCTTAGCTATCGTACTGCAGTGGTCTATTAATGGAGAATAAGATTATACTGCTACCTTAATAGGGTTGTCCTCAGATGTAACATTCTATCTGAGTCCAAGAATTTGGCAATCACGCCTTCAGACTGCAGTGACCACCTAATCTTTTCAAAACGCCGTGGTCACCACCTAGTGCCCCTGCCCCCACATCTTGTTGCGGAAGGCAGATAATGGACAATCTGCGGGTGGCGCAGTGCAGCCCCCCCCCTACCCGGGGGGGGGGGTCAGAAGGGCTAATTACCCACATATTAACCCTGAATTACTGGCATGACTGGGGGGTCCAATCTCTTGGGAGGCAGCCATATCTCACAGCAGGAAACCGGAAGCTGACCACCTAATCTTTTCCAAAACACTATAGATGGTTTGTTCTGGATGGCCAGGCTTTGAGATTTTATTTGCTGGTCTGCACTGCAAAGTCGAAAGTAAAAGGGAATTGCCACTTTTCTGTATGAGATCCAATAGAGAAGTTAATATTGGAACATAAATATAAAGAACATAGGATGCGGGTGGCCCTGTGGTCCAAACCACAGAGCCTCTTGAGCTTGCAGATAGTAAGGTTGGCAGATAGAATCCCCGTGACGGAGTGAAGTCCCATTGCTCTGTCCCAGCTCCTGCCAACATAACAGTTCAAAAGCATGCCAGTGCAAGTAGATAAATAGGTACTGCTGCGGAGGTGTCAGCTTGCCAGCTGCATGCGTTGCTGCACTCAGCAGAGAAAACACACCCGGCAGCCAGCCATAAATTCCTTTCTTTATTTCCTTCTGACAAGATTACATGCAGAATAAACAAAGTGACCCGTCTCCCATGAAGCGTTGCTCTAACTAATTTCTCTTTCCCCTTTCTCTCGAGACCAACACAGCCAACAGCTCAGCCCCTTCCGTTTTCCCCTGTGACATGGATCCCTCTCTCTCTGAAGCACCCCTTCCTCCCCAGACTCACTATCCTCTTCTCTGTCTTCTGAGGAGGACTCAGTACTGAGCAGTGGAGATTGTTCCCTGTATCCTCTGATTCTTTCCTCCCTCGCTGCCTGCAGTTCCCTGACAGGAGGGAAGGTAAATGGCCTTGGTCCAGTATATCTGAAGGAACGTCTCCACTCCCATTGTTCTACCTGGACACTGAGGTCCAGCACCGAGGGCCTTCTGGCGGTTCCCTCACTGCGAGAAGCCAAGTTACAGGGAACCAGGCAGAGGGCCTTCTCAGTGGTGGCACCCGCCCTGTGGAATGCCCTCCCATCAGATGTCAAGGAAATAAACAACTATCTGACGTTTAGAAGACATCTGAAGGCAGCCCTCTTTAGGGAAGCTTTTAATGTTTGATGTATTATAGTATTTTAATATTCTTTTGGAAGCTGCCCAGAGTGGCTGGGGAAGCCCAGCCAGATGGGCAGGGTATAAATAATAAATTATTATTATAATATTATAAACAGTGTTTCATCTCATCATCTGAGGGAGAGAGATAAACATTTATCAAAATTACCTATTTGTTACCCATATTTATTAGGAAAGTTTGGGATAGAGGAGGATGTGCCAATAAGAATTATTTCATATGGCAGACCCAATTTGATTAATATTAAAAGGACAGCTTTAGAGAATTGTCTGTGGTCAGGTTGTTTGAATGAAGAGAACCCAGCAGTGTTTACCTCAGTCTCTAACCAAATTTCTTGGAATAAAATACAGTTGAAACCATTGAAATATTCAATGAGCCAATAAAGGCTGAATACATGCATGCATGAAGGACTGTTGGGAAAATTGTAATTAGCTATTGGTTATTGTTAAAGTTCTAAAGGTGTGGGCAATATTAGAACAGTCTGTAATACCATATGACAGCTGAGCTACTTGTCCTATATGATGTGATATACATAGATATACGCAGATACACATACACACATACTCACACATAAGCCATGAAGAAGCCTGGAGAAGAGGAGGTTAAGGGGTGATATGATAGCCATGTTCAAATATATAAAAGGATGTCACATAGAGGAGGGAGAAAGGTTGTTTTCTGCTGCTCCAGAGAAGCGGACACGGAGCAATGGATCCAAACTACAAGAAAGAAGATTCCACCTAAACATTAGGAAGAACTTCCTGACAGTAAGAGCTGTTTGACAGTGGAATTTGCTGCCACGGAGTGTGGTGGAGTCTCCTACTTTGGAGGTCTTTAAGCAGAGGCTTGACAACCATATGTCAGGAGTGCTCTGATGGGGTTTCCTGCTTGGCAGGGGGTTGGACTCGATGGCCCTTGTGGTCTCTTCCAACCCTAGGATTCTATGATTCTATGATTCTAAGTCAGTGGATGAAATACAGTTCTTTTTCTGTAGGTGAAATTTTGGGGAAATTAATCCTGCGTCCAGTCAGCGCTTCCCCTGTGCAGCTCTGCTTTGGGGCTTGAGGCTGACCTGGCAGGGAGCAGAGTAGCAGCGGTCCTGCGTCCGTGTGAGATGAGGGATAAATCAAGTCCAAAGACAGTCCGGTTCTTATCTCTAGAAGCGTTTATTTACAGAGCAGTAAATCCATCAGAACTTTCCGGCATCTTTCCTGTGCTCCAAAAGCACACACACAGCCTCTGAGCTGAGCTGTGTCTCAGGCAGAATCAAAAGCAAGTCTGAACACAGACACAGACTCTGACGCACTTCCCTGCGTCAAGCTCCTCCCAGATACAGGACACCACGGAGTTTTAACCCTGTCAGTTCCAAACTCCACACCCCCTCTTGTCCTGCATCTGGGGACAATAGCCAACAATGCTTTCCCCATACACAGACCCTCACAGAACTCCTCGTGCTTCTGGAAGGTTAATGGTTTTGTGAAACCATCAGCGAGGTTCTTGGTTGAGGGACAGTATTTCAGAGCAACTAGCCCCTCATGAACGCTCTGACATACATTCCGGAAACGTATGTCCAAATGTTTGGTCCCCGCCTTGAATTGCCCCGTCTCGGCCAATTTGAGGCACGGTTGATTGTCTTCATGCACCACAACGGGCAGACAATTCTCTCCACAGATTTCCTTGACCAAACACACATAGAACTCCAGCTCTCTGGAAACCTCTGATAGCGCACTGAACTCAGCTTCAGTAGACGAAAGCGCTATGAGACTTTGCTTCCGGGACCTCCACCCAATCACTGAGTCCCCAAACTTCACCACTAGGCCTGACACTGATCTGCGGTCCTCAAGGTTAGCCCAATCCAAATCCACCCAGGCGGTCAACTTGACACCGCCTTCAGCTGACATCTTGAGGCAAAAGTCTTTGGTATCTTGCAGGTAACGTAGCACCCGTTTAATACCATTCCAGGCCTGCACACTAGGACTTGAAGCCTCTCTACTGAGCAGATTGACAGCAATGGCAATGTCTGGTCTGCTCCACTGTGACAGATACAGTAGACTACCCAGAGCTGACTGAAAGAGTTCAGTATTTTCGAACACAGCGCATTCTATTTGCTGACACTCCTTCACGTAACCAGTCTCCATGGGTGACCTGGCACCTGCACAGTCAGACATCCTGAACTTCTCAAGCAACTGTTCAATCTTACCTTTCTGGCGAAGCAAAAAGCTTCCATCACTTGCTCTTGTGATCTCTATGCCTAAATACGATTTGACATCTCCAAGCTGCTTTAACTTGAACTGTTTTCCAAGCTCCTTAGGAAACGTCTCCACCTGTTTACTTGTCTGTGCCATGATCAAGTTATCATCAACGAACACCTTGCTGTTTCAAGCCTGCATCCCTAATGTAAAGACAACTGTCTGCAAGAGATCTCTTAAAACCTAGCTCTTCCAAGGCTTCATGTAGGCACATATTCCAATTCCTGGCAGATTGGCGTAATCCATAGATGGATTTGTGCAACCGCCACACGACGCCTGGCTCACTGATTTCAAACCCTGGAGGAGGAAGCATGTACAACTCCTCCTGGAGATCTGAGTTCAGGTAGGCGACATCTACATCAAAATGGTTCACCTTCCAACCTCTCTGTGCTGCTATCGCCAAAAGCGTTCTCAAAGTGTCTGCTCTCGAGGTCAGCGAATATACCTCTGTGAAGTGGACACCCTTCCTCTGTGTGAATCCTCGGGCCACTAATCTCGCTTTATGTGGTTCTCCAGCTTCTGTGGGTTTAAGTCGGTAAACCCACCTGCAACTCACAGCTTGCTTTCCAGCCGGCAGTTGAGTGAGAACACACCAAGAGACTCCATTGAGTTCATCTCCTTCTGCATCGCCTCACGCCATTTACTAGCTTCTTCCTGAGGCAACTTTTGAACATCCTCAAAGGATTCAGGCTCACATCTAGCCACACCAACCCAGACACTAGTGGCTTCATACCTTTCAGGAGGCTTACCCTTGGTTGACCTTGCTGACCTCCTCAGCGTGAATTCTGGAACTGCGCCTGATTCACTTGGATCAACCCTACCATCTCCTGTGTCAGAAACTTCCCCCTCTGACCTGCTGCACCATTTCGGGCGTACAGCTGGTTCTGCTGGCGAGGATGGTTCACTCCCTGGCTCAGACTTGACAGAGACCTGTGGAGGGGTCTTGGGACTCCCTTTTGGAGAGGTTCGGAGCCTCTGCCTTGGAGATCCCGGCTCTGGACTCTGTGGCTGTGGACTGTGCACCTCAGCAACAGGTTCAGCCTCATCCTCCTCCTCTTCCTCATCTGAGTCTAACAGAACATCTGGGTTCCCGTGTAGATGTTTCCACCCACTCTGCTCGCAAAACTCAGCACTGCCGCTAATAAGCAGCTTAGACTGGTTGCCAATAGGGTATGCGAAACGCCATGCCTTTGAACTCGGCTCATAGCCTACAAAGATCATCTTCCTAGATCTTGGCTCACCCCTTCTGCGCATGGCCTTTGGAACGAGGACCTAAGCCTCACAGCCAAACACTCGCACAAAGTCCACTTTCGGTTTCTTTCCATGAAGCAGAAAGTACGGTGTGACTCCCACACTTGAATTGTACACCCTGTTCTGAACAAAGCATGCTGTCTTATAACTCTCAGCCCAAAAGCGCTGTGGCAGACCCGAGTCTGCCAGCATAGCATTCGCTGCTTCCTGTAGGGTGTGGTGTTTTCTCTCCGCAATTCCGTTCTGTTGCGGAGAGTAGGGGGCAGTCAATCGATGACTGATACCTTTCTGCCTGAAAAACGACTGCAGCGCAGAACCTGGGAACTCCCCCCCCCCGCGATCAGATTGAAAGGAAATCACCCTGGTAGAGAAACGCAGCTCTACCGCTGTGATCCAATCCCTGATCAGTGCAGCCGCCTCCGACTTGTGTTTAAGTGTAAACAACCAGGTGTGTTTCGAAAAATCATCAATCAGAACCAGAATCCATTTAGACCCAGCTAAAGAAGGTGTTGGCATGGGTCCTGACAAATCTGCATGCACAAGTTCAAAGGGTTTACTGGTTCTCCTCTCTGACCTGGGGTATGTGCATGTTGTGACCTTTGATTGCTTACAGGCTTGACAATCTAGGTATCTGTCACATGCCTTGAACCTACATCCAATTGTGTTCTCTGCGGCTTTTTTTACATATGACCACGTTACATGCCCTAAGCGTCTGTGCCAGAGATGTAAACAATCATGGTGTGGTGGGACATTTGCACACTGCACTTGGGCATCTTTAATGGACTTTCCACTAGCCCCATTTTCCACCAGCCCCATTTTACCAACAGACCCATTTTCAATGGGCATCTCCACCAGAAAGAGCCTGTCTTTCCTCTCAACACTGTAGATCTTCTTCCCATCCCTGTAGAAGGAACACAGATTGTTAGAGAACAGAACACCAAACCCAGCAGCCATAAGTTCTGATACACTTAAAAGAGAATGTGCAAGCTCTGGAACCAAAAAAGCTTGCACCTCATAATCTATAAAAGAACAGTACAAAAACCCAGTTTCAGTCAGTGGTCTCTGAGACCCATCTGCTAATGTGACATAGCGTCCAGTTTTAACTGTCTTGCAGTTCCTCGGGAGCCCTCGGGAATTCACGAGGCAATGAGACGCTCCGGAGTCGATTATAAGAGATAAAGTGTCTCTCTGGCTGTTTTCCAAAGCTGCCATGGCGGTGCTTGCACTCCCACCGGTTGCCATGGCCACAGCCTCCCCCCAACTAAGGCTTTCACAGTTTGCCAGAGACACCATCGCAGCTGTGAGGTGATAAGACGCCTTGTCTTTGTTTTTCTCCTGGCCTGCTGCTTTCCCACGTCTTTGCTGGGAACCGGCCCTGGAACCGCCGCTTATCTGCTTTGTTGACATTCCTCTCCGGACGGTGTCCTTGCCTTCCTGGGCCTCTGCAGAACAATGCCCTTTGCTGTTGGACGTCTCCGCAGAGCACAAACAACGCTTGGAGACTTTGGCTTTCCCAGAGCTTTTGGAACGGCCTGCACCCCCACTCCTGGGTGCCCAGCTGCCTGAGGAACGGACTGCAACTGCCTTCCTCTTCCCAGCTCTCAGCCTCTCTCCAGCACCATCACACAGACGTGTCGAAGCATAGAAACAGCTTCCCAAAACAGTCCCAGCCCCCTCTGGGCTTGATGCTTTCTCTGGGCATCTCTTAGCCCCCTCTGGTCTGGCTCCCACTGCGGCTTGACATGCCGTCTTCAGTGCCTGCCACGCGACCCAGGGCTTCTTCCCTTGAAGGTTTGGCAACAGCCAAGCATCAACGCTGGCCCTTAAAATGGCTAGTATCCTTTGCTCTCTCTCCAGAGCTGCAGCCACGTCTGCATCACAAGCTCCCACTGCTCCTGCAGACCTCTCACTGGGCTGGTCAAGTACTGGATCGGCCTGGGTACACTCCCAAAGCTTCCTTTCTTCCAGCCAGTAGTACATGCGCTTACTCCAGGCTTCCCAATTGGCCCCACTCAGTCTTTCACCGGGGCAGCTCTCATGGCCTTGCTGTGGTTGAGCAGCAGCCATCTTCCACCCCCCAGGGCTTAAACATACTCACGTTTGCCAGCTAGCTGGACCTCTGAAGCAGCAGCCTCCTCTTGGCTCCGTTCTCCAGCAGCCTCTCCCACTGCCCTTCCTGGCAGGAGCTCAAAGCAGCTCAAAGCTGGCAATCTTCCTCCCTCCTCACACTTGTCAGGAAACGCGGAACCCCCATAACCTTTGGGGAAATTAATCCTGCATCCAGTCAGCGCTTCCCCTGTGCAGCTCTGCTTTGGGGCTTGAGGCTGACCTGGCAGGGAGCAGAGTAGCAGCGGTCCTGCGTCCGTGTGAGATGAGGGATAAATCAAGTCCAAAGACAGTCCGGTTCTTATCTCTAGAAGCGTTTATTTACAGAGCAGTAAATCCATCAGAACTTTCCGGCATCTTTCCTGTGCTCCAAAAGCACACACACAGCCTCTGAGCTGAGCTGTGTCTCAGGCAGAATCGAAAGCAAGTCTGAACACAGACACAGACTCTGACGCACTTCCCTGCGTCAAGCTCCTCCCAGATACAGGACACCACGGAGTTTTAACCCTGTCAGTTCCAAACTCCACAGAAAACACTTTCCATGCTTCTGTGAGTACATTCTATACATTCTGTTACTTACCTTTTATAGGACAAAGAGTGAGAATTCCACACGGGGAAACACCTACTGTGGAAGGGCCCAGAAGGTGTGACAACAGCCCTCTGCTCTCACTGCAATAAGCCACTTCTACCCATTTGGACTGGTTGCAACATTAAGTGGGGTCAGGGCCGGCCCACCCATGAGGCAAGTTGAGACAACCGCCTCAGGTGGCAGGATCCACTGGGACAGCAGATCACAATCTTTCTTCCCTGTTGTTTTTGATGTAGATCTTCCATTTCTCTCTGCTATAAAGCCTTAAATGGCTCAGGACCACAATATCTCAAGGACTGCCTCTTCCCATATGAACCTACCCGGACCCTGAGATCATCTTCTGAGGCCCTCCGTTGTGTGCCTCCCCCTCAATAGGTCAGGAGGGTGGCAACACAAAAATGGGTCTTCTCTGCAGTGGCTCCCTGTCTATGGAATGCTCTCCCCAGGGAAGTTCGCCTGGCACCTTGATTATACACCTTTAGGTGTCAGGCAAAAACTATAGGAGTGCAAATATCCAGAGTGTGGGGTCGGGTGGGATTACTATGAGGAATTATAAAATATGCATCAAGCCATTGTGTCCACAATGAATGCACTGTGTTTAATGGGTTTGATACATTGGCAATAATTTCTGATCAAATCCCACAACCCTCTGCATCTCTGGCCATTTCCTCTACTGTCCATTTCTCTTTCTTGACAAGTCAAGTACGCAGCCCAGTTGTCGCCAGGCAGGCATCCTGGGCCATAAAGATAGTGGGCAAGTTTCTTTGATGTAGCTTTTCTGATATGTTAAACTTAGGGCCAGGAAACGGATCTCACATGAAGGTGATAATGATCGCTGTCCTCCTGGCCATCCCTCTTATCATGTGTATTGATTGTTTATGACCTCCGGGGTTGCTGAATGCGCTCCTTTGTAGTTTTCATTCATTTACCCAAAAATATGCATGCTTAACTAGTGTTTGTAGTTTAACATTGTCCCCACGTGGGGTTTGTTGAAATGCTCAGAAGAAATTTGATTGGTTCTTACGAACACTCTGTAAAAAGCTCTTTTGTGAATAAAACGACCTGGGCCAGGGTCTGGAGGCACGCAGAGATTGTTATACGCACCCTTCCCAGTCTTGCTGGTTCAACCCTCTGTGTGTATTCTTATTAATCAGAGTTCAAACCTTCCTTTACTCAAGAACGCCTCAAGAAAAAACCCTTCCAATCTACGCCCCATCCCAAGAGACAAGGGTAGGGCGAGCAGAGATTACCCACCTCCGTCACTGGTGTTGTGCAATGTCAGGTCCATAGGCAATAAAACCACCACCAGGCGTGACTTTTTGTCTTGCAGGGGAATGACCGGGCTTATGTGACGGAGACCTGGGTACTTTAAGGCGAAGTAGTCTCCCTACATAAGATAACATCCCCAGGTTTCTCTGTCCTCCATCAATCGCAGACTGCGGGTCGGGGTCGGAGGAGTAGCATTGTTAATCCGGGAGGATTGCTCTTTCAGAGTTCTGCCAGCACCGGCGACCTCCGGCATTGAATGTGTTGGTCTTGTGTGGGGCACCAAGGAGAGCTTGGCTGTCTGGCCAAGTATACCGACCACCCAGCGCACCGGCAGCCACCCTGTCAGACCTGCTGGAGGTGGCGGCAGGCTGGGCCTTGGAGTTCCCAAGCCTATTGGTTTTGGGAGACTTCAACATCCATGCCGATGCCACCCCCTCCTCACAGGCTCTGGACCTAGTGACTTCCATGGCAACACTAGGCTCTTCCACTTTGTTTTGGGCCCCACTCATCAAGCAGGCCACACACTGGATTTGATCTTTGGTGCTGGCATAGATGTGATCATGCCATGCCCTGTGGAAGTGCCATGGTCTGATCACTATGCTCTGAAAGCCAAGATTGACTTCCCGCTCCTCCCCTGCTTGATTGGCGAGCCCATTTGGGCTTGCCCATGAAGGCTGATGGATCCTGATAGATTCCATCAGGCCTTGCGGGACCCTGCTCCTCCTGGCGACTCATTAGATGACTTTGTCTAGAACTGGAATAACCAGCTCTTGGCAGCTATCAATGAGATCACGCCTAAGCGCCCTCTGCGACCCTGTCAAAACCGGGCCCCTTGGTTTACCGAGGAGCTCCGGAAAATGAAGCAGGATCTCAGACGGCTAGAGCGAGCATGGCAACGGACTTGTGACGGAGCTTCACGAACATCTTATAGGACGCTTATGAAAGCTTATGAGATGGCTATGAAAGCTGCTAAGAAATCTTACTTCACAGCTTCCATTGCATCCGCTAGCTCTCGCTCGGCACAACTTTTTAGATTAGGTCGATAACGTCCTTAGAAGGACAACCAAATATAAGCACAAATTTGACTCACAGCTGTGAGGCATTCATGAGCTTTTTTGCGGAAAGTCCTGTTGCTCCGCCGTGACCTCCATGCAGATACAGTGACAGAACTGGAGGCCCCTCAATTGTGTTGGACCATTTTGATCGGATACTCCCTGCTGATGTGGACAGATTCCTCCAAGCTGGTAGGCCCACCACCTGCCTCCTCGATCTGTGCCCATCTTGGCTGATTAGGGCGTGCCCAGATGTCATGCAGACCCCCCTGGTTGAAATTATCAATTTGTCCTTTGGCATGGGGATATTCCCAGGGGAGCTGAAGGGAGCAGTGGTGTGTCCGCTCTTAAAGAAAACTTCACTAGATCCTTTAGATGTATCCAATTACCACCCAGTTTCAAATCTTTCATATCTGGGTAAGGTAATTGAGAGAGCGGTTGCTGAACAGCTTGGTAGGTTTCTGGAGGAAACATTGGCTTTAGATTCATTTCAGTCCAGGGTCCGTCCTGGTTTCGGGACCGAGACGGCTCTAGTCGCCCTTACAGATGATCTCCGTAGACAACTGGATCGAGGCAGGCCAGGACTGCTGATTCTTTTAGATTTATCAGCAGCCTTTGACATGGTTGATCATGATCTTCTGGACCACCGCCTCGCAGACGTGGGGATACAGGGCATAGCCCGTAAATGGCTGTGCTCTTTTATCTCTGGTCAGGTACAGAGGGTGGCGCTAGGGAGGGATATGTCATCGCGCCACTCCTTGGTGTGTGGAGTGCTGCAGGGCGCAATCTCCCCGATGCTTTTTAACATCTTCATGCGCACCCTTGCCCAGACTATCCGGAGCTTTGGGCTGGGCTGTCACCAATATGCTGAGCTCTATCTGCTGATGGATGGCCACACCAACTCGACCTGGACACACTGACCAGATGCTTGGAAGCTGTGGCTGGATGGTTTTGTGGGAGCCGATTGAAACTAAATCCTTCGAAGACAGAGGTCCTCTGGCTGGGTCAAGATGGTATGGGGATGAGGGACCAACTCCCTTCTCTTGCGGGGGCCCAATCAGTGCCACTGCCTTCTGGTAAGAGTTTGGGTGTAATCCTTGACGTCTCCCTTTCCATAGAGGCTCAGGTTACAGCAACAGCCAAGGCAACATTTTTCCACTTTCACCGCATCAAGCAGTTGGTCCCTTACCTTTCCCACCCTGACCTGGCCACAGTGATCCATGCGACGGTCACCTCCAGGTATGACTACTGACTACTCCAGCAGGTGCAGAATGCTGCGGCGAGGCTCCTCACAGGGTTTCTGCCACGGGAGCATATTCACCCAGTGCTTTTCCAGCTGCACTGGCTCCCGGTGGAGTACAGGGTCAGATTTAAGGGCTGGTTTTGACCTTTAAAGCCCTTTACAGCCTAGGACTCTTGTACCTACGGGACAACCTCACCCGGTATGCCCCACGAAGGACCTTAAGGTCCATAAATAGCAACACCCTAGAGGTCCTGGGCCCTAAGGAAATACAAAAAGTTGTATTTCAATCAACTTTTTATTATTGGTTGTTAGCCACCCTGAGCCCGGTCTTGGCTGGGGAGGGCGGGGTATAAATAACATTTATTTATTATTATTATTCCTTTTTAAACAGGTCTTTAGTTGACCCTTTAAAATGTGGCTTTTTGGGGAGGGGATGTTACTGGATTATTGTTGCACATTCAGGTGATGAACAAACCCTCCATCATGGGTAGGCAAACTAAGGCCCGGGGGCCGGATCTGGCCCAATCACCTTCTAAATCCAGACCGCAGATGGTCTGGGAATCAGCATGTTTTTACATGAGTAGAATGTGTCCTTTTATTTAAAATGCATCTCTGGGTTATTTGTGGGGCATAAGAATTTGCTGACCCCTGCCAATCTTCCAGGGTGTAGCAAATATGATGCAGATCATTGGATTCCTCCCTGTAGCTGCCTTCAGTCTCAGCATTTGGCATTGACATTTTACTAAAGAGGACCGTGAGCCAGACTTCCTCCACCAGGTGTCCTCCAGATGTTTTTGATTGCAATTCTCACCTGCCACTAGCCAGCATCAGTCGTGCGATGCTGGGGCAGATTGTAGAGATGGTCCACAACAGCTGGGGTACAGAGGTAACTGAAACATCTTTAACTTCAAAAAGTGCCAGAATTGCTGTCATCCAGCCACCGTAAATACCTTTAAAGAGAACAAACCAAAGAGAAAACTAGAGCCAGAACCTTCCAAAAAAATGCAGACCATCTCTATGACCATGGAACTCAGGGCTTCCCTTGTTGTGATGCCACTAGTAGCTTCTGAGTGTTAGGGATGTGATGCCCTGTGAGGTCAGTGTGACCCCGACGCTCAGCGGAGCCTCTCTCTCTTCTTTGCAGCTAATGCCGCTTTATATCCAGCCCATCAGAGTCTTGCCACGTCCTCCTCTCAAAGTCCCAAAGGCTATTGCTATGAGTGCTCCTCTCCGGTGCATCCACACCATCCACAGACTTCCTCCTCCCAAAGTCCCAAAGGCTATTGCTATGAGTGCTCCTCTCCGGTGCATCCACACCATCCACAGACCTCCTCAACAACTTCCTCTGACCCCAGTAACACAAATCTTGCGGGTGGCACAGTGTACGCAGTGGGAGTCCCCCCACTCTGGTCCTTGCCCAGCTCCATGCCCCCTGGGGTTGATACAGTCGTCTTACCTCCAGGCCGCCCCAAAGTTGCCAGGACACAAACAGTAGACATCACCACTCTCCAGCCAAGCTCTGGGGGCACCTATTCTCCAAATGCCAACCAAACAAGAGAAATTGAATCAACTTGGTCCTGGCCCAGCTCCATGTCCCCTGGGGATGATACAGTCTTCTTACCTCCAGGCCGCCCCAAAGTTGCCAGGACACAAACAGTAGACATCACCACTCTCCAGCCCAGCTCTGGGGGCTCCTATTCTCCAAATGCCAACCAAACAAGAGAAATTGAAACATATTGGCCCTGGCCCAGCTCCATGCCCCCTGGGGGTTATTCAGTCTTCCCTCCTCCAGGACGCCCCAAAGTTGCCAGGACACAAACAGTAGACATCACCACTCTCCAGCCCAGCTCTGGGGTCTCCTTTTCTCCAAATGCCAACCAAACAGGAGAACTTGAATCAACTTGGTCTTGGCCCAGCTCCATGTCCCCTGGGGATGATACAGTCTTCTTACCTTCAGGCCGCCCCAAAGTTGCCAGGACACAAACAGTAGACATCACCACTCTCCAGCCCAGCTCTGGGGGCTCCTATTCTCCAAATGCCAACCAAACAAGAGAAATTGAATCATATTGGTCCTGGCCCAGCTCCATGTCCCCTGGGGATGATACAGTCTTCTTACCTCCAGGCCGCCCCAAATTTGCCAGGACACAAACAGTAGACATCACCACTCTCCAGCCCAGCTCTGGGGGCTCCTATTCTCCAAATGCCAACCAAACAAGAGAACTTGAATCATATTGGTCCTTGCCCAGCTCCATGTCCCCTGGGGTTGATTTAGTCGTCTTACCTCCAGGCCGCCCCAAAGTTGCCAGGACACAAACAGTAGACATCACCACTCTCCAGCCCAGCTCTGGGGGCTCCTATTCTACGAATCCGAACCAAACAAGAGAACTTGAATCAACTTGGTCCTGGCCCAGCTCCATGTCCCCTGGGGATGATACAGTCTTCTTACCTCCAGGCCGCCCCAAATTTGCCAGGACACAAACAGTAGACATCACCACTCTCCAGCCCAGCTCTGGGGGCTCCTATTCTCCAAATGCCAACCAAACAAGAGAACTTGAATCATATTGGTCCTTGCCCAGCTCCATGTCCCCTGGGGTTGATACAGTCTTCTTACCTGCAGGCCGCCCCAGATTTGCCAGGACACAAACAGTAGACATCACCACTCTCCAGCCCAGCTCTGGGGGCTCCTATTCTCCAAATGCCAACCAAACAGGAGAAATTGAATCATATTGGTCCTTGCCTAGCTCCATGTCCCCTGGGGATGATACAGTCTTCTTACCTCCAGGCCGCCCCAAATTTGCCAGGACACAAACAGTAGACATCACCACTCTCCAGCCCAGCTCTGGGGGCTCCTATTCTACGAATCCGAACCAAACAAGAGAACTTGAATCAACTTGGTCCTGGCCTAGCTCCATGTCCCCTGGGGATGATACAGTCTTCTTACCTCCAGGCCGCCCCAAAGTTGCCAGGACACAAACAGTAGACATCACCACTCTCCAGCCCAGCTCTGGGGGCTCCTATTCTACGAATCCGAACCAAACAAGAGAAATTGAATCATATTGGCCCTGGCCCAGCTCCATGCCCCCTGGGGATTATTCAGTCTTCCCTCCTCCAGGACGCCCCAAAGTTGCCAGGACACAAACAGTAGACATCACCACTCTCCAGCCCAGCTCTGGGGTCTCCTTTTCTCCAAATGCCAACCAAACAGGAGAACTTGAATCAACTTGGTCTTGGCCCAGCTCCATGTCCCCTGGGGATGATACAGTCTTCTTACCTCCAGGACGCCCCAAAGTTGCCAGGACACAAACAGTAGACATCACCACTCTCCAGCCCAGCTCTGGGGGCTCCTATTCTACGAATCCGAACCAAACAAGAGAAATTGAATCATATTGGCCCTGGCCCAGCTCCATGCCCCCTGGGGTTGATTTAGTCTTCCCTCCTCCAGGCCGCCCCAAAGTTGCCAGGACACAAACAGTAGACATCACCACTCTCCAGCCCAGCTCTGGGGTCTCCTTTTCTCCAAATGCCAACCAAACAAGAGAACTTGAATCAACTTGGTCCTGGCCCAGCTCCATGTCCCCTGGGGATGATACAGTCTTCTTACCTCCAGGCCGCCCCAAAGTTGCCAGGACACAAACAGTAGACATTACCACTCTTCAGCCCAGCCCTGGGGTCCCCAACTCTCAGGATACCACCCAGAATGCCTCTCTCAATGTTACCCGGGATGCTTCTCAAAATGCCTCACAGAATGGTCCTGTCTCAGTGCTAAATCTCTCAGGCCCTCTAAGCAGTGCTGATGTTGCTCAGCGCTGGTGGGAGTCTCGGCCTTTCACCCCTCCAAGTGCAGCACTCAATGCCTATGTATGCCAAGCATGGCCTGCCATGAGCATGCCAGCACTGCAGCAGGCATTGGCGCTGGGGCAAGCAATGCAGCAGGCACAAATCCTGACTCCAAGGAATGAGAAGCTATTGGGAGGGGTAAAGGAACTAAGGCAAGCCCAAGCAATGACACAGCGACAGGCAATGGAGCGGGAGCAGATGCAGCCTAGGGCGTGGGCGCAGGCACCCGTAGTGACCCAGGCACCAAGACTGACACAGCAGCAGGCATTCGAGAGAGCACAGGCACAGCAATGGGTGAAGACCTGGGCAGAGATGGAGCAAACAGCACGACGACAGGAAATGGAGCGGGCACACTGGGCCCAGGCCCAGGCCCAGGCCCGGGCCCAGGCCCAGGTAATGACCCAAGCACAAGCCCAGGCACTTGCACAGCCTATAATCCTGAGAAGCCCTGCCCCTTTCATACTGCAACCCCCCCTTGTTGGTAGGGAAGCCATGCCACCCCCTTTCCAACTACCCTCTCCCGAAGCCATGCCACCAACCCACCTCCCTGCTAATCCACTCCAAGCCCCACAGAAATATCCCGATGTGAAGCCAAAGGAGCGCAGAGCCTCCACTAAGCAAGAGACTGACATGAAGACCAGCAGCGATGCCAAAGGAAAAGGTGAGAGGGGCCAGAACGGAGCTGGGGCAGGCAGGCAGGGTGGAGTGGAGCAGAGCTATGTGGCGGGGGTACAATTCACAAGGAACTGCCACTAGCCCTAGAGCCAGCAACAAGCAGCAGCATGGGCAGCCCAGGCCAGCACCATGAGTGCTGCTATTTGCAACCCCAAAGAGTTTATGAGGACAGTGCCCTGCCCTGGAGGAGATCCAGAAGCCCAAGGGACAGAGGGAAATCCTCTGTGGTCAGAGGCAAGCCATGATCTGCCCCTAGATGGCTGAGGGATGCCCAGGAAAGTCTGGTGTAAGTTGGCTATATGTGGGCACTTAGTCAGGGCCCATTTGCCAGAAGCTGAAGTTATCATGGGATCATGAATAAATCACAGCGGGCAACTGAAGGTCAACATCAGCAACTCTTTTTCTGTGAGATTTTTATTCAAGTTTTTCATAATAAAATAAAATAGTGTCTACAAAAAATACAAATAGAGTCCTCTCCTAAAAGTAATTCTTAGCCCTTACCACACACAGAGGATAGTAGCTCCTCCCAGCTGTCACTTCCCACTCTGGGAGACCAACAGTTCCCTGTTTCTCACCCAAGGCCCTCCATCAAGCATCTACCACTCCCATTCATATACAATCTCTGGACCTTAATAAAGGCCCCAGACATAGGACTCCAAGGAAAAAACAAAGAAGAAAAACAAAAAGAGAGACAAAAAAGAAAGGAAGGAAGGAACAATAAGAGAGAAAAGAGAGAGAGATAAAAAAGACAAAAGAAAAATAAACGCTAGAGAAAGATACAAACAAAAAAGTCCCTTCTGATTTTCCATCTGCCGATAACATAAAAAAAGGAAAAGGGATTACCATACTTTACCGTGTACAACACGCCTCCATGTATAAGACATCCCCTATTTTGGAGAAATCAAAATTAAGAAAATTGGAGGGGGGGGGAGAGATTGTTGAGCTTTTTTGGGATTGCCCACAGTTGTTGAGCTTTATTCAGGAGGGGGGTGGCCCACAGTTGTTGTGCACACATCGCAAAAGTCACCTATCCTCTGTCCCATCGCCAACAAAAGCAGCAAACAGGCTGCCCAATCAACAGCCAATCAACACCAGCCCTTGCCGCAGCCACCAATAACAATCTCCGACTCACAGCAGCAACAGCAACCAATCCCATGTCCCCCACAATGCACTACCCATATATAAGACAACCCCCAATTTTAACATGATTTTTCATTAAAAAAAACAGTCTTATACACGGAAAAGTATGGTATTTAAGACATTTAGCCCATGCTAAAATCCATCTTCTGCACTTTCTGTTAAACAATATTTATTTTAAGTTAAGGTGTCTCAGAAGCATTCATTTTGTTTTCCCACTAAAAGTACAAGAGGAGTTCCCTAATTGTTATTATTGGCTAATGTCAACCATATTTTTTCTTTTCTATTAACTTTATTTCCATTAATTTCCACCACAGTTACTCCATATTGAGTGACAGCAAATTCTTTCTATCCATGTCCATTTTAAAATCTCTCCATTGTTATCACATATTGGAATAATATTCCTTTTTCTTCTTATTATATATCCTTTAGTTCATGTCCATTTCCATATGCTCAAATTCCACTTCCTGTTGCATTTCCATTTCCTGTTGTATTTACAGTACTATCCTGATCTCCTCTCCTCTAGAAACTTCCATTTTCATTTTTCCCAGTCTTTTCCCAGAGAGAATACCATAAATTTGGCAGCATCATTCTCTGAATTTGCTCCAAATCATATACAAAATACTTTCTCTCTGCTAGAACTGAAGAATGGCCAGGACTGAAGTTTTCCCTAAAGCTTTCCCTACCTCAACTCCATCAATGCCAAATCCAGGTAATTCCCCATTTGTGATTGTATCTCCTCCTCCTCCAAATCCTTGTATGGAATGCATTTCATTTCCGCATCTGCTTTCTTCATCCAGTCTTGCCAGCTTTTCATTGATTTGGTCCGAAGCATCTAGGTATTCTTCATTTCCATTTTCCATTTCAGATCTCTTTGACTCATTTTCTCTCCACCTTTCTTTTCCACTGATTGATTCCAATCATTTTTAATTGTTCAGCCATCAACTGCTGAACAATGCCAACAGTCACTGGGAGATCTAAAGGTACCTTTGCCATACTGGATGCTTTTGATGATTTGAATATTATTAGCAACTCTATGTTAATATTTCCACCTTAAAACCACAGCCACAACATGTCTTATAGGAAATTCTTTTCCACAACTAGAAATGGCCGCTTTACTTTCAGCAACAAGAAACAGAAAAAGGGTTAGATTTTTCACACAAGGGTTTCCCTTGTCTGTCTAATCTTTATTGTTAACCATAAATCAGGCTTTTAGCTTTGCCTTGAGACACTTTAACAACCAGTTTTCCTTTCTGTTCTTCATAACAACAGAAAGAGGTACGTACGATTTTTCAGATTGTAAATTTTCACCAGCAGCATAGAGGGATCTCTCCGAGTTAGTTTTCCTTGTCCCAGAGGTGTTTAAGAAAGAGAGTGTGCTGGTCTTTCTACCTATAAAACATGCTTAAGTGACATTTGGGCACAGTGTTGACTCCTCACCTTGCCAGCTCATTGTAACTCCCGTCCAAGCCGCCAGGCACAGACAACATAAAATGACCTCAGCAAAGCATTTCAGGTCCCCCAGATCACCCTTATTCTCCTGAGTGATTACTGTATTGGCCCGAATATAAGCCGCACCCGCAAATATATTCAATGGCTACAATTCCGCAGGCACTCACATCCAAAAATGGCAAATGTCTAAGAAAATCCTACGGGTACTAGAGATTACCCGTAAGCTTGCAAATCGGCAATAAAACATTTCTTTGTTCCGTTTTACTATATGTCTGTTTCAGCAGCAAGATCATAAAAGCCTATTTTTGTAAGGTCATGTATTTAAGCTGCACTTTTTCACGGTCGGAATTTGTGGGGAAAGTGTGGCTTATTTTTGGGCCAATACGATAACAGTCAGTCTGACTACTATCAATCACCACATAATTATCTTCTGTCAGCAGAGAGCTAACAGAGAGGCAGCCAAACTGCCATTCCTCTCCCTGGAAGTTATCAGCAGCTGGCCAGTCTTCAAATAATGGCCTGGCCACAGACAGGCTTTATACAGACCTATAAGTGCCTAGTAGCAACTGTAACTATTGCACCCTATGCCTGAAAGCTGCCTTAATGACATTCCTTTGCCACAAAATGTGTGCCACTGGGGGCCAGCTGACACATCATTTTTTTAAAAAAAATGCTTCAATTAGCCAGTTTTAGTTTGAAGAAGGAACCACCCATGCAACTCCAATCCAGAATGGACTCACACCGTGGTTGCCCGATTTCTTCCCCTCTCCTGTGTCCTGTTAGCTCCCAAAGGTGGCTGCAGACAGCCCCATGATCCTGCCTAAAATGAACAGCTGTCCTTCTGAGCACCGTTAGCTTACAGACTTCTTTTCTCTCTCACCTTTTGCATCGAATGCGCTGCACTTGGGCAAAATAAAAAGCTGCTCACCTTTGTATTTTATTTATTTATTTAGAAGGATGCATACAATTCTAAGCATAGTGCAGGACAAAGCCCTTAACTTATATTCACAGGAGGGGTGTTGGTGCAGAGTTTACAAAGAGACAAGACAGGCTGGCTTTAGTACATGGAGCAGTGCAAACAGGGGGGAAGGTGGGGAACTCCACTCTGGTCAGCAAAATGTGGCCTGGGCTGCTAGCTGTGAGGCAATAGGCTGGCAGGGGAGGGTGGACAGCTTGACCAAGGGGAGTGGGCACTTTGTGGATGGTGGAGGGCCAGGGAGACCTCCTCTCTGACAGGAAATGTCTTTGCAGAAACCAGCAAGCAAGAGCGCATCGTGGGCGAAATTGCATTCCAACTGGACCGCAGGATTCTCTCCAGCATCTTTCCTGACCGCGCGCGCCTCTACGGTTTCACCGTCCGGAACATCCCTGAGAAAGTCGCACAGGTGAGGGGAAACTCCACTTACTGCCTCTGGCCCTAACCCTGGCATGGCAGCTTAGAGAGAGAGAGAGAGAGCGTGCAAGTAGAGCCTTTCCACATGAATTTGTGGAACCCAAACTGGGGGTTTCCCCCAAGGAACCGTCAAAAGGGACCAGTCATTTCAGGCCAACTAGGAATGGATGTCAGTGGGTCAGTTCAAGCATACCGTGGTACCTTGGTTCACAAACTTAATCCGTTCCAGAAGTCTGTTCCAAAACCAAAGCGTTCTAAAACCAAGGTGTGCTTTCCCATAGAAAGTAATGCAAAATGGATTAATCCATTCCAGACTTTTAAAAACAAGCCCTAAAACAGCAATTTAACATGAATTTTACTATCTAGTGAGACTATTGATTCATAAAATGAAGCAATAATCAATGTACTGTACTATAAAATAAATAAGACTGTATTGTAGATGATAAAAATAAAAATTACTTTTTTTTCTTACGTGTACTAATGATAGTCAATATTTGGATGGGAGGCTTTTATCCATTTCTGCAGTCACACAACCAATCAATCAGTAGCTGAACTCGGTTCCACACAGTCACAAAAACGAAGTCACAAACCACAGTCACAAGGCAGTCCCATAAAATGAAGAAGAAGAAGTCACAGTCAAAAAATGAAAAAGCCACACAAACAAAAACGCAAAAAACAGCAAAAACAAAAGCTCCAAATATCACCTCTGTGTTGTGTGGGAGCTCAAGACTCAACACGAAGCCTCTGATAAGCAGCGGGGGACTCAATTTACAAACGGAACACACTCAACAGGAAGTGGAACATGTTTCGCTTCCAAGGCAAAGTTCACAAACCGGAACACCTACTTCCAGGTTTGCAGCGTTCTATTTCCAAGTTGTTCATAAACTAAGCTTGTCCCACATAGAGATTTCTCAGGAGACAGATGAGGTGATGAGGCACTCCCATTTCTTTAAGAACTTGCCATAGTTTGCTGTGGTCGGCACAGTCAAAGGCTTTTGCATAGTCAATGAAGCAGAAGTAGATGTCTTTCTGGAACTCTCTAGCTTTCTCCATAATCCAGCGCATGTTTGCAATTTGGTCTCTGGTTCCTCTGCCCCTTCGAAATCCAGCTTGCACTTCTGGAAGTTCTCGGTCCACATACTGCTTAAGCCTGCCTTGTAGAATTTTAAGCATAACCTTGCTAGCGTGTGAAATGAGTGCAATTGTGTGGTAGTTGGAGCATTCTTTGGCATTGCCCTTCTTTGGGATTGGGATGTAGACTGATCTTCTCCAATCCTCTGGCCACTGCTGAATTTTCCAAACTTGCTGGCGTATTGAGTGTAGCACCTTGACAGCATCATCTTTTAAAATTTTAAATAGTTCAGCTGGAATACCATCACTTCCACTGGCCTTGTTATTAGCAGTGCTTTCTAAGGCCCATTTGACTTCACTCTCCAGCCTGTCTGGCTCAAGGTCAGCAACCACACTACCTGGGGTGTACGAGACATCCGAATTTTTCTGGTATCATTTCTCTGTGTATTCTTGCCACTTCTTCTGCTTCTGTTACATCCTTACTACTTTTGTCCTTTATTATGGTAATCTTTGCATGAAATGTTCCTTTCATATCTCCAATTTTCTTGAACAGATCTCTGGTTTTCCCATTCTATTGTTTTCCTCTATTTCTTTGCATTGCTCGTCGAAGAAGGCCCTCTTGTCTCTCCTTGCTATTTTTTGGAAATCTGCATTCATTTTCCTGTATCTTTCACTATCTCCCTCGCATTTTGCTTGCCTTCTCTCCCTCACTATTTGTAAGGCCTCGTTGGACAGCCACTTTGCTTTCTTGCATTTCCTTTTCATTGGGATGGTTTTCGTTGCTGCCTCCTGTATAATGTTGCAAGCCTCCATCCATAGTTCTTCAGGCACTCTGTCCACCAAATCTAAATCCTTAAACCTGTTCCTCACTTCCACTGTGTATTCATAAGGGATGTGACTTAGATTGTATCTTACCGGCCCACTGGTTTTTCCTACTTTCTTCAGTTTAAGCTTGAATTTTGCTATAAGAAGCTGATGACCTGAGCCACAGTCAGCTCCAGGTCTTGTTTTTGCTGACTGTATAGAGCTTCTCCATCTTTGGCTGCAGAGAATATAATCAATCTGATGTTGATGCTGCCCATCTGGTGATGTCCATGTGTAGAATCGTCTCTTGTGTTGTTGGAAAAGAGTGTTTGTGATGACCAGCTTGTTCTCTTGGCAGAACTCTATTAGCCTTTGCCCTGCTTCATTTTGAACTCCCAAGGCCAAACTTGCCAGTTGTTCCTTTCATCTCTTGACTCCCTACTTTAGCATTCCAATCCTCTGTAATGAGAAGAACATCCTTCTTTTGTGTCATTTCTAGAAGGTGTTGTAAGTCTTCATAGAATTGGTCAATTTCAGTTTCTTTGGCACCGGTAGTTTGTGCATAAACATGGATTACTGTGATGTTTTTGTCCAAAACTCCATGGAGAAAAACAACAGGCATATAAAAGTTTTAAAAAATAAAGTGTTAAAGTCATGTGGAGTTTGGTTCCAAGTCTGCAATGTTGATTCCTTCCTTCCTTTGGCAATCACTCGTAGCTGAGTAAGATTGTCTTCCATAAACATGGTTTTAACAATGAGTCCGTAAGTGACTGGAGGCCAATTCCGGAGCCAAACGTCCTTCCACAGTTGCGTAGCTGGGGAGGTAGCTGCCCCCCATCAATAAAAATCAATACACATCTGAGGTTCTGCTTCCCCCAAAGCCCTACAAAAATCTTGGTTATGCCCATGCCCTCTATATATCAGGGGTGGGGTGGGTGGCTTGGATCCTTTCCACTTTCTTCCCCCCTTCACTGCCCAGCTTTTTCTCCATTGCCTCCAGGTCCACATTACTTATCCCTCCCTTCCCACTAAAATGTTAACCCAAGGCTTGGTCCTTTAACATCCTTTGGGCTGCAGCCACCTTGTCTTCCCTGCTCTTGCCTCTCACCATGGATCCTAAATCCTGACTTCTCTCGCTTCTTGCTCTGAGCACGTCCTCCCCACTTACCGCTCTGGCTTCCTTTTCTGTTTCCCCATAAGGTTCAACTTCTTTCCTTCCAAACCTCCTGACAGTCAAGCCTCTTGGCAGCTCCATCCTCTTTACCTTCTCCAGCTTCTCTGTCAGTGTTTGGGTTCCAAATTGAGCACCAAGGCGTTTGAGAACCAAGGGACCAATAGTCTCTAAGCAGTTTACAAAGATGCAACACAAAATAAAAATCAGCTATGATAAAATCAAACTATAGTTAAAACGCCTGCTGAAATAACAAAGCCTTTTGTAGGCACTGGAAGTTCAGTGGGGAAAGGTTCGTCTGACCTCAGCTGTAATGGAGTGCCAAAAACTTCTCCTACCCCTCTGACCCTTGCCATTAACTAATTGGTGAGCCAGCAAGCAACGCCTTGCTATTATCCTGGGATAACTGGCCAGTGTATTGTACATGCTAAGTTCTATTTCAGAAGGAAATCATAGTTGCAAAAAGCCCATTGTGGATTTAGCAGCTAGCTGTTTTAACACATAAAAAGTATATTTAAAATTTTGTATAGAATATAATGGCTGGAGTTTGAGGGGTTGTAGCCAACTACATTTTACTCAAAACAGACTAATTAATCTGTTAGTTATGTCCATTAATTTCAGTGGGCTTACTCTGTGTAGGGCAAACATGGGCGACAACCCTGAGACTATTAGTAGCCCAGCACTGCATGGGAAGAGATCCCACAACGGAGCCTCTGGCATTTTCAGTCAAACAATCTCAGGCAGCAGCTGACGGTGGGTGGGTGGGTGGGGCTTGGAGAGCCACTGCCAGTCAGAGTAGACAGCATCAGGGCTGGACAGACCCAAAGGGACTGTGTCAGGCCAAAGTAGTTTCTTCTGGACTTCATATGGTATCAAGGGGTTTCTGCGGCTTCTGTCCGTTGGGATGGGTTTCTATTACTTTCACTGGGGGCACAAATAATTATCTATACAGTGGTACCTCTGGTTAATTACTTAATTCATTCCGGAGGTTTGTTCTTAACCTGAAACTGTTCTTAACCTGACGTACCACTTTAGCTAATGGGGCCTCCTGCTGCTGCCACCGCACGATTTCTGTTCTCATCCTGGGGCAAAGTTCTACTTCCGGGTTAGCGGAGTCTGTAACCCAAAGTGTTTGCAACCCGAGGTACCACTGTATCACCATCAATAGTATTTACATTCTCAGTTACTTTATATAAAAAAGAAAAAAGTCTCAAACAACTTGAAAAGTGAACACAATGTGCCTTAATGCTGCTCTTCTCTCTCTCTGTTCCGCTCTCTCCGCAGAGTGGAGCTGACCCCTTCCTGCAGCTGACAACAGAGCAGGCTTCAACCATCATGGAGCGCTACAATAACATCATGGACCGCCTGAAGCAGCTGGGCTATGACCCAAGCGTCCACCCTACCCTGACGGAGCACATTGTCAACACTTTTGGCATCCTCCGGGATCGGCCAGACATGACAGGCGCAGAGGCAGCCGCCTACAATGACATAAAGTATCTGCAGGAGGTGGTCAAGAATGCCACCCCTCCAGACATGTTCAACAACTGCATGCTGCTCCTCAACTGCCTCCATCAACTGTCTCAGGATGACGGGAAGCCCTTGTTCATATGGTGAACCTCCCACTCCCCCCACAGTGCGCACTGTATCACTGCAAACACAATAAACCATCTGAAAATGTCGAGTGAGTCTTCTTGTGTAACCCACAGACAATTTGTGCCACCTTGTCCAGTTTCATGATTTGGTGTCCGGCCCCCTTGGCCCTCAGCTGGCCTTCTTCAGAACTGCATTAATTGCCAGCAAGCCAGAACATAAAGAGCAAGGGGTGGTCATGATTAGAAATATACTGAAATTCATTGTTACAGGAGGATATTCAAAGGGTAAAAGGTTGGCATGAGGCAGGGTTTACTTTATGGGAAATGGTCTGCTTGAGTGATAACGGATCTGGTAAGCCATGATTGTTTCATAAGCAATAACTATTTCCATAAGCCATAATTACGACAAGACTTGCTACTGAAAAATAATCAATGTTAAGATGCTCTGCAGTGATGTATTAACTCCATTCTGTACTCTGTATTCTAATACTGGTATTAATAGCTGGTTAGTAAAAAAAATAACTTTTCATCAAACTGGTCTTAGAAATGCTGGTGTTAAATAAATAATTTCTCTGTGCCTTCTGCTTCAACATTTGTCTGAAGGTGGCAGCTCGGCTTGGAAACTAAATGGCAAAAAGCAAAACAAAGTCTATTGCGATTTCAAAGGACAGGAGTGTAAATCAGTGAATTCTCAGGCAGGGCTTCACCTGTCAGAGGAGGCGACTTCTTTGGCAAACCCCCTCCACCAAAGTGCAGCAGCAGCACCTTCTCCTCCCTGGCTATTCTCTCTCTTCCTGTTGATCTCTGCCGAGTGCTTTTGGCAAATCTTCTCACTGCACAAAGTGTGTTGTTTTTAATCTCCTCCAAGGTTAGGCCAGGAGGGAGCAGTGGCTCACACCGGCCACCACAGCAGCAAAAGGAGCCTCTCGGTGCTATGTTCATTTCTGAATTTTCTGATTGTTTGCAAAAGGGGGTGGGGGGAGAGATAGTCTTTCACTCAGACACTGACATCTCTAGTGGTCAAAGTGTCCTGTCAGAGGCCTGCAGGCAGCAACAGAGTGCTGAGCTCCTAAGACCTTGGTTGCTGCAGTAAGAGCCTCCCCATTTACATGCTTTCTCCCAACACCATTTTCCCAATTGAAGAGCATTCAGTCTGCAGGTGGAGCCCCTCAGCAAAGAAAAGCCTGGCTGCTAGTTCAAGGATATAGCAACAAGCTAATCAATAAAGTTACACCAGACTGCATTAAAATAGTCATGTTTCTTTTGGCCTCTTGATACTTTGTTTTTGTGTCAGTTTCTCCAATAATGCTGTCTGCTAAATTGCATTGTATCATTGGTCCATAATCAATAATTGTAATGATTTCCATGTCCAGGCAAGTTGTTTTTGCAGCAGTTAATGGAAGTGTTATGAGTTCTTTGTTTCTAATTCGCAACATATCATGACTGTACAAGTTAAGTATAGGCAGTCCTGGGGTCCTGTCTGTCTTGTAATTAAATATATTTCTGTAAATACATTTTCCCATAACATTTCTATTTTTGGACACTCCTACCACAAGTGCTAATATGCCGCTATAGCAGGACATCCTCTCCAACACATGGGAAAACTGTTCGGTTTTATATAGGCTAGGAGTTGGTCCAGTCTGTTCCATGTCTTTTCTTCAGTATTTAAGTCTCAATTCAGTTCCCGCCACCTTCTCAAAATTTTGCAGAGGAAAAAACTGCACCTCGATTATAGATTTATACAAAGATATTAATCCTTTTGTTATTATATTTTACTCCATTATAATTTTTGTATGCTATTGTCTCATGACTTTGTTTTTAAACTGGGAATTTGTTAAAAATTGGTAGTCTAAAAATCGTGATATTTGAACATTTGCCTGTGCAATTTGCATCACAGTTATGGTAAGCAGTCATCTATCTTTGTAAAAATATTTCAAATATTACAATTGCATTTCTTTCAACACCTCTATATTATAGAGTCTATATTTATTTTTGAAAACTGGGTAGAAGTGTAATGGAATAATGGGTGAGAAGCCTGCAACCAGGACTTTGCCCATTTTGTCCAAATCTTGAAAGTTGTAAGTGTGAATGGATTTGTAAGCCAGGTTAAGGTATTACTTTCATAAAGACACCATCTATTTCCAAGTTCTCTAATGTGCTCTACTGAGCTCCTTTACTGCCAGACAGGTCTATCATGTTGATGAGTGGATGTGTGTAGTAATCTTTATAAGGGCATCTTGGGAAATGGCTGAAGGGAGAAGGAGCAGCCTATATGAGCCAAAGAGGATGGTCTTGTGATAGAAACTGGGTGTGGGATAAAGTAGTGTGAGGTAGCCTCAGAACACCAAGCTTGAAATTGTTATTGCCTTGCCAGGCAAATTGTCTAAACTGGATCATGGGATAGTTACCCTGATACCAAGTCAAGATCAGGGAAAAACCCAGGTACTGCCAAATGAATGTACAGAGATTTTTCCACCTAAAGAGCAGTCTAAGTATTGTGAAAACGTTTTTTCAAGTAAGGGATGGCTTGTTGAGAATTTGGGATAAGGATATCAGTAGGATTTGCCTATCCATATCCAGCTTTCAGAAAGATTTCCTATCCTAGAGTGCTTGAAGCATGCCCTCCTTGTTTCAGCACATGAATCTTCTTTCCTTCTTTCTTGGAGAGGAGCCTGGGCTTCTTTCTCTGTGGGTGGGGCTTTCCCCTCCTCCAAGAATGGTTTCTTCTTGGGGGCAGAGCCCACATGGGTGCCTCCAGCACCAGGCCATGGCCACCGTCAAAGATGTGCTAGGAGGGGGAGGGAAGAAGAGCTGGGCAACTTCTGAGGGTTCTTGGTGTGTCTCTGCAGCCAAATCAACCAACATCTCTCTCTCTCTCTCTCTCTCCCCTCCCCCCCCCTTCTGCACAGATGGTGGCACAAGTTCCCTCTACCTCCAGGGTGGCGCGGCTGGGCGGCCCAACCTGCCTCGGCAACGTGGATTCTGCTTTCAGTGCCCCTTTCCTTGGCACCCCCACAAGCCCCAGCTGGCCCTGCCAGCCCCGCCCACCCCTTCCTCCAGCCTCGCTCCCCTAGCTACCCAGAGTGCAACTTCCCAGGCAAACTTTGGCCTTGGCAACCAGAGCCGGTCTTTGCCCCCACCCTCTCCCATCATCATCGTGCCCTACTACAGCCCGCCCCCTGGCCACAGCGTCACCAGTGATGCCTCCTCCTCCACCGTCACCTCTGCAGCTTCCAACAAGTCCTTCTATGCACTCAATGCCACTGATGACACCTCCTCCGCTGCTTCCTACCAGGCACCAGGCTACCGAAGCCTGCCCTTGCCCCCCGGCCCCGCCCCCTTCCGCCAACCCAACTACAGCCTGCCCCTTGGTCACAAGATCCCTTATGGCCCCCTCCCATCTTCCCCCACTATCACCTCTGGTGCCTTCTATGACTCCATCCAGGGAGAGCCACTGAGTTTCGGTTCTGGCCACCAGAGCGTGCCTCCATCTCCCATCTTCTATGCGGTCAATGCCAATGACACCTCCTCCTTCCCCGCTGCTTCCTACCAGGCACCGGGCCACCAGAGCCTGCCCGTGCCCCTGCCCTCCACGCCCAGCCCCTTCCACCAGTCCAACTACAGCCTGCCCATCAGCAACAAGCTTGGCTACGAGCCCCTCCCTTCCTCTCCTCCTCCCTACCAGTCCATCCAGGGCGAGCCACTGAGCATTGGTTCTGCCTACCAGAGCCAGCCCCCATCCCCCATCTACTATGCAGTCAATGTCACTGATGATGCTTCCTACCAGTCTGCTGGGCGCCGGGCGCCAGGCCACCAGAGCCTACCCCTGCCCCCTGCCCCCTTCCACCAGCCCAACTACAGTTTGCCCCTCAGCAACAGGCCCATCTATGAACCGCTCCCCATCGCTCCCACCACTTCCTACCAGTCTGGCCAGGGTTACTCACCCGGCTCTGCTGATGGCCAGCTCTGGTGGGATTCGTACGCACCACTCCATGATGAGTCAACTATGGGCAGCATCTTGTCCAGACGAGAACTCTTCACAAACTCCCAGCGAACCCCACTCAGTGCAGGAACCTACTTTGACGAGAACATAGACGACTCTGCTTTCCATCGGCCTGTCAGGCCCAGGCCTCCCCCCCTCCAAATGCCCCCCCCAGGATTCTCCCCCCCCTTTGAGTACCCACTTCCCATGGTAAATCCCCATTTATCTCCCATACCTTACCCAGTGTTTAACGCTAGAAGGTTGGGTACCAACTTCTATTTTCCCTCCCCTCGCCGCATGTTAAGGTTCTGCCCAGACCTGTATGGGAAGCTGCACGAGATTCCGGCCACAGACATGGACCAAAGCCAAGTCCATGAAAGCCCACTCAGTGAAGCCTACTTTGCCCCAAACATAGACGAGACTGCTATCCATCGGCCTGTCAGGCCCAGGCCTCCCCCCCTCCAAATGCCCCCCCAAGAAGTGTCCCCCCTCCTTGTGTACCCACCTCCCATGATAAATCCCGATGCATCTCCCATACCTTACCCAAACTTTAACCCTAGAAGCGAGGGTACCAACTTCTATTATCCCTCCCCTTTCCGCATGCTAATGTTCTTCCCAGACCTGTATCGAAAGCTGTATGAGATTCCGGCCCCAGACATGGACCAAAGCCAACTCCATGATGAGTCACCTGTGAGCAGCAACGCGTCCAGACGAGAACTCTTCACAAACTCCCAGCAAAGCCCACTCAGTGAAGCCTACTTTGCCCCAAACATAGACGAGACTGCTATCCATCGGCCTGTCAGGCCCAGGCCTCCCCCCCTCCAAATGCCCCCCCAAGAAGTGTCCCCCCTCCTTGTGTACCCACCTCCCATGATAAATCCCGATGCATCTCCCATACCTTACCCAAACTTTAACCCTAGAAGCGAGGGTACCAACTTCTATTATCCCTCCCCACTCCGCATGCTAATGTTCTTCCCAGACCTGTATCGAAAGCTGTATGAGATTCCGGCCACAGACATGGACCAAAGCCAACTCACTGACCAGACCCAAAGCCATGATGTGGCACCTATGGGCAACATCTCGTTCAGACAACAACTCTTCACAAACTCCCCGCAAACCCCACTCGTTCCAGGAACCTTCTTTCACCAGTTCATAGATGACTCTGTTTTCCTTCGGCCTGGCATGACTCCCCCCCCGCGACAAGTGTCCCCCCTCTTTGTGTACCAACCTGGCATGATAAATCCTGATGCATCTCCCTTGCCTTACCCACCCTTTGACGCTAGAAGCGAGGGCACCAACTTCTATTATCCCTCCCCTTTCCACATGCTAATGTTCTTCCCAGACCTGTATCGAAGGCTGTATGAGATTCCGCCCCCAGACATGGACCAAAGCCAACTCACTGACCAGAACCAAAGCCAAGCAGCCTCTTCTCAAAGCCCAGCAGTAGCATCTCAGGCCTTCAACCAGAGCCAGCCAATGGTTGTGAGGCCAAAGGAGCGCCGAGGCACCGACAGGCAAGCCACCTCCCTGAGCAGCACCAAGTCAAGCAGAGGTGGGTGAGTGTGTATATGTGTTTCTGTTGTGTAAGCAATGTGTGATGTTTCTGGGCCCTGACTGGGCATGGTGAGCTGATCTTCTCACAGATGGTCACTTTCCATTGATATAGCTCTACCACAGACAGACACTATCAAGCCCAAAGAGCTGAACAGTTACAGTGCAACCGAACTCAGGCAGAGTTGGGGCATTTCCTACCATAGCTGTCAGGCATGGGGGAATCTCTCCTCCCCTAGTAGCATCAAAGAGCAAGGAATAAACAAATAAGTTAATATTTATGGTTTTATTTAGTCATCGTGTTACAAGGCAAAGAATCCAGTCCTTAACTCCACAGTAATGTTGCTCACTCTGAGCTCCTCCTCTTCTTTCCCCAGCAACAGCCCTTGGCTCTATGAGGGGCCTCAGGAGTCAAATGTAGCTGAGTCCTTTGCTCTTGAACTCTAAATGAGCAACATGTACATGGGGATGGTGGCCCTTTCCAAGGGCATTTCTGCTGTCAGCACTACCCCTCCTTCTCCTAATGCCTCATAACTAAGCTGCTCTGAGTTCTGCTGTAATTCAATCATGTCTCCCTCTTCTCTTGAAATTAGTAGAGAACGGGGGATGATCACCACCATTCCTCCTCCAAGGGAAGCAGAGAAGGAAAGGGTGATCTCCAGCCCTCCTCTTCAGTCAAGTCCCTGACATCACCCTTTCTACAGAGCCCTCCTCCTCCTCCTCCTTCCCTCCACCCCTTCAGTTTTGGTCTGCTGGGGTGACTTCTATAAAACTCATTTTGCAAGTCCAGGGCATGAACATATTCTGCACATTCCCATTATCTTTCTTCTGGCCCATACCCGCTCCACACAATCAAGTATTGCAACCTCTTCCTTCTCATTTGTGAGTCTAGAATTTGTTCTACTTCAAACTTTTCCTCTCCTTCTACCAGGACTGGAGGTGGAGGTGTTTGTCTAGGTGCTTGGTAAGGGTGCGCAGGCACCACTGGCAACGACCAGGATCTATGGAATACAGGGTAGCTCTTCACTGATACCAGCAACCTGAGCCTGAAAGTCGCAGGATTGATCTATTCTATCACTTCAAATGGCCCCCCTCTCTGGCGGTCCAGTTTTCTATATCTATCTTTCTGAAGTAAATAATGTGTTGACAACCACATCTCCCACCTTGATGTCACTACCTGGCTGTCTATGCACATCAGCTGATTTTTTATATGCCTCCTTAGAAACAGTCCAAACGCTCCTTAAGCAAACTCTGGTTAGCTGTCAATACTTCTACGAAGTCATCTGCTGCCAGCACTGACAGGGCGTTGGGGATGGTATCCATGACTGGCAAAAAAGTGGGTCTGTTGCGTTGAAGCATGAAGTGCATTGTTGTATGCGAACTCCGCCAAGGGCAGTTTGGACACCCAATCATCCTGCTGGTAGTTCCCATAACTACAGAGATACTGCTGCAACATGGCATTAGTTCTTTATGACTTTCCATTCGTCTCTGGGTGTCAAGCTGAGGTGAAGCACAATTCTACCTTGAGTAGTTGCACGAGCTGCTTCCAGAACTTTGAGGTTAATTGGGCTCACCTGAGATCACTCTGAGAGCACGTGCAACTTGAACACATGGTCTACAAAGAGCTGTGCTGTTTCTTGGGCTATCAGAAGTCTTAGTGAACAGGTATACCACCAACCAGATCACTGTCTGCTGCTGCGATTCCGGCAGATCAGTGATGAAGTCCATAGCTATGGTTTGCCAAGGGCCTTGCGGGGAGGGCAACGGTTATAGCAAACCCGCTGGCACTTCTCTGGGTCTCTTCGCCCGCTGACACATTTCACAGGCTCTGGCATATTTCTTGACTTTCCCCCTCTACCTCGGCCACCAGAATTGCCTCATCACACGGCATAGCGTCTTGTGCGGCCCCAAGTGTCCAGCTGTAGGGTTATCATGGCATTGACGTAAGACCTTGGCTCAGAGGTCTCCCTCTGGAACATAGAGCTTCTCCTCTATACAGTAGCCCATCCTTTTCCAGGAACCTCTCCACATCACTGGCATCCCCCCACAGCACCACTAGCTCGCCTTCCGCGAATGCATCCTCCCTTGTCTTCTGCTGGAACTCAGAGACTTCCATAACTGACCCAGCTGCTAGCTGTAGCTGCTCTGGCTTCAAGTTGTGCCTGTACACTGGAACTGGCTCATCATCCTGATATTCCGGCTTCCTGGAATGGGCATCTACTCCTTGATTCAAAGTACCAGCTACATACTGGAGTCTAAAATCAAATCTGGCAAAGAACTGCGCCCAACAAATCTGCTGTTGATTGAGACATCTCATCATCTGCCAATACTCTAGATTCGGACTTTCAGTGTGCACCTCCACCTGGTGTCACCCCCTCCACACTTCAAGGGCTTCTTTGATCACTAAAAGTTCCTTCTCCCAAATGGTGTAATTCTACTCGGAAGGAGTCAGCTTCCTGGAGTGGAAGGCACACGGGTGTAGGTTGCCATCTTGGTCTCCTTGAAGCAGCACCACCCCCACCACCCTGTCAGAGGCATCCATTTCCACAATCAGTGACCAGTGAGGGTCTACATGTGCTAGGTATACCGTTGAGGAGAATATGGTTTTGAATTCAAATGCCTGCCACACCTCGGCTGTCCACTGGAATGGCTTCTTGCCCCTCAAGCAATCTGTGAGGCATAGTGAGTCTTGAATAGTCCGGCACGAAGTTGCAGTAGTAGCTGGCAAAACCCAAGACTCTCTGCAGATCTTTCTTTGCCTTGGGTTCCTGCCATGACACTCTGCTCTGCGCCTTAGCAGGATCCATGTGCATCCCCTCCAGTGTGAGGCAGTGACCTAGGAAATCTACTGTTGATACACGAAACTGAGACTTTTCCAACTTGGCACAGAGTTGATGTTTCCACAGCCTCTGCAGCACCTCTGTCACGTGACATACATGTTGCTCTGGGTTCTCTGAGTATATCAGCACATCAAGGTAAACCACCATGAATCTATCCACTAGGCTTCTGAGGACATAGCTGATGAAGGCTTGGAACATTGCTGTCCCTGACTGCAGTCCAAAGGGCATGACCAGGTATTCGAAGCTGCCATATCTGGTGCAGAACACTGTTTTCCACTCATCTCCCTCTCTCACACGGATTGGTTATAAGGCCCCCTCAAATCCAACTTTGTGAAGATTTTTCCTGACCTCAACCTTTCCAATAAATCCCCAATGTGTGGTAGCAGACAGCGATTGAACACCATTATGTGGTTAATCTTCCTATAGTTTGTGCACAATCTAGGTTCTGAAGTACCGTTTTCTTCACGAATAGCACAGGGGCGCCTCCTGGTGCCTTGGGCGGTCTGATGAAACCCGCTGCTAGATTCTTATCCGAAAACTCTCTCAAAACCACAAGCTCTGCTTGTGACATCAAATAGATCTGACTGTTGGGCAATTGCGCACCTGACAGAAGATCTATTTTACAGTCATAAGGTCTATGGGGCAGTTGGCTCTCCTCTCTGGTCAGAGGGCTTACTTGTATGCAAAGATTCCACTTAGACCTCTGAGTGTGGAAACAGATGCAACTTGACTAGTAAATCACTTAAACTACTCTTAAATTAGTTGAAAACATATTAAATATATTATATGGAAGTTTATTTAATATTTTTATTAAATCTACTACTTCCTTACATTTTAAGGCCCTCCACAGCTGCAGAGAGCCTCAGCAAAGTCCTCTACTGCTGCAGGGAAGCACAGCACATCCTCCACAGTGGTGGGGAGGTATGGCAGGACCCTCTGCCACTCTGGGGAGGTGCAGCACACCCTCCACCACTGCAGGGAGGTATGGCGGGACCCTCTGCCGCTGTGGGGAGGCCCAGCAAGGCCCTCCACCACCACAGATATATATCGTGCTATATCATGATGTTTGACTGGTGATATATTGTGATGTTGAAAACCAGATACTGGCCAGCCTTACAGGTAATATGTTTCCTGTTTCCTCGGCTACACCACCTTACCTATCTGAGCAAATTGCCCTCTATCCCCAGATGTTTTAAAAAGGATTAATGGAGGATGAGACTGTCTATGGTTTAAAATCATGGTGGCCATGGGGCTCTCTCCAGAATGAAGAGGCAGCGTGGCCCTGAATAAATAATAAATAAAATCATCTTTCATTATAATAAATAAAATAAAAATGCATGTTTGTGAAGGGGGGTTATTGGTCCGTTTGATTCTTAATGTATTTTTGTCTTGTGTTTATTTTTATGTTGTGAACTGCCCTATGATCTTCGGATGAAAGGCAGAATACAAATTTAATATGCTTCTGGCATCTGTCTGTCTCAGGAGACAATGAGCAGTGCCCCTTTATGGGTAAAGTCAGACTGTTGGAGAGTTATAACATCTGCTGTAGCTGCAGAAACTGATATGGGAGAGACGCGTTATGTTTCAGCTAAGGCAGATAAAGGCATCCAGTTGTGCTGATATAGGTGTACCATGGCATTTCTTCTTTCTGAACTCCTCCCAGAGGTCTTTTCTCCTCTGGTCACTGCTGTGGATGCATGACCTGATTGACTGCCTCCAGGCACTGCAATTGTCTGCAAGAGATTCCCACACTGTGGGGTTGGTGGTGCCAGCATTCATGTTATATTCGCAGACAGGTCTGTTGCCTGAAGCCAGTTCTTCATAAGGCACATCCTTAGGAATCCTGCCATCTTTTATTTTGCGGACATGATCACGCCAGTGTAGACGTCGCTGAGAGTAGAGTGTAAACATGCTGGGAATGTGGGCTTGAGAGAGCACATTTTTGCTTGAGACTCTATCCTGCCATATGATGCCCCAAATCTTCCTCATGCAGTGTGATCCAACACACGAGCCTAGTAGGCCTTCATCTTGGTATTGGTCATTAGCATCACAACAAAAAGCTTTTATCCAAGAGAAGCCTTGCGGTTGGGGGGGGGGAATCTCCCTGTGCTTTAAAAATCAGCTTGGTTATAGGTTGTTAGCATCACATTCTGCCATTCCCTTTTGGAAAGGCAAGAAATTGGTTGTTAATAGTCATGGCAGTCACCTTTGTTCTTGTAGAGGGTCACAACGCTGGAGTCATGCATGTCTTGTGGCATGGATCCTGCATCCCAACACAACAAGAGGAAGTAGTGGAGGTGCAGCATGAGGGAGGACTTGAGGCCAGCTTTTAGGAATTTGGTACTGTCCTGGGACTTTTCCTCATGCCTGAGAGTTGATGGCATTCTTCAGCTCATCGAGGGAGGGAGGACATCCAGCTCTCCCAAGACAGGCAGTGTCTGGATGCTGTCAACTGCTGTGTCAGCAACCATGTTTTTCCACAAGTACAGTTTTTGATAGTGCTCTGCCCATTGCTTCATCTGCTTTCTATTTCACAATATACCAATATATGATTTCATAATATCTTGGATCCATATACAAAAGGTCAGTTATGGTTTAAGGGGGGTTTTTTATTGGCGTTCATCTGTCTCAAGAGACAATGAAGTGTGTCTCCAGGGGTTTAAGGAGTGATACATAACTTTTTGGGTGCCTTCGGTTATGACTGAATTTCAAGCAGAATGTCAAATTATATTAATGATTATATGAGTGAAAATAAAATATAAGGTTGAACAGTGTCTTGGCATGTTACATTCCAATAATTAACAAACTATTTTTCAATAAATATTGTTTAGTGCACTTCATTCAATCTCTCTTTCATAATATGCAAGTTTTGTCAACAGGACTAAACCTTATATTCTTTTGTGCCATTGGAAGATGTCAACCAGCATATCTACAAACACACACACATCACGTTTCTCTATCCAGGCAAGTCAGAGGCACCTCAAGGACACATCCTGCACAGGCAAAAGCACTCAAGGAGGGCACGGAGGATGTCCAGTGAGGGTGCAGTATGGGGACAGTCCTAAGGGGGCTGCCCTGGCCCTAAGGCTTCCCTGAGCAAATGTAGCACTTCGTTGGGTGTCCCCCTCAAGGAGGAGTTGGGAGATCTGCTGCCTACTGCGCTATCCTGCTGGACTGACTGGAAATCCCCCCTTGGTCCTTACAGATCCCAAACTGGTAACCATGGAGCGCATCGTTGGAGAGATTGCCTTCCAGCTGGATCGCAGGATCCTCTCCAGCATCTTCCCTGATCGGGTCCGCCTCTACGGTTTCACCGTCAGCAGCATCCCTGAGAAAATCCAGCAGGTGAGGGGAGATTCCCCTGCCCCCCACTCCCCAGTCCTAGCCCTGCTGTGGTGTGTTGACAGGGTGCAATCGAAGAAGATGGAGGAACAGGAACCCTGAAAGCTGCAGTCCAGAGATGGGAAGACGCAGGCCTAGGGGCTAAACATGGCCCCTGAGGCCTTTCTGTTTGGCCCCCCCGGGACTTTCCCCAGGCCACATTCCTCTGGCCCTGCTTTGCCCTTGTCCTGGCTCCTACCCAACACCTAGAGGAGAGAAAGACACCTTCATCCAGGCAAGTAATGGTACAGTTTCAGCAGCAGACACCGTGCTCAAGTATCGCAGTTCAGGAATTTAGGAGCAGGCCAAGGAGTTAAGGACTGGCGTGGGATGCTCACTCACAAGATTCCCTTGTCGTGCGGGAATATCAAGACTGCAAGAGTGCACACCATCGGAGCGGGCGAGTCTGCTCCATCTGCAAAGGCACTGTCAGCTTCTAGGCCACAAGGCTACACCCTCCAGCTCAGGATCCTGGTCAGTCACTGCTGCCTCCTGTCCAGCCTCCAGTGAGTGGATCAAAGCCCTCCATTGAGTCTTCCTGCTCCACAGGAATGTCAGGAAGAGAGACGACACCCCTGCTCGCCCTTCCAAAGTGACCAAAGCCAGGGTGGAAAGGAGATCTCACTTCAACCCAGGTTCCCCAGCCCTCACCCCCGTTTCTTCTGCATCCTCCATCAGAGCCTGCCAATCCCAGCCCAGTTTTGACAGAGCTGCTGGGCTCATGAGGTCACTCTCTTTGAGTGTTTTTGCCTGGATGGAATGTGTGTCTTTGATCTCTTTATAATGGCTCCGGCTTTCCTGGATGAAGAATAGAGAGTGGTACGTGAGTGACTATAGAAAGCAGCCACTCTTTCCTATAGGTAAAAACAACAACTGTTGCTCTGCCCACTCTTGCCTCTGGCTCTGCCCACCACTGACGTGCACCCCAAATAAAGTAACCGAGAAGGGGATGTGGCCCTCAAGCTAAAAAGTTTCCCTTATTGCAACTCCTGCCGTGGCCTCTTCTCCTTTCAAAGTTGTGCTTATAGGAAGAATCCGTCTATTCCCACTTCTCTCCGTTATGATGTCCAATTCACCACCTGCATCAGTCTGCATAGTATTTTTGAGGCACTCACAAGAACTCATCAGGCTCTTAAAATGCATTTATCCTGATTTATCCATTTTAATACGCATTTTTGCGTAATATATGCGTTTTTACAAACAGGTTTCTCCAATCAATATAATGCAATTGTCTGTGTTCTTTTCATTAACACCTTTCATACATTGTTCTATCTGTATCTCTCTGCACATTTATTGGTTGGAGAATGGGTCCATAAATTCCAGCTGGCACAGAATGTTGCAGCCAGATTGCTGATGGGAGCTTCTGGCCAAGAACGTGGTTGCAGAGGATGGCTACCAAGATGACCAAGGGTCTGAAACCAAGCCTTACAAGGAACAGTTGAAGGAGCTGGATATGTTTAGCCTGGAAAAGAGGAAACTGAGAGGAGATGTGATAGCCAGCTTCACCTATCTCAAGGGCTGTCACATGGAATATGGAGCAAGCTTGTTTTCTTCTGATCTAGAGTGTAGAACTTGAACCAGTGGATTCAAGTTATAAGAAAGGAGATTTCCACTAAACATCAGGAAGAGCTTTCTGACAGTAAGAGCTGTTCGAAATTGAACGGTCTCTCTTGGGACTCTCCTTCCTTGAAGGTTTATAAGCAGAGGTTGTGTGGCCACCTGTCTTGAATGCTTTAGTTGAGATTCCTGCATTGCAGGGAATTGGACTAGATGACCCTTACAGTCCCTTCCAACGCTACGATTCTGTCAGGTGTGCATGAAGCAAAGCCCTGTGACCAATAGGACTCTGCAGGACTGGGGCCTTCCTCTGAAGAAGCAAGGCGCGGCCGCACAGGTGAGGCCGATTGGTAACTCACAGCACCTGGTGGCAAGAGCAGGGAAGGGATATGAGGTCAGCATTTTCCCTTCGGCTCTTTGCCACAGCAACACGCTTCCTGCCTTGCTGTGTTTGACTCCTTGCTTCTTGATCCTCGGACCCTTGACTTTGTGACCCCTTGCTTCCTGACCCTCGGACCCTTGGCTTCCTGACTCCTGGCTTCTGGACTTCCCTTCCTGCTCCCACCCCGCCATCTTGCCCCCGGTCCCGACGTCCCCAGCCAGGATCTCAATCGCTTGTGAACCAGACCGTGACAGATTCTATGAACATGTGACACCATTGTTAAAACAGCTGCACTGACGTCCCATCTACTATTGAGCCAGGTTCAAGGTGGTATTAATTTTCAAAGCCTTGAACATCTATAGGAATGTCGTTGGTTGTTCCCCAAGTTGGTGATGCTCACTTGACAATGAGAAACCAAGTCTTTAGTGCCATAAACCCAGTCAATAACGATTCAGCAAGAGCCTGCTGAAAACCTTTCTATTCTGCAAGGCCTATGCAGGCAGTTCAGATTGTATCTTTCCGCAATGGTTACCTGATGCTTGTTTTTAACCTTTACACTTTTAGTGTATGGTTTTCTATATTTTTAATGTTGTAAACTGCTTTGATATATTTTTATGATTGAGTAGTGTGTAAATATTTTTTATAAATAAATAAACTGCGTCGCAAGATCCAGAGGAGCATGAATCTCAAAGGGTAGCTGTGTTTTATGTCACTGTTTCAAGAAATGCAATTAAAGAACTTCATGTTAAAAGGCAAAATGAACCAAATATCTCCCCCCCCCCGTCCCTCATTTGTAGTGGTGTCAAGTTCACTCCTTTTTCCTTTGGTGCAAAACAATAAAGAGAAGTCAGCCTCCATATCCCTCCTGCGCCATGTATTGCTAGGGAGATTCAGGCAGCTTCTGAACAGCTCTGCTTTCTGCTATTTTCAAGTGGCAAAGAACAGAACAGGAAGCAGCCCCCATCCCACAAGGCGAGGAAGCAGCATAGCCCCAGCTACGCAAACACAGGGCAAATTTTGTGGTTTCTCTGACCCCTCCCTTCCCAGCACCAACCTGTTAAATGTGAACTATTTGGCTCCCTCCCTCCATGCTCAGAATGCAGCCTTGCCCACGTAGCTCAATCTAAAATGATTTTAGTGAATCACTTTCTAATAAATAAATAAATTGATTAATATGATAAATGTCTTTTTTCCTGTTTGATTAAGCTTAAGGGTAATTTTTGGTTTACGTAAGGCCCTAGTGATATCTGCGTTAAATGCAGTAGCCATTGTCTTCCGAGAGATGGATGCCAACAACGAAGGAAACAGAAATGTACAGTGGTACCTCTGGTTACGTACTTAATTCGTTCCGGAGGTCCGTTCTTAACCTGAAACTGTTCTTAACCTGAAGCACCACTTTAGCTAATGGGGTTTCCCGCTGCTGCCGCGCCGCTGCTGCACAATTTCTGTTCTCATCCTGAAGCAAAGTTCTTAACCCAAGGTACTATTTCTGGGTTAGCAGAGTCTGTAACCTGAAGCGTATGTAACCTGAGGTACCACTGTAGCTGCCTATTCGCAACATGTGCCTCCAACTTTCTCTGACTTTGGGGTTTGAACTCTCAAACTGACTGGCTAGGGTTGATGGGGGGATAGCAGCTCCAAACCAAAGGAGGGTGCCAGCTTGGGGGTGGGGAACTGGCACTGACCATAGGGAATAATCAAAGATGCCTCTCCCCCCTCTTCTGAAGATGCCAGGAGCGGCAGGAGTTTTTCCCACTTGACCCTCCTGGCTGCATAAACCTACAGCTCCCTAAAGGCAGCTGAGGAGGCTGGGCTCAGAAACCCTCTTTTCTAACGCTGCTTCTCTCCCCACAGGCAGCCAATGACCCCCTGTCTCCAATGTCAGCTGAGGAGCACCAATCCATGATGGAGCGCTACGACACCATCATGAATATGCTGAAGCCAAAGGGCTATGACCCAAACTTCCACTCCAAGTTCACAGAGCACATTGTCAACTCCTACGGGATCCTGAAGGAGCGCCCAGATGCGACAGGCCCTGAAGGAGACGTCTACAACAACCCGAGCTACCTGCGGCAGGTGATTGAGCAGATCGTGCCTCCGGAGAAGATGACGGACTGCCTGACCCTGCTGGACTGCCTCAGTTTCATGGCGTCCACGGACGGGAAGCCCTTGTTCATCTGGTGACCATCCGCCTGCCTGTCCCCCTCCTGGCATGCCATCCCACTACAGCCACAATAAACCATCTGGAAACAGCTGGCAAAGCGTCTTATGCAAAGTCCATCCCACGGGGGGGGGGGGCCCTGCCGCCACCAGAGTCCTTCCGTTACCTGGGAGGAAGTCTTTGACAAACGGACCCCAAACCCCACAGTCCTAGGCTGGCAGAAAGCTGCCTCAGCCCCAGAACCAGAAGGCCAAAGCAACATGGCGGCTGGCTGAAAAGATGCTATCCAGTCGGCTGCCGGTGCTATATACCGTATTTTTCTCTGTATAACACTGTGTATAAGACAACCCCCATTTTTTGAGCCCAAAATTAAGAAATAAATAATTGCAACATTCCGTGTATAAGACAACCCCCAATTTTAAAATTTGGGGGGAAATATAGTCTTATATACGGGAAAATCCTGTAATCTTTAGAGGATGTCCGAAGGCAGCCCTGTATATGGAAGCTTTGTGTGAGGTTTTATTGTGTTTTTATATATGTTGGAAGCTGCCCAGAGTGGCTGGGGAAACCCAGTCCGATTGGAGGGGGGGCTACAAATAATATATAATTATCGTAGCACCCCCCCCCCATCGGACAGGCTTTCCCCAGCCACTCTGGGCAGCTTACAACATACCATATTTTTCCGTGTATAAGACTAGGTTTTCTCCCTTAAAAAGAATGACAAAAATGTGGGGGCATCTCATACACGGAGGCCATCTCCCCCATTTTCTTAAATCGGAGTCCCCCCAAATAGAGGGTGCCTTATAGATGGAAAAATACGGTATATAAAAACACAATCAATGAGCCGATTGAAAGGTGAGGAGATCATTAATTAACTAGCCTTGTTAACGGAAAAATCTGAGGGCTCCCTTGGACAAAAACAAAGACACCAACCAGGATTACTTGGAGCAAAACAGCAGCCTGTAGGCTTGGCCTTTATTGATCTGTTGCAACAGGGTGTTCCCCTCACTTGCAGGAGAGAGGAGGGACCCAGAAAGATGGTGTGCAAGACTTTATAAAGACTTTTGAAATTGCCACCCTGTAGATCAAGACCACCCCCAGAAACATCATACATACATCACAGAAAAGGCGGTCTAAATCAGAAATTGGAATGTTGTTTTTCTCCTATCGTTTATCTCCTGTCTGGCAGGTTACTTGATTGGATTGCCTGGGGAGCCTGGCCATTCTTTTGTAGTGATAAATACTGAGTTCCTGGGCCAGGTCACAGGCTCACGCCCTATTCAAACACAGACAGGATTTGTGAGGGAAAAGACAAGGGGGAGCCTTTTCCATTTTGACCTTGCAGAGGAAACATTTGCTCAGTTTAGGAATCAAAATGGTTCCAGGTTGGCCTTCCTGTGCTGATCTATGTATGTATGTGCTTGGCTGGTACACTTAGGAACATCACCGTATATTTAAGACCATGAAATTCCTATTACAGACTAAATCAATTTGGCAAAGTGGGGGGGGGGGTTGAAGAGGACGTCTACGCCTCTTCTTGGACACCTTTCTGCATGATGGCAGGCCTTGCAAGTTGCCATTGGGAGAAAGTTTTCAAGCTAGAATCCGGCCGAAACGTCTTATTTCCTCCTTGTACCTCGCTAGGAAAGTTGAACCTTGAGCTCAGCCTGGAACCTGAACCTGAGCCGGGGCTCCTTCTGGCCGGGCTCCCCCCCCCCCCTTATTTCTAGCCCCCCATTCGGAAAACAGTGGAAAACAAGATACCTCTCGAAAGGACCCACCTGAAATCACAGGCAGCCATAAAGAGTCCTCCCCACTTACGCCTCCGGCGCCCCGAGAAGAAGAAGCTGGTCCTCCGGAAAGGGAGCCGCGAAGGCCCAGGCGCACCTCTGTGGGGAGGCAGCCCCAGAGCTGGGGGGGGGGTCCTTGTTGTGTGTTACGGAAAAAATCTGGGTGCGGGGTTACTCTGCCACCCAGCTCATCGGACTAAGTCCGTGGGTCCCTGTGGAAGAAAATGAGCTCAGCCGGACGCAGGAGCAAACTGCAGAAGATCCAAGTTTATTGCGCAACAGGTTCAAGGCGAGATTGAACAGCGAGAAAGGGGTGGCATGAACTTTTGAGATTTCCCTCCATGTCCCAGAATACAGTGCATGAAACGTCACGAATACATTATGGGAAGGTTGGGTTTCACAAGTTACATCATGAATATACTTTACACGTCATGAATACATTATGAAAAGGTGGGATTACATTAATTAGCATTTTCGGATGAGGGAGGGGGGATATGCGGAGCGGGAAATATACATAGATACACATTTATTGAGTACTGGTGGTGGCAAGACAATGGGCCAGGAATATACATCGTCTGTCACCTAGTATTGCCCGAAGGAAGGATTTGCAAAACTATCTGACAGGATTAAGAAGTTCCTGCGTACGTGACCTGCCGCTTTGGGGATTATGGAAGTAGGGACAGCATCATGGAGTCCAAGGGGAACTGAGTTGAATGGCACCGAGAACGAGCAGATCAGAACCACGGCTGATTTTATATCAATTTTTGAAGATTTCAGTGATTTCTAAGCCACTCTGTACTAGAGAGCAAAAGCAGAAACAGAGTGGATACATTGTGACAGGATTTTGACAGTATTACTTGAGAGATTATGGAGGACAGGGGAGGGGTGATGGAGTCCTAGAGAAATTGAGCAAATATATTGTAGTGAAGAAGACATTGCCCCCCCCCCCGTTCCGTATCAGTCCCCCATTCGGAGATAGATTTGCATTAAAGTTCTGTAAGAACTTGCAAATCTTTTCTCCGCACCCTAAATCTCGGTGAATGGGATGTGTGGCTTTATGCAAACCTGAAAGGGACTTGCAAGCCATGCCTCTTACGGTCATTTGCAAGTATATCAGTGCAGGTAGCTGCATATAGGGTATTATATAAAGAACACCTCTTGTATTTTGTTGCTAAATTACTTGTGGCATTCTCAGTAGTGTTTTATGCTTTACACCTAGCAGGAAGGTCTAATTGACTGAAAAATGCAGTTGGTGTTTTGTCCTTCGCCATTTTTGTGTATTTCTCAGGTGTCAAGCTAGCTCTTCTGTGGTCTCACACTGACATAGTGCTACAGCAACACATCCTGTCTGTTGAATCCCTTCAGGGCTTTCATTTAACCATGTCGCCTGGCATTCACCATAGCTGGCACAGGTTTGGGCATCTCTGAGGGAGATGTCTTCGCCTTGGCCTTTAGCTATGGGATTTTATTATAGGCTGTGGTTTTGCACGCATGGGGGTTGCTCACTTGCACTTAAAGGACCAAAAGGCTAATTGCAGCCTGGATACACGTGCCCAATTCAAACTGAGTCCAATTTGAATTTATCTTGCCCCATGGTTCTCAACTCTTCAAACCAATCTGTTAAAAGAAAACCATTCTTAACAAGGGCAGTTGTCCAAATAAGTCAATTTAAGTCTATAAGGAATCATTCCTGCTAAACGAAAGCATATGCACCTTCATGTATCTTATCAGCTTCTCTTTGGTAAAGCGAGTTTTAGCACATTTTAAAAATGGGTAGGGAAGTTGGGAAGTTGGCAGAGTGCCAGGTGGAACAACGAAATGTGGTTATAAATTTATCTAATTCTAAACATTGGACTACATAATAGCCTGACCTATTAAAAGCATAAAATGTATGAGAATCCTTCACTGGGGTGTAAGGAATAAGACATTAAACATAAAAACAATTACACACAAAATAGCCCCCCCACAAATAACACACTGTCAGACACATTTCAACATTCCTACGTAATAACACGTAATACCAACAAACTAATTAAGTATCAGTTGCATATCTTGACACAATTGTGATCTTTTACGCATGTATCTTTTGAATCCTGGAGCACAGAGGCTTGAGGTTCAAGTGAAAAGATGTCCTTGTAAGTCAACTCCACCCCCCTTTGTCAGGCCCACTCCCCAAGCAGTCTCTGTTGTCTGTTGTTGCTGGTCTTGCGATGGCGAAGTACTGAGTTGAGGGGTTGTTGCTGCTTTTCATCATTGCACATCTGTAGAAGTGATATCCTGTAAGGGGGCAGGGTTTTGGGGTGACTTAAAAACACAGTTAGACAAGGAAAGGGCAAAAGGTAAAAGGGATGTCCTCCAGTTTCCATGGGAAGCTGCAAATAATAACAATCTTAGTGGATTAAACATTTTATTCATTATCATTATTGGACTATTTTGATTGTTGTTAGCCGCCCTGAGCCCAGCTTCGGCTGGGGAGGGCAGGATAGAAATAAAATTTACTATATAAAATAAAAATTACTCCACATGTATAGAAAGAGAACTGAAAAAATACAAAGGTTAAAAAAAATACAAAAGAAAGTAAAAAATTAGATTACCAGTCAGATGAAAACAAACTTGACACAAAGACATCAGATTTAGAAAAGAATTATTATTAAATATATTATCAAAACCACACAGATTACTACTAGACTGGGGGGGGAAAAGGGAAAACCATGGGGGGAAAACTTTAAATTCACCATGTGCTATCTGATAAAAGAACTTCATGAAACTGACTTTCAACATGTGATGAACATGTCCCCAAAGTAGAACACACACACACAAAATGACCTATGAGGAACCAAAAATAAATAAATGCTAAGACACACAATTAATACGAAACTTGAAGTAACCTGAAGTAATCTGTTTTGGCATTCTAACATCCCAAATGACGTGACAACATCAGCTGTAATGTTAATAGCGGAATACTGGGAAATGAGTTAATACCAAGAAAAATGAATGGCAATTTAAAGTTGTGTGGGTACCTTGCACTAGCCAAAATGACAGAATTAATAAGAAATGCTCAGGCCGAAGGTAAACAAGTACCATTCCACAAACAATGTTTGGTTGTGCTTCGATTAACTTCATAGACATCATGGAGAAACGGATTAAATAAATGAAACAGATTATTTGTAACTTAAAAGAGTGTCAAAGCCACAAAGAGATGAAAGTCACTAATATAGCAGGGATTCAGACTTGTTTCACAGAACAGAAAGAAAGTTGCTGTGGGAGGAAAAGGGACAAACACTTTGTTATCGGGGTTCACATATCCTGTTAAAAGGGAAAATTATTTCATGTGAGAAGCCTGTCAGGAAATGCTGTTCCTAAAATTCCCAATCAGGGGGGAATGCTTTGATATTTACCTGTGAAAAGAATTTTGCATGTTAAGATTTGGAACCTGGAAAGCTCTTGACTTTTGATGGGCTAGTTTTTTTTTTTTTTTGTAGCCTTTTGTCTTAAGTAGCCCCTGGGGCAAAGACAGATTAAGGGTGATTTCCCTCAATGGTTCTGACTTTTCTTTTACATTTGGAAGAAACCTCCTCTCCCTCCTTACAGTCCCCCCCCCCGTCCTCTCTCTCTCTCTTCTTTAGCTGATCTAGCCTCTGTGCATGTGCAGAGTTCATGTCTCAGCAAACCTTTTGTACTATTGAAAATGTTGCATCCTTTGGCTAAATTAACATTTGAATAAGGGAAGGGAAGGGTATGGAGTAGATTTTGAAAACAGGGTTTGATTTTAAACAAAAAAGAGAAACTCAGCAATTTAAGTATTTACCAAAGCTAGCGATTTCGGCCCAAGCAAACGAGACTGCTTCCTTTATGTACAGGAAAGGGCTAATATCCCTCTGGCCATTCGCGGAACAATCAACCGCTCTCTTATTTATGAGTAAAAATGGCCAGAGAGTTAGAATTCATAGGAATTTTTTTTTTTTTTTTAAACATTCTCAGTCATTTCGGCCTTACCATTTGCAGACAAATGGATTGGTCAAGGCTAATTCTACTTGATTATCCATTTGTATGTGCTTAAACTTTGAGTAGACTTTTAAGTTTGATTTTTAAATAGACAAAATGATAAACACTGTAATCACTTAAATGCCTGATATCACCAGTTCTGCTTCAAACATCATGGCTTCACCTAAACATTCTCAGTCATTTCGGCCTTACCATTTGCAGACAAATGGATTGGTCAAGGCTAATTCTACTTGATTATCCATTTGTATGTGCTTAAACTTTGAGTAGACTTTTAAGTTTGATTTTTAAATAGACAAAATGATAAACACTGTAATCACTTAAATGCCTGATATCACCAGTTCTGCTTCAAACATCATGGCTTCACCCCACACCTTTTAAAAAACAAAGAGCAAATCTGGGCTGAATTTCAACTCATCAGCCACAAATTGGGAAAGTTGAAAGGGACCTGGGGTCATCTAGTCCAACCCTAAAATACAGGGTTCATAGCAAGATTTGTACTACCAGAAACACACACATACTTATGTACACAGACACAACTGGAGAAGAGATCACAAGCCATGCGCCTATCATGTACTAAGGAAGAGGAAAATAAAAGTACCCAACCCTTTTAGCAGATCTTGAAGCTAGTTTGAGTGAGTGTTTACTTCCTTAGACTAAAGAGTGAAAGTTCCTAGATAAATTATCTTTAAAGACTGACGTGAACATTTTTCCTAAGATAGGGAGAGGATTTCTTATAAAGCATAGTTAAAACAGCCATAGATTTGATTTAAAAGGAATACAAAAATGACAATTTTTCCTGAACTTGCAGAGGAATAGTAAGCCTAATCTATGCCCCCCCCCCTTTGCAGTTTCCTTTAAAGGAAGCTAACTCGGGAGTAAATTTACCTGGCACAGAATAAGAAGGAGAAGGGAAAAAAAATAACCCTGAAAGAGACAGAATGAAACAGGGGGGGGGCATTTTCTAAGAAAAGAGGCCAGGACGTAAAACTGGACTCACATAATTTTCTTTGAATGAACACCATACTTTCATAGGCATATGCTTAATGAAGTACATACACTGCATTTTAGCTTGAGAGAGCAGTTGGCTCAACTAGGCTTTTGCAGCAGAAACATTAGGTTATCAGCACCTTCCAAAATAAGACTGTAGACTCACAATCTCAAAAGTTGGGGCAAAGCAAGAGGTGGGGTAAACATTTGCACACTTCATTCTCATTTTCTCTTATTTAGGACTGCTAAGATCCAGCATGACTTCCTTAGATTTAAATTTTGAAGCAAGCTTGCAGTTTAAACTACGCACACTTAAGAAAGGCAGTCTGCCAGAGACAGAAGGAACAGACAACACACATAACAGACAACATGTAAACATACATATTCTCATATATGTATTAACAGACAACACACATAACAGACAACATGTAAACATATATATTCTCATCCTTTAGTTGGTTATTGCAAGGAGATGGGCCACTACCTTTGGCTTCATTAAGTGAAATTAGTAGGAAGGTCCCACATGGTTTTATGAGCCTCCTTGCCTCTTCAAACACACCACCAGGTAATCAGACTGGTAGGGCTCACAACGCTTGGTTGACTGGGTATCCCTTTATAGATGCATGCGTTGCTGTTGTTGCTTTTTTTGCTTTTTCTTTTTTTGGGGGGGTGTCTGGGATAGAGAAGGGGAAAAAGAGGGGTTGATTAGGATTGGTATGTCTAGGGGTTTGGTATGCTTAGTACAGGGACGTATAGTAGAGAGGAGAAGGGGCTTCTAGTTGCCTGGCAACTTCCTAGGGAGGTTTTTAAGAGCTCTAGCTATCCGGTATTCCTTACTTCCTTTTTCCTTAACCATTCACCTGGGGTCCCTTTTCCACTCTGCCGATCCCGCCCAATTCCTCATGGGCTATTCCCTCCTGGCAACCTCCTACCTATCGTCACATCTCAGGAAAAGGGGCCCTACTGGACGCCCGCGCCATGCAGTGCCAGATCAGGTGGTCCCTGGATAGAATTTCGAACTGAAAATCCCCCTTGCTTTTGGAAGCGGGCTCACGCACGGTTACGTGGCACCGACCAGTGCGGCTGGGATTGGGATAGAAAGCAAGACCACTTCCTGCCCCCTAGAAAGGACGCTCGGGAAGATCGGAAAGAGAGCTCCAACCCCTTGCTTTCAACTGGGATGCCCGTTGCAGAGAGTCGGCTATCTTTCAAGTCGGGTCTCTCCGTCTTACTTTCGGGCTCCCAATTGGTGCGGCTGGCTGGAGATTTTAAGGAAAAGGGATAGAGCTCAGAACCCCCCTTTCGGGTTGAGCAGCGGTCCACGGTCTCTCTCACTAACCGGACCAAGAGAAAGGCAAGAAGGAGCGATAGAGAGGAGGGCAGAGAATTCAGTTGCCAGGAGACTTCCACCCCCTTCCCACCAGTGCACTGGATTTTCCTTTTTCCTTATACTCACGCGTCTTCTATGATGATCCCGGGATCGATGAATAAGCCGGCTGGATCCCTCTTTTGCTCCCCGGCTGAACTCCTAGGGCTTTCGATTACCGCCCGGAAGATGGCTGGGGGTCCAAAAGGATCTTCCCAGGCAAAATGGCCCGGAGCCGGCTGAAGATTTCGGGGCCCCCAGTCAGCAGCTCGGGAGAACCACAAGCCCCACGTTGGGAAGCCAACTGTTACGGAAAAAATCTGGGTGCGGGGTTACTCTGCCACCCAGCTCATCGGACTAAGTCCGTGGGTCCCTGTGGAAGAAAATGAGCTCAGCCGGACGCAGGAGCAAACTGCAGAAGATCCAAGTTTATTGCGCAACAGGTTCAAGGCGAGATTGAACAGCGAGAAAGGGGTGGCATGAACTTTTGAGATTTCCCTCCATGTCCCAGAATACAGTGCATGAAACGTCACGAATACATTATGGGAAGGTTGGGTTTCACAAGTTACATCATGAATATACTTTACACGTCATGAATACATTATGAAAAGGTGGGATTACATTAATTAGCATTTTCGGATGAGGGAGGGGGGATATGCGGAGCGGGAAATATACATAGATACACATTTATTGAGTACTGGTGGTGGCAAGACAATGGGCCAGGAATATACATCGTCTGTCACCTAGTATTGCCCGAAGGAAGGATTTGCAAAACTATCTGACAGGATTAAGAAGTTCCTGCGTACGTGACCTGCCGCTTTGGGGATTATGGAAGTAGGGACAGCATCATGGAGTCCAAGGGGAACTGAGTTGAATGGCACCGAGAACGAGCAGATCAGAACCACGGCTGATTTTATATCAATTTTTGAAGATTTCAGTGATTTCTAAGCCACTCTGTACTAGAGAGCAAAAGCAGAAACAGAGTGGATACATTGTGACAGGATTTTGACAGTATTACTTGAGAGATTATGGAGGACAGGGGAGGGGTGATGGAGTCCTAGAGAAATTGAGCAAATATATTGTAGTGAAGAAGACATTGCCCCCCCCCCGTTCCGTATCATGTGACAGGGGCATCTTGTCTCTCCCCCCCACACACACACACACAAGATGCCAGGCCAGGTTCTGGGGGGGGAGCTTCTTTGGGGGCCCCAGAACCTGTTTGGCCCCATGGCCCCCTCACAGACCCACCGGGTCAGGTTCTCCAGGGGCGTCGGGGGGAGGGAAATCTGAGGGGAGAGACTTGGGGGGCCCAGCAGCAGCAGCAGAGCCAGTCCCCCCCAAAAAAAGCTTTTCCTTCTTCAGGCTGCCATGGGGGGCTGTGGGGAAAGCCCGCCTGGGGGGGGGTGTCCTGAAAGGCAGATCAATCTAAGGATGGCGGCCGCCCCATGTTAAGAGGCGAGGGGGTTTTGCCCTCAGAAGGCGCCTCAGGCGGCCTCGCTCTCCAGAGGAAGCGGGAGCCCCGTCGAGAGAGATGGGGCAGCAAGGCGGGGGGCGCCCCCCCAAGTCCCCCCCCGGGTCCCATGGCGCCGGGCGAGGAGCTGCCCCCCAAACGCGAGCCCCACACATCCCCTCAGAGAGAAGGGGAAAGGCGGGAAAAGGAGGCGCCACTTGGACCGAGAAGCGGGACCGACCAGGCCGCGGGAGGAGGTAGCTCGCTCCTGCCTGCCTTCTTTCTTTCTTTCTTTCTTTCTTTCTTTCTTTCTACTCTTCCTTCTCTCCGGGAAAGGGCTGAAGGCGGACTACAGATTAGGCGGGGGGAGCACAAAGCGGGGAGGAATAAAAAAAGTCAATTTTTGTATATACAGAGAGAGAGAGAGAGACCCTTCCTCCACAGAAAAAAGCAATGAAAACAGACACGGAAAGAATTTTCTGTATTTATATATCAGGACCACCTTCGTCCATGGGGAAAAATAAGTTAAATATAGAATGCATATTTAAATAAGCATAACTGTAATATAAATATTTTTTCCCCAAAAAAATTATTGGTTTTTACAGTATTATAAACAAACAAACAAACACACGCAAGACAAACAAAAATAACAAACAAAAATCGTAGCCTTATTGAAAATTACAGTTATTAACTTTGTTAAATGACTTCCTTGCTTCCCCTTGGTTGAATTTCATTGCATGTCCTTGTAACGGTTTTCCAAATCCCAGTTTTTTTGAAATTTAACTTAAACATTAACATCCTTAAATCTTCTCCTTCTAGAGTTAAACATATTAATTTATCACCTAACATAAACAAAATCCTGTAATATACTATACTGTAATATAAATATAAAAGATAAAAAAATAAATTTAAGAAACCACAGAAAGAGGGGGAAGGAAGTCGAGTCTTGAAATGTTAAAATGATTGTATAAAATGGAAAATTGTTAGTAGTAGAAGAAGAAGACCAGGGCTATGAAATGCAAGCAAGAGGAAGGTTGGCATCAAGTCCCAAGAGTCACGTCCGGCCTTAAAAGAGGGAATTTCTGCCCAAAGAGGGCTGCTCAAAAGCACAAGAAGCGGAGATCCTGCAGGAATCCATGTCTCAGGTCAGGAAGGGATGGAGAGAAGGCCAGCATGGTTAATGGGCAGAGTCAAGGCAAGGAGACCTCCCTCTGGAAAACACAAACAAGGACAAGAAGATGAACGCACACACACACAATGCAAACGGAGATGTATAAAAGAAGAAGGATAAGAATTGGAGGAGTATAGCGATAAATACATGAAGACCAACAATTTATAAAATTTAAGACTTACTGATCAATTTCCCTGTCAGGGAAAAACATGGGATGTCAATATAAACTCTTTATATAATCTATACAGAACATTAAACAGTATGGAATATATGAAATATGCACTCTCTGCAAAACCAAATAAACAGAAATCTTATAACTCTCTGAAAGTCACAAAATATGCACTCTTGATGGAGTCTCTTGAAAACAGAGAACCAAATAAACAGAAGTCCAAATAAACATAGAACCAAATAATATTACTGATAATTGTTTGCAACACAGGGGTTTAATTGTAGGGAAAAACATGGGGCATAAATAAATATACAGAAATAATGTAGTTGTAGTAGTAATAGTTAAAGTGAGATGAGCGCCGCAACCCCAGAGTCGGTCACGACTGGACCTGATGGTCAGGGGTCCCTTTGCCTTTACCTAGTAGCAATAGTAGTAGTAGTAGAGGAATTATAGAGTTAAAAGGGACTTGAGGGTCCTCTAGTCCAACCCCCCCCCCCTGCAATGCAGGAATCTCATCCATGACAGCTGGCCTTCCAACCTCTGCTTTAAAACTTCCAATAAAGAATAATATTAATTTATTTTTAATGAACGAAAATGAACAAATATCTGAAGGGCTGTCACATGGTAGATAGAGCCAGCTTGTTTTCTCCTGCTTTGGAGGAGAGCATGTTAATTCCTCAGATTAATTGCTCTGTCAATGTTGTTTATTAGTTCATGACACCATTAATTGATGCACATTACATTCAGTTGCTTTCAGTTATTTTATCTTCGCATATTTCACCTTACTTGAGTTGTTTTATTTAAGTTCTAGAAGCTGTCCCAACACCATTTAGCTTTGAACACTGATAAACCAATTGATTTGTTCCAGTTACAATCTTGAGCAAATGCAAACCTTGACTGAGGAATCCAGTGAGCGTGGCCAGGATCTGGCCTGGGATGCGCTGGCCTTGAATGGATCTCCAAATTACCAGGCTTAGTTTAGTATCAGGAGGAAGACCAGGGCAGGGGGCAGCAGTGGCGGTTTTTTTTTTTGAGAGCTGGTCCAAGTTGCCTGGTCCAATCCAACTTGGAAATGTGGGGAGCTTCCCCAAATCACCCCAGTTCACATCCTTAGTAAATGGGGATCCAGTTCAGGTCTTCAGGAGCCAGGGTCATGGGACCTCTGGACATTTTGAAATAGCTGTGGCCCAGGAACCTTCTTTCAGGCCAGCCCCACATGCAATGCATTGTAGTTGAAAACAATAACTCTGCCTTGTGAGTGGAAGGGAAGACAACTATACCCCTTCCCTTTCTGGAAACTGCCTTTCAAGCAAATAGTACCGTATTTTTAATAATCCAGCTGCCTTCTCTCCAGTCAGTTCTCCCCCCTCCCCAATAATTTTTATTGATTTTTTCCAAATATCTTAAACACAATACAGCTTAACAGTATTATTCTCCTTTAAATCTATATCTTATCCCAGGGGTCAGCAGACTTTTTCAGCAGGGGCCGATCCACCATCCCTCAGACCTTGTGGGGGGCCAGACTATATGGGGGGGGGTGCATCTCTGAATTAATTCACATGCTCCACAAATGACCCAGAGATGCATTTTAAATAAAAGGACACCTTCGACTCGTGTAAAAACATGCTGATTCCCAGACCGTCCATGGGCCAGATTTAGAAGGTGATTGGGCCGGATCCGGGCCCCGGGCCTTAGTTTACCTACCCATGTCTTATCCGAATTAACTTCCCTCCACCCCTCTTTGGGCTTCTCTACATTGCTCTTGCTTAAGCATGTTTACTATATATACATTCTATAAATGTCTATAATTCCTTAATAATTTTTTGTATTATACTTTAGACATACATTCCTTATTATATTACAGCATTACATCTTGTGGTCTAACCAAATGTTTACAATAAACGCAAGGCCAGCTGCTTCACTGGAGGCACTGCAGTTAACTGGCTTTTTCAAAGATGGCAGCAGGTGGAGCTCTTGCTTAAGGTAGGTAGTTCACAGGTTTGGTTTAGCTTTTGCTTTCCTTTCGTTGAAGTTGAACCATAACTCATAAGAACATACGGTGAGTCCGCTGGATCAGGCCAAAGGGGCCCATCTAGTCCAGCACCCCGTTCTCACAGAAGCCAAACAGGCCCCATTAGCAACCCCACACGCAAGATTCAAGCACAAGAGCAACTCCCACCCCCCGTCCGTGGTTCCCAGCCACAGCTGTGGAGGGCAGAGCATCAGCCAGGGGTCAGCAACCTTTTTCAGCCATGGGCCAGTCCACCATCCCTCAGACCATGTGGTAGGCTGGACTATACTGGGGGGGGGGGGAATATGAACGAATTCCTATGCAAATAACCCAGAGAAGCATTTTAAATGAAAGCACACATTCTACTCATGTAAAAACACCAGGCAGCCCCCACAAATAACCCAGAGATGCAGTTTAAATAAAAGGACACATGCTACTCATGTAAAAACACGCTGTGATTCCCGGACCATCCATGGCCCAGATGGAGAAGGTGATTGGGCCGCATCCGGCCCCCGGGCCTCAGTTTGCCTACCCCTGGCATAAGCCATCATAGCTAGTGAACTGGAGAAGAGAAGCCTCAAAGACAGCGTCCAGTTTATTGCTCCAGCTTCCCTGCCGTGGGCCCTAGTCCTCTTGAATCCGTTCTTCTCATTGTGCAGATTAGGACCTGAGGCTGAGAGAGAGCCACAGCCACATGCTCCATGTCTGAAAAGGGCTGGCCTTGAACTTGAGTCTCTCCAGCCCAATTCCTCCCCACCTTCTTCCAGAGGGTCCTGGAGGTCCTGGCCACAGAGCTGCTGGGATTTTCCTGGGGTTTGGGGGAGGTTTGCCAAGGCTGTGACTCATTCCCCTCAACACTTCAACATTAACAGCCTCTTTGAAGCCAATGCTCCTTCTTCCTTTCCCCCTCCAGGCCCAGAGCAGGGGTGGGGAACATTTTTGGCTCCGTGGACCAGATCCTTATCAGGATCCAGCACATGGATCCAGCACATGTTTACCAGGCTTGGGGCATGTGGCCCCCTCCTCACCACCCGCTCCCTTCCCCTTCACTGGAGTGCACCATCATTTGCCTCTTTCTCCTGGGTCCGATGGCAAGGGTGGCTTGAATGGGCAGGATTTTTATACTTGCTTTGTGGGGGTTGGACTAGATGACCCCTAGGAGCCCTTCCAACTCTACAGTTCTCTGAGGGCCATTGACCAGAGTGCAGTTCAGGTGAAGGACTGCATTCAGAGCCATACAAGCTTTGGGGCCCTTCGCTGCTGCTGCTGTTTCAGAGTCATAGCAGAACTGGAAGCCCCTTCACTGCTACACACACTCTCTCAGCCCCCACATGGCCTCTGCATTCTCCATGGTCCACCCCCTCCCTGCCCCCACCATAATTTGCCATGAGAAGCAGAGGGGCAGAAGCCACCAATTCATGCACACCTGTTTGGTAGAGAGCACCCTTGGATTAGCAGGGCTTCCTTTAAACGTGCACAGGATCAAGTGATCAATGTCCAGACAGAGATCTTGTCCCCTTTCCATTCTGAGACCACAAACAGATCTTGCCTGGAGGGGAAGGGAGAAGAAATAGGAGGAGCTGGGGAAGATGCCACTATCCAGCCACCAGTGGTGTCTCCCTCCCACAGCTGCCACCAAAAGGGCTTCTTGTCCTGAGGGGAGAAGGGGCAGAGGAAGTGTCCTTCTCATTGTGCATTCATTGTGGTTTATGCTCACAGTACAATTGTACCATCCCATAGGCACCAAAAACAGTTTGGGGGCAGTTGTACTCCTTCAGCTGCAAGCTGTGCATCTCCCATAGTTGCTGGCTAAACCCCCTAACTTTTTGCACTGCAAATGTTCTGGTTCTGGGCTTACTTCTGAGTAGGCACAGGATTGTACTGTCTACGCTCTGCTAACCTCTTGGTTAGATTACTGCAATGCATTATACATGGTGCTGCCTCTGAAGACAGTTCAGAAATTCAGTGGCCAGGTTGCTCACTGGGGCAAGACAGTTTGAGCATGTTACGCCGATCCTGTCCTGGCTGCACTGGCTGCCATTTACGGTAGTTTCCACGCCCAATTCAACATGCTGGTTTTGACCTATAAAGCCTGAAATGGCTCAAGGACTGCCTCTCCCCATATGAACCAACCCAGACCCTGCAATTATCCTCCGAGGTCCTTCATGTGCCCCGTCCACAAAATATTTGCCCAGAGGGCGACAACATGAGAACAGGCCTCTTCTGGCATGGCTCCCCATTTGTGAAATGTTCTCCACATCTCCACAGGAGGGCTCAACTGGCGGCCTCACTAGGTTTAGACACCAAGGAAAACACGCACACATTCCCTGTGATCCTCAGATAAAGGTATAGAAAGGTAGTGGTAACAATATAAATAATGAAACAAAACCCTCCGAACAATTGATAGGGTTGAACCCTTTAGTTTTTGAAATGCTCAAAGAATCTTCAAGCTCTTCTTCAGGTGTGGACATTCAAAGCAACCCTTAATAATAATAATAAATTTTATTTATATCCCGCCCTCCCCAGCCGAAGCCGGGCTCAGGGCGGCTAACAACAATCAAATAATCAAACAGTCAAATAGTCACACAATCTAAAAATATTTCATTATAAAATTAATTAAATCAAATTGATGGCAACCAATTAAGCAAAATTCTGTGCAGGTTGCCAGAGGAGGGAGGCAGGCTGCGCCCTGACCAAAGGCCTGGCGGAACAACTCTGTCTTGCAGGCCCTGCGGAAAGATGTCAGGTCCCGCAGGGCCCTAGTCTCTTGTGACAGAGCATTCCACCAGTTTGGAGCCGCAGCTGAGAAGGCCCTGGCTCTAGTTGAGGCCAGCCTAACCTCTCTGAGGCCTGGGACCTTGAGGATGTTATTATTTGCAGACCATAGGTTTCTCTGTGGGGCATACCAAGAGAGGCGGTCCCATAGGTACGAGGGTCCTAGGCCGTATAGGGCTTTAAAGGTTAAAACCAGCACCTTAAACCTGATCCTGTATTCCACCGGGAGCCAGTGCAGCTGGTATAGTACCGGATGAATGTGATCTCGCAGCGAAGACCCCATAAGGAGTCTCGCCGCGGCATTCTGCACCCGCTGGAGTTTCTGGGTCAGTCTCAAGGGCAGCCCCACATAGAGCGAGTTACAATAATCCAGTCTGGAGGTGACCGTCGCATGGATCGCAGTGGCTAGGTCAGGGCGAGAGAGATAAGGGGCCAACTGCTTAGCTTGGCGGAGATGAAAAAATGCCGCCTTTGTTATAGCTGTAATCTGCGCCTCCATAGAGAGGGAGGTATCAAAGATTACACCCAAACTCTTAACGGACGGTGCTGGCACTAATTGCACCCACGCAAGAGATGGGAGTTGCCCCCCCAATCCCATATCGTCCCGTCCCAGCCAGAGGACCTCTGTCTTCGAAGGATTTAACTTCAACCGGCTCCCACGTAACCATCCAGCCGCAGCTTCCAGACATCTGGTCAGTGTGTCTGGGGCCGAGTCAGGATGGCCATCCATCAACAGATAGAGTTGGGTGTCATCAGCATACTGATGGCAACCCAGCCCAAAACTCCGGACAAGCTGGGCGAGGGGGCGCATAAAGATGTTAAAAAGCATCGGGGAGAGAATCGCACCCTGAGGCACTCCACACACCAAGGAGTGGCGCGATGACAATTCCCCCCCAAGCGCCACCCTCTGTTCCCGACCAGAGAGAAACGAGCGCAGCCATTGAAGGACTGTGCCCTGTATCCCCACGTCGGCAAGGCGGTGGTCCAGGAGTTCGTGATCGACCATGTCAAAGGCTGCTGACAGATCTAGAAGGAAAACTCCATAATATGATGCCACGTTGGCACTTTGAACATTGATACCTGAGGGAGCGCCCATGAAAGCTTATGCCATAAAAGTTTCTTCCCGTTGTCAAGGTGCTACAAGGCTATTTGTTGCTTTTGATGCAGCAGACTAACACGGCTGCCCTTCCTCCAGAAGTTGTTCAAGTTACTGTCTCACTTTCCTGCTATGTCTTCCTGTTAGACTTTAACCTGTTTCTGGGAATGTTGCCTCAGTCCACCACACAAATCTAACGCAAAGGCTGTGCTTACTTCAAAAGTCCCTGATACATCTTAATCTAGTTCAGAATCTACAAGGAAGTCAAGAGCACACTCTGGCCAAGATCCACAGGGAAGCTCTCCTGTGCAAGGGAGCCGAGCTGACAGAATCATAGACTTGTAGACTTGGAAGGGACCGTGTGGGTCATCTAGTCCACCCCTGCAACGCAGGAATATTTCCCCCAACGTGGGGCTTGAGACAGGACTTGCCCTCACAGAAGCCATGCTGGTTCCACTTTAGCAAGGCATGTTCTTCTCCACGTTTGGTAATTCTGTTGATAATAAGTTTATTATCATTTTCCTGGAACTGATGTTACTAGCCTGTAATTTTCTGGATATCCTCTGGATCCAATTTTAAAACCTGGCATTCCATTGGTGACTTTACAATTTTTAAGTACAGAGGCTGGTCTAGGGACAAGGTACATGTTATCGTTAGAGGATTATTTTCAGCTTGCGCAGCGGAATGTCCCACTGGACTGGCCCTCTGTATTTTCATTCCTTATACAAGAAGGATCTTCCTGAGACCTTTGGAGTCAGTGTTTCAAACCAACAGGAGCCCTGAGTTAAAATCCAACAGAGGTGACTGGTCTTCCTGCGCAGGAGGTCACTGGTTTTTGGCTGGAAAGGACTTTTGTGGGGTGCAGATTTCTTAGGAATTTGCAGAAGTGGGCTGGTTGTTGGCTCACCTTCCCCTCTACTTTTTTCTTTTTAAAAGCCCAGTCATGTTCACTCCCCAAGGCTTTCCACACGGTCCAGAGAGTGGCTGGAAACATGCTGCCGAGTGAGAGCAGTGTGTGTGCCCTGCACTCTCTTCAGCCAGCCCTCAGGTGCAGTGCAGGATGCTGCCCCACCGATGAGGATGAAGCAGTCAAGATTCCATTTGCCGGCCGGGCCATCTAGTCACAGGGCGCACGGACCTCTTGCCCTCCTCCCCAGGGTCGGCCTTGCCAACAGGGCTCTTCTGTTCTTAATAAGTCAGTGGGTACGGAAGCTGATCCAAGGCAACTTGGTGGTCAGAGGAAGATGCTGAGTGGCCAGAAGGCACACCAGGATTCTGGCATCCACAACCTGACCCTAAAGCATGTTGACCAAGCAAGGTGGATGCCATACATTCAACATGGAGAGAACTGTGTCACCTCTGTCACAGTAATTGAGGAAGATGTTAAATAATTACCATTCATTAGTAGAGTCAGTCATGAAGGGAAAGAAATTCCAATGTGGGTAACGAAGAGTGCAGGTCAGGTGATATTTAGCCTTTTAAAAATGAACCTGGACTTGATAGAAATTGCTTCTGAGATCCTCCTAGCCCTCCGTGGAGCTGTGCCTGGGGGTCAGCAACCCACCCAGTGCCCACATTGGCTAAGAAGACTGGATTCCCAGAACCACATCCAAGCAGACCCCGCTGGCTCAGCAGAAAAGGGCCCTGGGCCAAATCCTGTTTCATAACTCCACATTAAATACCAGGTGTGAGATAAACGTGACAAGAACAGGCAGAGTGCCTCAAAATAACCTCAGCGCATATCTCATCAATCTTTTTTGGCAGCAAATAACTTGGGAGATGAATTCCTCACCCACAAATCAATAAAACCACCTACACTCTCTTCTGGAAAGGGAGGTTACCTGGCAGAGAAAGGGGCTGGAAGTCTTGCCAGAAAAGGGTGAGGGTGAGACTAGGTGTTGGGCATGAGCCACTGTGCAAGTGACACCAGAAAGAATGGGAGTTGTGCAAAAGCATGGAAGGTGGATGCAGAAGCCCAGACCCAGAGTTCATGGACACCTGAAGCCCACCTGGAGCTCCTGGGGAAGCAGGGGCTTCTTTGCTCTGTGCGCCCACTCTTTCCTGATGCCATTCTCCTCAGAGCTGGAGTGAGGCTCAAGCATCACAGCACCTATGTGCACACGAGGGATGGGACTGGCTGTGGAGTCATCATCTTGCTTTGAGGGAGGGCTGCCTCTGAGCAGCCTGCATGGTCCCTCAGCTGTTGAGCCCCACGGCCTATCAGTGATGCACAACAATATCATCTCAGAAACACAGGGAGATAAGATCTCCTGAAAGCGTTTGTAGCAAGAGGCGCTTGTGCAACATCTGGGCAGATGCAGTAAACATCTGCATTTATATTGCCACATGTGGGAAAACATGCTGCTCCTGGAACCTTCCCAACTCTCAGGTGAGCAGGTGAGGGCCTGCCTCTCCTCCTCAGCCTTGGGGGCAGCATGGCAGACAGCCAAGTCTTCGGTTCTGTGTGTGTGACTGTGACTGTGATGCAGCTTGTACTTACAAGGGCCTATGGAAGGCTGGGGGGATATTTGCAGGCCTTTCTGCTTATGCCATAATAATAATAATAATAATAATAATAATAATAATAATAATAATAATAATAATTTTTTATTTGTACCCTACCCATCTGGCTGGGTTTCCCCAGCCACTCTGGGCGGCTTCCACAAAGACCAAAAATACACTAAGGTGTCACACATTAAAAACTTCCCTGAACAGGGCTGCCTTAAGATGTCTTTTGAATGTCAGATAGTTTATCTCATTTTACCAGACATCTAATGGGAGGGCGTTCCACAGGGCGGGCACCACTACCGAGAAGGCCCTCTGCCTGGTTCCCTGTAGCTTTGCTTCTCGCAGCGAGGGAACCGCCAGAAGGCCCTCGGCGCTGGACCTCAGCATCCGGGCAGAACGATGGGGGTGGAGACACTCCTTCAGATATACTGGGCTGAGCCTGTTTAGGGCTTTAAAGGTCAACACCAGCACTTTGAATTGTGCTCGGAAACGTCCTGGGAGCCAATGTAGGTCTTTCAGGACCGGTATTAAGAGAGCAGATGCATCCTCCCAGTCAACTCAGAATTCACCAGGAATGGGGGAAAGGTGGTGGTGGCTCTAAGTTGAATAAGTCACACGACTGCTGGTTTTCTAACAAAAATATGTAACTTATAACCTTCTGTACCCAAGGACTGGAAAGTAGCCAATTTTTAAAAGGGTATGCAGGGTGGATTATGGAAATTACAGGCCAGTTAGATTAATGTCTGTCCCTGGAAAACTAGTGGAAAGCATAATAATAATAATATTATAATAATTTATTATTTGTACCCCGCCCATCTGGCTGGGTTTCCCCAGCCACTCTGGGCGGCTTCCACAGAAACCAAAAAACACTAAAATATCATACATTAAAAGCTTCCCTGAATAGGGCCGCCTTAAGATGTCTTCTGAATGTCAGGTAATTGTCCATCACCTTGACATCCGATGGGAGGGCATTCCACAGGGCGGGCGCCACCACCAAAAAGGCCCTCTGCCTGGTTCCCTGTAGCTTCGCTTCTCGCAATGAGGGAACCGCCAGAAGGCCCTCGGCGCTGGACCTCAGTGTCCGGGCAGAACGATGGGGGTGGAGACGCTCCTTCAGGTATACTGGGCCGAAGCCGTTTAGGGCTTTAAAGGTCAACACCAGCACTTTGAATTGTGCTCGGAAACGTACTGGGAGCCAATGTAGGTCTTTCAAGACCGGTGTTATGTGGTCTCGGCGGCCGCCCCCAGTCACCAGTCTAGCTGCCGCATTCTGGATTAGCTGTAGTTTCCGAGTCACCTTCAAAGGTAGCCCCACGTAGAGCGCATTGCAGTAGTCCAAGCGGGAGATAACTAGAGCATGCATACCAGGTGGAGTTGGTAGACAGCTGCCCTGGATACAGAATTGACCTGCGCCTCCATCGACAGCTGTGAGTCCAAAATGACTCCCAGGCTACGCACCTGGTCCTTCAGGGGCACAGTTACCCTATTCAGGACCAGGGAGTCCTCCACACCAGCCCGCCCCCTGTCCCCCAAAAACAGTACTTCTGTCTTGTCAGGATTCAACTTCAATCCATTAGCCGCCATCCATCCTCCAACCGCCTCCAGGCAGTTAAAGATAAGATAATCAAACATACAGAAGAACCATTAGCTGGCTGCAGCCACACACAGAACATGCAACATCTGGAAAGTGTCACCTCATCATGGGAGTAATCCTGAGCAGCCTGTTTCTCCTTCCACCTTCACGTCCTAATATGAAGCTTCACAAATTTGAAGCACCTTTTTGGCAAACTCTAAAATGCCCCCCCAGAGGCAGAGTCTCACTGGCAACAGTTCAGCTCCAGTTTGGTGCTCTGAATTCAGTCTAGAAAATGCTGAAAGGTCCCGAAGACAGTAAGCAAAACATGGCATGTAAGAAATACTTTCCGGGCCTGAATGCTGCATGACCTGGCCAGTGGAGGTGTGTGTCAGCTATTCTACCAGCTACAAACACCAAGCATGGCATCAGGAGTGTGGTGGCAAGGAGTTCTGCTAACATACGTTTGATGCTGATGACTTTCTCAGTGCCATGCCAGGAAATATGAAGAGGGAAATCTGCTTCCAGGCAAATGTGTTTATGACTGGGATGTGCTCCCTCCTAAATAATCTGCATCTCATTATCTGAAGCTTGGCAGAACACTGTTTGTCTGGAGAGAACGCCCTCTTTCCCTGGAGTGTAAAACCCTCCCCTGCACTCGCCTGCCACCGCACTCCGGCTGCAGCACATGAGCTGCCTTATCACCACTGCCATCATCACCTCCTCACGTAAGACCATAATTAGACCTTTTACCTCTGGGCAGGCTCCTGCGAATTTGTAGCTCTGCAGCGTTTAATCTGCAATCAAACCAGGAAGCTGAAGGAAGTCCGGGTGCAAGACCTGTTAGTCAGCCGCTGGGTCTGAGCTGGATTGCCCAAAGCGCCTGCCCTTCAGGAGCTCTCTGGCGAAGCAGTTGGATCGCAATGAGCCATGACTGAGTGCCGGGCTATTTAGAACACATGACAGGACACCTAGAGTGGCTGCCTAGATCCCAGCTGTGCCTCACTTCCCCACCAGGCCTTCTCCTCTCAGGTGCTCTTGGGGAGGATCTCAGCTGGACACAACCAACAGCCAGCCGGTTACCCCTGGACCGCTTTGGACAAGCACCCAGAGAGGTGAGTGCTTTGGGTTGGGGCTGCTCCCTTTGCCCTCGCACTGTAGTTGGGCAGAGGAGGTCTGTCCATGCCCAGGAGGGCACAGGGGGAAAAGGCTCGTTCCTCCAGCCTCATCCGAACCTCCTTCTGGCTTCAGATCCCTAAGGAACTTGCTCTCATAGAATTGTGGAGTTGGAAGGGACCGCCAAGGGTCATCTAGTCCAGCCCCCTGAAATGCAGGAATCACAGCTGGAGAGTTCCTGGGAAATGGCCATCCAACCTCTGTTTAATATCCTCCAATGAAGAAGAGTCCACTGCTTCTCAAAACCAGAGGGGTTTGGCCATAGCTTGCAGGTGGAGGTGTTGTGTAATGTGACTCCTCCTCCGTTCAGCCCTTGGCCCTTGCTGGTGCTAGTTTACTCCTAAGCAGCCCCTGCAGCAGGAGGGGCCCAAATGGCTCTCCCTGCACTGGTTCTCTGAAGGCCAGGGATGGGGGGAGGCGGGCTGCTGGGGCTGCTGGGAGTTAGAGTCCCATGGTCGCATAGTCACTTTGGTGGGACACCTGTCAATGGCCTTGAGCAGTGCTTTTTTCTGGGGCGACGCAGGGGTACATTTTGTGAATCTGAGTTTGGCCTCATTGAGGGGCAGTATTTCAATATGAGTAGGAAATTGAGAGTACCCCTAAACATTTTTTAAAGAAAAAAAGCACTGGCCTCGAGACATATGTAAAAAGCAGTTTGCAAATAATTATAAGCACACACGCAAGTCTGGCCCACCTCGTGACCTGTGGTAATTCTGTTAATCCTCTAACACCCACGTCCTCTTCCTTGAATACTCTGTGTACTCTGTGTATCTTTATATCTCATCTTTTCTGCTGATAAACAGAACTGATTATTATTCTGTTCCTCTTCCTTTTGACACACTAGGAAAGCATTTATCTTATCTGGTTTGCTGCTTTACCTGAATGGTGCCTTTGCATTTTTACTTCCATGAGCAACATTTTCTTTGGAGCCCTTAGGTCTCATTCCTGCACTGCAGGGGGCTGGACTAGATGGCCTGTTGGGTCCCTTCCAGTGATACCATTCTGTGGTCTTCATGTGCTTCTCTTTCATAGAACTGTAGCATTGGAAGGGATCCTGGGGGTCATCTATTCAAACTCCTGCAATGGTGGCTTCCCTCAGTGGGGTGTCTAGTTGGCCATTGTGGAAAACAGGATGTGTGGAACTAGGTGGGTCACACACACACACACACACACACCCTTGGACTGATCCAGCTGTAACTGCTGCATCTTGGGATGGAGGGATGAGGATGGCGCAGTGCAAATGCTTCAGCAAGATTGGCTCTGCTGGCACATTTGCACCTCGCCCCTCCCCTCCTCCTTTCCAGAACCCAACAGCCACTCCGTTGGCAGCCCCACCAATGTGGTATGTCAATGAAAAAGTGCTGCCGTTTCACCAGCTCATGAATGTGAAAAAAGAGCGGATGTTCTGTCCTCCGCCCACCAGCACAGGCTCAGGTGTGCTTGCTCTCGAAGGCACTCAGCAGGCCTGTCTGTGCCTTGGAATTGTGGTAATTAGGATGATTAGGAGAATTCTAATGACAAGGATGTTGACGTTGTTGCCCTCGTGGCGTCCAAATTGCTTTGCTCACTCAAACCCACAACCTTGTCAAACGGGTCCCTGTTGTTTCTGCGGCACAGCACAGAAGGGATCTGAACCCAGGTCCACCAGCATTGCCCACTCTCTTAGGGGTGCCCCACAGGAGGCTTATATGGGGGGAGGTTGTGAGGGCTCCTGAGGAGCAGGGTGGTCCCAGGGCAGGTTTGCTGCGCAGCCTCCAAGTAGCGGCCTTGGATCCAGGCTCTTGGTCCCTCTAGCTCAGCACTGTCTACTTTCCTATTTTCATTTACTGCATTTTTGTGCCACCTCTTTCTCCCAGGTGGCACACGTGGTTCTCTCCCCCCCCCCCCGTTAATCCCCCACAACAACCCTGTGTGGTAGGTTGGGCTGGGAGCAGCGCTGGACTTTGGGCTCTCAAATTTCAGCAGCGTCATTTGTGATGCCAACATCTGATGCCCCTCCACCTCTTGCCTTCCATTCTGCCCCATAGGCTCTGCGCCCACTGCAGCCGAAGCGACACACATTCCCCTAAATCTGCCTCTGCTGAGAGGTGGTGACTGGCCCACGCTCACCCTGGGAGCCCCATGGCCGAGTGGGGACTAGAACCCCAGTAAGGTAAAGGGAAAATAATAATAATATTAATAATATTCCTCTTCAACCAGGCCTTGGAAATATTCCCCTTCAGTTTAAGGACTTTCAACTGTTATATTGTTAATATAATAAATAGAATATAATTAATGCAACGAAACATTAATAGGGGGGGCGGTGGGTGCAAAGGGGTGTCCAGTGGAACTGAGGCAGAACTGGGGTAGATTGGGGGGCGTGGCAGTGGTCCCTGGAGAGGGGAAACGTCCTCTCCTGAAAAAGACATTGAGGCTGCTTTGTTGAGAGCAGGTGGGTTGGAAGAGCAGAGGGGGCTATGGGAAGTGCCCCGATGTGGGGCAAGTGGGGTGGCGGCTGGCCCTTTGCCCATGGGCGGGGATGGGGCCTTGGGGGCCGGGCCCCCTCCCTTCCCTGCCGCGCTCCTCCGTTCTCTCTCCCGCCCGCGGCAACGGGAAGGAGGCGGGCGGGCGGGCGCCTCCGCCCGGGGTGGCGCCCGCAGAGCCCAGGCGCCCCAGGCGGTGAGCTCCGTGGGGATTTCCCTGGGGGCTCCTCTTCCCCGCCTGGATCAAGGGGCTTCCGGGGCGGGGGGCACAGGACCCCCTTCCTTTCCTCTCTGCCCGCCCTCGTCGTGCGGCGGCGGGCGCCCGTCCTGGCGCCCCGCGGGTGCCAACTGCTGGGCTCGCCTTCAACCGCCACGAACCGCCCGGGATGCTTGCGCTGCGCGCAGTTGGACGGGACGAGCCGGAGCGGCCCTTCCAAGCCCAGCGGGGAGAAGCCGCTCGAGGGAGGCTGGCTAACCATTAACTGGCCCGCCCCCAGTCGCCGGGCAAGCAGGGAGGCCGGGCGGGCGAGGCGAGGCGGGTGCTCGGGAGTCCTCACCGGCCGGGCGAGAGGCGAGGCGCGCCCAGAGGGAGGCGGCCGGGCGCGCTGACTACTCCGCTTCTCGACGCGCGAGGTGGCTGGGTGGAGAGGCGGGTGAGGCGTCTGCGGGAAGGAGCAGGGGGACCCTCTTTCCGGGGAGGGGGCAGCTATCCCGTCTGCCCGAGGTGGGGGTGAGTGTGGAGGCTGCGCAGCAGCAGCACCTTCAGCCCAGCCCCCCCCCCACACACACACACGTGGGCACCTTCTCTCCCTGGGAAGCCCCCTCTTTGCATCTGCTTAAAAGAACATTTCGCCCCGTAAACTGGAGAGCGCACCTGAAGAGCGACCCCTGGAAGGAGATCGGGCCCTTGGGGCTTGACACGCTCTTCGCCCTTCCAGCATTTTATCTATTCTGATATTTCCCCCTCAATTTTCGTTGTATTCCAACTGCCAAAAAAAGAGTTGATGTTAAGAAGGCATTTTTCAAATGTGGGGTTGATAAAACGGTGGCTGAACACCAACAGGAGAGCCAATTTGGTTTCTGCCCTGCTCTGGCAGCCCAGCCAAAGAGTCCTAGTTGGACCTTCTCCCCCCCCCCCAAAAAAAAAAAACTACTCCATCCTCACTCTGCTCCCTTTAGAGTTCGGGGAGGAGGCAGAATCTAACTGCCAGACCACATCACTGAGCCCAAGACCCCCCCCCCTTAACCAGAGTAGCCTCTTACTTTTACTGCTTCTTCCACAGGATCCAGCCCCCCAGAGCCAAGAGGCCAGCCACCCAGGATCCATTTAGGGCCCGGAGCAGCCCCCCTCGGAAGGCCCTGTTGCTGCTGCAGCCCTAGGATGGGTCTGCGCGAGTCGCCCTACTCCAACTGTGTCCTGGGGGCCATGGACTCTGTGCTGCGGCACATCCTCTTCCCCAGCTATTGGCTGGTGAACCAGCTGTTGGCCTTGCAGCAGACCACCCAGGAAAAGCAAGAACACCAGCAGGGGCTGCCCTATTGCCTGGAGGCGGCAGGCAAGGGGATTGTCTTGGTGCCCCTGCTGCTCCTCTCTGCCCCTTTCTCGCTGCTGGCCTTCCTGCTGTGGCTGCCCCTGCAGGCCGCCCGCCGCCCCTTTGCCTACCAACACACGCCGAACCAGGCCCCGCCAGACCCGTGGGTGCTCCCCGGCCCGGCAAAGACCTTCAGTGTGGTCAGCGGCAACCTCTGCCTGCTACCCGTTGGCTTGGCCAAGTTCAGCAACCTGTCGCGGACGCAGTGGCGTGCCAAGCACATCGGCCATGCGCTGGCGCGGGCAGCCTCGGGCTCCCCACCGTCTCACGAGCCAGGCCCCCGGGGGGACTTCCAGATTGGCTTCAGCCCCTCGGGCGTGAGGAAGTATGGGTCCATGGAGGCCAGCCCCCCACGGTCCGGCCAGGGCTCCCCTCAGCTCAGCGGGGATGTGATACTCGAAGTGCCCCTCGAAGAGGAAGGAGCGGCTGCCGGGTCGCCCGCGGAGATCACGACCCACTTCCCCCCCTACGCGGACGTTGTGTGCCTGCAGGAGGTCTTTGACCGGGAGGCCTCGGGGCAGGTGCGCCATTTCCTCGCCCCCTGCTATGAGCACATCATCTACGACGTGGGCACCCTCGGGGTGGTGGGCTGCTCGGCCGTGAAGCTCCTCAACAGCGGGCTCTTTCTGGCCAGCCGCTACCCAGTCCTGGCCGTGCAGTACCACTGCTACCCCAACGGCACTGGCGAGGACGCCTTCAGCGCCAAAGGACTGCTCTCTGTGCAGGTGAGAGGCAGGGGGGAGGGAGGCTCCTTGGCTTGCTTGCTTGCTTATTTACAACAATATTTCCATACCGCTATGTCATAGGAAAATATCATAAACATAAAAACAAGTTGAAAGCAAAAGAATTAAAAACAAACATCAGTAGACCATTGTGGGGGATGTTCTCTCAACTGCCTACATAGGCCTGACGGAATAGAATTTTTTTTGGCAGGTATTTAAAAGTTGAAACAGAAGGTGCCTGCTGAATCTCTAGTGGAAAGAAATAACATGGGAGGGGCCATTTCACTTCCGGAGGGCTGAACTGGGTGCTGAAGGGCGGCTGCTGCTGCGGCTGTCCTGGGAGGACTAGGCAGCCTTGAGGGTGCTGTTGCGTTGGCAGGAGTCTTTGCTAAGGAAGGTTGGCAGTGACCGTGCCCTTGCTGCTGCTCCTGTACTTCCCGTGCCAGCAGGGACGTGGCTGGATTAGGAGCAGCCACCTCCAAAGAGAGCTTGTCACTTTGCTGCCATTTTCTGATCAGCATGGGAACCCAGAACCGGGAGGGGGGGCGAGGGAGCAAAGAGATTGCCTGGGGAGCAGCCCTCCCTCCCACACTCCCTTGGATCCGCTGCAGGGCTTCTCTCTGTGCATTTAAAGCACATGGCTTCCCGCAGAGAATTCCGGGAACTGGTTTACCCCCTCAGAGAGCTACAGTTCTCAGCACCCTTAACAGATTACGGCTGTGAAGCCATACGCTTCAAACATACGTTGTGCGTGCAGCCGAAGATTAGAGAGTCCTTGAGCGTGGGTGGAGGGTGCTTCCTCTTGCAGCTGGGCAACCACAATGAGGTCTCCTGATTTCATGGCAACCCTCCTCCCTGCCTGGATATGGATCTCTGTGCTCAGCAGGTGCCCTCGGGAGGCGCAGAGCCAGCGCCGCTGGGGCCCAGCAGCAGATTGGGTCTCCTAGAAGAGCACCAAGAACTGGTATCACCCCACACCCCGCCTCACACCCTGAAGACCCATTCCAGGAAAAAAGAATTCCACTGGTCCGAGGATTTCCTAGCCCTGCCCTCCACATGCCTCCCTGCCCGAAATCAAAATCACTCTTGTTTGTCCAAGATTTGCACTTTCTCCAGCCCTTGGCAAACATTAACTGGAAGACCAAGCTGAACCTGATCAGAAAGTTGCTCCAGTGTGCGAGTGCGAGTGTGCGGGTGCACGCTTGCAGGTGTGGAAGTTGCAAAAGGAAAAGTGGTTCTGTTTCCTGCCTTTGGGGTGTGTTTGGGGTTCCCTTACAGCAGCCCCAGAGTTAGCAAAAGGCGCATTTGAGTGAGGGTCCTCAGAAGCATGGCAGGGGGTGGGGGACGATGACAACTGCCTGTGCCTTCTGCAGATTCTGCCCTCATTTAGAGGAGGCAGTTGTTTTCCAGGAGGTCTGTAAGGGGGTCTCCTGAGGGCTGGAGCATGGACCAAGATGGTCTGGGGGCTGCTTGCTGGAATCTCTTTTCTCCCTGGAGTGCCTTCCCTTAGACTGTTTCCCTTGGTGATGCTTGGCCTGCCATGTTTCCTATGTGTCTCAGGTGCAACTGGGAGCTTCTCAAGGGCAAAGGATTGTGGGGTACCTGAACTGCACCCACATGCACGCTCCAGAAGGTAAGTGGAGGATGGGGAGAGGGTGTCTTCTTCTCCCTCTCTCACATGACGCTATATATAACATACCTTGTGGAAATCCAGCGAAGCCGCATGTTGGAAGACGGTTTGAGCATCTCACACTGATCCTGCTCCGACTGCACTGGCTACCCATTAGTTTCCGGGGCCAATTCAAAGTGCTAGTTTTGACCTATAAAGCCTTAAATGGCTCAGGACCGCAATAACTCAAGGACCACCTCTTCCCATAAGAACCTAAGAAGATTCCACCTAAACATTAGGAAGAACTTCCTGACAGTAAGAGCTGTTGGACAGTGGAATTTGCTGCCAAGGAGTGTGGTGGAGTCTCCTACTTTGGAGGTCTTTCAGCAGAGGCTTGACAACCATATGTCAGGAGTGCTCTGATGGTGTTTCCTGCTTGGCAGGGGGTTGGACTCGATGGCCCTTGGGGTCTCTTCCAACTCTAGGATTCTATGAACCTTCCCGGACCCTGAGATCATCTTCTGAGGCCCTCCGTTGTGTGCCCCCTCCTCGAGAAGTTCGGAGGGTGGCAACACAAAAACAGGGCCTTCTCTGCAGTGGCTCCCCATCTGTGAGGTGCTCTCCCCAGGGAAGTTTTCCTGGCACCTTCATTATATATCTTTAGGCGCCTGGCAAAAACGTTCCTCTTTAACCAGGTTTTTGGTTGATTTGATTGACATCCTATGCCCTTTTAAAATGTGTTGGGGGTTATTGGGTGGTTGTTGTTTTTATTTTGATTATGTACTTTTTGAATTTTATATTCTGGTTTTATCCTGTGAACTGCCCTGAGACCTGCGGGCGTAGGGCAGTATATAAATTAAATTAATAATAATAATAATAATTATATTAATTCAGGATGGATAAAAGAAAGTTCAGCTATGGCACTCGCTTCCCCAGGAGGCAGCAAGAGCCACCAGCTTGGACCATAGGCTCTGAGGGTCTTGTGTGCTTGCCCCTCCCTGTCTCTCCCCTGGCCAACGCCTCCTCCTGCCCTCTTGCTCTGCTCTCCCCAGGGAGGGTCCCCCAGCCCTCTCCAGGGGAGCTCTGGCCTCTCCACCTCCCCGCTGCTTGCTGTGCCCTCTTGGGCTGACGCCTCCTCCCACTTTCTCCCAGCTGACAGCCAGGTCCGGTGCGACCAGCTGACTCTGAGTCTGCTTTGGGCCCAGCAATTCCAGGATGCCAATGCTCAGCCCGGGGACATTGTGGCTTTCGACATCTTCTGTGGGGACCTCAACTTTGACAACTGCTCGACAGGTACGCAGGTGGGGTGCCTGGAGGGAGCTGGCAAGGGGGGGGTGTCTGAGGATTCCCCCTCACCTGCCCTCCTCCCTCCCTGCTCCTTTCTCCACAGGGGGTGCGCTGGAGCAAGTGCATGAGATCTTCAACGTCTACACGGATCCGTGCCGCATCGGACCCCGGAAGGACAAACCGTGGGCCATCGGTGGGTCTCTGCCCTCACACAGCATGCCTGCCCCACCTTGGCCTTGGCTCTGCTGCTGCCAGACCTTCCTGTACTCTGCCCTGTGGCACAAGGATGGGTTTTTCTCTCTGTGCTCTGCTGTTGGGCAGAGGCCAGGTGCTTCTGCGGGGGGGGGGGGGGGGGCAGGTAGAGGGGCATCATGGCAAGTCAGATGGGGGTGGGCTGTGCTGCTGGCCTGACTGCAGAAAGACCACCTCTTCTCTTCCCAACTCTCCAGCTAGCCTTGTAGGGCAGCCCCCCAAGCATGAACAGGTGGGGGGAGAGTGCAAAAGTGCCACACCTTGAACTGACAACTGTCCCTCCCCCCCACAGGCACCCTGATGAATTACCTGAAGATCTATAGCAAGGCTGTGTCAACCCCAAAGCGCATGCAGAGGTGAGGGGCTGAACTGGGCTGGGGGGTTTCTTCCGTGGGAGGATTGCTGGACTTGGCAGAGCTGGGGGTGGCAGCTGCTTTCTTCCTTTGCTGGGGGGCGGGCAACGGCAAAATTGACAGGATAAAATTTGGGTTTTGCGGGGGGGGACTTTGCACATGGTCTTTTCCATGTTGAGCTGGGAGCAGTGGGGGGGGAGCCCTCCTCTGAAGAAGAGCAAGGTGCTGGGTGGGCTTTTCTGGGGCCGTTTGCAGTGGACCATCAGCATGAGGTGTCCCAGTGCGGGACCCCAAATGAGGGGCTGCCCTGAGACCCACAGGCCCTTCCTGCTGGACACGTCTTTCCGTTGCCTCGCAGAACCCTCACAGAGCCCAAGGGGCGGCGGAAGTACCTGGCCGGCCCCATCACGGAGGACGGGACCCCCGACCCCTCGGTGACCTCGAGCGAGGGGCGGCGCATTGACTACATCCTTTACCGGGAACACCTCAACCCCCTGGAGCTGAAAACGGTGAGTCAGAGGCTGCAAGTGCGCAGTGCCCGGGGGGGGGGCCCTTAAATGCTCTCTTGTTCATGAACTGAGGAGGTGGGTGTTGCAGGGCTGCCCAAGGGGCTCCTGCCTCTGGGCTCGCTCTCCTCTCTGCCCTCATGGTCTCTCTCCGCGCCCCCCCCTTGCTTCCAGGCTGTGGAGAAGTTCTTCTTCATCACTCGCCTGGCCACCTTCTCAGACCACCTGCCGGTGGGCCTGCAGCTTCGCCTGACAACACAGCCGGAAGTGTGAACTCTTCTCATGCCAGGCCAGGGAAGAGCAGGAAGACACACACCCTTCTCAGAGCTCAGCAGCAGGATCAGGCCCTGGGCCCAGTTTGAGTGGCAAGGAGGAGCCGTGCTTCTGTGCGGGGCAGGGGTTCCTGGGGCAGAGGAGGCCTCAGGCCAAGCTGGAGGTGTGGGAAGGGGCTGCACTGGCCGGCCGCTTTATGGGCGAGGCAATACCTCCTCCTGCCAATCTGAGAACGACCTTCAGGAACCCCAGTTGCTGCCCCAGGGCCAAAGGGCAGGCCTGCAACGGCCATCACCCCCACACCCCCAGCACTTGCAAGCTTTCGAGGGTTTTACCAAACTGAGGCGTAAAAACAAATGTCCTGCGTGACGTTATTGTGACTCGTCCCTCTAAGGCCCTGTGGGGCGTGGAATTGGAGGGGTGACCCTCATTTGTCATCTCAAGGTGCCCCCCCCAGCGCGAGGGATGGTGCCTGGGGGGTGGCAGCACCACTCAGCTTGGCGGAAATGGGGGAGCGTGGCTGGCGTGGCCTACCCTCTGGGACTGCCATGCTGGCCATCGCCCGCTTCAGGGCTGAAGTTTCCCCACACCAAATGCTTGTGTTTTCACCCGACTGTTTCTCTTTTGTGAAACGCAGAAGGACTTCTTAGCCCCTCTGTGCCGAAGGTGAGTGCTTACCTGCTCACCTTCATACCTTTCAATAAACTTCTGCTCGTTTTTGTGCAAGACCCGTGGCTTTGGAGTGGCACCTGGCCAGAGTCCCAGCAGCTCGCCTTCCTGAGATCCGTGGAGCCCTGAGGCTGGGCTGCACTCACTGCCATCCCAAATAAGCACTGTTCCCTCTGACGCTCGCTCTGAGCACTGCAGGTTTAACTGTAAAAAAGCAGGTTCAGGCGGCTTCTGTTGAGATCGCTCTGCCTGCTGCCAAGATGGCCGGCCTGCCCTGCCTTCCCGTCTTGAGCAGAGCTGCCCCAGTGGCTGCACATGGTCATGTGGAGGGAGACTTGTGCGCCTCATGGCGTGAGCAGGGCAGGAGACCCTTGGCTGGAGGCTCCTCTGCCTTCTCGGCCATGGATGCCTTCATTGACAGAGGCTAGACAGAGGACCCTGGAGTGTCCTTCCGCTCTGCACTGCTATCATTCTTATGAGGAAGCAGTCTGTCCACTTCCCGACAAGTCTGGCCCTTTGCTGAGGGAGGGGAGCAGAGCCAGCTTCAAGTTTCTGGGAGGTCCCTTTTGGGCACAGGGTACCATTGAGCCCCTCGTCGTCGTCCCCCACTTTCTTCCTCAAAACCACCACCATCCTCCACGCTGGGCTCTGTCCCTTCCCTTCTGCTTCTTTACTTTCTCAAATATTTCTATCCTTTCTCCCCACACCCCTTGTCTGCCTGGCATCACCTTCTCTGCCACTTTGATACTCCTCTCTGTGCCTCTTGCCCCACATTAAATTGATGCCAACTTGCCCAAAATCAAAACGAACCAGGGTTTCTGGAGAAGGTCCATCACCTGCAGCAGAAGCATGCCTAGGAGTTGGGTATGGTGTCCCCCGCCAGGAGTGCAGGTGGCGGGAGGAAGGGATGCAGAAACCCCACTGCTGCTTGGCACCTCTGGGCTGCCGGCTCCTGGAAGGCGGACTGGGAGGGAGAGCTGGGGGCGGGTGCAGCATTGTGCCCTCTCACAAGCATCTCTCAGGAGGTGTGCGTGCATTGTGGGACTGAGCACACAACATCTGGGGACGTCCTCCTCAAACCTTTCAGTTTCCCCCCATGGGATCATTGCAGAGAGAAAAACTCCTGGTGTGAAACTGCCTTGGTTGGTGGTCTGCTTCCTTTCATATAAGAGCTCAGATAACATCCTGAGGAATCTTCTGCAAAAAGGATGGCTGGAGGGCTTTGTTCTGAGCAGACAGGTGCGGGATTGCAGTGTGAGCTACCTGCCAAACAGGTAGTTGCTGAATCCCAGCAGCAGGGAATCACCCACAGACTAGAGCAGGTACGAAAGAGAGAAAAGTTGCATGAAGCACTTGTAAGGAAAGGGGGATAAAAAGGATGAACAAATAGCAGCCATGATTGTGCTGGTATCATTCCTGTGGCCTAGGTGGTGGCCAACCGTTCTCAGGACCCCCAGGTACATTTGCAAACCAGAGCAAAATGTGGGCACCCCCTGCCAGGTGGGCACTGATCTCGGGCTGGGCAGAATTCTGAGTGGCTTCAGCAAGAAAGCAGCTGAGCCTGAGCCTTGTGTGGCAGAGGCAGCTGCTGCATCCTGACTGACTCCCAGCCCAGGCTGTCAGGGGCCACTATGAGAAGCAGTTCCCCAGAGCAGCAGAGCCTCTGGTCTCACGGGTCTCTGCTCTGGAATTCCCCAGGGAAGACAGCCCAGTCACAGCTGGAAAACTTCAGGCACCCTTTCAAGTGCCAGGAGGACGGAAATCCTGTTTGCCATCAATCAGCGTTTCCAGAAGGTGACCAATCTATGACAACAGAGGAAACCTGGGGATTTTTAACTTTCTCTGGGTTGACTCTTCTTATTCACTTAGAACTGAGAAGCGCCTGCCCAGGGTCTTGTACTATGGTTTCTGGTTATCTTATAAATACGGCAGGATTAATTATATTCCAATTATTCATCACTAAATAATTAAACAACAGTTTAGTCACTGAATAATTAAGACAGTGAACCTAGTATTATATACAGAGTGGGCCCTTCCATTGGGTGATGTTTGAATAAACTCAGATTCTCCCAAACTGAAGAAACATATTTCCCTAATGAATAGGGTTTTGTAGTTTTCAAAGTCTTGCCATTTTACAATTTAATTTTTAAAGGTCACTGAGCTGTTTTCATTCCGCATCAGTGCTGTGCTTACACTCCTATGCACCCTTAAGTTCCAGTCAAACAGATTGGCCTTGCTTCTGAGTAGGCTTGCAAAGGATTTCCTTATTAAATTGAGATGCGGCTTAATTAAATTTAATTTGATTGAGGTGTCCGAAAGGGTCTTGCCTCGTCTTGCAGGGAAGGCTGGCCAGGGGATCCGCAGGCATCTTGCCACGTCTGGGCTGTTGGCCGGGACCAACTAGGAGCCCCCTAGTGCCAAACCTGGATGGGAGGCAGGCCACCCAATCTCTGGCTGAGCCACCACTTCCAAGGCAGAGAGAACAGGGCCGCCCACTGCACTTGGCAAGATGAGGACTGTGGACTGTCAGGAGGAGGAGTCTTGTTCCAGAAGCTTCCTCCTCCTCCATGCCTTTCCCTTTCTCCTCTTTATCAACTGCTGCCTCTCTCCTGCTGTTAACGGAAAAATCCGAGGGCTCCCTTGGACAAAAACAAAGACACCAACCAGGATTACTTGGAGCAAAACAGCAGCCTGTAGGCTTGGCCTTGATTGAACTGTTGCAACAGGGTGTTCCCCTCACTTGCAAGAGAGAGGAAAGACCCAGAAAGATGGTGTGCAAGACCTTATAAAAACTTTTGAAATTTCCCTCCTCTAGGTCAAGCCCACCCCCAGAAACATCATACATACATCACAGAAAGGAGGGGTTGAGGGAGGGGTGGTGGTGGTAACCTGAGTGTCCTGTCACCTGGCTGGTTCCCCCTTTCCCCCTCCCCATGAGTACTTTCCAGAGGACAAAGGGGAGTTTGCAGTTTCCTGTCCCCTGAGGGGGAATCCGATCACTGTCCTTATAGTCCGTGTTGAATCCACTCAGGTATGCAGTCCACTCAGGTATGCAGTCCGTTGTGTCCTTGATAGTCTTCTGTCTGAGCCCATCAAGCCAGCTATCAAAGTTGCCATGCCAACTGGGAAGGGCTGCAGAGTAAATGCTCTCACGTTTAAGGGACCAGAACCAAGCCACCCCATTTGATAGTCCTTGTCATAGGGAGAAAAATAAAAGTGGTCCGGTGCAAATCCGACGTACGGCAGATTTTCTATGAATTTATAACAGAAGTGCAGCGTATGTAGTGTGTGAGTGTGAGTGTGAGTGTGTGTGAAGTTTGTACAAACTGAATGATTGTGGGAGTTTTCCTGGGACACTGCCACTTCCATTCCTCCTCCTCCTGCATAGCCAGTCCTGCTCCCGGTTTGCAGCCAGGGAGCTGGATCTTCAGGGTGGGCAGGAGGACTGTTAGCGGAGAAATCTGAGGGCTCCTTTGGACAAAAACCAAGGACCCCAGCCAGGAATACCAGAGCAAAACAGCAGCCAGGAGGCTTGGTCTTGATTGAAGACGGTGGCGACAGGACTCCCACCTGCCACCAGGTGAAACAGGATGGAAGCCCCAAACAACAGAGCCCCAAACAAACAACTTTTATTAGCTGCTAATCCCCATGTTACACCCCCCCAAACTACATCACTCATACATCACGGTTACATCATGAAAAGGGAGGTCTGGTGGCAGGAATCTGAGCATCCTGGACCCTGCCCCACGGTTCTCCTTGCCCTCCACCAAACACCCATCAAGTGTCACAAAAGAGATCTTTACATTTCCCTGTTTCCCAGCCAAGTTAATCACACCCTTTTGTCTTCACCTGGGTTTGTTATTTCTGGAATGGCTACCTGTCTGGCACTCAGGTATCCGGATGCCAGGGATTATCACTCAGGCAGAGAGGGGCTGCTGAGGAGCTGAGCTCACATGTCTATAGGAATTTTTGAAGTTTTCCCAGTGAGCCAGTACACAGATACATTGATCAGTGAATTCTTACATTTGGTATCTTGTAGCAAAGGCCCTTTGAATAGATAGGAAGAAACTGTGATGAAGTGTTTTGTGGGGACAAATCAATCACAAAAGGGATTGTGCTGATTTTGGTAGTGGGCTGCATGTGCAGGATATCTACTGGAGGGGCATCTCCCCCCCCCACCTATACATAAATTCCTGCAACAGGACCCTGGAGCAAGGGCCAACTCTGTACCCCATTCACGGTGATTCCCTCCCAGGAGCACCTTCCTGACAAAGGTGCCATCCTTAGTCAGGGGCTAAAACTGAGCTGATCCCAGCAGAGCCACCACTGCAGTCTACCCCCCTGGCAATGGGGCAGGGAGCCTCCATGGGAGAGGAGCCAGCCCCCCCCCTACCAGCCAGTCATAAGAACATCCGAAGAGCCTTGCTGGATGAGGCCGAAGGAGGGCTGGTCTAGTCCAGCATCCTGTCCTCGGTGTCGCCAAGCAGGAGCCCCAAGGGGAAGCCAGCAGGCAGGATCCGGGCGCAAGAGCAGCCCTCTCCCCTCCCTTGTTTTCCAGAAGCATCGCTGTCTCCAGCTGTGGAGGGCAGAGCCCAGCCGTTGTGGCTGGCAGCCACCAATAGCCCTCTCCTCCAGAAGGGCCAGCTTGGCCCTGGGTGCCATGCCGTGAAATTTGTGGGTGGCCGGCCCCTTCATGGGGAATTTTGTGGGTGCTGGGGCACGCAGGGAGTTGGCACCTATGTTCTCCTCCATGCCTATTGGTGTGCTTCACCTTAGACCACCCGAGCAGTTCCTCCCTGGCATCTTGCAAGGCAAGTTTCTGCCTCTGGGGTGCACCCATCCCAGTTGATTTATTGCGCGTCGGGGATTTTGCAAACTTTCTCACTGACAAAGCATTTGCAGCTCTAGATACACCTTTGCCCTGAAGGCTGATGCAACCTTGACTGCGCGTTGGCCAAAGGCAGGAGTTGATTTAGGTGTTGGCAATGCCCACAGGAGCCTCTTTGGCCTCAATCTGGGGCAGGGGGCCCATCCAGCGCAGGGAGGCTTGTGGCACCAGTTCCCACCCACCACTACAATTGGACCACTTGGAATCTGCGGAGGGTCCAGGAAAACCACACAATCGTTTGTCTGCCTGTTGTGGCCATTGGAGTGTGCCATGCAAGGCACTTCAACCCAGTGATTCCCAGACTTTGAGGGGGGCACTGCTCCCTTGCTCACCCCCAGTGCCCACACACCCTATAAAAAGCAGTATTCAGAACAGAGGTTTGCACGGCCCACTAAGGAAGATAATAACACAATAGAATTCAATACAGTAACAATTAATTGCACATTTATTCAAAATGAAAACTAGTTTAATAAATTCAAGAAAAGTGATGAAGTTGATCTAGTGTCACCAGCTTTTCAAAGTCTGATAGGCAATCCCATTTTTACCACCCACTTCGGGAAATAATAATAATAATAATAATAATAATAATAATAATAATAATAATCTTAATACCACACCCATCTGATCTGGCTGGGTTTCCCCAGCCACTCTGGGTGACTTACAGTACATATGAAAACATAGTAAAACCTCAAACATTAAAAACCTCCTGATACAGGGCTTCCTTCAGTTATGTAGTTCTTTATCTCCTTGACATCTGATGGGAAGGTGTTCCACACGGCGGGTGCCACTACCGAGAAGGCCCTCTGCCTGGTTCCCTGTAACTTCACTTATTGCAGCGAGGGTACCAGCAGAAGACCCTCGGAGGTGGACTTCAGTGTCCGGGCAGAAAGATGGGGGTGGAGGCGCTCCTTCAGGTATACTGGGCCAAGTATACTGCTTTAAGCCACTGCTTTAAACAGTATTGGGAGAGAAATACCGTGGACCACCTGAATGAAAGTGGTGGAGCACTGGTGGTCCTCAGACCACTGCTTGGTGTTCTGGGCTCCCAACAGCCTCAGCTGGAGGAAGGCTGGTCTTTGCCAACTGTTGGTGCCTCTCAGGTGCTTCCCAGTCTTGCCTGGCAATCCTGGGGGTGGCCTTTTGCATGCAGCGCATCTGCCCCGCCCTGAGTTGTGGCCCTTCCCCAAATCAAGGAAAGGCTTGAGGATCCCCCAGGAGAGGCTGGAGGGGACCGTTGTTGCTGAGCATAGCGAGAGTCCTCCCAGCTTCACAGACTCGCTCCAGGCCAGGCCAAGCCAGGCTCTCCCTTTTGCAAAGCGGGAAATTAACTTGCCAATGTGCAACTGCTCATGAAACGGCTACACCTGAATCCAACAGTCCATGCAAATCCTCCCCAGGCTGCAGAACCTGTTTGGGTGAAGTGAGGCACGTCTTGTTCCCTTATCGCTGAGTAACAGGAGATAGTTACGGCCCAGTTGGCTGCAGAGGTCAGCGTGTCCAGGCAGACTTCATTCCTGTCAGGAAGCCTGGAACACAGCCTCCTCTGCATGGCCAGGTGTGCCATGGGGACGTAATGCTTGCAGGCAGGGAGAGAGCCAGTGCTTGCAGCCCAAGAGCTGCCGTGAGGCTCCCCTGAAATGCAGGGCCCTTTGCAGGATCCTTCCAGCTAGGAGCCACCGAGAGCCCTCTTGTCCACGGAAAGGAGACAGGCCCATTCGTCCAAACGCCTGCTGCTCTGAATCACAGGTGGGAAGAGGCTTTCCATGAGCATGTGAGAACAGGATGCTGCGCTGCGATGGGTCCCCCTTGGCCTGATCCGGCTGCAGCAGACGCTTCTCACGCTCCTTCAGCACATCCTCCGTGATCCAGCAGAGCTCTTGGCAGCAGCAGGAGAAACTATCCCACAAATGCAGAACGAAGCTTGTTGAGGCACATTGCAGCCACCCTGACTGCCGCCTCACAAACCCCATCATTACCTCCCCACACGCTGCCTGCCAGACTCCGGAAGCAGGCAGGGGAGGCAGCCTTCGGGCTCTCCAGGCCCCATGAAATGACCCATAGGAAAATGGCAGGCCCTGTCAGCCTGCCTTTCTCTCCGGGTAGATTTGTATCTCGATCATAGAACAGGTCGCCTTGCATTTCTCGCTATAGGCAGGCAGAACGTGCTAGGATTTTTATCCACCCAAGCTGCTCAGTAGTAGCTCTATGGTTGTTTATACAGTGGTACCTCGGGTTACAGACACTTCGGGTTACAGACTCCGTTAACCCAGAAATAGTGCTTCAGGTTAAGAACTTTGCTTCAGCATGAGAACAGAAATTGTGCTCCGGTGGCGCGGCAGCAGCGGGAGGTCCCATTAGCTAAAGTGGTGCTTCAGGTTAAGAACAGTTTCAGGTTAAGAACGGACCTGCGGAACGAATTAAGTACGTAACCAGAGGTAGTCTCAGGAAGTCTCAGGACTGTGGAGGTTTACTGCTGGAGAAGTTAGTTTCACTTCTGTGTGTTGCTTTTCTGTACGGGTGCTCAGAGACCACAGACATGGATTCTTTGTATAGAGACTGTCAATAAAGTAGTTTTAGAGCTACTAATTGACTCTTTCTTCTGCAATGAGATTCCAGAAGATGAGCGTGCTCCTCTCAGGAGGGAAGGGTCTCTCTGGACCGAGGAAGATTTACATCTTTATTGAAGACTGTCACGACAGGACTCCCACCTGCCACCAGGTGGAACAAGATGGAAGCCCCAAACAAAAGAGAACCCAAACTTTTATTAGCTGCTAATCCCTATGTTACACCCCCCCCCAAACTACATCACTCATACATCATGGTTACGTCATGAAAGGGGAGGTCTGGTGGCAGGAATCTGAGCATCCTGGACCCTGCCCCATGGTTCCCCTTGCCCTCCACCAAACACCCTTCAAGTGTCACAAAAGAGACATTTACATTTCCCTGTTTCCCAGCCCAGTTCATCCCACCCTTTTGTCTTCACCTGGGTTTGTTCTTTCTGGCATGGCTACCTGTCTGGCACTTGGGTATCAGGAGGTCAGGGATTATCACTCAGGCCGAGGGGCTGCTGAGGGGCTGAGGGTTTCCCAGTGAGCCAGTACAGAGATACATTTATCAGTGAATTGTTCCATTCGGTATTGTGCAGCAGAGGTCCTTTGAATAGATAGGAGGAAACCATGAAGTGTTTTGTGGGGACAAGTGATTGTGCTGGTTTTGGTAGTGGGCTGCATGTGCATGATATCTACTGGAGGGGCAACCCCCCTCCAACCCTTATATAAATTCCTGCAACACCCCAATGGTACAGGGTAGGCTTGGGAGTCATGGGCAGTCGGCGAGCCAAATGTCACCCCCCTCAGCGAAGACACCCAGGGTGGTCCGCCCCCCCTTCCTCTGCTCCCACCCCTGGGTGGTGGTGGGGGGCTGGGAGGGCCAGGCACAGGCCTGGTCTGGATGCTGCTCTTAAGATCCAGCCCACAGCTGGGGGTGGGGCAGTTTTAAGGACTTTGCATGTCCTTGAGGATGTGTCTATGGAGACAAGGGGGCCTGGAAAACCCGCCCCCTCCACCTGCCCTCAAAGGTGTGGGAGCTTTGTGTTTTCAGCAGGAAACTGTTGGAGCAGGGGGAGCCCCTGCTTCTCCTTCAAAATAAATGTGGTCAGTTCCAAGTGTGGTGGCCGAGAGCACAAATGATGCCTCACGCAGAGCCCAGAGGGGCTTCTGACCACCCTGAACTGTCCTGAGCAAATCTGAAGAATCATGAATTGTGCAGGCTGTTTATGTTAGCCAGATTTAATGTTTCCCTCGATGACAGTGAAAAGAAGATATTTAGCTCTCCCAGAATCAGAGCGTCTCTGCAAATGTAGTAAACAGGAACCTGATACTTTGGAGCATATTTTCTTTCCTTGTGATTTTGGCATTTATGCCAAAGGACAATTATTAGAGGCCTTACAAATCAGTAGGCTGATTTCTATGCTACCAACGGTTCAGGATCTGCTTTCAGACAGGAATGATCAAATTATTTCAATAGTGGCTGAATTTTTGAGTGATGGCCATGCAGAAAGACTGGGTCATTATAAAGAAAATTAGCGGTTCTTAATTGATCAGGGATTCGGTAGTGCAGTATTGTATTATTTATGCAAATTGATTTTCTCTGGAGTTAAAGATCTGACCGGGACAAACCTTGTTTTATTGAGCTCGTATTTTGCACAATTTGTATATGGTATCTGTCTGATAATGTGTGGTTTGCTATGCCCAATAAAGGATTATATTATATTTATTATATTATATTTAATTATATATTATATTATATTATATTATATTATATTATATTATATTATATATTATAATGTTATATTATATTATATTATTAACTGTCCTGAGCTCTGCATCTTCTGCCCCAGGAGGGGCAAGGGGCAGCTCCACTAGAGGGAGGGTCTCTCTGGCAGGACCCCCCCAGACAGACAGCAAATCTTCCAAGGCTCCTCTGTGCGTGCACAGAGTATGCACAACCCAAGCAGCTCTGAGCGGAGAGGTCAAGGTGAATCTCTACACACCAGCACCCCCCTTGAATTTTCCCCATGAGGGAGCAATCCAGCAGCTGCTCTCGATGGAGCTTCAGTTCCAGCAGGGACCCAAAAACCCTCAAAAAGTGAGTGACAAAGGCACGGAGCTCCCTCCCCCGCTGGTTCCCCTGCATGGTGCAAAAGTGCAGAGTGCGCCCTTGGGTGTGCAAGAAATCACGCAAGGGCCACAACTGGCATCCACATGAAGCAAACATCCCCCCATTTCTGCTCAAAAAGGTGGTGCTCTCATTTAGAAGTGCTGTTTTGTCGGGAGGTTGGAGGTCAGCTGGGGTGATGCAGAGTCCCTTCCAATTCTTGGGGTCCTGTATCCAGGGGGGGGGGGGCCTAGAATGATAGAGAGGTTGCTGTACTCGCCAGGCAGTGTGAGACCCTGGCCGTACCTGCCCTAGTGCTGGTTGTGATCAGCATCACAAAAGGATGAGCTGGGATGCAAGAGCTCCAACTAAGTAATAGTGCCACTGTATTCTGCTCTGGTCAGACCTCACCTGGAGTACTGTGTCCAGTTCTGGGCACCACAATTCAAGAAGGACACTGACAAACTGGAACGTGTCCAGAGGAGGGCAACCAAAATGGTCAAAGGCCTGGAAACGATGCCTTATGAGGAACGGCTAAGGGAGCTGGGCATGTTTAGCCTGGAGAAGAGGAGGTTAAGGGGTGATATGATAGCCATGTTCAAATATAGAAAAGGATGTCACATAGAGGAGGGAGAAAGGTTGTTTTCTGCTGCTCCAGAGAAGCGGACACGGAGCAATGGATCCAAACTACAAGAAAGAAGATTCCACCTAGACATTAGGAAGAACTTCCTGACAGTAAGAGCTGTTTGACAGTGGAATTTGCTGCCAAGGAGTGTGGTGGAGTCTCCTACTTTGGAGGTCTTTAAGCAGAGGCTTGACAACTATATGTCAGGAGTGCTCTGATGGTGTTTCCTGCTTGGCAGGGGGTTGGACTCGATGGCCCTTGTGGTCTCTTCCAACTCTAGGATTCTATGATTCTAAGTGAGGGGGCCCTCCAGGCTAAAGGGGGGGGCTTTTCCTCCCCTGCCCCCCCCCTCGCTGCTAGGCAGGAGAACAAGAGCCAGAGAGAGAGAGAGAGAGAGAGAGAGAGAGAGAGAGAGAGAGAGAGAGCCCTGAGCTGGAAGCCGGAGACACAGAGGACATGCTTGCTCTGTGCTGGATCCAAAGCTGTGACTAATGGAGACGCAAGATCTATTGGGGTGTTAATGCTGGGAGCCCCTCTGTCCCTGGGCTCAGGCTGTGTAGATGAGTAAATCAACCATATAGCCTCCAATGATCTTCGTTCCCAAGAAGCTGAGTCCTTTGTAAGCAGCTGGAACCCCTGGCATCTCTCATCGCCTGGAGATGGGGCGGTGAGCAACCAGATTACCCGATACAACCAGCTACTCTCTGTCTGGCAGGAAAGTGCTTCTTCCTGCAGGATCTTGTGGGCTTCGCAGAGAGAGCTATTTGGGGCAGAAGGGGCCAAGACGCCCCTCTGGCGCTGGTTCCATGCTGGGCATGAGGCCGAAGGCAGGCCAGCTCCAGGCCACTTGGGTGCGCTGTCGACCCTTTTTCCGGGAAGAGCAATGCTAGCCCTGACCTCCTCCCCTCCTTCCGAGGGTGAAACCCCCGGGAGAGCCTGGCCCCCATCTGGGGGGGGGGTCAAGAGCAGGAACAAAAGACCCTCCCGTGTGGGAAGGGGCTGAGGATCCTTCTGCAGCACCCCCTCAACCCAACACCTGGTCTGCCCCAGCTGCAAAAACGGCACAAACGGGGGAACTTGCTGGTTGCAGCTTTATTCAGCCCACAGGCTTGGAAGTGAAGCTTGGAATCATCCCAGCGAAAAACCCTCCTTCCCAGGGGAGATCTGAGGGGCTCCAACTGCAGGACCCACTCTGCCCGAGGCCTTGGGGGGCCCCACAGCTGGCCACTGGAGTGGTTTCGGTGGTGGTGGTGGGGTTGCGAGAGGAGCCCGGCTTGGGACCAGGTAGAGAGTGGAGGGTCTCCCAGAAGGCTAGAGGGGAGGGCATATAAAGGCCTTGGGCCAGGGAAGTATTGCTGGGACCCCCAGACAAAGTGGGGCTGGCCCTCCTGGTGCTGGGGGGGGCTGGAGGAGGAATGGCTGAGTAGTGAGCAAGTCCAGCCAGGCCAGAAAACCCCCAGAGCACCTCTTTCCAAAGCCGGAAGAGAGGAATTTGTGGGGGCAACTGCAGGGTTCTTCCCCCTTCATCCCAGCTTACATTGCCCAGCGGCAAACCTGAGGCCTTGCTGCCCCCTGGTGGGAAGAAGGGGAGTGGCAGGTGCAGCTCTTCTCCCCTCCCATGGGGAGTGGGGCCCCCCCTGGAGCGCATGGCATGGCTGACCGAGGTTCATTCTGTTCAGTGGGTCTACCCTGAGCAGGACGAGCGCTGAATGCCGCTTGCATGCAACGCCTGCTCCCCACGGAGGGAGCCTTTCAACTCCCCCTCTTGCCCCACGGCTGACAGAGACTGCCCCCCTGCAGACCCCCTGGCGAGGAGGGGGCCCATCACGCTCTCTCCTGGGCCAGGCGGTAGTCATAGAGGCTCCCTCGCTCCAGGAAGGGCCAGCCTCTGGGGGGGGCTGCCTGCCCTTTGGGGGGTCCCAGGGGCGCGGCAGGTGGTCCGAAGCCCCCTCCTCCAGGGGTCTGCAGGCAGAAGACGTCCTGAAGGGAAGGAGAAGGGAGACGTTTGGGGTGGGGCAGAGGAGGAACTCCGTGCTGGGGGGAAGGTCCCCCTGGGGGGCAGGCAGGGAGATGGGTCTGGGGGTCCAGAGCCAGGAGCAGGGGGAGGGGGTGCGCATGCCTTACCCCAGGCATCACTTTCACAGACGTCTTGCCGCCCAGGTTGATGGTGTGGCCATCCTGTCGAATCAGCAGGTTGAGGCCTGGGGAGCCAGACTCACCCCCTGGAATCAGTGGGGTGGGGGAATAAAGTCATTACAGCGGGGAGGGGGAGTCCCAAAGAGCCAAACTGAGAAGGTGGGGAGAGTTTGGGGGGTGCCTCTGTTCTCTGCCCATGACACAACCCTCCCCCCAGATTCAGCCAAGGCTCCCCATCCCCACAAAGTGCCCCCCTCTGCCCCCCACCCACAAAGCAACCTGGGCGGAAGGTGGGGGGCGAGCGATGGGAGCCGGGAGCCCCCTCACCTTGCAGGCCGTAGGGGCGGAAGGCCCGCCTCTCGCTCAGCACCGACAGCACCATCTCCTCCCGGAACTGCAGTTCCCGACGCACCCCGTCCCCACCTCGGAAGCGCCCGGCGCCCCCCGTGCCCGGGGCCAGCTCAAAGCACCTTAGGACCACTGGATACCTTGTGGGAGGGAGGAAAAGCGGTGGGGGTCATTCAGGAAATGCCACAACCCCCCCCCCTTAAGAAGGGTGAAGGGCTGCAGAGATGGGGGCTGAGAGGAACCCTACAAAGGTTTCAAACTATAACTCCCACAGCTCACAGGAATTGAAGCCCCAAACCTATGGAGGGTACTGTGGGTCTGGGGGCTCAGCAACAGCCCAGGTCTTTGCTGTGGCTCTTGCCTTGCAGGGGTCAGACTAGAGAACCCTTGGGGGTCCCTTCTGTGATCCACACTGCAGGTCATCCCAGAGTGAGCCTCCCAGGGGGCTCAGCTAGATGCCCGGGAAATGAGACGGAGCCCACCCGGGTCCCCCCTCCTCCCCCTCCTCCCCCTGGAGGCCCCCCACCCTCCCAGAAAGCACCCACCGCTTCTCCAAGATCTCGGGGTCCGTGATGCGGGTGTTGGTCATGTGGCTGTGCACCCCACTGCGGCCGTGCCAGTGGGGCCCTGCCCCACACCCGCCAGCCACCGTCTCGTAGTAGCCGATGCGCTCGTTGCCAAAGGTGACGTTGTTCATGCAGCCCTGGGGAGAGGGAGGGGCCGTGAGGAAGACGCCCCCCAGACTCCCAGGGGCCAAGGCCCCCGGCAGCCTCCAACCCCCCCCATCTAGACTCTTCCCGGGGGATGATGGGAAACGGGAGCCACGCTTGGCCTCCCCCTCCCCACCCCCTTCAGCTGGAGAGTCCCCACCTCGCCCTCTCAGGACCACCCCAGCTCGGCCCACCCTCATCTGCCCCCCCCCTCACCTGAGAAGCTGCGCAGGCCTCAAAGGCCCGGAAGATGACGTCGACCACCCTCTGGGAGGTCAGGACGTTGCCCCCGACCACGGCTGCGTCCGGGGAGGGGTCCAGCAGGGAGCCTTTGGGGATGAGGATCTGCACGGGCGCCAGACAACCCTGCGGGGAGAGAGGGATGCCAAGGACCAGCCTGGCCAAGAGGGCAAACCCGAAAGAGACCGGGGGGAGGGAGACACTGGGGGCCCCAGGCAGGGATGGACTCCAACTCCCAGCAGCCAGCAGGGCCAGTGGGAGGGAGGGGAAGCTCCACATCACCTGCCCTTCGGCCCCAGTCCAGCACTCTGACCACTACGCCACACTGCCTCCCCCCAAGGGGCTCAGGATCCCCGTCTTTGGAGTGGGGCCATCCCTCGCCTGGGGCTGGAAGGCTCCTCTGAGGGCAGGGCTCCTCCCCACTCCTTTCCGCTGGGGGGAGGCGGGACCCCCCCTAGGGGCCGCTCTCCTCCCCCTGCCCCTACCTGGTTGAGGGGGATCTCTTGGCCCACCATGCAGCGCAGGCAGTAGATGAGGGCCGAGAGGGTGATGGCGCGAGGGGCGTTGCAGTTGCCGTAGACCTCGTGGCCGGAGCCCCGGAAGTCAAAGACAGCCGTGCCCTGCGGGGGGAGAAGAGAGGAGGCTGGGGGAGGAGAGGGGGAGAGGTAGGGGTCCCGGCCCCCCGGCCCACTGCCTCCTGTGGCAGGGAGTTCCACAGCTGAACTCTGTGCTACACAAAGGACTTTCTCTTCTCTCTCCTGAATTTCCCAACATTCATCTCCCCTGGATGTCCACAAGTCTGAGCATTACGAGAGAGAGAGAAAAGCTTGTTGGGATACTGCCGGGGAGACGGGGGCATCAGGCAGCCCCCTAAATGGCTCCAGCCACCGGCCGGCAGCCGGGCAAACACCAGTCTCCCTTGGAACGGCATCAATCAGTGACACAAGCCTCAGATACATTTAGAGACTTGGCACCCTCTATCAGCAGAGTGAATAAATCTTCTCACAACGGAAGTGGCGGACAGAGTCATGGGTAAGCATATTTACAGCATTTATTCAGCATAGTTCAGGAGCAAAGGAAAAAACATGTCTGCTTCCCTTTGTGTCCAGCAAAAATATACAAAACGGAAGTTCCCCGCAAGCCTGTGCTGGAAGTAAACAGGCATGTGACACCCAACAGTCATGCCTGTTCCTCTTACGGTGGAACGGAACTACATCCTAACAAAGCTTTCCTCTCTCCATCATTTGACAAACTTTTTCCCTGTCTCCTTTTGCCCCCCTTCTCTCGAAACTACAAGGTCCCAAAGGCTGCCGCATTTCTTCCATCCACCCCCTGCTTGATCCTTTGGGCTGCCCTTTCCTGAACTTTTCTCAACTCAACAAATCTCCTTCTGGAGGTGAGGAGACACAGCACACACCCCCCCCCCTGAGCCACCTGCGCTCACCTGCTGGGGATCCACCGTCACCTTCAGGCGAATGGGGGAGCCATCGTCCAGGAAGTCCTCCGCCTCCACCTGCAGGGGGCGTCCCGGCTCCCCCTGGCGGGCAGCAAAGTCCTTCAGCATGTCTTGCACGGCCACTTCTGCGTTGGCCTGGAGGGGGGCAGGGGCAATGGGGAGGGGCACAAAGGACAGCAGAGACTTGGGGGGTGGCCCTGCAGGTCTTTCTCCCCCTGCCCACTTGCCAGCAGGCTCCTCCGCCCACCATGCTCTCCAACCTGCGCCCACGGCGGAACTGGGGAGGCGTCTGGGTGTTTTGTGAGAACCGTCTAGTGGCATCTGTAACATTGCTCTGGCTTTCCATTTTATACTGAGGGCTGATCTGGAAAGGTTTGGGTTGAAATACGTGAAATTATACACACATATAACCCCATGGATTAAGGAAGACCCTCAGGGTGTTATTGCACACTTCTAATAGGATTCCAAGGTGGGAGTTTGGGATGCAGACCAACATGCAAGGATGTCGGGATTCACAGAATGCTGTGTGAGAGAGTAAGTCTGCAGGCTTGAGTCTGCAAGCTGATGCAAGTGGCTGATGCAATCAGCCTGCAATACTTTCTATGCAAGTGCAGGGTCAGAAAGATTGGCAGTAATGTGCCGTCAGTTGATTGGCTGTCATGGGTTTAAAAGGGAAACCTGTCCAGCAGTAAGTGGTGGGGTAGAAGAGTGTGGTCAGAGAGAGAGAGAGAGATAGAAAGGTCTTCCTATTTGCCTATTTGCCTTAAGACCAGGGCCCTGCGGGACTTGACATCTTTCCGCAGGGCCTGCAAGACAGAGCTGTTCCATCAGGCCTTTGGCCAAGGCACAGCCTGACCCCCTCCTTCTGTAATCCTCACAGAACTCTAGCCCAATGGTTGCCATTAATTTGATTCTGAATTGATTTTAGAATGAATTGATTTTACAATGCTGTGTTACTTTTATTGTTGTTAGCCGCTTTGAACCCGGCTTCAGCTGGGAAGGGTGGGATATAAATAAAATATTATTATTATTATTCTTATTCTTACTCTTATGCAGCCTCTGTTTGACTGTATGAACTGCTCATGTATTATAGCCAGTAGATTATTGTATATATTTGTGTATCTATAGCTCACAATAAATATACTGCACTGCACTGAAGAACCTGGAACTCTGAGCTAAAGCGCCGCGGAGAATTCGCGACAGAGGACCATGTTTGGGGCGGGGGGGGGGGGAAGAGACCCTGGCTGGCCCAGGGCGGCAGCGGCTGTTGCTTCCAGCCCTGGATCTGCAAAGGAAACGGATGGTTCCGTCCCTCCAGTTTACAATAATATCCACATACGAGGTTGTTCCACCATCCCTCAGGGATTCTTTAGTCACAATTGCTGCCTTGCAGAGGGTTGGGCTGGATGACCCTCAGGACCCCTCCCAGCAACGATCAGAGGCTGTCCACTCCTAAAAGCCTCTCTCCTTTTCAAGGGCCGATTTAAAGCCCCGCCCCCCGCCCTGCGGTCTTACTGCTCACCTGGATGTGAGCCATGTAGGCCTGCACCACTTCTAAGCCGTACTGACCAATCAGCTCATTCACCAGCTGGATCCCCTTCTGATTGGCTGCCACCTGAGCGCGAAGGTCAGAGAGGTTGTCCTGCAGGTTGCGTGTGCCGCTGCTGCCGGGGAATCGGGCGGGAGCCATCAGGGCCTCTGTGACGGCTGCGGGGGGAGCGGGGGGAGGCAGGTGAGCCCCCCAGCACAGCTGGCAGGGCAGGGAAGGACAAAGGCCACTGGTGGGCAGAGAGACCCCTTGATTCTCCCCCTCCTTGGCTCATCCAGCAGCCCCCACATACCCTCCTCCTGGAAGATGCCGTCCTTGACCAGCTTGAAGGAAATGAAGACGGCCCCCTCCTCCTGGAGGGAGCGGGAGTGGGGGGGCATGGAGCCCGGCGTGATCCCCCCAATGTCCGCATGGTGCCCCCGGCTGGCCACAAAGAAGACCGGCCTGGCCTCTCCTGGCCAGAAGACCTGCGAGGGGGCAGAAGAACGGAGCAGGCTTGGTCCACGGGGAGCGGGCATGGGGCAGGGCTGTGGGGCAGGGATGGCAGGAGCCACAGGGCAATGGGGTGAGCTCCTGGGTCTGCCAGCCCTCCCAGCTGCAAGGGCACTGGGCACCCCAACCCTCCCCAGTCCTGAAGGGGCCCAAGCCACACACCCGGGCACGGCTCTCGGTCTGCCAGGGCAGAGATGCCAGGCCAGGCTGCGCCCCTGGGACCCCTGCCCACCGGGAGACCCCAACTCACAGGGGTGATGACGGTCAGGTCCGGCAGGTGGCTGCCCCCCGCGCAAGGGTGGTTGCTGAGGAGAACGTCCCCCTCGTGGAGGTCGGAGCCCAGGTTCCGGATCTGGAAGGGAGGCAGGAAAGAGAACGGGCAGGGGGAGGGAAGCAGGGGCTCCCCAGGGCCAAAAGGGGCAGTTCCTCCGGCCCCTGAGTCCTGAAGTCCCAAGACGGCTGACCTGGAGAAGGGAGCTCTGGCCGCCAGCAGAGTCCAGCTGCTCCATCCGGGCAGTGTGACCTAGTGGTCAGGGTGCTGGGCTAGGGACTGGGTTCAAATCCCCACCCGACCCTCATGGGCCGGGGGAACCAGCGGCTCTGCATTGAGCTCCTTGGAGGAAAGGCGGATTCAAAGGGGATAAAGAATAAGAGAAAGAAGGACACTTTCCATTTTCCCATTTTTGGGAGTCCCAGCAAAGGAAGAATGGAATATGCAGAAACGGCAAAACTCACCAGAAGAATAAGAAATCAAGATAACAAACATTTTATAAAAGAATGGAAATGGTTTATTGAATATTTGCAGATAAGTTATAAACAGATAAAAGCAATGTCAGCTGCAGCTATATAAGAGCAGCTACACCCTATAGTGTAGCAGGAACCCCCCCCCAATCATTCAGTTTGTACAAACTTCACACACACTCACACTCACACACTACATATGCCACACTTCTGTTATAAATTCATAGAAAAATCAACCATACATCGGATTTGCACTGTTCCATTTTTATTTTACTCTATATGACAAGGACTATCAAAGGGGCGGGTGGCTTGGTTTCTGGTCAGCCATAATCCCTTCACCATCCCAGCACATCCACAGGAGCCCTGCCCAGTTGCTATGCCAACCCTGATGGTCCTAGACAGAAGACCATCAAGATCACAAAGAACTTGCATATGGGAGTGGATTCAGCATGAACTGAAACAAAGGACAATGATCAGATCTTCCCTCTGGGGGCAGGAAACTGCCAACTCCCCTGTGTCTCCTGGAAGTGACTCATGGGGAGGGGGAAAGGAGGAACCAGCCAGGTGACAGGACACTCAGGTTACCACCACAACTCCTCCCTCAACCCCTCCTTTCTGTAATTTATGCATGATGTTTCTGGGGGTGGGCTTGACCTAGAGGAGGGGAATTTCAAAAGTTGTTATGAGGCCTTGCAAACCATCTTTCTGGGTCTTTCCTCTCTCCTGCAAGTGAGGGGAACACAGCCTGCAGCCCGAAGCACGGGGCGCGCTCCGGAGTGCGCCCTGTGCTTCGTGCAGATGTCCGCAAGCCTTGCGAGCCCGGCGGGAGTTCCCGCCGGGCTCGCAACGCTTGCAGGCGACAGCCTGTTCTGGGGGCTGGGGTCGGGGGAAGCTCGGGCTTCGCCCGCCCCCAGCCCCGGAAGCTCTGGGAGCGATGGCGAGGTTCAGCACAACTTCGCCTTCACTCCCGGACCCCCAGCCCCGAGGCTAAAAATGAAGCCAGGACAGCTAGTGGGATCCATCTCGCTCGCTGTCATGGCTTCTTTGCTCTTTGGGGCTCGGGGGGGAAATATATATTTTTTCCTTAATCCCCCCCCCCAAAAAAAAATAAGTGCGCTCTATGGGCTGGTGCGCCCTATAGGGCGAAAAATACGGTATATAAGTGTGTGTGTGTGTGTGTGTGTGTGTGTGTGTGTGTGTGTATAATAAATGATCAGTTTGGATGTGCAGAAGATATTAAAAATAAATCTAAGGAACCGCAGAAAGAGGGGGAAGGAAGTCAAGTTCTAAAATGTCGAAATGAATGTAAAATAAGTGAAATGTAGATATCTGGAAAGTATAATTTTTTTTAAAAAAAAGAAGACTAAGAGAGGCTGCACTGGGGCCCAAGCCCATGGCAACTCAAGACCATATATGAAAGTACATATAGGGTTATGGATAGAAAGGGGGGAGCCGGGCGCCTTGGCCCCCTCCCTGGTTTGGGTGCAGCTTCGCAGAGTCACCTTGTGGAAGTCTGGGGGGGGGGGGCTTACCTGAAACTGCACCGTCTCCTGCATGGCACCCAGGTGGACCGGGATGTGGGGCGCGTTGGAGACCAGCCCCCCATCGGGGCCAAAGAGGGCGCAGGAGAAATCCAGCCTCTCCTTGATGTTGGTGGAGATGGCCGTGCGCTGCAGGATGCGCCCCATCTGCTCTGTGGGGGGGGGGGAGAGGGTCAGGGTTTTTAATATTCTGTTGGGAGCCACAAAGAGCGGCTGGGAAAACCCAGCCAGATGGGCGGGGTGTAAGTAATAAAACTATTACTATTAATTATTATTATTACAGTATTATTATGATTTCCCCCCCCCCCAGCCAGGAATCATCTCCAAGGAGACACTCTCCTAGCCCCCCCCCCCCGGGGCAGAGCACACCCCTCGCTCACCTGCAATGCTCATGAAGCGATGGGAGAAGATGGAGAGTTGGATGGGGTCTATCTGGGGGCCGATGGGGCGCTCCGACCCGGACCCCACAGCGATGCAGATGTCTCCGAGTTGGGTCACGGAGGCCGTGCAACCGGGCTCCACCAGGATGGTGCTGGGCGGGGGGCACAGAGGTTGTAGCGTGTCTCCTCCTGCCCCAACCCCCCTCCCGCCTCTCCTTGGAAGGAGCCCCCACTCTGGGTGCCCCACAGCCAGCCAGTGCCTAAGGCTCATGGACTCATTGCAGGGCAGGGATGAAGGCCCCCCCCTCACCTGTTCTTGTCAATGATGATGCTGGGACCAGGGATGGAGTGGCCCCAGGTGAGCTCCTCCAGCCGGTAGACGCTGGTGTCCAGGTAGCCGCCCTCAAAATAGCAGCGGGACACCTGGGGGGCAGACAGTGGAGCTGGAAGGTTAATACGAAGGGCTGCTGGTTTAACTGTTGCAGTTGAGCTTTCTGCATTGCAATTCTATTATTCTAATTTATTGCCTGCCCTCCACTCCGGGTCCCAGGATGAGTTGCACCAACAAAAGCAACTTTCAGACTTGGAAATGAGGAGTAAGGAAGCCTAGGAATTTAAGCTGCTTTCTGGAAGCAAAGAGCAGTGTGGCAGAAAACATTCCTTTTCTATTTCTGACCCACCCAGAGAGGAAGAAGGACAGAACCTGCAGAGTCCAACACAAGAGCCCCAATCTGTTGGCAGCGGGGTCTGGGGGGGACCAGGCCCCTCTCCCAAAGCCCCAGCACAGGCTCTGGGGGTCCCTGCCGGCTCCCCCAGGCTGGCCTGTTGTATTTGCAAACAAGTGGATCCAGTTGTACCTGGGCTCCCAAACGCCTTGGGAGCCGAATGTTCCAGCTCCGGGACGATCGGAAACTGGAAGTGATTGTTCCAGTTTCCAAATGTTTTTTGGGAAGCTGAACATCTGCTGCGGACACCACTCTTGTTTCCGGCACACCTGCGCAATCAGGAACCAGTCGGAAGCCGCCCCTTGGTTTCCTAACTTTTCGGAATTCGAACAGACTTCCGGAACAGATCATGTTCGACTTCTGAGGTACGTCTATATTGCAAAAAGGTCACCCACGTCTCCAGGAGCTAATCCTGCCAGAGAAACGGCACCTTGCGCTCTCCCTCTTCCTGCCCCACAGCTCTGCGATGGTCCGCCAGGATTTATATTGTATCAGGAACTGCTGCGTGACCTTGAAAATAAAAGTGTCCCCTTCCGCCGAAAGAGAGCGTTTGAAAGTGGGAGGGGGCTTTTCTCAGACTGCAGGTTCCAAAAGCACCTGAGCACCCAGCAGTCGGGGGGGTCCAGCTTCCCCCACCCAACTGAGTGCCCCCTGGATGCTCTGGACTCCAGCTCCCATCAGCCCCTGGGCCAGGAGGGGCTGCCAGGAGGGGAGGAGCCAGAGTGCAGAGTTAAACTGCGGAACTCCCTCCCACAGGGATGGCTTTCAAAGAAATTGCCCAAATGCACGGAGCAGGAGGGGGTGGTTCTCAAGGGCAACCAGCCAGGAGGGGGCAGGGGCTGGGAAAGAGGGGCAGGGGGTCCTTACCCTTTCCCGGCGGGGGGGCTGCTCACTGGCCGGCACCGGCTCTTCCTGGCCCAGCCCGGAGCTGGCCGTGCCCCTCACACGCATGTCGTCCACCAGGACGGCTCGGCCGGGGATGGTGAAGGCAAACTCCTGCTGGTACCTGGGGGGCCAAGCGCAGGCTCAGGGGGGCGGCTGCAAAGCATCTCCCGGCCCCCGCTGCAGAAAAGGGGCAGCCGGGCACTTCCGAGCCGCGGTGCCAGGCGGGAAGGGGAGCCCACTAACCTGGTGGCAAAGGCAGCGCCAAAGTCCCCGCTGCGGCAAGACTGGGCGGTGGCCGGGTAGCCCTTGGCGGAGCACATGAGGGCGCAGTCTGTGCGCTCGTAGCGAAGGTGCAGGAAGGGCTCCGTGCTGATCTGGGATCTGGGGAAGGCCAAGGGGAGGGGGGCAGTGAGCAAGCGGCTAGCTGGGGGCTGTTTTGCCCAGCTCCCCCCAAATGTAACGCCAGCCCCGCTTTCTCACATGCAGCCCCCAGGACTCTGCCTTCCCCTGACAGTGGGCCGTGTTGCCCACAGCGGCTTGCAGGGCCTTCTCCCCCCCAGGCCCCTGCCCCGCCCTGCAGGGGCGGCGCTCACCTGGTGAAGCCCTGGGCCTCCAGAGCCTGCACGCACTTGGCCTCCAGGGCGGCGACTGTCTCGTCCAGCTGGGCGTAAGCCTCGGGGCCGTAGGCCAGGGAGCAGGGCTGCTGCGTCTCGTGAACCACGTCCGCCAGAGCCAGGCCAAAGGCGGACAGGATCCCGCTGTGCCTGCGGGGAGGAGGAAGGGAGCGAGTGAGCGGAGGGGGGGGGTCTTCCTCTGCCAGGTCAAGTGAGGGTTCCTGGGGCCAGAGACCCCCCTCCCTCCCTGCCTGCCCTCGGCACCTACTTGTGGATGAAGACCTTGCTCATGCCCAAGGCCCGGGCGATGGCACAGGCGTGCTGCCCGCCAGCTCCCCCAAAGCAGGCTAGGATGTGGCGGGACGTGTCGTGGCCCCGAGCCTGGAAGGACAGAGCGGCCGTTGGAGCCCAGAGAGAGAGAGAAAGAGCAGGCACTCTCCCCCCACCCCACCTCCCACAGGGGGGCCAGGGAAAGGGTCCCCAGGCAGCAGGATTCGGGAAAGGGAAGCTCTGACCCCCTTCTTCAAATATCTCAAGGGCCGCCCCATGGAAGGTGCTGTTAGTTTCTGTTTGCCACTGTGCAGCTGCTTAGAGTCACAAGACTCTGTTGACATTCCAGAGACATTCCAGGCTGTTGGAAGTCTCACGGGAGACGGATGTGACATTATTGGTTTCCTGTTCCTTTGTTTGCCAGTTGCTCTCTGCTCTCACAGAGAGAGGGTGATTTCTTTTCTGTCTGCGTAGCTAGAAAATAAAGTATAGCGATGAAGCCATCAATCTCATCACTTCCGCGTGCTGCTTTGATTCTCTGCTGAATGGAAACCTTCCTTCCCTAGAAGCAGCCCAAATTTGGCCCGGCAATCATTGTAGCATTCTTGAAACTGTTCAATCCAAATTTTTAAGGCAGAATTTTTCTGTACCACCTTGTGTCCCAAAAGCAGCCTTACGACTGGAGGCAACTCTTCCCTCTGTAGAAGCTCGGTCCTGGCAAAGAACTCTTCGTTATTGGCTCCGTCTAAATCTAAATCCACCCTGTCTACTGCCCTTATTGACACAAGACCCCCATAAAAGTGCACAGTCTAAAATTGTGCACCAAAAATCCCTCTCCTGCGGACTCCACCCACATCAGCTTCTCACGATGGGCTTTATTAACGCAAAAATGCTAAAGGACTTAGAGCAACAGGGCAATCTGGCCACTATAAAGAAACTCTGTCCCTGGTGTGCCTCCCCCCCACCTTCTCAGTTTGATTCCCTGGCACCATATCTGTATAAATTAACTATCCCAAAATACAGAGGTGCCTTCACACTGGCCAGACTGGACGTGATGCCCTCTGCCGTACTTGAGGGCAGATACCAAAAGATTCCAACTGAGAAACGACTCTGCCCCTGTGGAGATGGCAGTCTGGAAACAGTGGCTCATGCTCTCCTGTCCTGCCCCCTTTATAAAGATCTGAGGAACGAGATCATCACCCCACTCCGACTCACCATCCCAGGCCGCCCATCTGAGGCCACGTTGTTCTTTCTGTTATCAGATCAAAAGGATCAGACAACAGCAAAGGTTGCTAGGTTGATCGAGGGAGCAGTGAGATTAAGGGCCACTATCTGAACGATAATCCTGGTTATTTGATTGTCCTTTTTACCCATTGTTGTCTTTTTAATTGTATATATTGCTTGTTTTATGTTGCTATGGCCGTTGGCTAACGCGAATAAAGTTTGTCTATCTTTGTGATCCCTGGAAGCAGGCAGATGCTGCTGCTGCTGCCCTGATCCGCCAGTGGCCTGCTCTCCCACCTTCCCACCCGGCAGCTGCCCACTGGCCTCTGGGGCCGCTCTGCTCCCTCTGCGGCCCCTTCAGGGGCTCCCAGAGCAAGCCAGGAGAAAGCCCCTCTCCCCCCCCAGTGCATGGGGGGGCTCTGCCCCACAAGCCTTGGCACAAGCCCCTACCTGCGTCAGGGCGCGGATGGGCCTGCACATGGCCTCGTTGGCCACACGGATGAAGCCCATGGCCACCTCCTCCACGCTGAGCGGGGGGCTGGCCCCCCGGAAGGCGTTGACCCTGGCGGCCAGCTCCTCAAAGGCCTGCAGGGTGGCCTCTGGCGAGAGGGGGAGGTTCTCCGTGGGTCCAAAGATGTGGGGGAAGTAGCTGGGCAGGAGGCGGCCCAGGCACAGGTTGGCGTCCGTCACCGTCAGGGGACCCCCTGGGGGCACAAAGGGAGAGGCGCAGTCAGGCACCCACCCCCAGCACCCTGCCCCCCCCCCCACAATGCCACCCCCTGCCCCACACGGCCGCCTCACCCTTCCGGTAGCAAGCAGGGCCAGGATGCGCCCCAGCAGACTCGGGGCCAACGACAAAGAGCCCGGACCTAGAGGGGAAGAAAAGGAAAAAGAGAGAGGAGGAGATTAATTGGGGGGGGGGTGCAAGGAGCTGCCAGGCCAGAGGAGGATCAGGCCAAAGGGCTCCATCCAGTCCAGCAGCCCAAGGGGAAACCTGCAAGCAGGATTGGAGCCAAGAGCACCCCCTCTTCTCCTGCGGAGACCGTGCAGAGCCGTCCCGGCTAGGAGCTATCTGTGGCCCCCTCCTCTTCCACTAAATTGTCCAATTCTCTTTCATCCTGGTTGGTGGCCCTCCTGTGGCAGGGAGTTCCACAGTTTAACTCGGGGCCCTGAACTCAAGGCAGGGAGAGCGGGAGAGAAAGCCCGGCAGCAGGAACAAGTGAGGCAGGGTGTGGGCCCCAAGGAAGTGGCCCTCAAAGGAGGCGGGGGCCGCGGGGTCACAAGGACGCCCACCCCATTGAAGAAAGACAGGACAGAGGCAACTGGATAGGCAGGATCCCAGCAGCCAGAAGAGGGAGCAGCACCCCACAGATCCCAGGGTGGGGGGCTGTGAGCCCGACCTGAAGAAGAGCCGCGAGCCCCCTCCAGCCGCCACGGTGTTGATGTCCAGCTGCGGGGCCTGGATGCTGACCCCGGCCGTCGTGGCCTCAAAGACGTGCTCATACTCCCCGGCGTAGCGGCTCACGTCAGTGGAGGTGCCTGGGCGAGAGACCCCAGGTGAGGGACCCGCCAGAACAGACCCACGCTGTTTTTTATTTTATTTATTTACTGAATTTATATACCACCCTATGCCGGGAGCTCTCAGGTCTCACAGAAAAGACCGCAGTACACTGGACACTCAGGTTGTGAACATGATCTGTGTGGGAAGCATGTTCGCAACCCGCAGTGTCCGCAACCCGCAGTGGCACGTCTTTGCACGCATGGGTTGTGATTTGGCACTTCTGCGCATGCGCAAAGCATAATTTAGCACATCTGCACATGTGCGGCCGCCAAAACCCAGAAGTAACCCCTTCCAATACTTCTGGGTTTTGGCAGTCTGCAACCCGAAAAAAGACAACCTCAAGTGGCTGTAACCTGAGGTATGACTGTATATAAACTCAAAATGAAAACAATAACCCAATAAGGCTCCCCCTCAAAAAGAGCCGCATTTTAAAAGGGTGCTGGGTGTCCTCTCTGCGCCCCGTGGTCCCTCTTACCTCCCATGTCAAAGCCAATGACAGGCTGTCCATCTTCCCGGCGGTAGGTGGTGACGGCATAGCCCACGACGCCCCCTGCTGGGCCAGAGAGGATGGCGCGGGAGCCGCTGAAGGCCTCCATGGGGGTCAGGCCCCCGTCAGAGCGCATGAACATGACCGGGACGCCCTGCAGAGAGAGGCCAGGGTGGACCAGGCTGAGGTCGTCCCATCTGGCGGTGCCCTAAGGGTGCCCCCCTCTGCTGTGATGCCCCCAGGGAGACTGGGAGCAAAGCAGACCACCCCTCTCTGTTTTCCAGAGAGAGAGAGAGGGGGAGGGAGCTTGCCAGAGGCGTGACTCGAACCCAGGTCTCCCCGGACAAGTCCTCCCCCATTTCCCACCTGGAGCTGCTGAGCGAAGCCGTCCCGGAAGCTGCTCAGGTAGCGGTGGATACAGGGGGTGAGGTAGGCGTCTGCGCAGGCCGTGTAGCCCCGGGGCACTGCCCGCACCATGGGCATCACCTGGGAGGAGAGGGAGACCTGCTGGAAGCCCAGCTCCTTGGCCAGGCGCCCCACCTGACGCTCGTGCTCCGGCCACCTGCGGGGGGAGGAGATGCTCAGCGCTGGTCACGCTCCGCCCTGGGCACCAACGCGCGACTTGACATCTTTCCACAGGGCCTGCAAGATGGAGCTGTTCCGCCTGGCCTTTGGCTTGGACTCAGTCTGACCCGTATGTTTCCCTCCCCTTATGGTTTTGATCTATGGGCTACTTTTAAAATGAGGCTGCATTTTAAATTGCATTTTAACCTGTATTTTAAATTGGTTTTCCCCCTATTATGTTTTTAACTATAATTTTACTGGTGTTAGCCTCCCTGAGCCCGACTTTGGGCAGGGAGGGTGGGGTATAAATAAAAATTATTATTATTATTATTATTATTATTATTATTATTATTATTATTATTATTATTATTATTTGTTACGGAGCAGCCCCTGCTTTTCTCCTGAAGCTGCCTCACTGTCTTGGTCGTCGGAGGCTCTGGTCTGGATCAGGCCAAAGGGGGCCCATCCAGCCCCAGTCTCCTCCTTGCCCCACAGGGAAACCAGCAGAATTCGAGCCCAAGAGCAGCGCTCAGCTCCCTGGTTTCCAGCAACTGGGACTCACAAGCCCGCCAGCCTCAGACCAGGGGGCAGGGCATCACCCTCCCGGCTGGGCGCTCTGCAAAGCCTCCTCCTCCTCCTCCTCCATGAATCGGGCCCATCCTCCTCTCATCCCTCCTGCAGGACCAAGTTCCAGAGTCGGACTCTGCGCTGCGTGAAGACGGGCTGAATCTTCCAACATTCAGCTTTTCCGCTGTTTGCCAATGTAAACACAGCTCAGCACAAGACTTCTAATCTCAGCCCCAAGCAAAAGATTCCTGCCTTGCAGGGGGTCAGGTGATCCTTGGGATCCCTTCCAGCTCTGCAGTTCCACGACTGCACTTCCTTTTCCACTGAGGCTGCCTAGCTGGCTTGCCTGCCGGTTTCTGCTGGCAAAGGACTGGATGTGGGTTGCGAATCAAGGCTCTGGGGCTGGAGAGGAACTAGGCTGTGTCCAGGGCAGCTGCCTGCCAGCTCCATCTGGTACACAGGATGAGACCCTCCCTGTCCGCAGACTGTCTCGCCAGAGTGGTGCATGCTCTGGTTATCTCCTGCTTGGATTACTGCAATGCACTCTACGTGGGGCTACCTTTGAAGGTGACTTGGAAAGTACAACTAATCCAGAATGCAGCAGCTAGACTGGAGACTGGGAGCGGCCGCCGAGACCATATAACACCGGTCTTGAAAGACCTACATTGGCTCCCAGTACGTTTCTGAGCACAATTCAAAGTGTTGGTGTTGACCTTTAAAGCCCTAAACGGCCTCGGTCCAGTATACCTGAAGGAGCGTCTCCACCCCCATCATTCTGCCTGGACGCTGAGGTCCAGCGCCGAGGGCCTTCTGGCGGTTCCCTCACTGTGAGAAGCCAAGTTACAGGGAACCAGGCAGAGGGCCTTCTCGGTAGTGGCGCCTGCCCTGTGGAACGCCCTCCCACCAGATGTCAAGGAAACAGACTCTTAGAAGAGATCTGAAGGCAGCCCTGTTTAGGGAAGTTTTTAACGTCTGTTGTTTTATTCTGTTTTTAATCTGTCGGGAGCCGCCCCGAGTGGCTGGGGAAACCCAGCCAGATGGGTGGGGTAAAAATAATAAATTCTGATCATATTATTATAGGCAGCCCCACACCCTCAACCCACAGGGCAAGACTTCCTCCCACCTCAGGAGCAGAACTCACATGTAGGAGTGCAGAAGGACGACTGCCAGGCTGCGGATGCCCTGCGCCAACAACCCCTCCAGCTGCCCTCGCAGGGCATCCAGGTCCAACGGCCGGTGCACCACGAGGGACTCCCCTGTCAAACCTGGGGGGGGAGGAGAGGAAGAGACCCGCCAGGTGAACCCCCGTCTGGGAGACCCTCCCTGCATCACCCTCACCCAGCCCCACGGAGCCAGCCCTCTGGGGCAGATGGAGGCAGCAGTGGCCCTGCCTGGGGAGGAGCTCCCACCTGTGACTTTGGGGGCTGAGCCGTAGAGCTGGCATCCCTCGCGATGGAGGACCAGGCGCTCGTCCACCTCCAGGACGGCCTCGTACAGCAGGTCTGGCATGGAGACGGCCTGGGGAGAAGGAGGGGGTGGCGGGGGGGGGTCACAGGCAGATCACTGGATGTTTCTGAGCCCAAATCAAAGTGCTGGTGCTGACCTTGAAAGCCCTAAACGGCTTCGGTCCAGTATACCTGAAGGAGCGTCTCCACCCCCATCGTTCTGCCCGGACACTGGGGTCCAGCGCTGAGGGTATTCTGGCAGTTCCCTCCCTGCGAGAAGTGAGGTTACAGGGAACCAGGCAGAGGGCCTTCTCAGTGGTGGCACCCGCCCTGTGGAATGCCCTCCCATCAGATGTCAAGGAAATAAGCAACTATCTGACGTTTAGAAGACATCTGAAGGCAGCCCTCTTTAGGGAAGCTTTTAATGTTTAATAGACTATTGTATTTTAATATTCCGTTGGAAGCCGCCCAGAGTGGCTGGGGAAACCCAGCCAGATGGGCGGGGTATAAATAAAAAATAAATCATCATCATCATCATCATCATCATCAGGGGACGGACATCCTCACTTGCAGGCTGGGAGAGGGATCTGCACCCCTTTCACAGAACCACAGAAATGCAGATTCAGAAGGGGTCCTGTGGGTCATCTAGTCCAACCCCCGCAACCCTGGGATCACAACCACTGGTTCCTCCTCCATCTGCTGGGGGGGGGGGTACTCTGCCATCATAAACATGTTGGGTTTGGTGCCACACACGGCTGCTGCCGCTCCCTACAACAACCAGAATGCCAAGCGCAGGTCAGCCTCCTCCATGGAGCCACATTGGGTGGTGCTTGCAGGAGGCCTGGCTCCTCAGGGCAAAGCTGCCAGGTGGGCAAGGCAGCCCCTCAAGCGCAAGCTGGCCTCGTGAATGAAAAGCAAAGCCTTGAACTTGGCTCAGGAGCAAATCAGCAACCAGAGCAGATCTCTGAGCAGAGCTTTCATGCGCTGGCATCCTGTCAGCGACCAAGCTAAGAGCATAGGAAACTGTGCCAGGCTGTTGGTCCATCTAGTTCAGTGTTGCCTACTCTGGCCGGCAGCCCCTCTCCAGAGGTCTCTCCCAGACCCACCTGGAGACGCCTGGGATCAGTGCAGGGAAGATGCTCTGCTACTGAGCTCTGGCCCTTCCCCTATGGCTGTCCTTCAGAGATTCTTCCTGCAACTCTGCAAGTTCATGATTCTATCCTGTTTCCTTGGTCGTCCCCCCCACCCTTGGCACAAGAAGAATTTAGGGCATTTGAGGGCAAGCCCAGCCGTGAAAAATGTGCTGCTCCACCGAGATTCTTCGCAGAACTTGCCGGCAGGGGAGGGAGGGCCCAGACCAGAGTGAGCAGCAGTGATTGGGGTGGCAGGGAGGGAGGGAGATGCTCAAGGCAGCCAGGGGTGGGGGCACCAGCACATGGCAGCCGCGGCTGCTCCCCCCCCCCCAGCCTGCCAGGAAAGCACCTTCCCCAGCCTCCATGGAAACCAGCAGCAAAGCCCCCCCCTTCCCAGCTGGCTGGCTGCCCAGTCGGCTCTGCGGAGGGACCTCTAAGCTGTTCCCACATGCCCCCTCCATGCCCAGCCAGCAGGAACGCTCCACGCTGCCAGCCAATCCCAAGAGTGGCACAGCACCCGCCCACCCCCCAGGCTGCCCAGGAAGGTGGCACCGGCTGGCACAGGCTGGAGTCCAGACCGCTGCCTCTTGAGGGCAGAAGGGGACGGCCAAGCCCCCTCCCCCGTTGAACACAGAGGAAGGAGGGGGCGGGAGGGGGGGGAGACCCGGCACTGACCAGGTCAAAGATGTGTGGCCGCGCCTGGTTGCCAATGTGTAGCAGGTCCCTGAAGCCTTTGGTGATGAGCAGCGCCAGGCGCTCCCCCCTGCGCTCCAGAAGGGCGTTGGTGGCCACCGTGGTGCCCATGCGGATCCACTCGATGCGCGAGGTGTCCAGGGGCTGGTCTTTGGGGAAGGGGACGCCGCATTCCTGGGGGGGGGGGAGCAAAGCGTCGGTCAAGGCCTGCCAGGCTGAACACACACACAGGACAAGAGGACAGGAAAAGCTCCTGCACAGCCTTTCCTGGAAGGCAGAGCCCTTGTGCATAATGATTTGGAAGGTGCTCCTGTCACATTTTGGACTAAGCTCCTAAGGGGCACTCCTGCTCTGAGAAGCAAAGAGCCAGTCCCCTCCAGCCCCCTAGGAGGACCACAGCAGCCAGGGGAGGACACCCACCTGCCCACCAGGGCACTGCTGTCCAGACCCATGGCTCCAACTCCCCACACAGGGCACACACAGCAGGGACACCAGTGCCTTACACTGACTGGCAGCAGGTGGCTCTCCACGGGGCCTGGCACCCATCCAACCCCCTCTTTAAGACCCCCGTCTAGCAGCTGAGGTGGTCTTCAGGGGCTTCCTCCAGGTGGGCAGGGAGCAGGGCCTTTTCTAGGATGGCACCCCAACTGCTGGAAGAGCTGCTGGGCATCCTGGTCGCCCTCTGCGAGGCCCCTCCCCTCTGCCTGGGGCTGGGGGGCTTCAACTAGCCTCCCAGTAGGGCTGGGGGCTCTCCAGGGCCGCCTCTCCTTGCCGAAGGGCTTCCTCCGGGCCACAAGCCTTTCCTGCTGCTGCTGCCGCTTTCTTGGCAGAGGCAGCCCGAAGGCGCGTCCTTGCCGGGCGCCCGGGCGGCTCTCTGCCCCGCGCCCCGAGGGCTTTCCCGGCCCGCCGCCGCCGCCTCACCTCCTCCAAGAGGCGCCGGATGCCCTCGGTGGGCGCGTCGCGGTAGTTGGCCGGGTCCTCGGAGAGCAGCTTCAGCACGCGCGCCCTCCCTCCGGGGCAGCGGGCGAAGACGTCCGTGAAGGTGCCGCCGCGGTCGATGGCGAACTGGAACTTGCCGGGCGCAGCCATGGCCCGACGGAGCGCCCGCCGGACGGGCGGCGGGGATCGAAGGGAGCGGAGCCGACGGGGATCGAAGGGACGGCCGAGGGAGGGGGGCAGGGGTCCCCGCAGCCCGGCTTGAGCGCCTCACGGGGAGGAGGCTCGGCCGGCAGCGGACTGGCTCGACGGCGCGCCCCCGGCCGAGACCTCCGCTCGGGAAGCTCCTCCTGCCGCGGGAGGGGCTGGCTGGGCGCCCCGCCTGACTCGTTGGACGGGCTCGCGCCGGGAAGGGAAGGGGGCGCTGGCGAGGCGGGGGGGGCGCCTCACCCCCAGTCGAACAGTCGTGCAACTGCCGTCCCGGGACGCGAGGCTCCAGGCGCCCCTTCAACGCTCCCCCCCCGACGGGCCGAGAGAGTTGATGCCCTGAAAGGCGGTTCGTGCCCCCGCCCCGACGGCCACCCCCGTCTCAGCCCCCAAGCGGATCCCTCGCCCTTTCCTGGCCGGGCCAACCCCCGATCCCACTTCCCGGCTTGTTGGGGGGCGCGCAAGCCTCGGAGCCGGTCAGAGCGCCCCGCGTGGCGGCGGCGGAGGGGGCGGCGTCGAGGGGCGGAGCGGGGCCGGGCGGCTTCCTCCTCCTCCTCCTCCTCCTTCCCGGGCATGGCGGGGCTGGAGCTGCTGTCGGAGCAGGGCTACCGCGTGGACGGGCGGCGCGCCGGGGAGCTGCGCCAGATCCGCGCCCGGCTGGGCGTCTTCGCGCAGGCCGACGGCTCGGCCTACCTGGAGCAGGGCAACACCAAGGCGCTGGCCGTCGTCTACGGGCCCCACGAGGTAGGCAGGCCGGGCGGGCGGAGGGCCGGGGGGGGGGACCGGGGATGCCGGGCGGGATGGCGGGGCCGGCGGGCGGGCCAGGGCTCAGGGCTCTCTCGGCCGCCGCGCGCTGCCCTCCTCTCCTCTCCTCCTTCGTCCTCCGGCAGATGCGCGGCTCCCGCGGCAAAGCGCTGCCCGACCAGGCGCTGCTCAACTGCCAGTTCAGCCTGGCCACCTTCAGCACCGGCGAGCGCAAGCGGCGGCCCCACGGCGACCGGCAGGCGGGCGAGATGAGCCTGCAGCTCAAGCAGACCTTCGACGCCGCCATCCTCACCCAGCTCTACCCGCGCTCCCAGATCGACATCTACGTGCAGGTGGGAGCGGGGGGGGGGGAGACTGGAGGGGGTGGTGCAGCCCCCCCCCCCAGCATCCTCTAAGAGGGCAGCAAACTGGGGGGGGTGCCTTGGTCCCACAAATCCATCCCAGTGCCCCCCACCCTAATTAAGTAGGTAGGACTCATCCTTCCCATTTGTTGGGGCTGGGGCAACCCAGTCGGATAAGTGGCATATAAGTAATAGAATAATAATAACAGTCTAATAATATAATATCAACCCTGTCAGATGGGTGGCATGCAATAAATAAATTATTAAAATTCCAGTAGCCCCTTAGAGACCAGCTAAGTTTGTTATGGGTCTGAGCTTTCGTGTGCATGCACACTTCTTGGCCTCTAAGGTGCTACTGGGAGGAATTTTTAAATTTTGTTTTGACTACGGCAGACCAACATGGCTGCCTCCCTGTAAATAAATTATTATCATCACCATCACTCTATAAAAAGCATAATTCAGAATAGCAGTTTGCAGAACCCGCTAAGGAAAATAACATCATAAAATTCAAAACAGTAACAATTAATTGCACTTTGATTCAAAATCCAATTAAAATTACTCAGTTTAATTAATTCAACAAGAGGGGCGAGCTTGATCCAGCGATCCCAGGTTTGCAAAGTCCATTACCCCTTGACTCCTCCTTGCCTCTTTCCTCGCTCCCCCAGCAAGACATAGCTGTGCGCATGGGTGCCCTTTCCCCGAGCGTGCTGGGAGCTTGAGGGCCCTGGGTGGGGAGGGGCTCCTTCCGCCGGGTCCTGAGGAAGCCTTTCCTGCGCCTTCTAGATCCTGCAGGCGGACGGCGGCAACTACTGCGCCTCGGTGAACGCGGCCACCCTGGCGGTCATTGACGCCGGCATCCCCATGCGGGACTATGTCTGCGCCATCTCGGCCGGCTTCCTGGAGGACACGCCCCTGGCCGACCTGAACTACGTGGAGGAGGCGGCCGGCGGCCCCCAGATGGCCCTGGCGCTGCTGCCCAAGTCGGAGCAGATTGCGCTGCTGGAGATGAACGCCCGGCTGCACGAGGACCACCTGGAGCGCATCATGGAAGCCGCCAGCAAGGCCTGCAAGGACGTCTACGCCGTGCTGGACCAGGTGGTGCGGGAGCATCTGCGCGAGGTCACTGCTCTGCTGGGCAAGTGAGCCCCCTCCCGGCTGCACAGAGCGGTGGAAGATGCCTCCTCCTCCTCCTCTGCCCTTTTCTCAGCTGGCGCCAGCTGGATGCGGCCAAGAATCTCCCCCTTCCTCCCTGAACTGAGCCACTCTCTGTGGGAGAGGAATGCGCAGCTAGATGCAGGCCTGTGTTGCACTGCCTGCGGTGCTTTGCACTAAGCCTTTTTGTACAGGGTTGCTTCTTTTTTACATGCCAGAGAATTAAATATTCTTCCAAAGAAAGTACGGAGTGTGGATCACTTGGGCACACGTCACGTGGCTTCCCTCTGGCCTCAGGACTGGTTGAGATTTAAGAGCAGGTGAGCCTCGCCCCCCCCCCCTGACCCGGGGTTCTGTGCGAGTGTCTTCAGTAAACACACCGTTGTGATGCTTGACTTGGCCAGAACAAGTCTGGCTGCTGGGGGGCCACAGAAGGGGAGTCCAAAGGCCTGTCACTTTGCACAGCTTACATGGGGCCATTCCTTCATCTTAGCTGTACACATGCATAGAAATTAAGTTGCACTCACAGAGGAAAAGCATGCCTGCATTATCAGAGCTAACCAGTGATAGAAACTCAGATATATAATCAAATTGCCCAAATGGCACCTTAAACCTAGGCTACGGTTGCCACAATGAGATACCCAGGCACTGCCCCCCACCGCTGGTAGGCAGGAGCTGGGACCGAGCAACGGGAGCTCAACCTGTAGCGGGGATTCGAACCGCCGACCTTCTGATTGGCAAGCCCAAGAGTGGTTTGGACCACAGCGCCACCAGCGTCCCTAATTTATATACTACTTTATATTATAAATAATAAATCTCAAAGCAGTTTACTACACATTAAAAATCAAATAAAACAATCCAGAATAAAACAGATTCAAGCTTCAAGGAAAATATTTCACATTTGGCTTTCCTCATTCACCAACCCGGCATCCAGGGATCTCCACATGGTCGCCGCAGTTAGATGCGCACCAGTCGCAAAACATGCCTGGTGAGTTTCTAACACTGGATAGGAAAGCATGTACTATAACTTCCACTACAGTTCTCTCCAGAAGCAGCCCATCCACACTGAGTGCCCACCAAGGTTGGCAAGTGCTTATGCCATGTGCTCTTTGCACAGGATGGTGCCTGTGGCATGACACATGCACCCGGGCTTCTCTGCAGGTCATTTTGGCTCTTGGCTGGCATGGTGGGTGACTGGTTCTACCCTGGGCAGGTGGGGGGAGTCGGAGTGGGTCACGTCTTGGAAGAATGCAAGTGGGGGGACGCTAGCCTGGGCAGGAGCTCCTTCAGTGGCCCTGGGGTCAGGCGAGGGGCACATGCCAGTCTCAAGCTTCGGGGGAAAGGGATTAACCTCAAGGAGGGGCACCAGCACAGCCCCATCCCACGTGGTCTGAGAACTGTTGCTGTGCCACGGAGGTACCACAGTCGCAGATAATAAATGCAAGAGCCGTGGCCAGGCTGAGTGAGCTGCAACATTTCCCAATGGAGACCTTGGAGGCAACGTGTCCTGGCAGGAGCAAGAAGTGTGCATGTGGGAAGCTGCCTTATACCAAGGGATCAGCCCCCTAGCTCAGTGGGTCTCTGGGGTGTCCGGCAGGAGTTTTCCAAGCCCCACCTGGAGACGCCAGTAGGGACGGAGCATGGCATGCACAGTGGAGGCTGTGGGCTGGTTCCCAGGCTGCCCAGGGATGTTCAGGTGATCTCTGTTGGTGGCAGGTGCTCCTTGGAGAGACGCAGCAGGGCCTGTCCCTGAGAGGCGGCCACGGGCTGGCCCGGAGAGGAGCTCCTCTTGTGCGGAAGGCCTGTCTGCTGCGCCATCAAACGGGGGGGGGGGCTGGCCTGGGGCTCCAGGGGGGGCTTCCTGGACTCGCCCTTGAGCCAGTCACCCTCTCCGACCTGCCAGACTGGGCCCAGGACACAGCCTGGAAGACCAGGAGCCAAGAGGCAGAGGCCCGGGGAGGGCGCCAGGCGGAGCAGGGGGGGGCACCACAGCTGGTCTGGGGCCAGGAGCCGGCAACCAGCTGGCCTTGCGAGAGTCACACGGGGGGGGGGAGCCTGGAGACAGCGGCCTCTGCTTCGGCTGCCGCCTCCAGCTCCGGGGAGGAATGCAAAATTAAAGGAAATTGCAACCCCCCAGGCGGAGAAGGAGAGTTGGGAGCGGGCTTGTGCAGTGCAGGAACCGCAGCTTCCCTTGGCGAGCGAGGCCCCGAGTGCACTCTGCACATGCTCGGAGGACCTCTCGTGCCCTCCCCCCTCGGGAGAGCGACCTTCTTAGGCCCGGAAGCGCCGCCAGACCATAGACTCCGCCGTGGGCTGGAGCGGCCGTTCCGGAGGCGGAACTTCCGGTGGGCTCCTTGCCGCGCCCGCCCTTCCGCTTCCCCTCCGCTCTGGCCGGCTCCTCTCGCTGCTCCCGTGCGCTCGGCCGCCCCGGAAGGAGCCCCGCCTGGACGGTGGGTGCTGGGCCCGGTTTTCCCCGCCCACCTCCCCTCGCCCCGCCCCTCGCGGTGGGGGGGTCCTCGTCCCGCCTGCCTGGCCTCCCTCGCAGGGCCCTGGGGGGGGCGGGTGAGAGGGAGCGGGATTCGAACCCAGGTCCCTGTCAGGTCTGAGCCCAATGAAAGGGGGAAGCGGGGACGGGAGGGGTGAATGTTGTTGTTCTTCTTATTGTTAATGGCGTTGCCCCCCCTTCTCTGCCCCCCAGGGCCCTGAGAGCTCTGCGCGGCCATGGGGCTGCTCTCGGACCCCTACCGCCGGCGCGCCCTCTCCCGCCTCCTGCTGCGCCTCAACACCCCGCTCTGGTGAGTAGCATCGGGGCAGGACCTCGGGGGGGGGGCTCCCTTGGGGCACAGCCCCCCTGCCCCCCCCAGCAGGCTTCCTGCCCCCCAACGGCCTCCCTCTCCGTCTCTCCGCAGCATCATCAGCTTCCTGGTGGGGCTGGGCTGGTTCCTGGGCTTGGCCTTCCACCCTTTCACGCTGCGCATCTACATGTCGGAGAACGCCATGGGCTCCACCATGGTGGAGGAGCATTTCGTCCACGGGGAGCGCGCCCTCTCCTACGCCCGGGAGTTTGCCGGCCACAAGAAGAAGGCGGGGTGAGTGAGGGGCTGGGGAGACCCCTGGGGGGCAGAGGACCTTCTGGGCCGCACCCCAAGTGCGTCCGGGGCTGGCACTCTCGGGCCTCTGCAGCCCCCCAGGTGAACCCAGTGGCTCAGAGCAGGCCTTTTGGGGCCACCCCCAACATTGCTGACCCAGAGAGAAACCCCACCGCTCCCTGACTCTACAAGAAGGAAGGTCTTCCATTCTGCCAGGAGTGGGATATCGAAGGGAAGAAGCAGTTTTGCCCCCAGTGCTGTTTAGGGTCTTTCCGCCCCCGGTGGGTTGGCCTTGGCACACCTTGGCAGCTGGCTTCCAATCTCTTAACAATGGCAATAGAAAGTGGCCTTCTGCAGATACTTTTCTGAGGTGTGGATAAGCCTTGCCTCCTCTTTAAACCCTCATGTAGTGAAGAATAAATGGTCAGTGCGGAGTGTTTCCTTCCCCTGAAGGTCCACCCAAACTCAAGCCTGGACTTCTTATGGAGACAGCGCAAGATTTTCCCTCTATAAAAGCTGAGAACAGGGTTCTTCAAATGTGCACAGGATGTAAAGTACGCAGGTGCTGAAATGCATCAGGCAGAGGGCCTTCTCGGTGGTGGCACCCTCCCTGTGGAACGCCCTCCCATCAGATGTCAAGGAAATAAACAACTATCTGTCTTTTAGAAGACACCTGAAGGCAGCCCTGTATAAAGGTAAAGGTACCCCTGACCGTTAGGTCCAGTCGCAGATGTCTCTGGGGTTGCAGCATTCATCTCGCCCTATAGGCCAAGTGAGCCGGCGTTTGTCCGCAGACAGCTTCCGGGTCATGTGGCCAGCATGACTAAGCCGCTTCTGGCGAACCAGAGCAGCGCACGGAAACGCCGTTTACCTTCCCGCCAGAGCGGTGCCTATTTATCTACTTGCACTTTGACATGCTTTCAAAATGCTAGGTGGGCAGGAGCAGGGACCGAGCAATGGGAGCTCACCCCATCACGGGGATTCTGATCAGCAAGCCCTAGGCCAGGGGTTAGCAAACTTTTTCAACAGGGTGCCGGTCCACTGTCCCTCAGACTTTGTGGGGGGCCAGACTATATTTTGCGGGGGGAAATGCACAAATTCCTATGTCCCACAAATAACCCAGAGATGCATTTTAAATAAAAGCACACATTCTACTCATGTAAAAACATGCTGATTCCCGGACCGTCCACGGGCCAGATTGAGAAGGTGATTGGGATCCGGCTCCCGGGCCTTAGTTTGCCTACCCATGTCCTAGGCTTTGTGGTTTAGACCACAATGCCCCCCGCGTCCCCCTGCAGCCCTATATAGGGAAGTTTTTAAGGAATGGTGTTTGAGTATGTTCTGATATATGGTGTGAGCCACCCAGAGTGGCTGGGGAAACCCAGCTAGATGGGTGGGGTATAAATATTATTATTATTATTAACATTAAAGTGTAATGCAGATGATTTCACTGTATCTCTCTTCATACTGTGGTGACACAGTGTAGGATAGCTCAGCCAGCCTAACTGGCCCGTCTGCCACCTGGTCGAGACCCCCTCCCTCCTCAAGGGGGGCATTGCTGTAAAAGCTGGTGGGGCAAAAGAGGAGAGCTGGGCCCTCACCCGGCGCCCCTGGTGCCCCTTCCTCTCTCCCCAGGGGCATGCCAGTGGCCTGGCTGGAGAAGACCATGTGGAACCTGGGCCTGGAGGTCTACAAGCAGTCCTTCTCCCGCACACTGCCTTTCCCCGACGAGATGCGAGAGAGATACGTAGGTGCTTCCAGGCTCCTCCCTGGGCAGGCGGGGGGGGCGGGGGGCGGCTGTTCCGCTGCTGGGGAGATGAACCCTGGGGGCTGGTCTTCTCTTTGCAGATGGTCAAAGGCACCAACGTCTATGGGATCCTGCGGGCTCCCCGGGCAGCCAGTACGGAGTCCTTAGTGCTGAGCGTCCCCTGCAGTGAGGGGCAGCAGAACAACCAGGCCGTGGGGCTGATGCTGGCGCTGGCCTCCCACTTCCGAGGTGAGCTGGGAGGGGTGGGGCTGAGGGCTTCCCTTTGCCACACCTTTAGAGATCCTTCAGCTGATCGCTGCTCCACTAGAGATGTGAGGGCCGGGGGTGGGGGATGTTGCCCCCTGTTTCCCAAAGAAATGGAGGAGTGCAATCCAAGCCAGTTGGAATCCAGGCCAAATAGGCTCATTTGCATTTGTGCAAGTTTAAATCTAGGGACGCGGGTGGCGCTGTGGGCTAAAGCCTCAGCGCCTAGGGCTTGCCGATCAAAAGGTCGGCGTTTCGAATCCCCGCGGCGGGGTGCGCTCCCGCTGCTCGGTCCCAGCGCCTGCCAACCTAGCAGTTCGAAAGCACCTCCGGGGGCAAGTAGATAAATAGGTACCGCTTACCAGCGGGAAGGTAAACGGCGTTCCGTGTGCGGCTCTGGCTCGCCAGAGCAGCGTTGTCACGCTGGCCACGTGACCCGGAAGTGTCTCCGGACAGCGCTGGCCCCCGGCCTCTAGATGTGAGATGGGCGCACAAACCCCACAGTCTGTCAAGACTGGCCCGTTCGGGCAGGGGTACCTTTACCTTTAAGTTTAAATCTGGGTTTTCCGTATCTCAACCTTCCCAGAACTATATTGCATGAAATTTCCTAGAACGAGACGGGGGTAAGATCCAGCTTCCTCCCTGGTTTCCCTTCCCCTGGCTGGGAGGGAAGAACCGGGTCTGCCTGTTGTGCCAGTGCTGGGCCTGCCCAGGGGGTTCATGGGGGCTGCTGAGCTTTCCCTGTGTCCTAGGTCAGATCTATTGGGCCAAAGACATCATCTTCCTGGTGAACGAGCACGACCTGATTGGGATGGAGGCCTGGCTGGAGGCGTATCATGACGTCAACGTCACAGGTGAGAGGGCGCTGCCGGGGGGATTGCCCAGCCGCCCTGGGGGAGTCTGCCTGGAGTACCTGCCTTGGAGCTCCTCTTGTTTCTCCAGAGCGGCCCCATGTGTCTCTCTGCCAGTTCTTTCGCTGTCTGCATTCCCCAGGCCTGGCCCAGACCCCCAACGTCCCTTCACCCAGCCAGCTCTTCCAGGGTCCTGCTATCCAGCCACAAAGGCTCATCTCCTAAACCCCCCCCCCACTGGCTTCTGCCCTGCCCTGTCGTAGAACAACTGGCTCCTGTCCTCTAGGAATGAAGGGCAGCGCCCCCTTGCCCTGTGATGCGAACGGCCACCACCCTCATTAGCTTTTATTTTAGCAACCTGGGGCCATCCTTTCTCTCCCCCCGCAGAGGTGCACTCGTCAGGGATGTTGGGTCGGGCAGGAGCCATCCAGGCCGCCATTTCCCTGGAGCTGAGCAGCGACGTCATCACCAGCTTTGACGTGGCCGTGGAGGGGCTGAACGGGCAGCTGCCCAACCTGGACCTCGTCAACCTCTTCTACTCCTTCTGCCAGAAGAACGGGCTGCTCTGCACCATTCAGGGCAAGGTGGGGCCCAGGGGGGCTGCTGGAGGGGGAGGCCATTTGGGCCCTGCCCAGAGGCCTGGAGCCCCCTAGGCAAAGGCCTCCAAGGGAGGTGGCCCCAGCTGGCTGGAGGGGAGGCTCCGGCCTTGCCTCTTTCCCTGTCCTGTCCGTGGGGTGGCTTTCTCCGCTCCTGGGTTGTGAGGGCAGGGAGCTGCTTTGGGCCAATTGTCCTGAGTCCCCTCTCCGCTCCCCTCCAGCTGCAGCGGACCGACTGGGACTCCCTGCCGGCCTTCGTCCACTCTCTGCAGACGATGCTTCTGATGGTGCTCAAGCAGGGCTCCGGCCGGCCGCAGGGGGACCACGGGCTCTTCCTGCGCTACCACATCGAGGCCATCACCCTGCGCGGCATCAACAGCTTCCGCCAGTACAAGTTTGACATGGGCATGGTTGGCACGTGAGTAGGCGGCCTTGGCAGGGTGTGGGTGCGAAGGACCCTGTTTGGGGAGCAGAAGGGTTGGGATACGCCCACTCCGGCCTCAGGAGGGGGAGGCGAGCATCAGAAGAGCATGGGTACTGGATCAGGCCAAAGAAGAGCCCCTCTAGTCTGGCATCCTGCTCTCCCAGGGGCAGAATGCCCCTGAAAACCTAGGAATCCAGGTAGACTGCCTCTGGGCTTGGAGGCTCCATGAGAGCATAAGTGGGGCCTGGTTGTTGGTTCAGGCCAAAGAAGAGCCCCTCTGGTCCAGCCTCCTGTTCTCACAGTGGCCAGCCAGATGCCCCAAGGGAAGAAGGCCACAAGCAGGATTCGAACCCAGGAGCTGCTCTCTCCCTTCCTGTGCTTTCCAGCAACTGGTTCTCAGAAGCCCTGCTGCCTCTGGTTGTGGGTGCAGAGCAGAGCCATCCTGGCCATCCATAGCCCTCTCCTCCTCCATGAATTGGTCCCATCCTCTTTCAAAGCCAAGAATTCTGCCTCTCACCCCCTCGCTTCCCTTCCCCAGGACCCTGGAGGGAATGTTCCGGAAGCTGAACAACCTGCTGGAGCGCCTCCACCAGTCGTACTTCTTCTACCTGCTCCCGTCTCTCTCCCGCTTCGTCTCCATCGGGCTCTACATGCCGGCCTTCGGGTTCCTCATCCTCATCCTGGTCCTCAAGATATCCTTCTCCTCTGTGTGGGGAGCAGGGAGGGGGGCTGGGGGAGTTTCTGTCTCTTGCTGCTTCTGAGCTGGGATCCAGGGAGGGTCAGAGGAGAAGCTCCCACTTGAGGAGCCCAGCTGGGGGGCCACATAGTGGAGGACTCCCCAGGAAGCAGGCGGACTGATGGTCTCAGGAGAGGCTCCCTCTGACCACCAAGCGTGGGGGCCTTGCAGGGAGGCGCTTGGGAGCCCAACTCGAGGGTCCCCTGGCCTGAGGGTGGCTTTTTCTGTACCTCTTGGGAGCCAGAGGACAGGACAGGCTCTGGAGCTTCTGCCCTGACCAGCTGCGAGGATGAACAGAAGCTGATGGGGCCTGGGGCATCTCCTGTTGGGAAGATGGCCTGAGCGGTGCCAGGCTGCCAGCCCTACCCTTCAGCCGGACAGCGTCCTTGTGCGATGTTGCTCCTGTGCCAGAAGGAAGAATTTCAGCAAACACAGCTTCTCCTGTCACTGGCCACGGCCCTCTGGACTCCTCTCTTCCATGCAGCAACTGCAGCCCATAGGCCTGGCAGCTAAGCCCTTCAGCAGCAGCCCTGGTTTGCCGCAGCCCCGATCAGTGGGCGAGAGGCCTCCCTTGGGTGCCCCCTGTGTGGGTCTGGCTGGCCAGGCTCAGCCTCACTCTGCCCTGTGCGCCTCCCTCCACTTGTCATTCATCTCAGCAGAGCTCTGGCAAATGCCAGAGGTGTTCCGACAAGAGGTCGAGGGGTGTTAGGTTCCCTGGCATCGCCTTAGCTAGACCCTGGAAGGCCACCCCCCTTGGTGCCCCTCTGGATACTTGGGGAGGAGATGTCTGGTTGGTGTCCCCTGGGATTTGGGTGAGGGGAGTTCCTGGCTTGGCTCATCGCGCCTTTGAGCTCCTGCCTTTCCCTTGACTCCTCCTTCCTCTTCACGCTCTGGACCTGTGGATGAAGCTGAGCTGCTATGATGTGGACCCAGATGACCGGCTCTGCGACGGAGACCAAGGTCCTAGTCCTGTTGCTCTGGAGGTGAGATGATGTGGCGGGGAGTGGCGGGGTCCCTGGGGAGGGGGCGGAGAAGGGACCTGCATGGGCATTGCTCGCCTCTTGAAGTCACCCTGGAGCCCTGCACAGCCCATTCCTGCAATCCTGCACCCCCCCCCTGAAAAAAACATGGGTGCTGCTTGTCTGCTCCTGGAACGGTCAGTCCTCTCACACCGACTGCTTCCAGCGCATGGCATTGTAGTGTTTCCAAAGTAAAGGCAGGATTGGACTTTGATTAATAAGATACACACAAGGCTGGGAGGGGTGCGTATAATAATAATTCCTTTCCACCCCTCGACCCAGGTCATTTTATTCACAAAAGAACTTTTTACACAGTGTTCGTAAGAACCAATCAGATTTCCTCTGAGCATTTAAAAAAAAACCCCATGTGGGACAAAGTCAGATCAGAAGAAATTCTGTTAACTACAAAGAAACTATCTCCTACTTGAGCATGCATATGTAGTTCAGAGTAAATAAAATAGGAATAAAAGGAGGAATGCATTCAGCAAAACCCCGGAGGTCATACACAGGAGTACACAGGAGAGGGAGGATGGCAGTATTTGCCATCTCCTTGTGAACTCTCTTCCTGGCCCTTAAGATCTACATCAAAGCTACCTTCTATCTGGATGACCCAGGATGCCTGATGCAGCTGGTCTGTGTTTCAGAATGCTTATACGTGCCTGTCAGGCGTAGAGAAAGCAGATGGCAGAGGTGCAGAGGCCTGTGGGATTCAATCAGAAATTATTGTCAATGAATCAAACCCAGTCAGCGCCATGCTTTCATTGCTGTCACAATGGCTTGCTCCATATTTCATAATTCCTCATAGCAATCCCACCTGATCCCCACATTCTGGATATTTGCACCCCTACATGGCATGGGCAACAAAGAGAGAGCACCCCAAAAAGACATGGCTGGTTGAGAAAGAGAACGGCTTGGAAATGTGATGCTCCCTGGACACACAGAGACTAAAATGCGCTTGAAGATCCTCCTGAGTCTGCAGGCCCCGAAGAGCCAGGCTTTGCCAGCCCCCTCCCCTCTTCTGCCCTGGGCCAGGCATGCTGTGGAGGTCAAAGTGGTCCTGCTTTTCGGTGCAGTTGCTGCACTTGTTCCAGCAGAGATCCCCAAACGCACAATGAACTCTTCTTTGGGGAACGGGTGGGGTTGTTTTTGCCCCCCCCGAAACCCCCCCCCAGCCTTAGCCGCGACTCCTGGCCCTCCCATCCAGGGAGGGGGCCCTTCTCCTGACCCCCCTGCCCTCCTATCTCACCCAGGAGCCCAAGCCCAGCCTGCTGACGCTGGTGCCCCCGCTGCTGATCTGCCACGCCACGGGGCTGGCCCTCTACTTCGTGCCCATCCTGGGGCAGCAGGTGGCCACGCAGCACTTCCCCGTCTCGGAGTCAGAGGCTGTGGTGCTGACGGTCATTGCCATCTACGTGGCGGGGCTGGCGTTGCCCCACAACACGCACAGGTGACGGGGAGGGAGGGGAGGAGACGGCCCGGCCAGGTGGGGGCCCTGTGCGACTTGTGTGCCCCGGCACAAGGCAGGGAGAGGGCGAGATGTGCAGAGCTTGAAGGGGTGCCTGATTGCCCAGCGCTCTCTGGGGCAAGGGCCAGGCTGCTGCTGCTCTTCTTTTCCTGGGGCTGGGGCTGTGCCGCCTGCAGACTGGCTCTGTCTCTCTGCCCCGCAGGGTCCTGACGGGCTCGGGAAGCGACCGCGGCTGGATGACGCTGAAGCTGGTCTCGCTCCTCTACCTGGCCATGCAGCTGGGCTGCATCACCCTCATCAACTTCTCCCTGGGCTTCCTGCTGGCCGTCACCATGGTGCCTGTCGCTGCCCTCGTCCAACCCACGGGGCCCAAGTATGTATGCCCTGGGGCTGCTTCCTGCTTCCCTCTCTGCCCCCACCCCACAAGAACTGGGCTGCAAAGGACAGGGATCACCAGAATTGCCCAGGGCAGATGACGGGGCGTCTCCTTGCCACTCCTCCCCCTGAGCTCTGTCCTCCAGCTGCAAAGGGAGACAGAGGCCTTTCAGTGTTGCTGGGAGTTCGCAGCTGCCCTCCGCTGCAGCCAGCACATCAGGGAAGGTGACAGCTGTATCCTAACGGCATCACTTGGGCACTTGCAGCCTCCCCATCTCTGGCCTAATGAAGTGGCCGCGTTCCCCCTCTTCTGGACCAGTTCTTTGCGGGGAAAGCCAAGGGCCTGAGGAAGAAGCAAGAAGGCAAATGCTTGGCAGAGCCAAATTTGTTTCTGTATGTTGGGCTTCCTCAGGACACGCAAAGCAGAGCTGCCCACATCCGGACGATGTGTTTGGCCTTAGTGTCAAAATGGAGATACAAATAGGACTCTTTTGTCCAAAAGGTGCTTTGCAGGAATAGAGTCCTCCCCATTATCCTTCTGTGGGGGTGTTGCGGAATTTAGGGGTGGGGAGTGTGTCCCCCAGGCAAGCTTCTCAGCTTTTCAAATTTGCGGCCCTGGACCCTGTCCTGTCCTTCAGGGCGGTGGGCGTTTCAACCCTGTCCATGGCTGAGGAAGGAACGGTTGCTTTAGGAAGGTGGGGGTTCTCGGTTTGTTTTTGTTCCTCAGTATTTGTATCAAACTTTATTTTGGTCACAGACCTGCATAAGATAAAAAATACTGATAAATAGAATGCGTAAAACTTAAATGAGGTAAGGGATAAAAACTAGTAGTTAAAAGGTGATATCATACATAACTTAAAAAGATAGAAACAAGTACAAACGGTTAAAAGTGACTGTAAGAGAGGGAGTGTGAAGGAGCACAGGTCTTGCATTTGGGGCCTAGTTTGTGGCGCAAACCACCCTTTGACGAATATCCATCATGGCAGCGCAAAATCTAGGAACTGAGTATGTAACATCTGGGTTTTCATCTTGAAGTAGCAGGGAGGGATGAAGTTGTTCTGTGCGACTTGGAAACGTTTTTCTTCTTGTTTTATCGTGTATTCTGTGTTTTTATCTTGTACTTCTATCTTGTGAACTGCCCTGTGATCTACAGACAAAGGGTGGCCTGCAAATTTTAACAACAAACCCCACAATACACCCTGCCCTTTCGGGAGTGGGCCTGCCCCTGCCCGTGTGCCCGCAGGAGCCCAGAGCTTTCTTTCCCTGTTTCCTCCCCCAGGTACCTCTACGCTGTGCTGCTGGTCCTGGTCACGCCAGCGGCCACACTTCTCTTCTGCATCTTCCTGTACCAGGAGCTCATTGAGTACCCCATCTCCCTGCTGGAGGGCTGGCAGCGCTTCTTGCAGGCGATTGCTGAAGGGCTGTTGGACCACCACCTCTACGGCTCCATCGTCTTCCCCTTCATCGCCATCTTCGTCTACCCCTGCTGGCTTCTGCTCTGGAATGTGCTTTTCTGGAAGTAGCCCCCTGACGCCGCCCCTGTGCTTGAACTGGCCTGCCCCAATCCACTTTGGACGGGACTTCCCTGAGGCAGCCAGGCGAGATTTCCCTTCCATCCTGCTGGGTGCCACTGTGATTTCAGAAATGTGAAACTTGGGGGCAGGTGGGTGAGGCCTCCTGAAGCCATCAGCTGGGCTCTGTAGGGGCTGCCTGCTTGGGAAATCTCCTGGTGTTGTGGGATTTGACGTCTGCGGCAGCTGCAGCCACGGTTCATAGTTCTGGGTGTGGGGCTGGCTGGGCAGCTGCTCAGAGCTTGCAGGAGAGAGGGAGCTTGGGCTGGGGTAACGGGATCCTGGTTCTTTTGTGGTGGTCCTGCTTTCAGTCCTGAGTGTGACTCTCAGGGGCAGGGGGCCAGCCTGGGGTGTGGCTGGTCCTTTTCTCGGTGGCTTCAGCTTGCACATGGACCACGTGGGGCCAACAACCAGCTCTGATGTTAGCAAGGCAAGATGATACTGGGGGGGGGGGGGAGTGGCTGTGTACAATCTCTAAATAAAAATAAAGACAAAAGGTTTTGATACAGTGCTTGCACTTATTTTCATCCTCACTCCTCACCAGAAACACAGCTCTTGGGGCGTCTGCTAACAATTCAGAATATCAACCCTAACCTTGAACTTAAGATGTATTAAGAGAGTCAAGCAAAGCAGCAGCTGGTCCCGTTATAACGGGGGTGGGGCACATCTTTGGCCCTGCAGATGTGGCTGGACTGCAACTCCCATCAGCTCCAGATGACAGGGCATGCGTTTATACTGCTGCAGGTTCACTGGTTTCATGTTGTCTTTTTGTTGTAATGCTACTGGGTTTTGTTCTAACGATACTGGGGAGGAAAAGACTCAGCGGCGCCTCTCCAGCTCAACGCGGAAGCGTCCCTTCCACGGGAGGAGAAGGCCCTCTCTTCCCTTTCATAGCTCTATGGGGATTCTTTCGCCCTCCCCGTAGAGCTACAGCTATGAAGAGTGACACGCAGCCTCAACTTCCGGGAACAAGAGAAGAGCCTGGCCTGGGAACCGAGGAAGAAGAGCCCCAAAGCGGGATCCGGCCACGGGGCCCAGCCAGTCCAGCCTCCCCGGGGCCGCGAGGCAAAAGCAGGACTGCACCCGAGAGAGCCACCCACAGCCTCCCCCTCCTCCACGGATTGGCCTGGTCCTCCCTTACTGCGCCTGAGTTCGTGGCCCGGGGGCTTCTTCCTGAGCTCCGCCGGGCGTGGCGGAGGCTCGGGCTCGGGCTCTCCGAGGGCGACCCAGACGAGGAAGGGACTGGGAAAGAGGAGCCGGGGAGAGCCGCCCGCTCTGGAGCGCAGGACTCGAACCCGGGGCTCCAGGTGGCCAGGAAGGAGATGCCGCCTCGACACCCAGAAGGGCTTTCTGCCTTTCAAGCCGAGGCTGGGCGCCCGCCTCTCCCGGGCTGGACTAGATGCCCCCGGAGGGCCCCTTCTGACTCCTCCCCCCGCCTCTGTCTCCGCCTCCGACCGGGAAGCCCCGCCCCCCGGAAGTGACGCGCGACCGCCTTCCGCCGCGCGGTGCCTTGTGGGCGGCTGGGCTGGCCGGCTCCTCTGCAAGATGGCGGCGGCGGCGGCGGCGGCGCGGAGCCTGGCGCGATCCCGGGGGGGCCTCCTGCTGCCTCCCCTGCCCGGGGGGCCCCGCCCGCGGGTAAGAGCCGCCCCCGCCCCGCCTCCCCCGGAGGCCCCGCCCCGCCCCGACGGGGGCGGCCCAAGGTCACCGCGTCCCCCGAGGGGTCACCCGACGCCCCTCGCCCGGGGGCCCTGGGGGGGCCGGCAGAGGCGTCCCGGGCGGCGGGCGGGGGACAGAGCCGCCCTCCTTCCCGTGGCGGGGAGTTCCGCAGGTCGCGCTGAGGCGGCGGGGGGGGGGAGAGCCTGGCGACCCCGCTGCCGGGCCGGCTTTTCTCCCGGGGAGGCGGAGGAGGCCGCCTTTCTCTCCCTCCCCCTGCCCGCCGGAGCGGAGGGCCTTCCTGCTTCTCGGGATCAGGGCCGGATTGACGTAGAAGCTAAACAAGCTCTAGCTTGGGGACCCCCAAAAAACATTAAAGGGGAAAAACTGGATGTGCATGTCCAAAATAGAAGAGTAAAAACGCATATAATGAAGCCTGCAGACGGCAGCAGAGTTTTGCGTTGTGTAAGCGCCTCTGATGTAAGTCCTGGCCCCGCCTGCCAGCCTGCTCATGTCTTACATTGGGTGCCTGCATTCTGCATGTGCAAATGGTTTGAGATACCTCTTAGGTCCAGAAACCCAAATCCGGCACTGCTCAGGATGCGCCTGGAGAGTGGCAGACCGAGGGAGCTGGGCAGCCAGGCGTGGGGACGGGGACCACGCAAAGCAGGGCGAGAAGGGGGTCCGGGTCTCTGGTCTGCTGGGTCCCGAGGGCCAGAGGGAGTGGAAGCTTGTTTATTCTCTGCAGAGGCTGCAGGAATAGAGGTCGATCCGCAGCTTCTTGTCACCTCTGGGTTTTGCGTTGCTTCTGGCCGCGAAGCCTAGATGGTGTGCTTGGGGTTTGCTTGCTGTTCTGGTTTGCGGTCTCTGCTCAAGCATCCCTCTGCGCGTGCCGGATGCAGCACAATGACTTTGGCAAGGGACCCCCTCCCCACGAATGTTGAGGCATCTCCTAATGGTTGTAGCGTTGCTCATCCTGTAGTCTTATCTATTTTACTTATAAAATTATATAGTGCTGTATCATAGAAATATATTACAACAGTGTACAATAATGTAGAAGTATAAAACTGTACAGTGATAACATTTTCAGGCTACCTTTCATGTCCCCTTTCCTCCACCCCCACAAGGGATGTTCTTGGCTTGTAGAGGATTGCCTGCTTTCCATGCAGAAAGCCCCAATTTCTGGTCCCCCAGTATCTCCCAGCTAAAAGGAGCAGAGGTCTTCGGCTGGGGAGATACTGCTAGTTCAATTCATTCATTCATTTAGGTAGTTTAGACCCTTCACAGTATAGATGAGATTAGATGAATGGATCGTCCGACGTGGTGTTTGGGAGGCTGCTTTATTATTATTACTATTACTATTATGATTACAGTCATACCTTGGTTGCTGAACGCCTTGGAACTTGTATGTTTTGACTCCCGAACGATTGAAAACCAGAAGTGGATGTTCCAGTTTTCAAATGATTTTTGGAAGCTGAACATCTGGCGCGGCTTCTGTGGCTTCTGATTGCAACCAATCAGAAGCCGCACTCTGGTTTCCAAACATTTTGGAAGTTGAACAGACTTCCGGAACCGATTCCACTCAACTTCCAAGGTATGACTGTATTATTATTATTATAATTTGTATACAGTAGTACCTCTGGATGCGAATGGGATCCGTTCCAGAGCCCCATTCGCATCCTGAAGCAAATGCAACCCGCCTTTGCGCAGGTTGCGATTCGCCACTTCCGCGTATGCGCGTGATGTCATTTTGAGCGTCTGCGCATGTGTGAGCCGTGAAACCCAGAAGTAACACGTTCTGTTACTTCCCGGTTGCTGCAGTGCGTAACCTGAAAATGCTCAACTTGAGGCATATTTAACCCAAGGTATGACTGTACTGCCCTATACCTGGAGCTCTCAGGGTGGTTCACAGAACAATACTAGGCAAACTTCCTCGACAGGAGCCTAAGTCTTGCTATTGTAAGGCCTCGGTGAAGCCCCTCCTGTTGTCGCCGCAACTTCTCTCCAGCCCGGGTCTGCCCACGAGTTCACTCTGTTGTCCTTTCCCCCCAGGCCAACCTGACCTCCTTGGCAGGTCTCTCCCGAGGCAAGAAGGTGGCGCTGACCACGCTGGGGGTGTTGACGGCAGGCGGAGCAGGCCTGGCCCTGGCCCTCCACACCGCAGTGAATGCCGGCGAGCTGGAGCTGCACCCCCCCAACTACCCTTGGAGTCACAACGGCATGCTGTCGTCCCTGGATCACAGCAGGTGCGGACGGGGCAGAGGTGGTGAGGGAGGCAGAGTAGCGGGGGGGGGAGAGATTTATGGGAACTGGGGCACCTTGTGCCGGGGCAGCCTGCTAGGGAGCCGTTGGAGGTGTGTGGTGTTGGCTGTGCCAGTGGCTGCCCTGTGCCCGCGTCCCTGTCTTGGTTTCTCAGTCGGATGACTCACATCAAACACAAGCTCCTCCCCTCCCCCCTCCCCCCTGCTCTGCTTCCTCTTCCCAGCCCAAGAGACGTACAGATCAGAACTAAAGTTCATCTCTGTCAGCGCCCTTCCAGCAGCTGGCACTTGCCAGGACCTGCCACCTCCTTGGCCTTCCTTGACTACCAAGGCCTGTACAGTGGTACCTCAGTGAGGATGCTGGAGCCGCTTCCCTGCTGGGTCTCCCACCCTCTCACCAAGCAGGAAGCAAAGGCTGCTTTATTCCCTGTCACTGTGACCCGTTGTCTCTCTCCTCAAGTCCACACAGTCATGCCCTGCCTTGCTTTGTGCTGTCCTTCCTTCACCAACCTGGGCACTGACTGTACCCTTTTTTCAGCAGTGGGTGAAACACTCCCATTCCCTTGCATAGGTGCCATTGCCTTTGCTCCCAGAAGATGCTTCCTGCCTGCCTGCCTGCTGGGGGAGTTGCCCCAGAGCCAGGAAGGTTTATCTTGGCTGGGCCGGATCAGTCCCACGGAGATCCCTCTGTGGGCTGAATCGCACACCCATGATTTTCAGCGTCTGTGTTTGCGCAGATGCGCTTTTCAGCGCCATGGAAGTGAATTGCTGTGCCGTGCCACTTTAGCACAGCGTGATAGCAGGCAGCTCGATTCAGGGGTGGCTCGTGGGTCGGTCAAACGACCTCCGCGGGCTGCTTCCAGCCCATGGGCCTTAGGTTGCTGACCCCTGCCCCAGAGTGTCCTGTCCACCACCCCAATCCTCCAAGAAGGAAGGAAAACTCTTGCCTGCATTCATCCTCCCTATTGGCTGCTGCTGCTATCTTTGATTGTTTGACTTAGTTTGGTTTTTCTTTCATTTTTAAAAGATATTGTTTGATATACTGTATTAGTTGTGAGCTGTCACAGGAGGGGGGTATACCTGGAAGGGGGGCTAGAAAGACACCAGAACCTTCTTTGGCTTGTCTCCAGCGTCCGGCGCGGCTACCAGGTGTACAAGCAGGTGTGTTCCGCTTGCCACAGCATGGAGTACCTGGCCTTTCGCAACCTTGTGGGTGTCAGCCACACTGAAGCGGAAGCCAAGGCCCTGGCTGAAGAGGTAGGCTTTGAGTGGGGGGGGGCACAGGGAAGTGGGGCGGGGGCTGGGGTTGCTGTGGCTGGCAAAGCTGTGGCCCGGAGCCCCTTGCACAGCTGGTCCCTGACTCAGGGGCTCTCCTGCACTGGCTGGCATTATGGATGGCTTGGTATTGGAGGGCGGGTGGGTGAGACCAAATCATACTGGAAGTGGGGGGGGGGAGTGGGGGGAAGCCTGGCTCCCTGGGGAGGCTTGGGACTCTGGCACTCAAGTCTGGCCTGTCCCACATTAGGCTGAGGTGCTGGATGGACCCAACGAGGATGGCGAGATGTTCACGCGGCCTGGAAAGCTCTCGGATTACTTTCCCAAGCCCTACCCAAATCCCGAAGCAGCGCGAGCTGCAAACAATGGGGCGTTGCCCCCCGACCTCAGCTACATCGTCAATGCCAGGTAACACTGCCCAAACCAGGGCTGGACTAAGGCGGGTGGCCTCTGGCACGTTGGCACGGTTTTGTGCTCTTCCCGGTGGAGCAGAGTCGCCTTTGGTGGTTTTGAGCCTTCCTTGCCCTTCCGTTCCAGGCACGGAGGTGAGGACTACGTGTTTTCCCTCCTCACTGGCTACTGTGATCCACCCGGCGGTGTGAGCTTGCGAGAGGGGCTTCATTACAACCCCTTCTTCCCTGGGGAGGCGATTGGCATGGCTCCCCCGATCTACAACGAGATCCTGGAGTATGAGGATGGTGAGTGGGGCCGGGCAGGACTTCCCTTGGGCCGGTTGTGGAGCCCCACAGCAGAATAAAAATAAAGGACTGAAATCTTTGCCCTCTCGTGTGCAGGCACCCCGGCCACCATGTCGCAGATTGCCAAGGACGTCTGCACCTTCTTGCGGTGGGCGGCAGAGCCGGAGCACGACCACCGCAAGCGGATGGGTCTGAAGGTGGGTCTGCCTCTCCCTGTGGGGTAGGGAGCCCTCCAGGCGGCAGGAGCTTGGCTCCCCCCAGAGAGCGAGCCGGTGGGAGGTCTGGGAACACGCAAACAGGCCTGCTGAAATTGCCCCCTTCTGCCTGTGTGCTGCTCTCCTAGGAATGCCAGGGGGTGGGGACTCCAGTGATTCATTTCCTGAAATCTTTCTGTAGAAAAGTGACCTTATGCCCCCCCTCGACTGTCTCCCCCCCCCCCCGCAGATGATGCTGATTATGGGTATGCTGTTGCCCCTCATCTACTACCTGAAGCGGCACAGGTGGTCCGTTCTAAAGAGCAGGAAGATTGCCTACCGGCCCCCCAAGTGACCCAGGCTGCCGGTGGGGCGGACCTCTCTCTGATGCCTGCGCTGCGCTGCCTCGACTGCCCTGGGAATGTATGCACAGACTGGCAGGCGGACAGGCGCTCGTCTCCATGCATTTGCTGTTATTTAACGTCTCCATCCGCTCGGTCACCCACAAAGCCTTGGGAAGAGGACCCTGGGTGGGCACCCAATAAAACGCGTTTCTTCAACCAGAAATAAGCGGCTGGTGTCTGTGTTGAAATCCAGGTAGTACATCGTATGGATTGTCTTGAGTGGCTGTTAGACACACACACACACACCGGAAAGAATCTCCTGCGCATGCCCTGCGTTTATACTTTTTCTTTTTTATTGAAGGGGTTTTAACCCCTCCTGTGCAGCAGCATACATCCTGGGCACCTTGCCCCTTCCTTGGTGCTGATATTGCCCCCCCCCCAAAGCTTAGCACCCCACGCCGGGGGCTGTCAGTTGAGGCGAGGGTGCTTCCAGGAGTGGGACCCCTTTTGGGGAGCCCCGTCTCCTTGGCCAGGGGGTCGCGGAGTGAGGTTCTGGTAGTGCAAAAGGGGTGAGGGATGGGGCTCAAAGGCACAGTGGGGCGGAGGCAGGGCAGGGCCAAAGCAGCCCCTTTCCCCCTCAGGCAGGGGAGCGTGGCCGCCCCTCGGAGGTCAGTGCAGGGAGTGGGGGGCAGAGCATGTGCTGCAGCCGCAGTGGGTGGGGCGGGTGGGTCTTTCATCTGCTGCATCCTCTAAGGTCTGGGGAGGGAGCAGCCAGCCTTGCTAGGCCTCTCCCCAGAGCCGGCTTCCAAGGGGCCGCTTCTCATCTGGGCGCAGAGGCTCCTTCCTTGCCAATGGGAGTCCTGGCAGCATCTGATGCCCCTTTGGCAGGCGCTCAGTGGCAGTTCTGGCAATGGGGGTGGCACCTTTCCCCGTCCACGTTGCACCGGCAGCCTCCGCTGGTGTCACCGGGACCCTGCCAGGGAGGAGGACAAAGCGCATCAGGGGGAGACCAGCCGCCCGGCCGGAAGGGAGTTCCGCAGAGTGGGGCTTCCCAAGGATCTGGTGCTTTGGAGGCATCCAAGAACCCTTCCCAGGACGCCCGTCTCCCAAAGTCCGCAAGGCAGGGCATTGCTGGCCTCAGACTTGCTTCAGCACACAGTCAATCTCCCTCTGAGAAAGCCCTTAAAACTTCCCGTCCTCTGGCCGCCCTCCCCACCTCCATTTATCTCTCTACTGGGATACCCTCTGCACACTGCAAAGCATTCTGGGCCACGTCATCTCTTGGATGGGTTGGCTGCCCCCTGTGAAGATTGAGAGCAGCTAACTAGCCAGCCCCCCTTTTCGTCCAGGCTCCCCCCCTTAGTCCCTTCTGGAAGCAAAGCCTGGCTCTCGCCCCTCCTCCTGTCTGGTGTGCCAGCCCCCGTGCCAGCTTCCCTCCCTCCCGCGCTTACCCCAGGCCCCCAGCGCGGCCCCTTGGTCACCCAGCAGATCTCCGTCTGGCAGACAGGGCAGCGGAGCCAGTCGCAGCCCCCCTTCTTCTGCACCACGATGCGGCAGACGGGACAGTGCATGGCCTCTCCTAGCTGCACCAGCGTCTGACGGAGACAGAAAGAGGGTGGCCATAGAGCCATAGAGGGGAAGGGCTCCCAGGGGTCATCTAGTCCAACCCCGTCATGTGGAGACCGTCAGCCAAGAGAAAAATGCACCCAGAGGCCGTCTTGGGGCAGGGGGAGAGCAGGCCCTTGTCCAGTCCCTTTGAGCTGCTCCCCATCTCCCCCCCCCCGGCATTGATCCCCTCGAGGTATCCCAAGGCCGGTGCCCACAGCACAGCCAACAAGGCTGAACTTGGCTTTGAATGTTTTGTTGGGGTGGGAAGAAGCGGGCAGGCCCCAGCCCCTGCCGTGAAATGCAGCCCCCTCCCCCTCCCCCTCCTGGCCAGCTCACCTTCAGCATGTTGCTGGTCTCCCGGGCAGCAGCATCGTTGTGAGCCTGGAACTGCAGCTTGTCCTGGTACTGCTTGCAGTTCATGCCCTCATGGATGGCCTGCGGGTGGAGGGCAGAGAATCAAACCCCTGCCTGGCGTCCCTGCAAAGGGTTCCTTTGCTCAAACTGGCCTGGAGGTGGGCAGCAGCCCCAGGACCCTCCCCGAGTGGCCGAGGTGTGTCAAGCTGAGCCGACACGTACAGACGGCAGAATAGGCATCGCCTCACACCAATTTTAACTGTCGCTCTCGGAAAGTCAAAAGCTGCCACAACCTGGAGATGGAGAGCTTGGCACTGTGGGCCTCCCACCGGCAGGAGGCAGGGACGGCCACCAAGATGGATGGGAATTCATGGAGGGCAGGACTGTTGATGGTGCCCAGCCAGGAGGACTCTGCTCAGCCTCCAGTCGGGGGCAGTGATGCTTCTGAGGACCAGTTTCTGGAAAGCGCAAGATGGGAGAGTTGCTCTTCGGCTCAGATCCTGCTTTCCTCTTTGGAGCATCTGCTTGTCCACTCTGGAGAGGCTGGACTAGGAGGGCCATTGGCCTGATCCAGCAAATTCTCTTTATGTTCTTACACCTCTCTGCAGGGCCTTTTTATGTGGTGAAACATCCCCAAGGGGCCTTGCCCTTCCCCTGCAAACTGGCTCTTTGCATGGGTCAACCCAGGCTGCCCCCTACCGTGACCACCTCCTCTGCCCTACGGTGCCCAGGAGCACCCCCACCACCCTGCCCCCCTTCCCCCAGGGGCTGCTGAAGCATGCAAAGGGGCCAGGATGCAAAGGAAGTTCTCGGTAGTGGCACCCCCCCTGTGGAACGCCCTCCTACCAGGTGTCAAAGAGAACCACAACTACCAGACTTTTAGGCAGCCCTCCTTAGGGAAGCTTTTAGTGTTTGATGTATTGCAGTATTTTAATATTTTTTTGGAAGCCGCCCAGAGTGGCTGGAGAAGCCCAGCCAGATGGGCGGGGTATAAATAATAAATTATTATTATTATTAAAGACAGCAAACTTGCAAGAAGAGGAAATAGGAATCCTAAAGCAATGAGAGAAATTAAAAGAGGAGGAGCAAAAAACTGCTCCAGCTAAGGAAAAGACACTTAAACAAACAAGAGGGAAGTGGGTGTTAAAGGAAGCAGCTGATCAGCAAGCGATCGGGAGTGATAAAGGAGGCTGTCCAGGAGGTAAAAGCCCATGGATCCTCAGGATTTTTGCATTGGGCTCCCCCAAACTCACCGTCAAATCACATGTCTGTAGCCACAGCATGAACCTCAAAAATCATACATCCACTGTTTCATTCAGAATTTCCCCCCCCCCCTTGTTTTCCTCCTCTAAAAACTAGCTGTGTCTTATGGTTAGTACATCTTATGGAGCGAAAAATACATTAACTTGATTCCTTCAAGGAGATTTCTCCCCTCCAGTGTTTCTGAAAGATGCTGGAAAACAGTCTGGAGGCTGCTGACAGCTCAGAAGACGGAATGGGGGAGGGAGACCTCCAAGATGCTGGAGGAAGGGGGCGGCTGTGCTCTGGCCACCTTCAGCACCCTAGCCCCCCCCCCCCAGAATCATAGAACTGTAGAGTTGGAAGGGACCCCCAAGGATCATCTAGTCTGCCTGCACTTCTCCTTCATTCTTTCCAATCCCCACCTGTGGGCCTCCAGCCCCATAGCCAGTCCCCGTGGAGGTGGGGGGCCAAGGGCACAGTGCTGCCCCTGCCTGGGCTCACCTTGCAGACGAGGCAGTTGAGGGCCCAGCAGATGGGGCAGCGGAACTCGTTGACGTCGTCCTCGTAGATGCACCAGCCCAGGCAGTCGGCCGTCTGGCAGTGGTAGCTGTTCTGGGCCCTGCTCTCGGCCACAGCCAGCCGCCGCTCCAGGAAGCGCTCGTACTCGTCCCACGACACCAGCTGCGGAGACCAGGGAGCCGGCTCAGAGCCCCTGAGAGAGGGAGGGCAGGGCATGGGCTGGCCGGGGGGCACCCCTTGGCTTCCGTGGCCGGAAGGGGGTGGAAATCAAAGGAGCGTCTGGCCATGGCAGCCTCCTCCACTCCCTCCGTCTGCAGGAGGACCAAGCTCTGCAAAAAAGACCTCTGGAGCTGGCCTGCTCAAAATGCCACTCTGCATCTCCAACCGCTCTGGATGACCGTGGCAGGACAAGGGGGAGCTGAGCTGCCCCGCCAGCCTGCCCAAGGGACCCGGCCGGAGGGATCCTTGAGCCTTGCGGACTCACCGCCCGGATCTCCCTGTCCTGGAGGTGGCTGCTGCAGGCATAGGAGTCGTCCCGGAAGGGACAGGCCACCTGGGGCTCCTCGCTGCAGTTGATCAGCTGGCGCAGGCAGTCCCTGGAGGGGGAGAAGGGGGGACGGCAGTGGGGTCAGGCCACAGAACCCTCCCTCCCTCCCTTCCTCCACCCCCACCCCTGGTCCCTCCTGCCCCAGGCAGGCCAGGTCACCTGCAGAAGCTGTGCAGGCACTCCCGAAGCAGGACGCCCTGGCCAGGCTCCACGTTCAGGTAGCAGATGCGGCACTCAATCTCCTCCCGGTTGGGCACCAGCGCCGCCTCGTCCAGCTGCTGCAACTGCTGGAAGTTCTGCTGCCGCTCTTGCTCCAAGGCCTGGAGGGGGCAAAGAGGGGCAGGTGGTGGTTGCCCAGTCCCCTGGTTAAAGGTGGGTAGGGGGCTCAGCCTGGCCACACCCACCACCCAGGCTGGTGAGATCTGGAGGGTCAGCTAACTCTGCAAAAAGGGGCAGAAGCCCCATTACTATTATACTTTATTATTATTATTATTATCATTATCATTTTTATACTACCTATCCTCCAAAGATCAGAGGGTGGTTTACAACATAAAAATGCAAAACGCATAACATAAGAAAAACACAACCTGCCCACCCCCAGGCACATTTAACAGGCCGCAGATTGTTTTAACAGTGGAGGAGGAACATTTTTGCCTGGTGCCTAAAGATATTATCACGAACCGGAGTCGGTTGAAGGTCAGCAATTAAAAAAAACCCCAGTATAGTTGCAGTTAACTCTTTATTCAAGGGACCAAAACAGCGCAGGCCCAGTGATCCCAGCAACTTTCCCCAGCAGGTCTTGCCCCAATGAGGCAGTTGCAAGGACTGAGGACCCCCGCCTTCCCACAGCTGCCAAAGTCCCCTCCTCTCCAGAGTTTGTTTCAAGCAAGCGGAGACTGTGGCAGCTCTTCTGCCCTTTCCGTTTCTCTGCATGTTCTGGGAGACCAGCGGAGAGGGGAGCTGGTCGCAGCAGGAGGGAGGGACCCCCTGGACTCTTCAGCAGCCACTCTCCCCTCCTCTCCTGCCTCTGAGTCTGGACTGCTCTCTGCCACAGCCTCTTCCTGCTCACTAAGCCCTGTTCCCTCTTCAGCCTCCAACGCCTCCTGCTCCCAGTCGGCTCCCTCTGGCCAGGCATCCTTGTCCCACCACCAATTCACGGGCTCTGAGCCTTCTTCCCCTGGGCGTCCCCCGGCTGGCGCCTCGCACCGCTCCTCTGCATCCAGCCGGTCCATGACAGAAATGGCGTGAAGGTGCCAGGTCCCCCCCGAAAAGCCTGATGGGAAAAGTAGGATACAAGACTCTGGAACAAACGCTCTGGGAAGAGACCTAAAATGAAGGTGGTGTCCCAAAGCATCGCCTTCTGAAGAGCAGCAAGAATGTTGGAAGATAATGCACACTTTGGGTGCCTGATCTCAGGAGGCCTTTTGCAACACCCCCTCTAAGGCAGTCCAGCAACTGCATGCATGTTTTGGGGAGGGGGCAAGGCGGAGAACGAGACTTTGTAAAGGGGGTGACCTCACCGCCTGCAGAAGACCCTCCCCTGACCAGGGCAACTGACACCCGCAGGATCTTGCCAAGGCGGATCTGCTTGCTCAGGCCTGTGAAGGCCTTTGCTGCTGACCCAACCCAATGGGTGTGCTTTATTCTTCTGCAATTTTATTATAGGGCTTGTTTACATTCCAAGTGGCTCTCTGCTCTAGAAACGACAGACGAGAAGGACAGCTTCTTCCTGCTTTCAGTCTCCAACACTTGGGGAATCGGGATCCTGAGATGTCTGGGAAGCACATCACAGCAGCATTCACATAATTATGGAACTGAGTGAGTTAGAACCCAGGGGTCATCTAGTCCAACCCCGGAAGGAGCTTTTTGCTGGCTCCCTCCTCCTCTATGCTTGTTTAATTGTGCCTCACTTTTTGCAAAATGTCTCATAGCAGTTCATAAAATATTTAATATGCAGAACTTAGCAAAATTTTAAAAGCCGCGACAGAATAAAACACTGGGTGGAATCCCGTGTAGTGCTAGGTGTGGGGGTCTGCTTGCACAACAGGACTTCTCCCCTCACGCCTCTGGGGGGCTGCTGAACACATTCTGGGGTATCCCCCAACCCTTCAGAGATTTAGCGGGTGAGGGATATGAAGGGAGGGGAAAATCTCCATGTGCAAGCAGACCTCATTGTCCATGCAACAGCTTAATTCCTGCCCCTTCCGTGTAGTGGGCCTGAACGTGTGGAACTCCCTGCTAGTTGAAATTAGGCGCATGACTAAGACTTCCTTGTTCCGGCAAACAATTTAAGGCAGTGCTCAGTTTTATGATACGTTTTTATTCTTTTGCTGTCCCATTTTTGGTGGCTTGTTTTTATGTACCCCGAAGCAGTGAGGCTGCTCCGACCCTTGAAGTGGCTGTAGCGACTCCTTTGCAGGCAAAAGGGCCGTCTGTGGCAAAGAGAGCCTCACCGAAATTCTCTTGAGGGGAAGCTCACAGCAGAGACCCCTCAGTCACTACTTTGTGGCTCAGAGAGGACAGTGGGCAGACTTATTTGGATCAGGAGGACCCCCCCCTCTCTCATCCCCCCCACCCACACGCATATCTCCTGAACAGCCCCTGCCCCCCTTCCCCATCAATGACACTACAGAGAAGTACCAGGATGGACTGTCAAGCCCAAATGAATCATTTAATAGAACAAAGGATTTGCTCTCCAATTCATTTTTTAAAAAATCAAATTTACAAACACGTTATGCAGAAATCAAGCCATTTCAAAACAGGTCCCGAAACTTCTGCTGCTGAATAATCAGTGTTCAGTACAGAGAGGGAGAGAAGGGCGTTTGCTGCCCCATCAGGGGCCAGGGCAGCAACGACTGCCCCACGGCGAGGGGAGCCACCTGCTCCAAGATCTGATGGCTGGGACAAGCAGCAGCTGGGGCAGACCCCCAACGCTCAGGCAGCAGCACCCCCTGACCCACCGAGAAACAGCCACCTTCAGGGGAGGGGGTTACAGCATTTCTCTTTCAAAGTGCTATCACGGCAGAGGGTCTCTCTTTCTAGTCCAGCTTCAGCATAAGCAAGTCCCCAAGGCAGAGCCTGACCTGTGGGGCTGGGCAGGCCATGGCTTCTCCTGGTCAAAGGCACATGGGGAGAGCAGCCTCCATGGGGGGCAGAGGGAGGAGAGCCCTTCAACGCAGGCCCCAACAGAGCGAGGAGCACAAAGCCAGCAAGCGGGAGGCTCCCGGCAAGCAGCAACGACACCCTGGCTGTGCAGGCCTGAGGGCAGAGCGGAGGAGAGCCAGAGGCAAATGAGGGAGGAAGGCACTGTGGGGCAAAAAGGAAGGAAGCTCTCGCAGGGCAACGGGCTCCATGGGTTGGGCAGGCAGCCCACAGATCCAATGCACAGTGTCAAATACAGCAGATTGACTGCCTCCGCTGGGCAAACAGTGCACACACACACACACACATTTTCATGGTGGGGATCACAACCTATGAACAGCTCATGGTATTCAAGTGGCAGCCCCACTGCAGGGGCTTTCGTGGCCCAGGAGACCGACCTGGCTCCAGCCTCTGAGGCTCACACAGCTCCAGTCTTCCATGAGCGAGAGGCAGGGAGGCTCTGTGCGGCTGCCAGTTGAGCTGGGAAATGGGCCGAGCTCCAAGACCCAGGTGGAATGGAGGGGCAAGGGGGGAGCCTAGGCAAACCCACGAGCGTTGCATGGCTGCGCCCCAAAAGCTGCTCAGGGGGCTCTCAAAGCACACACCCCCAATATGGCTTCACACACCCCGCCAGCCAGTGAAGCCTCCAAGGGCCAGCAGGGACTCTCAGCTGCTTGTTCTCAGCAGCAGGGGAAGGTGGGGGGCAGCCACAGAAGCCCACCCCTGCCCTGCCCCTTGGGCTTCACTGTCCGCTTGGCTCATCTTGGCAGCCCTTGGTGCTGCAGCCGGGACTAACACACATCCCCACTGCAAGGCTGGGAGGGGCAGTGGTGGCGATGGCGGCCCCGGCTCTGAGGAGGGCTATGAGAACTCCGAGGAGAGGTGGATAAAGTCGTCCGGGGTTCCCAGGCTGTGGGCACAGGGCACAGCGGAACCGTCTTCTCTCCTTCCTTTTTCCTGCCACAAGAGAAAGAAGAAAGAAGAGAAGAGAGTCGTCAGGTGCTGCCGCCACCACTGCTGCCGCCGCCAGAGATTGCTGCCTGGAGCCTGATGCCCCTTCACCACCACCAACACCACACCCCAGAATGGACTGCAGCCCCCCCTGAGAGCCCCCCCTCCTTGGAAAGCACAGAAGGAGAAGGACGGAGCCCAAGAGATTTTGAAATTCTATTCTTTTTCTGGTGCACTCGACAACAACATGTTTTTCGTATTTACAGGAAATGTGACGAAAACAATACACTAAAAATATACCACCGATGAAACATTGAAAGGGACAACCAAATCATAATTAGTATCTCATTATTTAAGAAAATGAATCAAGCAAGAACTAAACATCACCTACATAGATGGGGAGCAGGATTTGGCCAGTATGTTAGACCCTTAGCTCCCCATCCGTCAACCAACTGACATCACCACAGCGTTGGGAGATAACTTCATGAGAAAGGTACAGGGCTCTTTCCTCCCTCCCTTCCTTTGCAGGCAGAGATTGTGCCCAAAGATGTTTAAACTCAGAGGTGTGACGTCGGCCATGACAGAGGGGAAGGGGGAACCTGACCTCGCTCTCAGGACCATCCTGGACGTGGACTCCAGGCGTCTGCAGCCTCGGAAGCAGGACATGTTCATTTCCACCCCATTCAGCAGTTTTGTTCCTTAATTTATACTCCTCTCGTAGACCAGAATGGCTTCTGGGCAGGGAGCAACTTACCCCAGGGCAGAACTTAAGTGATTTGGGATGCACACTTTTTTAGCACATTTCTTACGATGTAAATTTATAGCACTTCTCTTGTAAATAGCTTTGGGACTCCGTTCAGTTGTGTGAAGTTATCAATAAATTTAGTAAGCTGAACTTACTATCATCATCTATCTAGAAATGCCAGAATTAAGAAGAATCTGCATGGAGACTCTACAAGCAAATTTGAAACAGAAAGTGCCTCTCAAGTGGGGGATACTTTTGAAAGCCTCCAGAACACAGCTGGGGATCTGGCTTCTTGGACCACTACCAGCCACAATGACGATGTTTCCTGCCTGCTTTTGTAGGCAGCAAAGGCCTCTGAATAACACCAGGTGCTGGGAGGAATCGCAAGTGGGGAGAGAGTGCTGCTGCTGCTGCCTTTAGGTCCTGCCTGTGGGCTTCCCAGAAGAGGCAGCTGTTGGTCCACTAGGACAACAGCCGGCTGGGCTGGACTGGCTCCCCTTGGCCTCATCCAGCTGCTGCAGGACACTTATGGGGTTCTTAAGTGTAGGAGTGCAAATATCCAGAGGTGGGATTACTATGAGGAATTATAAAAGATGCCTCAGGCCATCGTGTCCGCGATGAAAACATTGCGTTGACTGGGTTTGATACACTGACAATAATTTCTGATCCAATCCCAGAAGCTTCTACATCTAAGCCATTTTCCCTCTCCTGCCCGTTTCTCTCTGCCTGACAGGCACGTATAAGCATTCTAGGACACAGGCCAGTTGCCGGCTGCTGCATCAGGCATCCTGGGCCATAAAGCTAGAAGGTAGCTTTGATGTACATTTTTAATCCTTCACAAGGAGAGATTAAATACTACCTATCCTTCCTCTCCTGTTTATTGCTGCTTATGACCTCCAGAGTTTCCTAAAAGCATTCCTCCTTGCTTCCTCCTTTATTTTCTCTGAATTACGTATGCATGCTCAAGTAGGAAATTAGCTCTTTGTAGTTTTAACTTTAACTTTGTCCCACGTGGGTTTTTTTGAAACGCTGAGGAAATCTGATTGGTTCTTATGAGCACTGTGTAAAAAGTTCTTTTGTGAATAAAACGACCTGGGCCAAGGGGGTGGACGGGAATTATTATACACACTCCTCCCAGAGTCTTGCTGGTCAAGCCTTTGTGTGTATTCTATTAAGCAGAGTCTAATCCTTCCTGTGCTTTGGGAATGCCACATTAAGGAGCTGCATAAGGAGAGGGAGCTAGAGAAAAGAGCCAAGAGAGCTGGGAGCAGCGCACAAAGCTCCAGACCCCTGCAGGGAGCTTCTCCAGCGGACTGTGAGGCACAGGAAGGGAGCTACCCAGACCTACCTTCTGGTACTGTAAGATGCCCTCCTTCTCCTGCTGCATCCGCCACAGCTCCACCTCATCCGGCCTGTAGCTCCCGGGAACCACATAGTTGGCAGGCCGGTCTGTGCTGCACATCTCGCAGCCGGGCCGGGTGGGCTTGTTGATGAAGGTGCAGGTGGGGCAAGACCAGCCAGTCTGCAATGGGAGATGAGGAGGAGAAAGAGGAAGAGGCCGCTAGACGTGGCGCCTGCAAGGATAGCCCAGGATGCAGCCACGTGCCCCACGACCACCCCTCTCCCACTTGTGCTTCCTGCTGGGCGATGAGGCCCACCCCCCAGAAGGCGCTCTGGCCCCTTTCTTGAGCAGACTACGGGGTGAGGGGAGACAAGGCCACAGGGAGCCCAGGGACTGGGAAAGAGAGAGGGGGTATATATATGGGGAGACGGCTGCCTTGTGTTTCACCACTTAGCAGAGAGAGTACATACCGGCACAGGAGAGGGAGGAGGGGCGGCAGCCGGGGGCGGAGGGGCTCGCGAGTGGCCAGGGAGGAATTTTCCCAGGAAGTGGCTGCTCTCACCGACATCCCTCTTCCTGTTAGAATTTTTCACACCTGCAACAGAAGAAGGAGACTTAGAAGAAGGAGGTCAAAGAACTTTGCAAGTGCAAAGTTTCTCTTAAACAAAAGCTAGGTTAATATCGATCAGTCTGAATATAAGCATGTTAACTATTGGAGAGATTTTAATGATTGTTCTCAAGCTTTGTTTAAATAAAGTTAAACAAATAAATGTTGTCCCTATGGTTAATCTCTAAACTCTCCCAGATACATTAAAGGAGGCCTTTCTATGAACATGAAAAACTGGTTGGATCATTTCTCAGGTATGCAGATTGGCACTCTAACAAAAATCAGATACATTTCCTTTTCAGGAAATAAAGTCCTCCTGACTCACAAAGGCCATCGGGTCTGACTGCCACCTACAGTCAGACCTCAGGTTGAAGTAGCTTCGGGATGAATATTTTCGGGTTGCGCTCCGTGACAACCCGGAAGTAACGGAGCGTGTTACTTCTGGGTTTCACCGCTTGCACATGTGCAGACGCACAAAATGACATCACGCGCATGCGCGGAAGCGGTAAAACGCGACCCACACACACGCACCTTAAGTTTACTTCAGGATGCAAACGGGGCTCTGGAACGGACCCCGTTCGTATCCAGAGGTACCACTGTACTGGTCATGGGCAGGTCATTTTTGTGCTGTTGGTTTCCTCTTTTGGGGGGTGGTCCAAGGCAGAGCAAAGCAAGAAGGAGCAACAGGGACAAGAAGCGGGAGGAGCTAAGAGTGCTCAGCATACAAGTTCCTATGTCCCTTCCTCCCTCAGCCAAACCTAAGCCCACCCCACCCCCAGCACCAAGGGACAGATTCCTATTAGCATCATTTATGAATTTATACCCTGTTTTAGGATTGGACCTTTAACCACACACTGTCACAAGCTGTGTATCCAAATGTAAGAAAGAGATGCAAAGCTTGGCTGGAAGGATAAAACAACGTTAACAATATACTATTTAGTTGTAAATTAGTGGTCAGAATTGCACCACAGAGGAGAAAAGATATGAATAAATGAGAAACTGGACTTCAGTAACTGAATTTGGTCTTTTGTTTTCCTGATTTAAACTGCCTTGACTTGCATGCAGAAAAGCCGTTGGGGAGAGGTGTAACCTGTTCTGAGGGTTCCAAAATGAACCCCCTGCTTCTAGCCAGATGCAACCTCTTCCCCTCCCCTTAAGGAGCCCCCGCCATCCCCAAAGGGCTCCCTGCCTGCTCACTTTTCTTGGGCAGACTGGTGGGCAAGGTGCTGAATTTGTGCCTGGCATCTGTGTTGTCCGCCAGGGGCGAAGGGGGCGGCTGCAGCACCACCCAGTCCCTGTCCTCCTTGAAGCGCTGCTCAGAGAGGTGGGCGCCCTTTGCCGAGAGCAGGTAGAGGAAGGCTGTGTCTCCGTCCTTCCGAATCCCGTAAGAGCCAACGGTTCGGTCATCCACACAGAGACACTGGCCAATAATCCAGCGCTGGACGCTGGGGTGGAATCCGTAATCCTGAAAGACCTGGGGGAAGCAGAGACGGGGTCAGTGGGAGTCTGAAGGCTTCTGCTGCAGGCCAAGCAGCCAGGCAGTCGTTGGCATTTTGCCCCAGAAGCTGCCCCAGTGAGGGAGCCAGAAGACAGCATCCCTGCCTCTGAAAAGCTGTGCCCGGGTTACCTTCTGCCTGAGCCCTGCAATGGTGGTGTACGTGTGGACGCGGGTGGTGATGCTCGTTGAGCAAGTGGCGTCTTCCACCTGCACCTTCATGCTAAAAGGAAGGGAATCAGCCAGTGAGACGAGCACAGCGTGTCCCGCAACCGGCCATCTTCAGAAGAGGAGGCGTGCAGGGGATTGGCCCCAAATCACCCAGCCTAACCCACCCAGCCTCCTCCAGAGACACCGGCTCCCTGCCCAGCCCTCCGCTCCCACCTGATCTCGCTTGTGGGGTAGCAGGACTCCTTCAGCAGGATCCGCAGAGCAGCGTGTTGCTGGGCGAGCAGCGTGGCACAGCGCATCGCCTCCTCCTCGTCCCCGAGCTCAATAGCAGTGGACAGGTGGAGCGCCAGGTCCTCTGAGGAGGGGACAAAGCCAGGCATGAGCCGGCCAGGTCAAGTTGTGCACCTCCCATCTCGGGCAAGCCTCCCGCCCTTCTCCAAGGTCTGCGATGGAAAACCTCCTAGGGAGCCACCCACTGCTGAGCAAGAGCTCTCAAAAGCAGCCCCACCCCCTGCCCCACACTTGGCTTGCTGCTGCAGGTGGTCAGACCCAAGACTTCCTTCCAAGTGAGTTGTAAAAGCTTTCTTATCTTATTCTGATTTTGACCATTTATGCCCTGCTCTTTTCTTAGTCACACAGAGGCCTCGTGCAGCTATCGGATTGGTTTTAGTTGTCTTCAGTTGCAGTAGAACTCAGGCTAGGACCTGGGAGGCCAGGGTTTGAATCCCCAGTCAGCCACAAAGCTCACTGGGTGTGGAACTAGGCCAGTCAATCACCCTCAGACTAACCTACCTCAAAGGGTTCCTGCGAGGATAAAATGGGGAGGGGGGGGATCTGTGTCAACCACCTTGAGATCCTTGAGGAAAGGTGGGATATGAATGCAATAAATGACACTCTTCTCTTCATCTATGTTGACTGGCTGTTTTACTTTTTAAAAAAAAATGAAAAAAAGTTGGGGCAGTTGGAGGGGCTCACAATATGGGTGGCAAGAGCAGCCCCCTCTTCCTCATCCAGCTCAAGCAGCCGCTCCTTCAGGACACTTATGCTGCTCTGGTGAGTTATACAGGGCAAACCGCAAAGCACGGCTGGGGAGCCTCCAACCCAAGCCCTGGATGCGGCCTCCTATTTAACTGCATGTGGCCCCTGGGTATTTCCAGTGACTCCTCACCACTGAGGTGGTGGATCAAGCAGGCACCCAGGGAAGAGGTCAACATAAAAGGAAATAAAACCAACCAAGTGCTTTTAAGGCAATCAATAACTGAATACTTGCATGGGCACCAAATGAAACCCCCATCCCAGTGGATTAGCATCAATGGGAAGGAAAGGCTCAACAGGAAGTGTAAACATGGCTTGCTTTTTAAGTAGATATTATTTATTCATCTGTTTACCTCTTGCTTGCCAAAATGGCTTCTAAGCCATAGAAATATGGGGGAGGTTTTGGGCAATTACTGAAACCAAGTTCTCTCTCAATTCACCTTCTCAACAATACTTCACGAAATGCACCCACTCATTACCACTGTGCAACAAAACCAGCTGCCAAACCCGATACAGGCAGAAGGAAATTTCAGATATGGAAACATCATATTTCCTGGAAGCTGAGTAACGTTTATGATGTGTCTTCAAGGGCACACTGCCAGTGGACAAGTGTCCTGTGCCATCAGCCACCCACCTTTCCTGGCAAGCTCCAAGGGCAGGGAGACATCGATGTCAGACAGAGAGTTGAAAAGTGCCAAGGGAAGGGGAGAAGGCCGTCCTGTCAGCAAACCGCTTCCCTCAGTAGCTGGGGAGAGAAGAGACTTTAGAAGAAGTGCTCCAGCAGGCAGACACAGAACATAAGAAGATCAGACTAGCCGCTGGATCAGGCCGATGGGCCATCTAGTCCAGCATCCTGTTCTCACAGGGGCCAATCCAATGCCTGTGGGAAACCCGCAAGCAGGATTCGACCACCAGAGCCTAATCAGAGACTACTCCATTAACGCAGGAAATGATTATGCTTCATAAGAATAAGCCAGAGGGTTTACCAAAGAATAAAGATGCAGAATTAACCAGTTTCCCTCAGGGGTTTTCTGGAGGGCAGTGCAAGTCTGTCTCCACCCTCCTGCCCCACCAGGTTCCATCACTGCTGGCTCTTGGTCAGCACTGCAAATGCACCTGACATGCAGCTAGACATCAGGTGGCTACAGCACAGCTTACGACCTGCAGAGCCTCCTGAGCTTAGGAGCAGAAGCATGCAGCTAGACATCAGGTGGCTAGAGCACAGCTTACGACCTGCAGAGCAGAAGCAGCCCTGGAAAAGGAGTCTATGGTACAGCTCAGGTGTATAGCTGGATGCGAGAGCCTGGGGGCGGCGCAGAGGTACATTGTTTCCCCCACCCCAGAGCTGTTCAGCCACAACAACCCATTTTCTCAACCTTCTTGCTTTACTAACTGCCCTACAGATCAAGACAGGTGCTTCTGATTGCTTCGAGAGGGCAGGCCTCTCCTCTTCAGAACTGACAAACCATGGCATGTGTAAGAGCCATGCCCTCTCTCACTACCAGAAGCCGGACCCTGGCATTGCAAGTGCTTTCTGGGGCAGGAGCTGACCTTTCTGGAGCTCCTGGAGGGAGCTGCTGACGACTGTCCACCACTTCTGTGCCTCATGCTCATCCTCAAAGTGGAAAACAAGGGGGTCGTCTGGGCGGGCTAAGAACTTCAGCTCATGACACGTGGCAGTCTTCACCTCATAGGAAATGTCTCTGAGGTTGTACTCAACAAGGCCCTGGGGGAAGAAAAGCATTAGTGGGCGAGCGCAAAGTCAAATAGCCCCAACCAGCTCTTGTTGAGGCCTCTTTACCTCAAGCAACACGGGGGTCCAAGCACCCATTCTGTTCTTCAGCCAAGTCTCATCAGGCTCCCCCTCACCACTGCTCATGCTGAAAGCTGCTCCCACTGCTGAAGAGCTCAAAGGATGGACCTCTCCTTGCACAACAGGACTTGCCCCTCTCCTCCCTCTGTGCAAAACTGCTTGAGAGGTTCTCCCATCCCCCCAGAGCTGATTTTAAGGGTGCATGGCAGACTGCAGGGGAGAGAGAAGAGAGGAAAGTTCCATTCTGCAAGTGGAACTCCTAAGAACAGAAGGAGAACCTGCTGAATCAGGCCAATGCCCCATCTAGTCCAGAATCCTGTTCTCACAGTGGCCAACTAGATGCCTCCAGGAAAGCCACAAGCAGGATTCAGCCCAAGAGCCCTCTCCCCTCCTGTGGTTTCCAGCAACTGCTATTCAGAAGCATCACTGCCTCAGACTGCAAAGACAGAGCTTAGCCATTATGACCAGCAGCCATCAATAGCCCTCTCCTTTGTGAATTTGTCCAGTCCTCTTTCGAAAACACCCAAGTCTCTTGCAGGAACATTGCATACTACCTTGGGGTGTCTTTAGAACTCCACTGGCAGAAGCAAGAGGAGCCTGCATGCCCTTTCCTGTTCTGCCCTATTTGTTTACAGCCCCTCATGATGAGTGTGAGGCCTGTGTGTGGTAGGCAGGGTGTTATAGGGGTAACAAGAAGGTATGAGGCACAATCCACAAACGCCACTAACCAAAGCAGTTTCAGTGCTGCGCCCAGGCCTGAAACTGGATTTAAATGGGTCCAGATAATCAGTTCCCCCCAAGCATGCCTTGAGCTGGATCACCAATACCGTCTCAAGGACTCAAACTGTTGTTAAACATGTTGACTGCAAGCCATTTTGAGTACTTCTGTATGCTATTGAAAGGGGGGGATGTCATTGTTTTTAATGAGTAGTACATTAGGAGCAGGCATACTTGAAGCACACAATGGACTAAGGTATGTCGAGGCCTTTCTACTTGATCCAAGAAATCAGTGCATTTAACAAAATGGAAGTGCAAGGGAAATGAAAACAAGCTGCTACCATGATCCTTGCTTGGATATATGAGCTGGATATTCTATGATCAAATCCCTGGATGTTGTTTGCTGTTAATTAATAAACACTTAGGAAGCACCTAATTCTTTTTCTAAGCATTGTTCATACATTGAGACACCCTGTAAAATGTGGGGGGGGGGGGGAGAAACAGATCCTGTACAGGAAGGGATGACTTTGCGGGCCTCTTGTGAAAGAGGCAAGCCTTCAGCGCCACTCCGAGAAGAGGGACATTTTCCAGCAAAGACTGACAGCGGCTAGAAGGCCCCAAACAGCCTGGGCTTTGCCCCTGGCGCCGCTTCCCCTCGGCTGGGCAGCCCCCTCCAGCAGCTGAAATGCACCCGCTCCGGTCCGACGGGTTGGGGCAGCAGCTTCGACGGCCTGTGGGGGAGAAAGGCAGGGAGGAGGCGAAGGAGGCAGCAGCAGCCGCCTCTGGGAAGCGGGCGAGACAAGCCTGTGCGGCAGGGCCAGAGGGGCCTGGGGACCAGGGCCTGGGTTCAAATCCCCCTTGGGCCACGGAGCGCAGTGGGCGTGACCTTGGGGGGGCCAGTCGGCCTCGGTCTACCTCGCAGGGTTGTTGTTGGGGGGGCGTGACCTTGGGGCCAGTCGGCCTCGGAGGGTTGTTGTTGGGGGGATGAGAGGAGGAGGAGGAGGAGCATCATACGCCATCATCCCACAGAAAGGCAAAGCACCCGCTGAGCTCCCTGGCGAAGGAAGGCGCGACACCGAGCCCAGGGCGGCCCAGGGAAGGGGTCCCGCCGCCTCCCCCCTCCCCGCCCCCTCTCACCGCTTCGCCCCCCGACTCCGCCGCGCCCCTCAGGCCGAATCGGAAGCGCTCGGGGCCGGGCGCGGCGCTCAGCTGGAGCCGGAAGAGGCGCCGCGCTTCCCGGCCGGCCGGCGAGGCCGAGGGCGCGTCCGGCGAGCGCGGCACCCAGGCCTTGGCCGAGGCCAGCAGCACCAGGCCCGACGGGGACGGCGAGCAGCCCGGCGCCGCCGCCGCCGCCATCGAGTCGCCGCCCGGAACCGGAAGCCGAGCGCAGCTCCCCGCGGGGCGCTTCCGGCGCGCCTCCGTCCCCTTCCCCACCGCCGCCGGGGGGAAACCGCGGCCCGACTCCCAGGTTCCGGGCCAGGAGGGGACCCCGCTCAGCCCAAGCCCTCCCGAGAGAGATATTGGGACGGCACGTTCGATGCGGATTTACCTCTAAGCTATAGGTAAGCTATAGCTTAGGGTCCCACTCTCTTGGGGGCCCCCAAAAAAATTAAAGGGGGAAAAAACCTGGATGTACATTTCCAAAATAGAAGATAAAAAACAAAACAAAATAAAACCTTCATACAGCAACAGTGTTTTGGGTTGTGTATGGACCTATTTCTAGAAACTGCTGCTTGCCTTCTATCACTGTGCCATTGAGAGCGTGCTCACTTATGGCTTATGTGTGTGGTACGGAAGCTGTACTACCCAGGACAGAATGGGGTTGTGCAGGGTTGTTAAGGCAGCAGAGAGCATTGTTGGCTGCCCACTCTCCACCTTAGAGCAGATTTATGCCACAAGGTGCCATAGGAAGGCACTGGACATAGTAAAAGATCCATCGCATCCTGGTCACTGTCTCTTCGAGCTCCTGCCGTCGGGACGGAGATACAGGATGATAAGGACAAGAACGAGCCGTCTTAAGAACAGCTTCTTCTCCAGAGGGATCTCGGCCCTGAATGGGAAGCCCGGACTTTGAAAGTCATCTAATCTCCCTTGCTGTATTATACTGTATTGTTTAATTAGTGTTTTTATGGAGTAGTCAAGTAATTTCGTTGTCCCCGAAGGGGGCAATGACAATAAAGATATTATCTATCTATCTATCTTATCTATTAGGTCCATATATTGCCATATAGCATATATTCAGCACAAAAAAACAGCAACAATTTGTTGCTGACAAAGGAGATATGAAAGGCCCCATTACCTTCAGGAGCTTAGGGCCTCATCAAATCTAAATCCGGCCTTGGCGCTCCTATATACAGTATATACCATATTTGGATGGTATGTTTGATGTGGCACTTGGGCTTCTTAAAAGATGGTTGCGGCCACCCCTGGAAAGAACTTGCCTGCCTTCCGCATTTCAACACCCAGCCCTCCTGGCCCCATTGGCTGGGGCTGATGGGAGTTGTAGTTCAAGGCTACCTACCTGCATCGCAGGGGGTTGGACTAGATGACCCTTGGGATCCCTTCCAACTCTACAATGCTATGATGGCACCTTGTGAGCGAAGTCTGCTGCCCCCTTGGAGCATGGGCTGTGCTCCCTCTGCTCTACAGTGGGCTCCTTCCACCAGCACGTTTTCCCCCATTGGCAAAGGAGCATGTTTGGGGAGTTACACTTCTGTCACCTCCGAGAACCCCTCTGCAGCTGGGCTTTCTGCTTAGGGCAGCCCTCTGAAAGAACTTAACATCTGCATTTGTTTGCAATCCAAATTGCCACAGGAGATCTAGTGTCCTGTCATGTTTATTAATAATAATTAGTGAGTGACTGACTGCTATGTCTTCTATGAAAGAGGGCAACCAAAACTGATTGCAATATGTTTGCCCACAACAGACACATCTCGCAGGCTTGAAGGACGGCCTTCTACCAGGGGAGCCAACTTCCATGCTAAATCCCTTCCTCAGAGGCTTGCTGCCACATACTCACCCCTGACAAGACCCGTAGGTTTGTTGGTGGTGGCACCAATTTTGTGGAACTCCCTCCTGAGGGACGTGAACCTAATATTCCTTTCCTGGTATTCCAATACAGAGGCTAGGGCTGTGTCACTCTATAATGCTTTTGGACTAGTGAGCCATCTGGAGCAGAATTGAGCTTTATTATTCCTTTTGACATCACCTTGCCAACAAAGGTCCGTATAGTAAAAGCGATGGTTTTCCCAGTAGTGATGTATGGAAGTGAGAGCTGGACCATAAAGAAGGCTGATTGCCGAAGAATGGATGCTTTTGAATTCTGGTGCTGGAGGAGACTCTGGAGAGTCCCATGGACTGCAAGAAGATCAAACCTCTCCATTCTGAAGGAAATCAGGCCTGAGTGCTCACTGGAAGGACAGATCCTGAAGCTGAGGCTCCAAGACTTTGGCCACCTCATGAGAAGAGAAGACTCCCTGGAAAAGACCCTGATTCTGGGAAAGATGGAGGGTGCAAGGAGAAGGGGACGACAGAGGACGAGATGGTGGGACAGTGTTCTCGAAGCTACCAGCAATGAGGGAGGCAGTGGAAGAGACAGGAGGGCCTGGCGTGCTCTGGTCCAGGGGGTCACGAAGAGGCGGACACAGCTAAACAACTAAATAACAACAACAACAACATTCCTTTCAATTTGCACTGGTTTTGCTGCGGAGATATCCTACGTTGGTTTTAAATTATTAGCATCTTTCTTGTGGCTGCTTCATATGGAAAAAGCAGCGGACAATTTTTGAAATGAATAATGCTGGTCTTTTCAAAGATTGCCTGCAATGCTTGGCCTTCCTGGGCGAAGCGGGTCCCGATTCCGCAGCTGGACACGAGCGCCCTCCCCCGCCCTCTGGGAAAGGGGCGTGGCCCCTCCCCGTTGAGTGACAGCTGCCCCGCCCCTTCTTTGTTCCCCGCTCGGCTCGACAGCGCCTGGAGGCGGGCGCCAATGAGAGCCCGGCTCTATCCCAACGGGTGGGGCTGGACACATGCCGTTGATTAGCGTGCAGGGGAGCCACTGGGATGCGTCAGCTCGAGTGATGGGCACCCGTTTCCTCCAATGGAGATGGCGGACCTGGCCGGCGCCCAATGGCTGCCCGCGCGGGGCGGGGCCGCTCGCTCTTGTTGTCGTCCTCTGCTCGAAGCCCGAAGAGTCAAGTGGGTCGCTTCGCCTGACAGGAAAGGAGGAAGGAGGGAGGCCGGGAAAGCGACTCCGCGCCGGGCGCTCGACTAGCGGCCTCGTCGTGCCGAGCAAGCGGGGCCATGGCCGGGTCTGCGGGGCCCCTGAGGGCCGCCGGGCGGAGACGGGCCCAGGCGGCGGCTGAGGCGACGGCGGCTGAGGCGGCCACGCCCGCTTCGAGTTCCCCCCGCGGCCTGCGCTGCTCGACGGCGCGCAGCCCCTGAAGGAGGAGTCACGGGACCCCGCCCGGGGCAGGTGGGTAACGGGGCCCCGGGCCGCGAGGGGCGGGACTGCGCTTCCCGGCATGCCCCGCGCGGGGGCCGCCTCGGCGGGCGCCGTCCTGGGTGCCGCGGGGCATCATGGGAAGCCGAGTCTTTCGGAGGCCCGGCCTGGGGAAGGGAGGGCGGGGCAGGGCGGGAAGTGGAGTTGGAGGCCCGTCTCCTTCGGGGGCGGCTGGGAGTTGGAGTCCCCCCCCCCATCTGCTCTGGGTCTTTGACGCTCATCCTCTGCCCTCCCGCCCCCGAGGCTGAAGCACCCGAAGCTCCTCGGGGGGCCTGGCCGGTCTTCTGATTCCTGCGCTAGATGATTCTGGGGGTCCCTTCCAACGCCCCCGTCCTTCTGCTTCTCCTCTTTCCATCCCAGCCAGACGTGACTTCAGGACCCGTGTTTGCCTCTCCCCCAGGCTATGCATGAGCCTCCACGGGGGAGAGCAAAGCAAATGCTCGCTAGCACCCGAGAACCTTTCTCGTGATCACCTTTCCCTTAGAAAATCAGAACAGCAAGGACCCCACAAAATCTCCAGGAGGATTCTTTGGACACATTTCTAGGATCACCATTTGATCACGCAACTTTTCTCTCTCCTCTTTTAATGCTCTCACATCCGCCTGCACCAAACCGCTTTCTTCTTAACCTCACGATTCTCCTCAGATAATTTCCCAGCTGCCTCCTCCACGGAGACTGTTACTTTAGTTAACGTAGATCTGGAGGCCAAGTGCAACTGAGTGCATGGAATTATGGTTGGGTAGCATTTGGGGAGTTGAGGTCAAGATGGGAGATGTCAAGGCTTGGATAGCACAAAACTCCCCTTTTCCACGGAAGTATTTCACGGGTGCTGACTAGAGCTGGGGGGGGGGGTCATCTGCATCCCTGTATGAGTCACTGCCTTGCTGGTCTTCCAGAGCCAGTGCCGGCCTTCTTCCTTGTTTGCTTTTTTGATATGCTTTGAGTATAGTGTCCCCTTGTGGGTGGGCAGCAGCAGAGCCCAATGTCTTCTGAGGTGTCAATTAACAGGCCCTTCTCTCTCTGTCACTGCCAGGAAGTTCCAACCTTGAAGTGTTAATACTGAGAATTTAGTCCAGCGCCAGGAGGTACAAAAAATGAAGCTGTTGGAAAACTCAAGTTTTGAAGCCCTAAACTCCCAGCTGACGGTGGAAACGGGAGATGCACACATCATTGGCAGGTGAGTGGCAAGGCAGCTCCTGAACTGGGCCATCTTGCCATGTGGCCCCCAAGGGTGCTTTTCTGCAGCTCAGAGGCCTCTCCAAACTGAGATCCACCCCCACCTCCCCTCCAGCTGAGTCTTGCCTGTCTTCCCTCAGGATTGAGAGCTACTCTTGCAAGATGGCCGGGGACGACAAGCACCTCTTCAAGCAGTTCTGCCAGGAAGGGCAGCCCCATGTGCTTGAGGCCTTGTCCCCACCTCAAACCACCGGGATCAGCCCCAGCAGGTATGTGCTGTCTCTTCCTCGCCCCACACAGACGAGGCAGAGCTGGCTCATCATCACCAGCTTCACTTGGCCTTGCAGGTCGGTGGGCTGGATCAGAGTTCTGTAAGCCAGGAGAGCCTCACCATATAATTATTGTTGTTGTTTGTTTATATCCCACCCACCTGGTTGGGTTTCCCCAGCCACTCTGGGTGGCTTCCAATAAAATATTAAAAATATTGCCGGGGGAACTCAGAGCTTGCTGGGGCCGATGGGAGTTGGGAGTCCACTAACACTGGAGTCCCCCATTCTTGGTTTAATGCTACATGAAATGCTGCTGCTGTTCTCTGGAGCATCCCAGGCCCTGCCCTTTCTCAGCTGGTGCTTTGAGGCTGTTGTGTCAAGATGATTCCGCACAGCCCAGATCTTCCTGCACCTTAGCACTGGGAAAAGTACATGGCAGATTCCAAGGCCACGGCCTGATGCCCACGGCTTCCTCCAGGGGGAGGTAACTGACCACATCCTGTCCCTTGTGCGCTAGGCTCAGCAAGAGCCAAAGTGGCGATGAGGAGGGCCCCCTCAGTGACAAATGCAGCCGCAAGACCCTCTTCTACCTGATAGCCACCCTCAACGAGTCCTTCCGTCCTGACTACGACTTCAGCGCTGCCAAGAGCCACGAATTCAGCCGGGAGCCAAGTCTCAACTGGGTAAGCCCCCACCCTGCTGTGATAATCTGGCCTTCAGGCCCCACACAAGTCAGCAGATCTCTTGGCCCTCCTTGTCATCCCGGGTCTCATAGCCCCACATGTGATAGCAGTTCTCCAGCACTGCTTTTTGCATGGATGCCTGCCAATTCTTCTCCACCTTCCCCCCCCCCCCACTGCATTGAAAAGTGCCAGGGTCCCAGGGAGTGGCCTCTAGAGAAGGTGGAGCAGGATTTCCTTCACGGTGACCCAAGGGCTCCATCTCCCTCCCATTCTTTGCCCTCTTCCCACAGAGAAAAGGGCATTGTTTGCCCCTGAGATGCTTGGGGTGGGGAAACATCCGCCTGGCATGAAACCCCTCCCTGAGGTGGCCAAGGGCTGGCAGAACTCTTCCAGACCCTGCTGTGGCAACGTAGGTGCCATCTGCCAGCCCTGCTGGGCTCACGAACGTGGCAGGCTATTGCTGTCTCCAAGAGCTCCTCCAACTCAATGAATGGCTTGCCAAGGAGGTGCCACTCACTCGAGAGGCCGGGTCCCAGCCAGTCTTTCTGGACTGGCAAAGCGTTCCTCTCTCTCTCATTTGCACACCTGACTCTCCAGCCAGGAAGAAAACAAGCAGGACATTGTCTGCTGCAGAGCAGCAGGAAAACTCTAGGCTGCTTCCTCCCTTGCGCCCCACCTGGGCCATTCTTCCTTGCTCCCTCTTCCCTCCTCTCGCCCCCATTGCTGAAGTGGCCCAAGCAGATGGCCAGTGGAGGGCTGGGGTTTGTACCAGGTGTTTGTCTGTCTCTTTAGACATCCAAGTTTGGCAGAGTCCCTGCTAGGTGCCAAGTGCAAAGCCAACGAAGTAACCAAGCTCAAGCCGGTGTAGGGAAGGACCCGATCCCCTGGATAAGGACTGGCTCTCCTATGGGATGTGGGCACAACCTGCATCAGCACTGACCAGTGGCAATGCTGCCTGGGGCAGATGGGAGCTGGAGGGGTCCCCGATTCCCTAGCCCTGCCCTGATATTAATGCTCTGGAAGGTGCAGGCAGTTGGGTCTCTCCACCCTTGAGCCCCTTCCCCTGCCATTGCTCCTCCTGAAAGATGCCAGTTCAGGATTCCCTTGCCCACAGTCTCTGCATTCCATTGTTCTGTTGTATTCCTGTTTCTCTCTCTTCAGATCTGCGTGTGCCAATGTTGGGACGAGTAGGGAGGGGGTTCTAACTGTGTGGGGCTTTGGTTGGCGGAAGTGTGGGGCAGGGCATTGGGAGGGAAAGGTTTGGAAGATGCAACCCCTGTGAAGACCAGATGTGGAAGCAGAGCTCCCCCCACCCTTCCAGGGGAAATTGAAGATTTCCCCCTAAATAAATGGTTTGAAACCCCTCCCTGCGGTTGGTGGTGCTACTGAGGACCTGCTTCCTGCCTCCTAGGATTTTTGCAGACTGATGGAAAGGTTACCTGTATGGGATGGATCAGGCCAACCCGTTGGCATATCTGGTCCCTTTTCCAGCTTGGATGCCCCTGGATCCCACCCAGCTCTCCCGCTGGAACCTGCATCTGCTGTCATAGACAGGCCCCACCTGTCGTATCTCTTGGAGGATGCCCCTCTTCAGTCCAGCTCAAGGCTGGGGCTTCCCTGGCCCCTTCACCTGGTCTAGGACTTGGAGGAGCTGCATCTTTTCTTGTCTACCTGAAGCCTCCCACGCTTGAGCTGCTGCAGGGCCATGCTGTAGGCGCCTGGGAACAGTGCAGGGATGGTGGGGGGCAAACGTACACCTGCGCCCCCTCCCTCTTTGCAGCACCAGGCCCTCACCAAGCTCCCCTCTGGGTCTGTTTCAGGTGGTGAACGCTGTGAACTGCAGCCTCTTTTCTGCTGTGCGGGAGGATTTCAGCGCCCTGAAGCCCCACCTGTGGGACGCTGTGGACCAGGAGATCTGCCTCTCGGAGTGTGACATCTACAGGTGGGCTCCCAGTGCTGCTCTCGGGCGCCAAGGGGTGGGTGGGTGCTGCTTTGCTAGCAGCCTGCCCTGTGGAACACCCTCCCACCAGATGTCAAGGAAATAAACAACTCCCTGTCTTTTAGAAGGCATCTGAAGGCAGCCCTCTTTAAGGACTGCTTAACGTTTCATGTTTTATTGCATTTTTAATATTCTGTTGGGAGCTGCCCAGGGTGGCTAGGGAAACCCGCCAGATGGGCGGGGTATAAATAACAAATTATTATTATTATTATTATTATTATTATTATTATTATTATCATCATCATCATCATCATCATCATCATCATTATTATTATTATTATTCCGCTTTTTCTGCCAATGTAGCTACAACCCGGACCTGGACTCGGACCCCTTCGGAGAAGAGGGCAGCCTGTGGTCCTTCAACTACTTCTTCTACAACAAGCGGTTGAAGCGGATTGTCTTTTTCACCTGCCGTTCCATCAGGTCAGGGTCCCTGCCAAAGTGGCAGGTTTCGAGGCCTCCCCACCCCCTGCTCCCTGGGTCCCCTTCCTGGTCCAAAGGGCAGCTTGAGGCCTTGGGAGACATAATGTGGTGGGCTTCTCTTTCTGCAGTGGCTCCACATACCCTCACCCCGAAGCGGGAAATGAGCTGAACATGGATCTGAGCGAGGATGATGCGGAGGAGGAGGAGGCGGCCGGCCCCCGCGACGAGGACGGGGCCAGCATTGAGGAGGATAGGTGAGGGGGCTTGGTGTCAGAAGCCCCTGTGTGCCTGCTCCCCCCACTGGAGTTTGCCAGAGCTGGAAAAGGCCTAAGGGTCCCAGCTGGGGCAGCAGCAACCTCTGTGTGGCCTGCAGCTCAGGTGGTGGCCCCTCCTGGGAGGGAGGTGCTGGGTGGGCTTTGCTTCTCCCTGTGGGGTGCTGAGGACCTCCTTTCCTGTCTGCAGGAGACAAGTGATCTGCATGTGACTTCTTGGGCTCTTTTTGCGCCCCCTCTGAGGACGGCTCCTCCAGCGTGTTCCCCCAGACTCGCCCGGCATCGTCGTGTTGCTCTGCCTCTTGGCCCTGTGGATGCTGCCTGGCCAGCTGGTGCCTCCAGACTCCCAAGGATGCTGCCAGCCAGTCCCTTTGCCCGCCTGCAGGCTTTGGCACCCCTGCAGTCCTGGAAACTTTGTCCGGCCCCCAAGAAGCACTTTTCTGTTCCAAGTGGCGTCAGAGCAAATGTCCTCCGTTCATCTGCAGCCGCAGCTGCAGCCACCATGGTGGAGAGACTGCCCCTGTCTGGGTTTGGGGCTGTGCCTCTCTATCCTCAGGACGCTGGACCCTCTCAGACTGACCCTCCCTGGAGATTTGTCCGTCAGTTTCAAGTGTCTGTGGCCCCTTTCTGCTGACTTCCAGATGCTACAACCTGCTAAAGACTGCACAACATGCAGAAGCTGGATTTCCTGAGGATGGCATCTTCCCCTCCCTTGTTTTTGACCGCAAAAGACATTGGTGCCGAGTGTCCTGGACTGGCAGAAGTCGGGGGTTGGGCACCTTGGTGGCTTGGCTGCTCTGCTTTCCCCCAAGGGCTCATAGAGTTTTATTTTTATATTCCAGCCCAAACCTCTGTGCTCATGTCTCCCCCGTCCACCCTCCCTGACCCTTTCCAATGCCAGCCTCCTTCCACCTGAAGCCCACCTCTTCCTCCCTTCAGTCTCCACTCTGTAGCCCAACGGACTCATTTCTGGGTTGGTAGGAGGGAGCGCTTGGTACCTCCTGCTCAAGAGCTGAAGGAACGAACATTGGTGCTGGCAGAGCAGAAGGGGGCTGCTCTCGTGCCCTTGCCATCATACTATGGGGCTGTGAAAGTGCCCCCCTTTCTCTTGCACTGACTTGGATTCCCTCCGGGGGCACAGGGGGTGTCCTGCCGTCTTTTCTGCAGTCTTGTGATCTGATTCCAGAGGGCTATGGCTGTAGGGGCCTCTATCCCTTGGCTTCTCATCTGGGCAAAATCACTCCAGGCCCACCATTTGGAGCAACCTGCCAAGAACAACAGGCCTGGTCCCCTGTTTGCCACCCCCCCAAAAAAAAAAAAGGTTGGCTTGAGGAGTAGCCTGCCTTTGGTCCCCTTGAGGCTTCCCCGCTGCTGCTGCTTCCCGCTGCTTCCCTTGCCCCTGTGCTAGGCAGCAAGTGATTTTGGAGCACCCCTTGGCCTCTTTCCCTTTAGATCCACTGGCTTGTTTGCCATCTCTTGTTTAATTCTGTTGCCTAGCAATTTTATTGTTGCAGTTATAAATGTTTTTCTCCCTGAGACTTGACATCGTTCTGTTTCCTCGAAGGAGCATCCGGCTAGGGGGAGAGGGTGCCAGAGGGAAGGGTCTGCTCTGTGACTGCCCCCCACAGTCCTGTCAGAACTTGTTTGTTCCCGGGAAGCTGTAGCTGTGAGCGCAACAGGTGGGGTGTTGTGCGCTTCTGTGGGTCAGCCTCATCCTTCAGGATTGCTCTTGCATTTCTGGCCCAGCCTCTTTCGCTCTCTTTGGGGCAGGCAAAGAACAACAGAGCAAAATGATTTCTAGAATTCTCTCCCTGTCCCTGGTAAGTCTGCCTTGATATCCCAGTGGTGAATTGTATGTGTGGACAGACAGAGGGTAGTTCTGGAGGGTTGAGAAATGGCACTCTTGCCCCTGAACTGGCCCAACGTCAGGGGTCTGGGTCTGGGCCACAGTGTGGCTCACGGGTTGGGGAGTGGTGACATCATCCACATGCGCCAGTACTCTGAGGCCTCTTCCTCCACCCTGCCAGCAACATGCAAAGGTCAGCCAGTCCTGGCTCACACCTTGGTAGAGGGACGTGGGGCAGTTGTATCTTCACTGAGCCTAGACAGTCAAGCTTTCAATCTAACTGGTTTGAATGTGTGTTTGTGTGTGTGTTATTTATTTAAGACAGTTATATACCATTTAATCAGTAGCATTTCTAAGTGGTGTCTAAAAACCATATAGACGTTGAAATAATAAAAGTATCATAAACCAGAACACTTCCTTAAAATGCCTGCTGGGACAAGAAAGTCTCAACAAGGGGGGTGTCTGTGTCATCTGAAGTTTGCCCCCCTCGCCTCCACTGCATGGGGTTACTGGGGGAGGAGCAGCCTCAGGCCAGAGCTGGAGGCCCTGTCTTCAGGAGGAACCTGCAAGACCACACCCAGGAAGCCAGTGTTTAGAAAAAAGGCAAAGGACCCCTGGCAGTTCAGTCCAGTCGCGAACGACTCTGGGGTTGTGGTGTTCATCTCGCTTTGCAGGCCAAGGGAGCCGGCGTTTGTCCGCAGACAGTTTTTCCGGGTCATGTGGCCAGCATGACTGAGCCACTTCTGGCGAAACCAGAGCAGCAAATGGAAACGGCGTTTACCTTCCCGCTGGAGTGGTACCTATTGATCTACTTGCACTTTGACGTGCTTTTGAACTGCTAGGTTGGCAGGAGCAGGGACAGAGCAAGGGGAGCTCACCCCGTCGCGGGGATTCGAACTGCCGACCTTCTGATCGGCAAGCCCAAGAGGCTCAGTGGTTTAGACCACGGCCATGTTAGCCTGTGCCAAAATTGGATTCTGGCAAAAGACCCTCTGCTTTGGATTGCTTCCGTCCACTGGTGCCAACTGGGTGGGAGAGATGTTGCCAGTGGTGACTCTCAATGTTTTCCATCGGCTTCTTCACTTCTGAAGTTCCTGTTTCTCCACTGACATCTGAGAAGGGGGCAAAGTTGCAGCACTGCAAGCATTTCAGACCAAGTCTGCCTTAATTTGTGGGACAAGGGGGCAGCTCCACCAAGTGCTGGGGGGGGGGGAGTAATCTGGGGGACTGCTTGCTAAGCCTGAGCTTGATTTCAACCTTTATTTATAATATGTTCTCCCCACCTTTCTACATAAATCATTATCAACCAATTAACATTGCCCTCGTCCTCCCGTATGTCTCCTGCCCCAAAACAAATGCAGGCAGGTAAAGAGACAGTGTGTGTAACAAACTCTAGTGCCTGCTGGGCTCTCCAAAAAGCCCTAATCTCCCTCACAGGGTGGTTATGAGGATGAAATGGAGAGGAGAACCACGCAGGCCGCCTTGAGATCCTTGGAAGATAAAGGTGGTGTATAAAGGAAGGAAAATAAAGGACATCTGGTCAGCCACTGTGAGGAAAGGATGCTGGCAATTTTATATTCTTCTGACTCCTTGTGGTAGGGAAGGCTAATGGAATTCAACTGGGCCTGCCTCAGTTTCAGCTGCTGGGTTCAAGTGTCCGTCCTGGTCAGTATTCCCCCTTCCCAACAGAAGTCCCACAATATTCCTTAAAAGTTTGCCCTGGCATGGGGGGGGGGTCACCTGTGGCACCTGAATGCTTCCTGCTCATCATTTTCCTCTTCCTGCTGGTTCCAGGAAGTCACTGGGGACACAGACCATTGGCAGCTGCTTGATCTGGTGCCAGTGCTGTGCGACTCACGGCCCTTAGCCTACGCTTTGTGCTGTTGCCCTGCAAGGGAGAGCTGGCTGGGGTTTCTAGGGTGCCAGCACCCAGGTTTCCAGCAGCAGGCGTTTGGAAGCATTGATTCCTCGCAATGGGGAGTGCAGAGCAGAGCCACCATGGAGGCAGAGCAGAATCACTCGGGCTGGTAGCCATTGGGATCCAGCGCTGAGGGCCTTCTGGCGGTTCCCTCATTGCGAGAAGTGAGGTTACAGGGAGCCAGGCGGAGGGCCTTCTTGGTAGTGGCACCCGCCCTGTGGAAGGCCCTCCCATCAGATGTCAAGGCAATAAACAACTATTTTACTTTTAAAAGAAAACTGAAGGCGGCCCTGTTTAGGGAAGTTTTTAATACTTAATGCTGCATTGTGTTTAACACTCGATTGGGAGCTGCCCAGAGTGGCTGGGGAAACTCAGCAAGATGGGCGGGGTATAAATAATAAATTATTATTATTATTATTATTGGTACCCCTTTGCCTAATTCTCTCTCAAAGCCATCCACCACTGTCTCCTGGAGTAGGGAGTTCCACGGTTTAACTGCGCTGTGTGAAGAAGGACTTTCTGAATCTCCCAACATTCAGCTTTGTGGGATGTCTGCAAGTTCCAGGGTTGTGAGAGGGAGAGGACTTCTCTCTCTCAACTTTCTCCATGAACTTCTGTCGTGTCACCCCTTAATCTTCCTTCCCCAAGACGCTGCAGCTTTTCTTCACAGGCGAGTCTCTCCATCCTCTCCTGCTTCCCTCCTGCTGCCCTTCAAGAACTCATTCTGAAAGGTGGGCACTGAAGGGGGCAGAGCCTGGTTGGGGGGCCACAGCCTGGCTTCCTGCTCCTGGTGCGTTCGTGAGAAGCCGCTCCTCCTCTGCTAACAATACGGAGCCCCCTTTTGAATTGCACCCTCTCCCCAAAGGTGTCCTAGAAGGAAGACCCCTAACTGAACTGAGTCCGGAGGCAGCCTTTCTCCCTCTTCCGGGGCTCTTGAGGAAACTGACCACTTGCTGGGGTCTTGTATTTCTACCATCCATGAACTGGTAGAAGGAGCAAGTGTGATAACTCACAAAAAAACATGCACGAGTTCACAGTCATTTGCACAGAGCATATATACCCCTTTCTAGTTCCCTCCCCTTTCTCCTCCCTCAGGAGTCCTGCCCTGAGTTCCTCTGAGCATGAACAGAAAGCTCCTATGTTGGGACTATTGTGGACTCTTGGCGACCCTTCCCAGGAAAAGGGGAATGAAAGCGTTTCAGCATGTCCAAAGGTCTTGCAACTAGAATGAGATAAGATTCAGTTCTCAGGCCTGCTTTGAACAGAGCCTATGCATTAGCTTTTTGAAGCCTTCTGGTGCTGATAAAAGAATAACCTTTGGCCTTTGGAACAGCATCTTGTGAGAATCCACAGAAAAGCCGTAGCTGTGGATTTTAGGAGACAGTTTTGAGGCCTGGGGTGATTTCACAGACAGTTTTGAGGCCTGGGGTGATTTCACAGACAGGATTTGGGTATCCTGTCCCTTCAGACACCCAATATATAAGTGAATAAATAACTGGGCCAACATGCAAGTGCGGACAGGCAGGGACCTCTGTTCCCTCCTGAGGACCGGCTGGCATCTCATTGCGCCCCCTCTGGGCGTGCCAAGCCCAGCGCCCTGCCCCGAGGGCTCCCTGCGCCCGTTTCCTGCCCCGGGACCAGGCCCGGCCTGCCCTGCCAGTCAACAGAACGCCTGTCTCCATGGCAACGTGGCTGGCAGGTCCAGGCTCCCGCAGGCCCCAGGTAAATGCTGCCAGCTGGCAGGTGGGCAGTGTGATGCCCCAGGAGCCAAAGGAGACGAGGGGAGGCCCTCCTGCTGCTGCCGCCCCCCAGGGATGGGGCTTGGCTCCCCTGGAGGTGCCAGCTCCTCCTCCCAGGCCCTGATCCTGTGCCCTTCCTGGAGGCAGCCTGAGCTGTGGCCTGGGAGGGCCTCAGGCGCACCACCCCCCCAGCCTGAAATGCGTGCAGGGGGGCAGCCTGCCCTTTGTGAGGGCCTCCTGGGAGAAATGGGGCTGTCACTCTGGAAGAAAGTGGAGTGTCAGGTGTTTGGGCCTGAGCTCCAGAGGGTGGTCCTCCAGAGGGGCACCCGCACTTTTTTAGGGGGGAGAAGCTGTGTAAGAAATGGGTGCTATAGCTTTTCACTAAGATCTGTGTGTGTGTTTCCTTGGGGTCTTCTGATGATACACTGGCCTGCATTTTGTGGATTTGCATTTAGCAGGTCATTGTTATTCTGAGCGGATGGAAAGCGCATCTCGTACACTGAACAATTGATCAGGCTGGTTTTTACGTTGCCTTTAAACATTTGCATTTCATCATCTAACTTGCCCTGGAAAGATTCTGTCTGATGTTAGGATCGATTTTGATATCTTATTAAGAAACATGCATCTCTTTTACCTCGCCTGGCCTTTGCCTGCTGAGACATAGCTGTCAACGTTTTCCTTTTTTTAAGGGAAATTCCCTTATTCCAAATAGGATTCCTCGTAAGAAAAGAGAAAAGTTGACAGCTATGTGCTGAGATAGGACGCTCTCTAGTTGTGATTGTAATTGGTTTTAAACTGTTTTTAATACTGATTTTTAAATGGTTGCAACCTTCCCTGGGACCTTATGGTGAAGGGAGGGTAAGAAATAATAATAATAAATTGCCACCACCATCACCATCGGGACAAAACTCATGGTGACTTTATGGTTTGTTAAAGAATCCATGGTTTAGGTTGATGTGCGATGAGACCTAGGATGGGTGGCTTCCTTGGGTGGCTCTCACTGGATCTTCTCCCCAATTCCCTATGACATGCCTACTGTTGTGGGGAATACTGAGCTGGATGTACATATGACGGTACAGTACCTCCAATAAATATGGACTATAATTTGCAATTCTGCCTTGTCGCTTCCAACAGATGAGCTGAAAACCCTCTGCATTTCTACAGAAACACTCTCATGGTTAATGGTTACCCAGGGTGGCTGGGCTTTTAATAACATCATTATTAAAAATATATATATTATTGCTACTTTTCCAGGTTCCAGTGCGGACCCCGTGCCTTGAAAGCTGGTTCCAAGTCCAGCCTAGCAGCTTCTAAGAAGGCGTTTGGTTCCCTTTGCCCTTCAGCATCCTCCGTGTGGATCAGCTGCTCTGTTCACCCCTCATACGAGGAGTCTGCTGTCCAGAGCAAGGCAGAACTTACAGGGATGATGGAGGCGGAACGCAGAAGCTGTAAGCAGGGTTGCATCGGGGTGGAGGTGGTGTTTATAGCAGCCCTGGGGGGTCCAGACCCTGCCCCTGGGTGTGTTCACCAGCCTCATCATGCTGCTGAGCGAAGCCAGGAGTGGTCCCTGAGGGGTGATGCTCTCAGGGGCTTGTGTGGGGAGGGAGAGACCCAGAGACAAATAGGTACAAATGAGTAAGTAAAGGGACCCCTGACCATTATGTCCAGTTGTGGCTGACTCCGGGGTTGCGGCACTCATCTTGCTTTATTGGCCGAGGGAGCCGGCGTACAGCTTCCGGGTCATGTGGCCAGCAGGACTAAGCCACTTCTGGCGAACCAGAGCAGCGCACGGAAACGCCGTTTACCTTCCCGCCAGAGCGGTACCTATTTATCTACTTGCACTTTGACGTGCTTTCGAACTGCTAGGTGGGCAGGAGCAGGGACCAAGCAATGGGAGCTCACCATGTCACAGGGATTTGAACCGCCGACCTTCTGATCAGCAAGTCCTAGGCTCTGTGGTTTAACCCTCAGCGTCCCCCGCGTCCCCCTGTACAAATGAGTACCTCCTGTAAAAAGGGGAAAACGGAACAGCACCTCACAGGGGTGTGGAGGGAACCGACGGGTCACTTGTGAGTGACATCATTATCAGCTCCCACCTTCCTCCAACAGCCACTCGCGGAGAGCGAAAGAAGCCCCTGCGCCTGTCCTTAGAGCCCTTTGAAAATACGAAGGAGGTGGAAGCGGAGGAGGAAAAGCAGAATAAGCCACAGCCGGTACCCAAGCCTCAGCCAAGCAGGGCGTACCTGCACTGGATCAAACTCCAGAAACGCCTCCGCCGCGCTCTGGACCTGGTACATTTCTTGGGGGAGAAGCCGGTCTGGCCAGGGGGATCCAGGTGTGGCAGCTGTGTCTCAGTGAAATCCCCAGCACCTGGGGATCAGGAGAGGAGAGGTGCCAGGGCACCAGCAGCTCGGACCTGCTCAGAAAACGGCACCATGCACCTGTCTCAAGTATCCTGCTGCTTCAGGTGTCCCAGAGATGTTTCCTGCCATTGCAAACAGGCTTTTGGAGGGGCTCACATGAACCCTCTTGCAGAAGGGAACATCCAGTGCCTTGAATGGTTATCCATTGGTACCTTATTCCTCTCTTCCTGCTCCCTGCAAATGTGCTCTGAATATCAGGGGCCAACAAGATGCCTGGGTGAGCCCTCGAGAAAGACCCAGGTCCTTCAGGGCTCTCCTCTCCTCACCTGGGATTCCTGGCACCTGGCCTTCAGAGGCATTTTCTGCCTCCAACAGGTGGCAGTAAAACACAGCTGTTGAAGCGAGCAGCTTTTCCTCTCCTTTTACTCCATGAATGTGGCACATATCCTTTTAAAGAAATCTAAGTAGGTCAGTGTTTCCCAACCGGTGTTCCGCGGCACACTAGTGTGCCGCGAGATGTTGCCTGGTGTGCCGTGGGAGGGAGGCGGGCGTGTCGGGCGGCGAGAGGCGGGGCAGCGAGGAGAGGCCGCCCAGCGCGGGGCTCTCGCCGTCTGCCTGCCTGGCTGCCTGCGTGGCGCTGACGTCACGGGGCTGTAACGTGCCCCACATAGGCACACGTGGGGCGGCGAGCGAGCTCCCTCCCACATCCTATCGCCGCTCGCTTCGGCCGGCCTACTGGGCTGTCGCAGGCGGAAGGCCTGCGCATGCGCGAGGTTTTCGCGCCTTCGGGATTGCCTTCACGCCTTCCTCCTCCCGGGTCCTTGAGAGCGCGGGAAGCAGCAGCGCGAGACCGGCGTTGAGCCTGGTAGGTATTGCGCTTGCCAAGGCAGTCATTTGGGAAATGAAAACTTGCAAAGCAAGCAACCAGTTCAATCTGAAGTACGTGTATGCTTAATATCCTGTATCTGAAACCTGTTCTGCCCCCTCCCCCACACTTGGTGCCATTTTCATCTACACATGCAGCAGAGTAAGTTGACCCAGAATAGTACCAATTCAGATGGCAGATGGGAGAATGACAGTGCTGAATGCTTTCCCATGTAGAACAGTCCCTGCAAATAAAAACCTAGCATATTTGGAAGAGGGATGCTAGCCTAACCATTACCTTCTATGCTGTTACTATTTTTTTATTTATTTTTACATAAGTAAAAAGTGACCTTTCCCCATCTGGCATGGTGGTGTGCCTCGAGATTTTTTTCATGAAACAAGTGTGCCTTTGCCCAAAAAAGGTTGGGAAACACTGAAGTAGGTGACCATGACCATGAAAGAGAACGTCAGGGCCAAGCCCTGTTGGTTGTCCTGAACTCCTCTGCCTCCCATTCTGAGCCCCCCCCCCCCCCGCAGAAGGAGACAATATTTGCCGCTCCCTTTGCTTTAACCTGTTTTGTTCTGCCATCAGGGTGTTCCCCATCAAGGCCTCCTGCTCCCCAAGAGCAGCTCTCCAAGATCCCTGGGACCTCACAGCTATAGTCAGTGGCGTAGCTAACCGCTCGGGTGCCGGGTGCGGGGGCATGTCCTGCAGCTTGGGGGGAGGGGTGATCTGCGCCCATGGGGGGGGTCAAGCCTCTCTGATGCTTGGAGCCTCTATTATTATTAGATTTTATTAGATTTTATTTATACCCCGCCCTCCCCAGCCAAGACCGGGCTCAGGGCGGCTAACACCGGTATAAAAACAATTGATTGAAATACAGCTTAAAAACAAGATTAAAATACAACATTAAAATGCTGCCTCATTTCAGTAGGAACGCAAATCAAAAACTTTTTGGGGATGAAAATGTCAAGTCTTCACCAAGGCTAACTATCCAGACTGGTCCTACGTGGGCCAGAAAAAAGCCAGGGAAGTCCCCAAATAGGAGTTCCATCACAGAAGGAGAAAGGGAAAAGGAAAGAGGGGGAGGGGATCAAGTTGATTCCAAGCCAAAGGCCAGGCAGAACAACTCCGCCTTACAGGCCCTGCGGAAAGAAATCAGATCCTGCAGGGCCCTGGTCTCATGAGACAGAGCGTTCCACCAGGCCAGAGCCATCACTGAAAAGGCCCTGTCTCTGGTTGAGGCTAATTTGACTTCCTTAGGGCCTCTAGGGTGTTGTTATTTATGGACCTTAAGGTCCTCCGTGGGGCATACCGGGAGAGGTGGTCCCATAGATATGAGGATCTTCCACCTCCCCCTCAGCTGTAGGGCAGGGAGAGGCAGTAGGCAGACACAAGTCCCATGCTGTTACAGGCAGAGTGGAACCTGCAGCACCTAAGCCACCACATCACTCCTAAAAAGTTTTGTGAGCCCAATTTTTTTTTAAATAAAAAAATTCCTTCCAGTAGCACCTTAAAGACGAACTAAGTTAGTTCTTGGTATGAGCTTTCGTGTGCATGCACAATTCTTCAGATACACTGAAACAGAAGTTGCCAGATCCTTCTATATAGTGAGAAGGTGGGGAGGGGTATTACTCAGAAGGGTGGTGGGAATGGGAGATTGGCAGATAGCTGAGATGAGCCTGTTGACGACTCTTAACGACTGCAATAGGTCTTACAGGAAAAGACAAGGGGTGAGAAGGTGAGAAATGGCTTAGTCATGTATAATGGGATAAGAATCCAGTGTCTTTGTTCAAACCAGGTCTCTCCATGGTTTTAAGTTTGGTAATGAGTTGCAATTCAGCAGCTTCTCTTTCCAGTCTATTTCTGAAATTCCTTTGTAGTAAAACAGCTACTTTGAGATCTTGTATAGAATGTCCTGGGAGATTGAAGTGTTCTCCTACTGGTTTCTCTGTTTTGTGATTCTTGATGTCAGATTTATGTCCATTTATTCTTTGGCGTAAGGTTTGGCCTGTTTGTCCAATATAGAGAGCTGAAGGACACTGTTGGCATTTGATGGCATACACAATGTTAGACGATGAGCAATTAAATAGTCCGGATGTCAGGGCCTCAGGAACAGAGGCACAGGGGAAAGAGGAAATGGAGAGCGAAGGGGAAGAATCGGAGGGCAGCGTAGGGGAGTATGACAGTGGCCCGAGAGATTCCATGAGCTTCTCCAGCGAATCAGAAGATTCCCAGAAGGAGGCGCCGATGGTCAGGGCAAGGGAGGCCAGCGGGGACTCCCAAAGCAGCAGCTGGAGATCAGGACCAGCTTCCCCACCAGAGCGTAGTGGGGGGGGAGAGTCCCAGGTGTCAGGGCCAGCGTCTCCTCCAGCAGGGAGAGAAGATGAGTCGAGACTGACCACGCCTCTATCGGAGAGTGGGGGAACGGAGGGGAGGTCAGGTCCAGCTAGCCTCCCCGAAGGGGGAAGCAGTGACAGGAGCAGTGTAACGGTCAGGAGGAAGGTTGCCGGCTGGGCGCGCGCGCCAAGTTCGAATGTACAGGCGCGTGGGACAGCAGAAAACCCGGACCGGGAACCAGGTCCTAAAGCCCGCCGGAGGCAGGGGGAAGACTCAGGGGACTCAGCGTCAGAAGAGTCTAGGAAGGGCGAGACCCCAGCTGACAGGCGGACCCAGAGGAGGAAAGAGCAGAGGAAGAGGTGGAGCAAGGCTAGAGTCTTAAACTGGTGTCTGGGGGGAGGAGACTCAGACGGAGCTTCAGCGGTCTAGAGTTTCAGACGTAGAGCTGCGTGCTACTGATGTGAAAGCAAAACTGAACTTCAATAAAGACTTTTGTATATAACAACGAACTGGCGTTGGTCCTTTGTGAGCTGGGACCTTGGGCAGCTCTGACACCCGAGATGGTATGTGTGATGTTGTTGGGTCCAGTAATGGTGTTGTCCAGGTGTATGTGGCAGCAAAGTTGGCATCTGGGTTTATTGCAGGCTCTGGTGCCAGTGTCTGTCTTAAGGCTGGTTGTAGTATTATTGTGGGTTAGGAGTTGTTTAAGATTGGGTGGCTGTCTGTAGGCAATGAAAGGTCTTCCTCCCAGAGCTTGAGAAAGAGAATTGTCATTGTCCAGGAGAGGTTGTAGATCTCTGATGATGCGTTGTACTGTTTTAACTTGGGAGCTGTATGTGATGACTAGAGGTGTTCTGTTATTTTCTTTTTTGGGTCTGTCTTGCAGCAAGTTCTCTCTGGGTATCAGTCTGGCTCTGTTGATCTGTTGTCTAACTTCATCTGCTGGGTATTTTAGTTCTGAAAAGGTTTGCTGTAGATCTCTTAGGTGAGAGTCTCTGTAGAATTGGAACAGATGCGGCTGTAACGTAGTGCCTGGCTATATACAATGGACTGTTTGGTATGTTTGGGATGGTAGCTAGAGGCATGTAGATATGTTTGTCGGTCAGTTGGTTTACGGTATAAGGTGGTGTCTATGCGCCCATCCTGTATTTTTATAGTAGTGTCCAAAAAATGTATTTCTTGCATAGATTGATTCATTGTAAGGTTGATTGTGGGGTGAAAATCACTGAATTTCTGGTGAAAGGTGTCCAGGATCTGTTGACCCTGTGTCCAGATGATAAAAATATCGTCAATTTTTTAAAATTCATTTTGTCACCCCCCCTCAGTGATGACACCCAGGGCTGGCCACACACCCCTTCCTCTGCCACTGGCCTGAGCCCCTGGTGCCCATAGGGGTCTCTGCCCATGTCCAAGGAATGGGCAGCTCCCATGAAGCTTCCAGAAAAGGAATCATAACATGGTTGAGTTGGAAGGGACCCGAGGCTCACGCAGGCGTGGAATAAGTGTGCGCAGAGAGATGCTCTTGCTGGTGGTGGGGCCAACGCTGCCTGTCCTTCGTCTTCCTCTTGCAGATGAAGAAGGAGGACTTGAAGCCCATCCACCTGAGCCACGGCCTGCAGCACCTGAGTCGCTCAGCCTTGGGCAGCCCCGTGCGGTGCGTGGCGCATGATGCGCACGGGAATCGCTTTGTGGTGCTCGACTCGGAGAACAAGCTGCACTTCTTGAAGGAAGAGGGCTCCTGCAAGAGCTGCCTGAGGGCCCCTGCCCCCATGGCGGGACTCCTGCACGCCTCCCTGGTCAACCACTTTGTGGCTTGGGACGAGGGCGGCCTCCAGGTCCTGGACTCCGGCTTCCAGCTGCTCTCCCAGGCCCGCTCCGCCATGCCCATCCGATGCGGGATCTACAGCGAGAACCTGAACCGGATCGTGACCGCGGGGGACGGGAACCTGACCATCTGGGACTTCCGCTACGGCTGCCGGAGCCTGCAATGCCGCGTCGTCCTGAGCGAGGGCCTGGGGCCCGGAGACGTCTTCTCCCACATCGCCCTGGACACCAGCAGCTTGCAGCCCCAGCGCTGCTTCACCTCCAGCACGACGGGCGCTGCTGCCTGGGATATCTCCAATGGGAAACTCCTCTCTTTCAAGAAGGAGCTCCACAACAGGTGAGGCTCCTCTCAGGCCCTGCAGAGAACCGGCCTCTCAGCAAGGAGAGAGGCCCCCACTGGGAACGGGATGCCCCCATGGAAAGATGGGCTTTCAGTGCTGCTCTCTTGGGGGCAGGTTCCTTCTTGTTCCATCTTGGACTATTTAAGGCAGCGGTTCCCAAACCTTTCTGGTCTGCCACCCACGTGGTTCCGTTAATTCATTTCCAGTGGCCCCCACACCCTACTTTATAAAAAGCATCATTCGGAGCAATGGCTTGCACAACCCACTAAGGGAGATAATTATTGCAGATATTAATATTGTGCAGCTTGAAGCAATCGGATGCATAAAAACTGAACCCTATTAGAATACAAATTGTCTGGACCCATAGATTCAAAGCTTCACTAACTGGAACTTCTTCAAAAACAGGTACAAAACAATGGTACCTCCAGAAAGTGTATGCATATTCAAGCACAGCTTCTTCTTCTTAAATATATAACATAATTACAATCTGCAAAAATCAAAGCTACCGGTATGTTTATTCCATAGCTTGCTTACGTGAGCCTGGATCCAGCCTAAGTCTATACAGCTCCCAGAGAGGGTAATTTACACCTCCTTCTCCCGCTGTGCCTGAGAACAAAGAGCCAAAAGGCAACTCCCTTTCAAAATGGCAAATTTGCAATTGAATACCTTAATCATGTAACCTAAGGTTAAACACTCACCTGGAAGAGCAGAGAACATCATCAGTCAATCATTAACGCACTTAGAGAGCTTCAGAATGGCCCAGTGGAATTTTCCACTGCGCACCACCCAGGCTGCGGCTAGTTTGACCCCCACTCCACCCCCATGACTGAGAAGCACCTCCACTTGACCTCCTGTGGCCCCAGCGTTATTTGTTTTTATGATTTCTTAAATGTGTTAGTTACTTTATCTTGCCCAAGGCAACCCAAAGCAACTTGAGGAGGCATTTATCCAAGGAAGCCAATGGGAAGTAGATCCCGAAGAGACGGGAGAGAGAGAGAAAATGTCTCTTCGCGCACAAAGCACAACATCCAGAATTCTCTCCCACAAGTTGTGAGGTGGTGACTGAACCCTGGGGCTCTGAAAAGGGGGGCAGTTCTTGGTTTGTGTCCTGCCGCTAATACCCCAGAGCCTCCTGACTGAGCTGCTTTGGGCATTGGAGGGCTGGTCTGCATGGTCCATGGAAACACAAGATCATAGAGTGGTAGAGTTGTAAGGGATCCTGGAGACCATGCAGTCCAAGAAGGACCTGATGTAACCCGGGCTGCTCTTCTTCGTCTTCTCTCCCAGGGTGATCACAGACCTCACCTACTGCGAAGTGATCGGCTGTGCCATCACGGCCTCACGGGACACAACCATCAAGGTCTGGGACAAGAACTGGCACATTCAGATGGTCTTTGTGGGCCACACGGGTGAGCGTGGGTGCGTCACTCTCAGCCAGGATGCGGAGAGAAGGGCAACTGAAGAATCCCCCCCCCCCAGCCGCTAGGAAGGCCTTTGGCAAGAGACCAACGCCTCTTTCCCCCTTAGGCTGGGACACACTCACATTCGCAGCACCTCTGGCTGCTGCCTCCTTCGCAGGAGTGGCATGTCCAAGAGGGGTGCCTCATCGTCATGGGGGCAGCCCTGGCTGCAATGGCCACTCTTTCCTCCTACAGGATAGTGTGACGGCCAGAAAGCCAATGGGGGAGTTTTTCCCAACATGAAAATACAACGATGGGAGGCTGAACCTGTTGAATTTCTGCCTAGCACGCAGCTGCTAAAAGGCATAAGGGTGCCTAGTGGTTGTTGATGTTGAATGTCTCTAGGTCTTTGATAAGGTCTGCTGAGCCACCGTTGGACGTTTGAATATCTATCCTGGCCAAAACATCTAGCTATATGAATTAGTACTGGGTTGTAAGGAGAACAAAGAGCTCAAAGCAGGGCCAGGTGGAGCCTTTTCTCCTTCCTGCAGCTATTATTATTATTATTATTATTATTATTATTAATTATTTATACCCGCCCATCTGGCTGGGTTTCCCCAGCCACTCTGGGCGGCTTCCAACAAAATATTAAAATGCAGTGGTACCTTGGGTTACATACACTTCAGGTTATGTATGCTTCAGGTTACAGACTCTGCTAACCCAGAAATATTACCTCAGGTTAAGAACTTTGCTTCAGACTAAGAACAGAAATCGTGCTCCGGCAGCGCTACGGCAGTGAGAGGCCCCATTAGCTAAAGTGGTGCTTCAGGTTAAGAACAGTTTTAGGTTAAGAACGGACCTCCGGAACGAGTTAAGTTCTGAACCCGAGGTACCACCGTACGGTAGTCTATTAAACATTAAAAGCTTCCCTAAACATGGCTACCTTCAGATGTCTTCTAAAAGTCTGGTAGTTGTTCTTCTCTTTGACATCTGGTGGGAGGGAGTTCCACAGGGCGGGTGCCACTACTGAGAAGGCCCTCTGCCTGCTTCCCTATAACTTGGCTTCTCACAGTGAGCTCTTCTGAAGATGCGTGAAGGCATCGATCCACTCCTGTCTCCATCCCCACGTGGCTGTGACTGGCTCTGGCCCCCTTTGAGCTTCTTGTGCCCCCCCCCACCTTGTGCCCCCAGGTCCGGTCGTTGCTGTGACCATCTACCCTCAGAGGCCACTCATCTTCTCCGCCTCCCAGGACGGCACCATCCGCACCTGGAACCTCAACACCATTGACCAGGTGGACCAGGTCCATTTGTCGGAGCCCGTGGAGACCCTGAAGGCTGTGACCCTTTCTCACGTCGTCTCCGTCTCCGGCTCGTCCCTGACCCTCTGGAAGATCAACAAGCTCTACTCGCTGTACACGCCCGTGGGCTGCCCCGTCCGGCGCATCAGCTGCGTCAACCTGGAGGCCCTGGGCAGCTTCCCTGTCCGCGCCCTCTACGTCTGCCAGGACTCCACCGTGCGGATGGTGGATGCTCAGAGCGGAGTCATCATCGCCATCCTCTTCCTGGACAGCCCCCGCCAGGGCCTGGACGTGGCGTACTGCCTGCCCCGGGAGACCCTCTTTGTGCTGATGGAGGATGGGGCCGTGCTGTGGGTCAACAGCGCCCAGGACCCCATGCAGGTCAAGAAGAGCCTTCCGGGCCACACCTGGGCGTCTGCCCCCTGCTGCCTCCTGGTCTACAGCCACGTGCTGGACCCGGAGAAGGCCTATTCCCAGTGGCTGGATGTGGTGGATTGCAAGGGCTACAAGAAGCAGTGGCTGAAACACCCAGATAAAAACAGGTAAAGCGGGTGAAATGGACGGGGCGGGACTCGAGAGAAGCCCTTCTCTTTTTTCCCCAAAATTTTTTTATTGGTTTTCACATTATAAACAAACAAACATAAATCATAGCCTTATTTAAAATTACACTTATTAACATTGTTAAGTGACTTCCTCGCTTCCCCTTGGTTGGATTTCATTGCATATCCTTTTAACGGTTTTCCAAATCACAGTTCTTATAAAATTTAACTTAAACATTAACATCCTTAAATCTTCACATTATGAAATGAAACATATTAATTCATCACTTAACATAAATAAAATCCTAAGACAATTAAGTATCTGCAAGCTGTTTTCAGTTAATTTAACTTAACATATTTATCTAAGTAATCATTAAATTTAATCCACTCTTCCTGATACTCCTCCTCCTTCTGGTCACGGACTCTTCTAGTTAGGTCAGCTAGCTCCAAAAAATCCATCATCTTCATCTGCCATTCTTCTATCATTGGTAATTCTTGGGTTTTCCACTTTTTAGCTAACAAAATACGAGCAGCAGTTGTGGCATACTAAAATAATCTAGTTACAGATAGGTAGCCGTGTTGGTCTGCCATAGTAAAAAAAAAAATATTCCTTCCAGTAGCACCTTAAAGACCAACTAAGTTAGTTCTTGGTATGAGCTTTCGTGTGCATGCACACTTCTTCAGATACACTGAAACAGAAGTTGCCAGATCCTTCTATATAGAGAGAAGGTGGGGAGGGGTATTACTCAGAAGGGTGGTGGGAATGGGAGATTGGCAGATAGCTGAGATGAGCCTGTTGACGACTCTTAACGACTGCAATAGGTCTTACAGGAAAAGGCAAGGGGTGAATGGCTTACATGACTAGGCCATTTCTCACCTTCTCACCCCTTGCCTTTTCCTGTAAGACCTATTGCAGTCGTTAAGAGTCGTCAACAGGCTCATCTCAGCTATCTGCCAATCTCCCATTCCCACCACCCTTCTGAGTAATACCCCTCCCCACCTTCTCACTATATAGAAGGATCTGGCAACTTCTGTTTCAGTGTATCTGAAGAAGTGTGCATGCACACGAAAGCTCATACCAAGAACTAACTTAGTTGGTCTTTAAGGTGCTACTGGAAGGAATATTTTTATTTAAAATAATCTAACATCTTTTGAGAGAAGAAGCCCCTCTCCCCTCCTTCATTGCCAGGGCTGCCAGTGGGTCTTACTCTCCGGTAGGAGCTGCTGCCACCCTCCTTCCCAACGACTCCTTCATCCTGCCTGGGGTGCAGCAAAGCACCCAAAACGTTCCCTTATGAGTTAATTTGGCATGTAAAGGCAGCTCACACTCTCGTCTGCAGACCCTCAGAAGAGCCTGCGGGATCAATAATAATAATAATAACAATAATAATAATTTATTTATACTCCACCCAGCCACTCTGGGTGGTTTCCCCAGCCACTCTGGGCAGCTTCCAGCAAAACATTAAAATACAATAATTTATCAGATATTAAAAGCTTCCCTTTCAACTCCATTCCTAAACTCCCAGTAGCAGGAGCTCCAGGCGCCCCGGCACATGGGATGCTGAAAACCAGAGTCTGCCCTGCCTAGCAGTGGCCAGGCTCCCCGCTCTGCCGGAAGGGCCAAGGCACCTGGGATCTCCTCCTGACACACAGCAGACCACAACAGACACGGCTTCTCCATGTGCCTTGAATCCTGTGCTTTGCATTCCCCATGTCTGCCTGCCTTTTCCTCCACCCCTGCTAGTTTTTTATTTATTGATACTGTATTTTTTATTAATATTTTAACAATAAGAACACCAAACATCACATTTCAAAAGCAGGAGCTGTAGAACACCAAAACTATATTTCCCCATTAGAAACACGCACAATCACTGTTTTGGTGTTGAGTCAACATATAAAATCATAATAGAATATGACAAACTAATCAAACTACAAGTAATATCTATACCAAGTCATGATATACATAAAAAAATGAAATGAAATATCATGCAAAGTCTTAAAATAAATAATGCTTTGAGGCGGCTTGAAGTGAGAAGAAGAATGAAACCTTAGACTATTCATAGAACTAAAGAAGTGCTAAGTGGCAGAAAGATGTTATTTTTAATAATAATAATAATAATAATAATAATAATAATAATAATAATATCTTTATTGTCATTGCCCCCTTCGAGGACAATGAAATTACTTGACTGCTCCATAAAAACACTAATTAAACAATACAGTATAATACAGCAAGGGAGATTAGATGACTTTCAAAGTCCGGGCTTCCCATTCAGGGCCGAGATCGCTCTGGAGAAGAAGCTGTTCTTAAGACGACTCGTTCTTGTCCTCATCGACCTGTATCTCCGTCCCGACAGCAAGAGCTCGAAGAGACAGTGACCAGGGTGCGATGGATCTTTTACTATGTCCAGCACCTTCCTATGGCACCTTGTGGCATAAATCTGCTCTAAGGTGGAGAGTGGGCAGCCAACAATGCTCTCTGCTGCCTTAACAACTCTGCACAACCCCAACCTGTCCTGGGCAGTACAGCTTCCGTACCACACACATAAGCCATAAGTGAGCACGCTCTCAATGGCACAGTGATAGAAGGCAAGCAGCAGTTTTCTCCAGGTGAGCCAGGTTCACCCAAGAACCTGGGCGGGGAGAGGGGGGTTAGGAAATGATGCCAAGCACACAGTTCAAAGTGCTGGTGCAAGAAGATGACTAGGTTTGGCTATACTCACAAAATCTATAAAGTCAACCCAAGTTGCAGCAAAATTCTCTTTTTGAATTTGACTTTTCATAGAATCATAGAATCATAGAATCATAGAATCATAGAGTTGGAAGAGACCACAAGGGCCATCGAGTCCAACCCCCTGCCAAGCAGGAAACACCATCAGAGCACTCCTGACATATGGTTGTCAAGCCTCTGCTTAAAGACCTCCAAAGTAGGAGACTCCACCACACTCCTTGGCAGCAAATTCCACTGTCGAACAGCTCTTACTGTCAGGAAGTTCTTCCGAATGTTTAGGTGGAATCTTCTTTCTTGTAGTTTGGATCCATTGCTCCGTGTCCGCTTCTCTGGAGCAGCAGAAAACAACCTTTCTCCCTCCTCTATGTGACATCCTTTTATATATTTGAACATGGCTATCATATCACCCCTTAACCTCCTCTTCTCCAGGCTAAACATGCCCAGCTCCCTTAGCCGTTCCTCATAAGGCATCGTTTCCAGGCCTTTGACCATTTTGGTTGCCCTCCTCTGGACACGTTCCAGTTTGTCAGTGTCCTTCTTGAATTGTGGTGCCCAGAACTGGACACAGTACTCCAGGTGTGGTCTGACCAGAGCAGAATACAGTGGCACTATTACTTCCCTTGATCTAGATGCTATACTCCTATTGATGCAGCCCAGAATTGCATTGGCTTTTTTAGCTGCCGCGTCACACTGTTGGCTCATGTCAAGTTTGTGGTCAACCAAGACTCCTAGATCCTTTTCACATGTACTGCTCTCAAGCCAGGTGTCACCCATCTTGTATTTGTGCCTCTCATTTTTTTTGCCCAAGTGCAATACTTTACATTTCTCCCTGTTAAAATTCATCTTGTTTGTTTTGGCCCAGTTCTCTAATCTGTCAAGGTCGTTTTGAAGTGTGATCCTGTCCTCTGGGGTGTTAGCCACCCCTCCCAGTTTGGTGTCATCTGCAAATTTGATCAGGATGCCCTTGAGTCCATCATCCAAGTCGTTGATAAAGATGTTGAATAAGACCGGGCTCAAGACAGAACCCTGTGGCACCCCACTAGTCACTCTTCTCCAGGATGAAGAGGAACCATTGATGAGCACCCTTTGGGTTCGGTCAGTCAGCCAGTTACAAATCCACTGAGTGGTAGCATAGTCAAGACCGCATTTTACCAGCTTCTTTACAAGAATATCATGGGGCACCTTGTCAAATGCCTTGCTGAAATCAAGGTAGGCTACATCCACTGCGTTCCCTTCATCTACCAGGCTTGTAATTCTGTCAAAAAACGAGATCAGGTTAGTCTGACATGACTTATTTTTCAGAAATCCATGCTGACTATTGGTGATCACAGCATTCCTTTCTAGGTGCTCACAGACTGTTTGCTTAATGATCTGCTCCAGAATCTTCCCTGCTATTGATGTCAGACTGACTGGGCTTTTCCTTCCCCCGACCCCAGAAGCTGCCATTCCATCGTGCATATCTGTCTGAACATACTTATCAAAGGACGCTTCTCTTCCCCTCCCCCCCCCCAGGTTCCTGCTAATTTTGGGGCACAAAACGGGCTTCCTGACCGTGGTGGAGTGGTTTCTGACCCGAGACCGGTACAAGGTGGAGGCTCACGGCTCCCAAGCGGTCACAGCCTTGGCTGAATACCCCACGCAGATGTGTCTCATTTCGGCAGGTGAGTCCTCTGGTTAGGCATACCCAAATATCAGGGGGGTGCAGAGGGTGATCTTCACTCTCCATGCATCCTGCCCCCCCAGGCAAAAAGTGCTGCCCAGCAGTAATACGGGGAGGAGCTCAGACCCCCGACCCACAAATATTGAGGGGGATGAAGCCCCTTCTGCCCTCTATAGTTGGTGTCTCCAAAGGTCAGAGAAGATCTTTTGGTAGTCCAGCTCTGGAGCTCCCTCCCCCAGGAGACCCTGACCAACTTGGATGGCTTTAAAAGAGGATGAGGTAAATTCATAGAAGCCCCTGGATGTGTATTTTGCTCTAGGAGACTTAGTTTGGTCAGAATCGAATCTACCCTTCTAGAGTTAATGCTAAATACATCACTTCTGGTCAATGAGCCACCAGAGCTGCCAGAGGGCCGTGAAAATTTGTGTCTGGGGCTTTTTAGACTCGCCTGCCCATCATAGTTGTCAACATTTCCCTTTTTTAAAGGGAAATTCCCTTATTCAAATAGGATTCCTCGCAAGAAAAGGGAAAAGTTGACAGCTGTGCTGCCCATACGCTCTCTGAAACCCAGGGGGCACCTTGGTTGCCAGATGTGAAATATCACATTTACTCAAGTGTAATGCTCACCTTTTACATCGTGAATATTAGGGTGCGCATTGGATTTGATGGCGCATTTACAATCGCCAGCAAATCCTTTTTTGGTTTCAAGGTTTTGAAAATTGAGGTGCGCATTAAATTTGACGGCGCATTAGATTCTCGTAAATATGCTATATTGGCAATGTTTTCAGCTCTCCTGCCCCACTGCAAGGATGGTACAGTTTGCAGCCTAAACGTCTCAATGATTTGTGCCCTTCAGTAGTACTTAGAGAGAGACAGGGGCCAGGAATTTAGCAGTTCAGAGGTTGATATAAATACAGGGATGCAAGAATCAAAGCATTCATTGACACCCCCTATTTTTGGGGACTCAGATGTAAGAAAAGGGCGGGAGATGTATCCGTGTATAGGTAAAGGTAAAGGTACCACTGACCATCAGGTCCAGTCGTGACTGACTCTGGGGTTGCGCGCTCATCTCGTCAAGAGGCCGGGAGCCGGTGCTTGTCCGCAGACAGCTTTCGGGTCATGTGACCAGCATGACTAAGCCGCTTCTGGCGAACCAGAGCAGCGCACGGAAACACCATTTACCTTCCCACCAGAGCGGTACCTATTTATCTACTTGCACTTTGAGGTGCTTTCAAACTGCTAGGTGGGCAGAAGCAGGGACCGAGCAACGGGAGCTCACCCCGTCACAGGGATTCGAACCGCCGACCTTCCGATCAGCAAGTCCTAGGCTCTGTGGTTTCACCCACAGCCCCACCCGCGTCCCATCCATGTATAAGACACCCCCTAATTTTTGACATTCTTTTTAAGAGGAAAAACCTAGTCTTATACACGGGAAAATATGGTAATTCTGCTAAGTGGCTACAGCAAAATTCTGTGACTTTCAACAGTGGAATCCACCATAAGATATTTAGAATATTTGCTGGAACCAAGACCACTGGTGGGGGACGAGGAGTGCGGGGGGAGCGCACTGCCCCCGGCAGCGCAATCCCAGTGGGGTGCCATCGTGGCTGCCCCCCGCCTGCACTGGGCGCCTCACCCCTGCAGGTGGCATGCCCCGCCCCAAGGACACGCCCCAGCCCTGCCCCAGCCTGCTCTCTGCCCTCCTGGTGCTGGAGCATGAAGCTCTGCTACTGAACAAGACCCCCGGTTAGAAGGGACTCGCGCATCATGCAGACCAGCCCCTCCAAAACTCTGCAGAAACCAACCCAGGGACGGCGGGTTGGGGGGGCAAGAAGGAGGAAGAAAGAGGAGTTTCCTCTGCCCCGGGGGCTGACCCTGTGCCTCTTCTTGCCCCCGGGGCAGGTGCCGACCGCACGGTGAAGATGTGGCGCGTCTTCCCCTACACCACGGAGTGCCTGGTCCCGCTCCTGAGCTTCTCCTGCGCCTCCCCTGCCTTGCACCTGTGCTCCCTGGGGGAGACGCTGGCGGCGGCCTTCCAGGACCCCCAGACGGCCACCTATAGCGTCGTCTACTACAACCTGATGAAGCAGACACGCTCCGAGCACAAACCCGAAGACGACGCCCAGGACAACATCACAGGTGCGCGGGAGCCGGGAGGGCGCAAAGACCAGGCCGGGGGGGGGGAAGGGGGGCTCGGCTCTCCTGTCTCACGGCTGTCGCCCCCTCGCTGCCTCCCTTCCTCCAGGCCTCTGCTGCTGCCCCAACCTGAAGCTCTTCGCCTCGTCCAGCAGGGATGGATCTGTGAAGATCTGGGACATTGAGAACAAGCTGCTGCGGTGACTGACGGGCTGGACTCTGAATGGGGAATGGGGGTGTCCTGTGGGCCGGGGCAGCCTCCTCCTCCCAATGGGGCTCTCTCCCTTGGGGAGCCCTTCCAGCTGTCTGCTGGCGTGCCTTTGGTGAGCTCGCAGAGGGGCATTGGAAGCTGCAGGCCACAGCATCAGCCGCCCCAGGGTCTCCCCAGACTTGGTCTCCAGCTGTTGTCAGACTACAATGCCCATCATCCAAAGCTCACAGGTCCAGAGGTCAGGGATGATGGGAACTGTAGTACAAAACCAGCTGGGGACCCAAGTTTGGGGAGCCCTGGTCTACACTGACTGGCAGCAATGGCTCTGGCAGGCTTTGAGCAGGGCTCTCCCACAGCCTCACCTGGAGACACCTAGGGCCCAGCCCCAGTCTGGCACCCACTCCGTTGGGAGCAAGCGCCATGGGGATCCATCAGGCTTGATTCGGAGCAAGCCCACTCTGTGTCGTGTCCCACACAGGGATGCCTGCTTTGCTTACAGGGCAGTGTGCTGCCCCCTGATTGTTTTGGAGGCTGCTGGATGTTTGAAACGTCCGCCATCCCCAACGCCTCTCCCAACACCTGAAGCTTCAGAAGAAAACAGCTGCAGACAAGCCTCCTCCTCTTCTTCCCCATTTGGAGTTTCCATCACTGCTGCTCTCAAAATTCCTTTCCCACCTTCCCTTTAATTTCCCTGATCCATGCATTTCTTGTTTCTATTTAGAACTGTAGAGGGACCCCCCTGGGTCATCCATCCCAACCCCCACAATGCAGGAATCCCGGCTGAAGGATCCAATGAGACTTCATATCCATATCTACCTTTCAGGCCACTGTGCCTTTCCCACACGTGACAACCAGATGTTTTGCTGGGGTTTTAAAGCGGAGCTTAAGGCGGCCTCCATGCGCCTTGTGGTTTTAATGTTTCCGTCCGCGGCGGAGAGTCTGTGCTAGGCCCTCTGCTCTGGCTGCCCAAGGGGGGCTTGCGGGGGTTTGGGGAAGGGTCCCTGGAAGCCAAGCTCACACCCCCCCATTTCTGCCCTGCAGGCACCTGAAGATGAACAGCATCCCAGAGAGCCTGGCCTTTGCCAACCACTGGGGGGACCTGCTGGTTGGGCTGGAGAAACACGTCTTCCTCATCCACCACAAGAAGTACCTGCCCAACTACTACAGGATGAAGGTCTGGCGTCCCTTGGGGGTGGGGGGCAGGCTCCCTGCTGCTGCTGCCCCCGTGCTCTGTGCTGGGGAAGTCTGTGCCCTGGGACAACGACCCCTTCCTGTCTCTTGCAGCTGCTGTGCGCCAGGTTCCTGGAGCCCCTCAAGGGCGTCCCTCTCCCCATCAGCGATTCCCACTTTGAGGCTCTGGTCAAGGAGAACTTCCGGCGGCTAAAGCAGGACCCGCCCTTGGAGGAGACCGAGTAAGATTCCAGAAAGCAGCCTTCTTGCTGAGCACCCAGTGCCAGGGGCACAGCATCTGGCTCCTTCCCTCCCTCTGGTGCCCCTTAGCAGGGCTGCTGAGACGAGGACACCTGTGGATCTAGCGCTATCCAGGCACACAGGGCAAGTTGAGGGTGCAAAACGACAGGTCCCTGCCCCGAGGACTTTACATTCAGTCATTTTAGGAGGGGAAAGGAAATGGAAACAGGGAAGAAACAGGGGAATCAGAGTGTTTGTTTGGTCAATTCCTGTGTAGGCTAAGCTGCAGTGTGCTTTTGGGGGGGTTGTGGCAAAGGCTCCATAGAAAGGTTGGTTTTAGAAGGGAGAGGACGGAGGGCAGAGAGAAAGATCCCTGCTGGGTCCCTTCCAGCTCTACCATTCTGTGGTTCTGTTTGGGGAGGCAGTTCCCGGGGCAAAGAGGCCGCTGGGTGGCCCAGGGTGGTGCTTGTTTTCGGATAGCGGAGCAGCTGAGCATCCCTGGGGAGAGGCCAGGGAGGGCGTCCAGAGTCAGGATGCCAAGCTGCCTCTGGCGTCTCCTCTGTCTGTCTCTCTCTCGTTCTCCCCACGCAGGTCCCCTGTGCCTGGAGCCCGCAGGATGGCCTTGCAGGAGTCCAGAGTGCTCCGCGACATCCACGCCAGGGCAGAGGTAAGGCCTGCCGCTCCCCCTGAGGAGACCAGAGCCGCTTCAAAGGGCAGCAGTGCCCTCTCTGGTGCCAAGGCCAGCTCCACAAGAGCCATGCACCACTCAGCACTAGGGGAAGTGGCCCTGGAGTCCCATGTGCAATGTTTCACAACAGGCGCTGGCGAGGTGGAAATGAGGGTTGAGGGGAGAGCAAAGATCAGGCACTTCCCAAGGGGAAAGCAGGCTGCAAGAGGGGAGAGCGTGTCTGGAGGGGGGAGAAGGGAGGCCCACATGCCCCAGGCTGAATCTGACGGGGCAAGGGGCTCTCTGGCCATGGGGCAGAGCATGGGAGGGAGGAGAGAGGGGCAGAGATGCCTTGAGCCCTGCACCCTCTTGCAGGGACTCTCCCAGATGGCCGACAGGGACCAGGATCTGGAGCTGGTCCAGAAGGGGAAAGTGACCAAGAAATCGCGGCCCACCAAGGAAATGAAGGAAGAGGCCTTTGAGAAATACCTGCAGATATTCTACAAGCCGCAACCCAAAATTGAGGTGAGGCTGGGCTGCTTAACTGGGCTGGGGGGTCGATGGGACTTGGTGGCAGGGAAGGGGCACCTTCCAGGCAAGGGGGTCTCCGTGGAGGAGGTCCTGCAGCCCCTCCCCGCCTTGGATGGAAGGGCGAGGGGAGGCCAGCAAGGAAGAGGTCAGACTTCCCAGGAGCTTTTGGTCCTTTGAGCATCTCCTCTGCAGAGCCATGGAAGAGAGAGGGGGGGGGATAGTTTTGCATGTTCATCCAGTTGGGCCGCCTCACAGGTGGCGTTCATTGCGTCTCCTCCCCTCCGCCTTTTCTCTCCTCCCAGATCCCGGTGGAGGACACCTTCAATGCCGATGAGGTGCTGGAAGCCATGTGCCGGGCAAAGTCCATTTCGGAGCTCTATGGGCCAGACGGCATGTTCCTGGGGTCCTTCCCTCCACCCATTTCTCTGCAAGGTCCTGAGACGTTGGAGGTAACTGGTGGGGCGGTCGTCCCCCCCCCCCCCGCCCTCCATGCTCTGCCTCAGGAGACATGTGTTCTCTTGCCTGGTGTCTCTGAGCTAAAGGCCGACTCCCACTGGCCCTTCCTCAGTTTCCCTTGGCGAGAGATGCCTTTGAAGCCACCAGGGTAATACAGCCCTGAGGCTGAGCTGTAGCATTTCCGCCAGGGCTTGCCAAAAGCTTTCGCCTCCTCGGTCCTCGGAGCATCTGAAGGCAGCCCTGTTTAGGGAAGCTTTTAAGGTTTAATAGACTATTGTATTTTAATATTCTGTTGGAAGCCGCCCAGAGTGGCTGGGGAACCCCAGGGTATAAATAATCTATTATTATTATTATTATTATTATTATTATTATTATTATTATTTGCCTGAGGTGATGCCACTGAGTCCTTGTCCAAGGTGGCACCTAGGGGCGACTGTGTGGCGCCATCTTGGTTTGTGAGAGACCCCCTTCCTCCCGCCTTCCCCGCAGGACACCAGCCCCCCTGCAGAGGGAAGCCCACAGGCCGTCCTCTCAACAGCCCCGTCTGTGTCTGAAATCAAAGAAGCTTTAACCCCGCTTCCTCCTCCAGTGAGATCCCCACTTTTTGGAGTGAGGAGGAGCAAGAGTGAGCAGGTGAGGGTCTTTGGGGGGCAGCTGGAGTGGGGAAGGGGCTGGGGCAGCGGCAGGGACTGAGAGTGCCCCTCTTGTCTCCCAGTTAGGCCTGGCGCAAAAGGGAAAGAGACCCCCCAAGGAGAAGAGGAGGAGGCTGCCCCCTCCGGTGCCCCCGCCAGTGGTGATAGCCCCTGAGGAGGTCCTGGAGCCCAGCTCTAGCCCCCCCTTGGACGAAGCGGAGAAATCTCCCCCCAGCACAAGACGTCTTTCCCCCGGCCTCATGCTCTCTGGCATGGACACCAGGGGGAGCCAGGTCAAGATCCGTCGGGCAACGGTGAGATTCCAGAGGGGGGGGCAGGGGGCACGGAAGCAGGAAGCCCACGGACTGACAAATGGGCACACACAATATCTGTTGTGTAAAATGTGTGCTCACCTGATCCCAGAAGTTGTGGGCGCACTTAAAGCTGCTGCCTTATCCTGAGGCTGACCTTTGGTCTGTCCAGCCCAGTGCGGTCTTCTCTGGCTGGCAGCAATCACTCTCTCTAGAGTGGGCTATTTGGGCAGTAAGGCCCTTTGAGCTTGAGATGCTGTGAAGGATTGAACCCGGGACCTTTAGTATGCTGAGATGGTTTCACTCACACATCTCTGCAATCTGAGCATCGGATGGAGGGGCTCGCAGCGTCCACACCCCGCCCAGCCTGCTTCTTCATCAGTCTCAGCTTTGGATCCAGCACAGAGCAAGCAGGTCTCTGTGGCTCCAGCTCCCAGCCTGCTCCCAGCCCAGCTCACACACACACACACAGCTGGGGGTGGGGAGTGGAGGACTAATGGCCCACCCATTAGTCTGGAGGGCCCCATCACTTAGTTGCAGCTCTAGCCTCCCAGCACAGGATTTTGGGAGGCTGAGGAGGACACTTCCATGGCCAGCTAGTGTGTTGCCTCCATCTATCTTGGAAGACCATGGAAGAGTCTGTCTTCAGAGTTATGGTGCCTGCAGTGGCTGTGGAGACCAATGCAGGACAGACATGTTTTTATGGCAGGGCCTTTTCTGTGGTGGCTCCCCACCTGTGGGATGCTCTCCCCAGGGAGGCCTTCCTTACATATCTTGAGGTGCCAGGCAAAAGCATTCCTCTTCTCCGAAGGCCTTTGGCTCATTAAACAATCTATGGCTTTTTAAACAGTGGGGAGATGGGGTGTCCTGGCTTTTGTTTGTTACTATGGTATGTATTTTTTCATTTTAATATTGTAAACCCCCCTGTGATCCTCGGTTGAAGAGCGGTATAAAAATTTAATAGAGAATAACAAGAATAGTAATAGTTACAGATGGGTAGCCGTGTTGGTCTGCCATAGTCAAAATAAAAAAATTTCTTCCTGTAGCACCTTAAAGACCAACTAAGTTAGTTCTTGGTATAAGCTTTCGTGTGCATGCACACTTCTTCAGATACACTGAAACAGAAGTTGCCAGATCCTTCTATATAGTGAGAAGGTGGGGAGGGGTATTACTCAGAAGGGTGGTGGGAATGGGAGATTGGCAGATAGCTGAGATGAGCCTGTTGACGACTCTTAACGACTGTAATAGGTCTTACAGGAAAAGGCAAGGGGTGAGAAGGTACCCCTCCCCACCTTCTCACTATATAGAAGGATCTGGCAACTTCTGTTTCAGTGTATCTGAAGAAGTGTGCATGCACACGAAAGCTTATACCAAGAACTAACTTAGTTGGTCTTTAAGGTGCTACAGGAAGAAATTTTTTTATTTTAAGAATAGTAATGATAGTCTTACCAAGGATCTTGTCAGACTAGTTTGGCAATTTATTCTATGGAATTCTAACCCTCCCTACATGCAGGGCTCCAAGTACTGGAAGGGACTCGGGGCCTCATCCAGACTGAACCCCCCGCCCTGCCCCAGCCCATAATGACATTGTGTTTTAATGTTGCAACCCACCCAGGAACCTTAGGGTAAAGGGCAGGTCATTAATAATAATCATTATAGTCCCAAGAGAGGACTGAAGCCTGACAAAAGACCCTTCTGAGTTTGGCCTGCAAAGTTAACCTGAGCTCCTCCTTTTCCTTGCCCTTTACCCTAGACCCAGCGTGGTGTGGTGGTTAAGAGCGGTAGTCTCGTAATCTGGGGAACCAGGTTCGCGTCTCCGCTCCTCCACCTGCAGCTGCTGGGTGACCTTGGGCCAGTCACACTTCTCTGAAGTCTCTCAGCCCCACTCACCTCACAGAGTGTTTGTTGTGGGGGAGGAAGGAAAGGAGATTGTGAGCCGCTTTGAGACTCCTTAGAGTAGTGATAAAGCAGGATATCAAATCCAAACTCTTCTTCTTCTTCTTCTTCTTCTTCTTCTTCTTCTTCTTCTTCTTCTTCTTCTTCAGTTGAATAAAGACTTGGATGCAGTCAAAGAGTCCAAAATGGGTCCTTCCGTCTCACCCCCTTCACAACTGTCCTCAACCCCCAGTTTCTCTGGGGAGCCCATCAAGAGCGAGAAGGTAAGAGGGGGCCCACCTTGGCTCACCTGCTGCAGCCGCATCCCTGCCTCCCTCGGGGGCTGCAATTGGCGGGTGCGGCTCTCATGGGATGTCCTCCCTCAGGACCCTGACGAAAGCTTTACCCTGCCCAAGGCAACCCGGAAATGAACAGGTTGGGGCCATCATTGCCTCATGAGGAAGGGAGTTCCACAGTTTCGCTCTGTGGTGCGTGAAGAAGGACTTGGTTTTATTTGTCCAGAATCTTCCTCCTCTCAGCTTCGCTGGAGTTCTGACACCACCCCAGAGCCCAGCAGAACCCCCAACCCCCTCAGTTCCCCATTTCTCCCAGCCACTGCCAGAGGGAGAATCTCCCCCTCCCCTGTATAAGAAACGGCCCACCCACCGTGGGTGTAATTCTACGTCTTTGGGCTCCAGCACAGGAGGGGCTGGCGAGGCCCCCAATGTGGACGCTGGTGGGTGTTGGGGTGGTCCTGTGCCATTCCCTGGCTGGCGGGAGGCATTTTGGAGATGGGGGCAGGAGGTGCAAGCAAGGTGAGGGGGAAAGGAGTGGGGTACACAGGTGTCCTCCGTGCCTCACCTGGGCGACCCTGGATTGTGTGCCTAGAGTGTCGTCTTCGAGGAGTCTCCTTCAACAGACAAGAGCCAGGGGTCTCCTTCCTCGCTTGACAAGAGCCAGGGCTCTCCTTCATCACCAGGCAAGAGCCAGGGCTCTCCTTCATCACCAGGCAAGAGCCAGGGCTCTCCTCCCTTGCCAGCCAGGAGCCGGATGTCGTCTCCATCTTTCGCAGCCAAGAGCCAGGAGTCCCATCCATCTCTGCCAGTCGGGAGCCAGGAGCTGCTTCCCTCCTCGCCTGCCAGGAGCCAGGAGTCTTCGCCCAAGTCCCTGGGCTCCATTTCCCGCATGAAGAGCCGGACATCTTCCGTCGTCATCAAGGGCTTCTTTCCCGAGAGGCCGCCTTCCGGCAGCAAGGAATACTTCAGACTGCAGGTTGTGAGGCTTCTCTGGGCCGCTGGCTCCTTCCTCTCCCCCTTGTCCTCCTCCTCCTCCTCTGGCTGCGGGGAGAGGCCACAAGCCAGTCTGCTGCCAGGGCCTGAGGCAGAGAGTTGGCAATGCTCCTCCTCTCTGGCAGCTCCCTGAGCAGCTGCATTTCCAGGGCAGTGTCATGGCCGGGCGAGGGGGGGCTTCTCTCTCCCTAGAAAAGCTAAGCTGGGGGACCACTGCTTCGGTGTGCTCTGGCTGGGCCTAAGAAGCTAAGAAGAGCCTGTCTGCTGGATCAGGCCCATGGCTCACCTAGTCCACGAGGGAGACCTGAGCACAAAAGAGCATGTGCCTGTGGCTGACAAGCTCTGCGTGACCTTCATGGGAGGGAGCAGGGGAAGAAATCCAATTCCGCTCACACCTAAAGCTGAATTTAGCAAATTCCCACTTTCCAAAAGAATACGAGAACTGAAATACAGGCACCTGTCGAAAGTCACCCAATATTCCCTGTGCAGTTTTCCAATGAGACAAGGTTTACAGAAATTCCAGAAGGGGTGGGGCAAGCCCCCAAGGTTTGCTGTTGGGGTGCGGAAGGCGGCTGCCGTCTGAACTGCTTTGCTCTCCCTTGCCAGGAGCTGGAGAGCCACCACGCGCCACTGCCCAGGCTATCGTCTGGCTTCATCCCCAACTCGGTGGCCGCCCTGCAGTTTCACAGCCAGGAGATGCTGGCGGATGAGACAGATGAGAGACTCATGAGGGTGGTGGAGCCGGTAAGGCCGAGCAGGGCGTCCCCCCTGCCCCCTCAGTGCCGGGCCTGCTGGGGGGAGGCTGGGGGCCTGGGCTGCGCTCTCGGGGGGACCCTGCCTGGAAGCCTGTGAAAGGAGCAGGCAGGAAGCAGACTCAGCACCCAGAGAGGACAAGCCTTGGCAGGGAGCCTGCAAGACACGCTTGAGACACCCTGGGGCAAAACCACAAGGCAATGCCTGCTGCTTCAGCCTAGCTCTAACTGCTGGTCTTCCCTCTAGCCCAGGGGTGGCCAACTCCCAAGAGTTACCGTATTTTTCGCTCTATAAGACACACCACACCACAAGACGCACCTAGTTTTTGGAGGAACAGAACAAGAAAAAAAATATTCTGAATCTCAGAAGCCAGAAGAGCAAGAGGGATCGCTGCGCAGTGAAAGCAGCAATCCCTCTTGCTGTTCTGGCTTCTGGGATAGCTGCGCAGCCTGCATTCGCTCCATAAGACGCACACACATTTCCCCTTACTTTTTAGGAGGGGAAAAGTGAGTCTTATAGAGCAAAAAATATGGTAAAGCCTGGCAGTGATCTACCCCAGATTTTGGGGTTCAGGTCAAAGTTGTTGAGCTTTCTTAGGGGAACCAAAGTTGTCCGGCTCCTTTGGGGGGAGCCAGTGATCTACCAGTGATCTACCACAGACGCCCAGTGATCTACCACTAGATCGCAATCTACCTGTTGGACGTGCCTGAGGGCTCCAAATTGGCCTCCCACTTGGAACCTGTCCTGGTTCAGACCTGCTTAGCTTGGGAAGGGTGGCAGTCTCAGGAGGCTGTCTGTGGGTGGGGAACTGTGGGACACAAGCGGGGGGGGGTCTCCTCTTGGCCGAGGGGGCCTGCACTTTCCCTTCTGCTTTTGCTAGGAGACAGAAAGCCACTTGAGAACGGTCCCAGTGTGGAAGGAGGACGAGGAGCCCAGGACACGGGTTTCTGAAGAGATCAGCATCATCAAACCGAGTACAAAACAGGTAAGCAGGCACCTCTTCCTTACCTGGGATGGTCCTGCCTCTCTCCTGCTGCTGGCAAGGGATGTCCTGAGAGGGTTCTGTGTGGCACGGGACCCATAAGCAAGGGACCCCCAAGTCAGGCTGTTTCTCTGTGTGTGTGTGGGTCTCCTTTGGTTTCTCCTTATTTTGTTTTGTTTTAAATAAACAAAACAAACAAATGATAAATAGCTTAAAGTATTTAATGCCTTAGAAATTGAACTTAATAGGTAAGTTAGGATCGGATAAAATGTCAGCGATGTGGATTAAATAAAGCAAATTACATATACATCTGGAATTGTTCTCATAAATATTCTGGAAATTGGTTCAGGCTATTATATCTATTAGGATGTCACATACCATTGGACAAAAAACATTTCTACTAAATATTATGTAAAATATGTTATTCCAGAAAATGGTCAAAAAACTGTGTTTAACCTTATAACTGCTGCTAAGATATAAATAGCTAAAAATGTGGGGAAGCATATATCTGCCTATATCTGAATGGAGAAAATTTGGTCCATGGTAACTATGGTTAATTTAGAAAGGAATGCATATTAACCACTCTAACGGGTTTATGGGAAACTGGCATTTTTGGCAATGTTTTGGAGGAACATTGTGAAAAATGGTTCCTCCTCTTTATTCCAGGTGGATCTTCCTGAGATCTTCCTGACGCAGCTGGATGAATCTCAATACCCAGAGCCAAAGAAAGAGCCTCCCTGCTTTGTCTTGCCATTCCTGGACATGCTGTGGTTCCAAGAGCTTTTTCCTGAGGTGAGAGGCTGAAGGACAAGGAGGCTCTGGAGACCATCCCTAAGGGCCAAGGAGGGCCAAGGAGTCCTGCTGCCCACGGGACCTTCTCCCTGCCCCCTCCCTTGTATAGTTGGGGCTCTGCCTGCCACAGACCTGGAAGACAAAGATTTCCTCTACTGGCAGAGCCACTTTTCCTGTAAATGGTCTTCTCCCAAAGAAAGAATGGCAACAGGCCTGCAACCACAGGCTGATCCTATATATAACAACAACAATAATAATTTATTTATACCCCACCCATCTGGCTGGGCTTCCCCAGCCACTCTGGGCGGCTTCCAACAAAGCGTTAAAATACAATAACCTATTAAACATTAGAAGCTTCCCTGAACAGGGCTGCCTTCAGATGTCTTCTAAAAGGGACCGCCTCTCTTGGTATGCCCCACAGAGAAACCTACGGTCTGCAAATAATAACATCCTCAAGGTCCCAGGCCTCAGAGAGGTTAGGCTGGCCTCAACTAGAGCCAGGGCCTTCTCGGCTGCGGCTCCAACCTGGTGGAATGCTCTGTCACAAGAGACTAGGGCCCTGCGGGACCTGACATCTTTCCGCAGGGCCTGCAAGACAGAGCTGTTCCACCAGGCCTTTGGTCAGGGCGCAGCCTGACTCCCTCCTCTGGCAACCTGCACAGAATTTTGCTTAATCGGTTGCCATCAATTTGATTTTAACTAATTTTTATAATGAAATATTTTTAGAATGTATGATTATTTGATTGTTTATTTGATTGTTGTTAGCCGCCCTGAGCCCGGCTCAGCTGGGGAGGGCGGGATATAAATAAAATTTATTATTATTATTATTATTTTTCTCTTTGATATCTGGTGGGAGGGCATTCCACAGGGCGGGTGCCACCACCGATAAGGCCCTCTGCCTGGTTCCCTGTAACTTGGCTTCTCACAGCGAGGGAACTGCCAGAAGGCCCTCGGAGCTGGACCTCAGTGTCCGGGCAGAACCGACTAGCCTGGAAACGACTTTGCTGTCCAACTGTGATCTGAAGGGATCTCTAAACCCCGCTGACAAGGACCCCTCCCTTAAGCTCTAGAAAGGTCAAATGAAAAAGAGCTTTAGATTTGTGTTTTGAAAGCCCAGAGGATGCAGAACAGAACAACTGTGTGTGAGAGAGAGAAAGAGAGAAAGCTTAACAGCCATGCCACCTATCACATGGGGAATAATTTTAACGAGAGACTCCAAATTCCTGTGTAAACCAGTGAAGCCAAATATCAAAGTATAAAAAATTTTATTTGGGAAATGTGAGGGGAGAGAAGCAAGGAAAAGGGAAAGGTGACAATATTTCGCTCACAGACGACATATAACTTAGCTAGTTGTGTTTCACCTGCTTGAGTGAGTCTTGGGTTTCAGAGGATGTGCAGAGTTCTGTGCAGAAAAGATTCAGAGAGAGCGAGAGTGAGCTTCTTTCCTCGCCTCTTTGGATGGTTCTGAGGAGACAGAGGAAGTTGAGGGGTGCCTCCCCTTTATGGGAATTTGAGACCGATAAGCCCCCGTTTCTTAATGGCGATGGGGGGGGGGGTTGTCTGGGCCAGTGTAAAGAGAAGCTCCACCTCTCTGCCAGTGGTCCCAATGGCCAGAAGGGTATTCAGAGGCTGTTTCCACCTCCATAGTTATTCCTAAACTCCCATTGCAAAAGAACTAGCCAGTTCTGGAAGGTTGGGGTGTTGTAAAAGTGACATTAGGTTTTCACCTTAGAGGGAAGGAGGGCTGTTACTCACTGGTAAAACATTTGCTGCTAGAGACCCCCAGAGAGAGAAGATAAGCTGTGCACATTTTATCTCTATGGGAGGGTGAGAGGGTGGTCTGAAGGAGCAGATTCCTCTGGGGCAGCGTGTGGGTCTGGGGCAGGCTGTGTGCACCTTGCCTTTGGGTAAGTTGGCCTCCCGCAGCTCCTGCGACTGCTGGGGCCATTTCTTTTGCTCTTTCAAGACCCAGCAGGCTCTTCTGGTCCTCCCGGAGGAAGGGCATCAGCTCAGAGGCGCTCCTAGAATCCTCGAATTGGGAGGGACCCCCTGGGTCGTCTGGTCCAAACCCCCGCAAGACAGCTTCCCTTCCCTCTCACCAGGGCTTTCCGCCGGAGATGACCTTGAACGAGTTCTTGACGAAGATGATGGCCTTCTTGGTTACCACCAGAGACTTTGGCCAAAAGGCAGAGCTGGTTTCAGCCATCGCCAGCCTGAAGGACGAGATGGGGAATCGGATGAACGAGCTGGTCTGCAGCACCTTTATCCAGGTGTTGAACAAGAGGGACGACCCTCCTTCCCTCCGGGTGAGGGTCACTCTGGGCTCCTCGCTTTGTGCTGCCGTGCAGATCTTGTCTTGCATGTTCTGCTGGGGGAACACACACACACGCATGCGCAGAAGGCTGGCCTTCCACTGTCCCCAGCCGCTGGCTAAAGTTTCTGGTCTCCATAACTGAGCAGCCCCTCAAAAGGAAGGTGGGGCCTCCTTTTGAGAGCCAGTGTGGTGTAGTGGTTAAGAGCGGTGGACTCGTAATCTGGGGAACCGGGTTCGCTTCCCCGCTCCTCCACCTGCAGCTGCCGGGTGACCTTGGGCCAGTCACACTTCTCTGAAGTCTCTCAGCCCCACTCACCTCACAGAGTGTTTGTTGTGGGGCAGGAAGGGAAAGGAGAATGTGAGCCACTTTGAGACTCCTTAAAGGGAGTGAAAGGCAGGATATCAAATCCAAACTCTTCTTCTTCTTCTCTTCTTCTTCTCCCCACTGGGTCTGGTGGAGAAGGTGCTTAGGCCCAAGGGAACTTTTAAAGGGGTGGGAGATGTTTTTGAAGCAAAGCAACACGGGGAGGAAGGGGAGCCAGCGGTTGCAAGTGCTGCAGATGTCGTTCCTGAAGACAGTTCTTTCCTTCTGGTGGAAACTGTATTTTCCCAGGAGGGGAAAGAGATTGTGTGCAAAAGGCAGCTCTTCCCACAGCCAGCAAGTCCCCAGTGTTGTGCGTGTCAGATGGAATATGCCCCCCTTCACTCCACCAGAGAGGGAGGCCCCCCCGGCTGTCAAGAGATTTCAACCTCCCTTCTGGCCAGACCCAGGAGTGACTTGCAGGGCCATAGAATTGTATCATTGGAGGGGACCCCAAAGGTCATTCAGCCCAACCCCCTGCAATCCAGGAATGCTGTATCTCAGGGCAGCTGCTTTGCATATCCAAGACATCCCCACACGCCCAGGTTCATCATCTCCAGGTTAGGGAGTTTGGAAAAGACCTCTGTCTCTCCTCCTCTCTTTGCCAAAGCCCGTGGGGAGCCACTGCCAGCCAGAGTAGGCACTGCTGGCCCAGGCTGGCCCTTGGCTTTGTGGGCTCCTGTGTCTGCCTGCCAAGATGCCCTTGTCTTCTCATTCCAGGAAAGGAGGCATCGGAAGTTCATCCTGGGCACCTTGCAGACCCTCGTGAAGATGGACAAGGACAACAAGGACCTCATAGTGGAGCTCATGACCTTTTACATGCAGGCTTACACCCCAGACAAGTAAGGGCCGGGGGGGGGGTCACTGGCAGAAGCCTCAGCCTTAAGGGGGGCAGAGGAAACAAAAGGCTTCAGGACAGTTTGTCCAGCTTTTCAAAGTTTCCGGCTGCTCTGGCTGGCTCCATCTTGGTTGCTCTCTCAATAAACAAAACTCCCCCTCTTTAAAAGAAAACGATCTTAAAAGATTTTACTGCAAGGGCTGTGTTGAAGTTTTGTTTAAAGGGAAACAAAACACACGCCACAGGTGAACTGATTTCAGCACAGCTTCTTTTATCCACATGGTTTTGAAATCAGGTTTTAGGACCACGTGGATTTCCAAATTGCCCGCCCAAATCTGTTCCCTCATGTTTGCCTTCAGTTAGCAAGTTACAGGCAGCAGAGACCACCCCCTTCCTTCCATCCTTGCCTAGATGCACATTCTCAAAGAGCAGGTGGACAGCAACCGGCAGGGGAGAAGGGGTGTTTAAGGGAAAACATTCCTCTAACTCATTGCTCTGACAGGTATTTGATGGCTCAGGTCAGCAAATGTGGTGGAGTGGTCCTGTGGGTGCAATTCCCCCACCTTGCAGTGTGAGCCCAGCTGCCTCTTTCTCCTTTCAGGGTCGTCATTCACAAGCTGATGCAGGAGGTGGGAATCCAGGACCCCCACAGCTATTTCACCAAGGAGCTGAGCTCCTGGCCGGTGAAGGCCAGCGACTCCAAAGAGACGATGCGAAGAACCTGCGACCAGTGGCTGGGAGGGAAGATGCAGGAGCTCAAGGTGTGCCTCTTCCCCCTTCTCCCTTCCTTCGGCCGGGGAGGGGTCACCTGGCTCCAGCCTCCCCCCCCCCCGCCCCCCGCTACAGAATCTGTCAAACTCCGCAAGCAGGAGCCAGGCTGAAATCTGCAACGCACCCATTCTCTCCTGGCCTTTTCTCTAGCGGCTCAGAAAGTAAGGTTCCCTCCTCTGGGAAGAAACCAGCCATTTGCCAGTGAAGTTCCCCAGCCAGCAGCTTCCTCACTTGAGTTTTCTGGGCAGCTAGAATTGTCTCCCTTCGTCAGAGAGGAAGGTCTGGCTTACATCGGCTGAGTACAACCTTCAGCTAAAAAGCTAACTTTCATGAAGGCTTTCAGCCCAGTGAACTTCAGGGGTTGGGAACTTCAAATATGGCCCCCTCGGGCCTCTCTATCTGGCCCTTGGGAGCTATGAGTTCCTTGAGTGATTTAGCCAGGCTGGAATCTTGATCTTGAACTGTGGCAGTGACTCTTGCGAAGGGGTGCGATTGTGTGTGTAGATGCCAGTATGTTGGACAAGGGAGAGTTTTACATTCATTGCTCCGCCTTAAGGCACCAGCTGGATTCCACCCTCAGCAGCCAGGAGCCCAAGCTATAGCACCAGAATCCAGTCCAAGTGTCAGGGAGAATCGATTAGGAGAATATGGTTGATGTGCCAGCCTATAGATGCTCCACTTAACCGCCTCTAATCTGCCAGCATTTTAAGCAGGAATGACTCACCTCCCCCCCCCCCGCTGCAAAATAATAATAATAATAATAATACTACAGTGGTGCCCCACAAGACGAATGCCTCGCAAGACGGAAAACCCGCTAGACGAAAGGGTTTTCCGTTTTTCAATGCGCTTCACAGGACGAATTTCCCTATGGGCTTGCTTCGCAAGATGAAAATGTCTTGCGAGTCTTGAGATTTTTTTTCGCTCCCCCCCTTTTTCTAAGCCGCTAAGCCTTTAATAGCCTTTTATCAGCTAAGCCGCTAAGCCTTTAATAGCCGCTAAACCGCTAACAGCGCTAATCCGCTAAGCCGCTAATAGGGTTGCTTCACAAGACGAAAAAACCGCTAGACGAAGATACTCGCAGAACGGATTAATTTCATCTTGTGAGGCACCACTGTAATAATAATAATAATAATAATAATAATAATAATAATAATATATTTATACGCTGCCCATCTGGCTGGGCTTCCCCAGCCACTCTGAGTAGCTTTCAACAAAACATTAAAATTAATATTTTTATGCCCCCTCCAATTTGCCATTAAAAAGAAATCAACTCCTCCTGTGGATCCCTTGCTGGGATGCTATGACACCCAAAAGCTTTTAGCTACACCTCAAATGTGCTTTTTTAAAATAAAAAAGCTTAATTATTTCCTGAGAAAAATGAACTAAAAGCCATTTTTCACCGACTATTTCTATAGATCACCTGCTAGGATACTGCGACACCAAAAGTTTTTTATTTGGTGGGCCCCAAAGACCTCACCCGAAACTTGTCACTTAAAAATATATATATTACGGGTCCATGTGTCCCTCTGCCTGCCCACGACCCGGGGGCTCCTGCTTTTGAAAGCTGCCTCCAGTGGGGGCCTGGGGTGGGGTCCCAGGCCACGTTTTTGCACAGCAAAGGGATTTGCCCTTTGGGCAACAAACAAACACTCTTTTCTCCACGCTGGAAGCGGCACCTGATGATTGTCTTCCTCCCAGGAGCACAGAGCTCAGCTTTTGGCGCAGAAGGTTCCATCCAGAAGGCATTATTCCTTTAAACCTTTCCAGAAGGTAAGAAGTATTGTGCGTCCAGCCTGGTCTTTGCTGATTATTGTGGGAAGGAGGAAGGGGTGAGGGCAGTTCTCACCTTCCTCCATGTTATGTACTGAAGTTCTCACCCTGGGCCAGCAGGGGGATACTGTAGATAGTTATGCAAATGAAGGATCGAAAGTGATGTTCAGTGATTGGATAGTTTGTATGCAAATGAAGGATCGAAAGTGACATTCAATGATTGGATAGTTTTAGAAAGTTGCTACAGTAACTGTTGTACTGGAGCTCTATATAAGCAGGCTGACTGAGCCCTTCAGTTCAGTTCAGTTCAGTTCTGTTCTGGCCTCGGAATAAAGAAGAGCTGTTTGAAGAATCGCTGTGTCGTCTGATATGTTCGTCCACAACTTAACAGTCCTCCTCCTCCTCTTCCTCCTTTGCCCCCACCTTCCTGCACCTCTCAGCTTAGTTCCCTTGCCCCCCCCACCCAGGGGGTCTCCATCCTTCAGAGCCCCCCAGATCATCCAGGTTTTTTTAATTTTCTACTCCGCCTTGTTTATCGATACTCCAGGCAATTACAAAAAAATCAAATGAAATCACAGTCCGTCCATTACAATATCTATAAAGAAAGATGTCTGAAAATCATCGTATTTTTTGCTCCATAAGATGCACCTAGTTTTTAGAGGAGGAAAGGGGGGAAACCCCATTTTTGGGGGGATCAGCTCACAGTTGTGCAGCTTCTTTCGCAAAGGGGAAAAGCCCCTTTTTTGAGGATCAGCTCAAAGTTGTTGAGCTTACTTTGTAAAGGGAAAAAAATCTTGTTTTTATGGGGTTCAACTCAGTTCTGCTACTTCTTTAGGAAAGGAAAGGGAGTCGTTTCTACAATTTCCGGACAGATAATCTAATCAGCCAGTCACATGTCGCTGGGGAAACAAACGGCCTCCGTCTGCAGAACACTCAACGATGGAGGCCTGGGCAAGGGGGCAAAAAGGGAGCCAGCGATCAACCACACATTCGCCCCATAAGACGCACGGACATTTCCCCTTACTTTTTAGGAAGAAAGAAGTGCATTTTATGGGGCGAAAAATACGGTATATATAATTTAGATATCAACTGAAATTAATAATCCATTGCCTATCTAGCCACAGTGCTTGAAACGCATGCTAAGTGATTTCAGAGCTGGGCTCTGACCATAGCTGTCAACCGTCCCTTATTTGGTGGGAAAGTCCATTATCCTAGCGCCGTGTCCCGCTGCTGTCCCTTATTGCTGCTGTCCCTTAAATTTCCCGGGTTTCAAAGGAAGCAGCTCCTCTCCCTCCCTCCCTGCCGGCCAGGGAGGAGGGAGGCTCCAACTGTGTTGCTTGGCTGCATTGCTCACCCAATAAGGAGTCTAAGAACGACTGGGGGGTGGAGCTTGCATGCCTTGTGCCAATTAAATCAGCTGTGTTGCCTGGGGACTCGCCTTTGCTCAGCGCTTCCCAGCGGAGAGGTGACGGTGGTTTTCCTTGCTGCATCCCCTTTGCTGGGTTGCTGTGCTGTGGGAACCACCGCTTGAGGCTTCGTTTGGCTGCTGGCTGGGCTTTCTGCCTTTGGCTCGGAGGGGCTCAGAAGTTGAACATACCTGTGCCAGGAAAATCCCTTATTTTGGCTGCTGATCCCTTATTTCCGAGGCTGCTGGTCCCTTATATTCAAATCTGTAAGTTAACAGCTATGGCTCTGACCCACGTTGTCGTCCTTGTTCCATCAGAAGAGACGCTCCACCATGGAGACGGAGAGCAAGATGTCCTCTCCGGAAAGCTACCAAGAGGTGAGGATGCTTACAGAGGTTGAAAGGCATGCTAAGTGATTTCCAAGCTGGGCTCTGACTCACATGTTGTCGTCCTTGTTCCAGCAGAAGAGACGCTCCACCATGGAGACGGAGAGCAAGATGTCCTCTCCAGAAAGCTACCAAGAGGTGAGAAGGCTTACAGAGGAATCTTGTGAAGCCAGCCCAGGTTGGGTGCCTGGAGGGGCAGCTGTTCCTTCCAGGCAGCTCTTGCAGCTTCCATCAGCCACCTGTCCAGAACCTCTGGGGGATGCCAAGTTGGCCAAAGGCTAACCCTCCAACCACCCCTCGAAAGCCCCTTGGTATATCTTCTCTGTCTGACCCAGGAGTGGAGCGGCTCTAGCGTGGACCAGGAGAGGCGGCTGGAGGGGAAATATTCCCCCGAGAGCTACAAAGAGGTAAGGTCTGCCGAAGAATCCCACAAAACCAGGCAGGGTGGCACCTGAGAGCGAGGAGCTGTCCCTGTGCCAGGTAAGGAGGGGCCTCTTCTGCCTCTGTGATTCTTGCGTTGCAGGGGTTGGACTAGATGACCCCTGGGATCCTTCCGACTTTACATTTCTATGAGTCACATTTCTTTTCTCTCCAGGGGTTTGCCGGCTTCCATGAGGCCAGATCTGTTTAATTTTATTCTTTATTCTGGATGGCTTGCAGGAGAGAGAGAATGCTCAATCCAGTGGCGGGTGGTTCCCATGGAGACCCTCCAGAGCCAATGACCAGCCCGTCCTCCCCTTCCCTGTTGAGTTCTCTACAGGGAATGCTGAGACGAAGGAGCAGGAGGAATCTTGACAGCCAAGATTCCTTGGCCCAGGAAAGAGGGCCGCTAGGCAGGTGGGGGTAGTTTGGGGACAGTGCCCCCCCCCCGTCACCCTCCACCGAACCACAGTGCATGTCGGACAAAAGACGTGAATCCAAATATCCTAAAAAGACAGGCTGGAACATCCAATCCTTTCCCCTGGCCGCCCACAACAGCCGATAGCTACCATACTGCAAGTATTGAACTGCAAAGTGAGACTCTCGTTGGCGTCTTCATTCCAGGTGGGGAAAGACCTGGGCAAGAAGAAGAGGGCAGAGAGGAGATCCCTTGCGGAGGAGAAGAGGGCGAGGAAGAAGGAGAGTCCACAGGTACGGGAAGACCCCCTGGAGCTCACCACCCAAAATGCCCCTTGTTGTCTAACAAAAGGTACCTGCTATAAACATTCCCTCTAAGAGTGAACTTGGATGGTTGAGTATCTGTCATTGAGTTTTAGATAATTTTATACATATAAAACAAAACCATTTCAAACATTAAAAAGTACAAGGTTCTTTTGAACCTTCAGACCTCCTGCCCCCCCCCCCATGGGTTCCATATTTAAATTTAGGTTTACTGTATCTTTTACCGAAACCAGGAAGATCAAGTATCTTATAGAGATTGGAGTAAATTTGTAATTTATTTAAAAGACCCTGTAAACAGTTAAAGGGACGCGGGTGGCGCTGTGGGTAAAACCTCAGCGCCTAGGACTTGACGATCGCATGGTCGGCGGTTCGAATCCCCACGGCGGGGTGCACTCCCATTGTTCGGTCCCAGCGCCTGCCAACCTAGCAGTTCGAAAGCACTCTTAAGTGCAAGTAGATAAATAGGTAAAGCTTTATAGTGGGAAGGTAAACGGCGTTTCCGTGTGTTGCGCTGGTGCTGGCTCGCCAGATGCAGCTTGTCACACTGGCCACGTGACCCGGAAGTGTCTGCGGACAGCGCTGGCCCCTGGCCTCTTAAGTGAGATGGGTGCACAACCCTAGAGTCGGACACGACTGGCCCGTACGGGCAGGGATACCTTTACCTTTACCTTAAACAGTTAAAATCTTTGGCAGGGTTGTAATGACACTTGTAATGTTCAATTATTTATGGTAATTATGGTTTTGTAATAGATGGATAAGGGTAAGAGTATCTGTCATTTTTAATGAGGTTTTTAAATGAGATTTTATAGAGAGAGAGTTTTAATGTTGAATTGTTTTTAGTGGTTGTTTTTCTAAGTTTTCAGCTGTTCTTAGTTCATCTGTAGGCCACCTTCTATTATATATAAATAACAGAAATAATAAATGAAAAGGGATCTTCCATAAATAAGACAGAGTGATGCCTGGAGAAGACTTGCAAGCCTCCTGATCTAAGTTGCCTGAAACCCTGAACATGAGACGGAATAACAACAACAAGAAGAATTTATTACCGTATTTTTCACTCCATAGGGCGCACCGGCCATAGGGCGCACCTAGTTTTTTGGGGGGGAAATAAAGGTGGGAAATTTTGTTTCCCCTCCAGGCGTGGGGCTGGGGTGGGGGAAGCCCGAGCTTCCCCCGACCCCAGCCCCCAGAACAGGCAACTCTCCACAAGCCGTGGGAGCCCTCCCACAGCTTGCGCAGAGCTACCCGAAGCCCGGGCAGGACTGCTCAGCGCGCCCAGGCTTCGGGATAGAGGCAGCTCTCCGCAACCCTCGGAGCCGGTCTCCCAAGGCTTGCGCAGAGCTTCCTGAAGCCTGGAGAGAGAGAGGGGTCGGTGCGCACCGACACCTCTCGTTCTCCAGGCTTCAGCGAAAGCCTGCATTCGCCCCATAAGACGCACACACATTTCCCCTTCATTTTTGGAGGGGGGAAAGTGTGCCCTATAGGGCGAAAAATACAGTATTGATTATTTCTACCCCGCCTATCTAGCTGGGTTTCCCCAGCCACTCTGGGCGGCTTCCAACAAGAGGTTAAAAATACATTAAAACATCAGTCATTAAAAACTTCCCTAAACAGCCTTCAGATGTCTTCTAAACGTCAGATAGTTGTTTATCTCCTTGACATCTGATGGGAGGGCGTTCCACAGGGCGGGCGCCACCACCGAGAAGGCCCTCTGCCTGGTTCCCTGTAACTGGAGATATCCTGCCATGTTTTTTCCATGTGTCAGAAACATTTGCCCAATTGGACTCTGACTGGTGCGTTTTCCTCTGACTTAGGAGCCAGAGAGTGGTGGCGTCACGGACGATTCAGAGCAGCCAGAGACGGAGGAGTCAGGAAGCCTGGAGGTGAGGCCACCAGTTCAGAAAGTATAATAGATTGGCAATCACTCATGCTAGAGTACTTTCAATTAGCAAAGCTGACCGGAAAAGCCAGAGGAGCCCCAAATCAAAAAATATTCAAAGAATGGAGACTATTCAAAGAATATATAAGATTATATTGTATTAATGACATCCTAGCAGAACTGAATGATACTTGTATATAATAAACAAATGGAATAAATATACTAGATGAATATACAGGAAAAGTTATAAAACAAACTGTGCGATAAAACTGACAATAGAAAAAGTACAACGAGAAGGATTGGAACTCTCTTTCAGAAGACTGCTCTCCTCTTGCAGGCGGAGGCGGCTCAGTTTTGGATGCAGCCCGTCTGCCCCATCGACGCCATCCATTACTTCATCGAAAAGCAGCTGGAGAAGGAGCTGGAGGAGATGAAGCAGCTGGTCTCTTCTTCGCTGATCTCGCCCAAGGACACCGTCATGGCCTTGCCTCCCATTAAGAAGTAAGAGGGGCTGGTACACCATGGGACACTTGAGGAAGCCCAGGCAAATGCATGGCTTTTCTGTTGCTGCTGCTGCCTCCCAGATCAGTTCCCCCAAGCTTGGCAGAATGATTCTGTCTGTCCTCCCCACAGATTTCTGGGAGCAGTGAAGGGCTGGGGGTCCTGTGTGGCCCCCCAGAGGTTGCTGGACTCCAGCTTCCCCAACCACCAGGGCTAAAAGTCAGGGATGGCGATGGGAGTTGGAGCCCCAGAGCAAGACCCAAGGGGGGGGGGCACAGGCTTTCCGTGGCTGTGGTAGAGTATAGAAGGATCCAACAACTCTGGAACTTTGGGGGGGGGTGTGTGTTTCTCTCTCTACAACGCTGCCCCCAGTCTGGGCCGGTGTGATGGTCTGGGACTCGGGCTCGTACTCGGAACCAGAGGAGTCTCATTCTTCACTGGATCCTTTGCCTCAGGCGGCATCGGAACCGAGTCTGGGGCCTGATTCTGAAGAGCCCCAGTCTGCACAGGTTCCCCTGCAACAAGCACCAGCTGGGCCGAGTCAGGGGCCTGATCCTGCCCTGGCTCCAGATGCAGGGATGACCTCCTTGCCTCCAGCTGGGCCATCACTTACAGCTGCTCCACTACCGGTTGGGTCAGGGGAGGCTGAGGCGGCCTCTGGGTCTAGTCACCCACTGACATCTCCTGAGCTGCAGAGACTGAGGTCTGAGAGAAGGAGGGACCTGAGTACTCGCAGGAGGAGTGCTCGCCTTCGGGCGAGACAGGGAGGTGAGTCGCTGGGGGATCAGGACCAGCCGTTACCCCGACAGAGATAAAAGGCTGTTGGACCCGCCCCAGGTTGTGGGAGCAACACTGCTGTATGCTAGATCCTGCCTGGTTTCCTGCCTCAACCCTGTTGGACTGACTCCTAGTGGAACCTTCGGATTCGGGACCGGACCTGGACCGCGTTACTCGGGTCAGCCCCGGGCCCAGCCCAGCCAGGCTCACAGCTGCTTCTCCCATATGTGGCGTCTTCCTAAAAGTGCAGGCGGGTGAGCTTGGCCTCACCTGTGCTGCTCCCCGCACAACGGACCACAGGCTGTGCACGGGGACAAGTGCCATTTCCATGGACTTCTGCTGCTCTTGGTAAACCCATGCCCTTGTTGTGACAGGAAGCGTGCCATCCTGCGGCTCGGAGAAACCAATGCCATGCTGAGGAAGAGAATACCCGAGCGTAAGTAGCTGCGGTGGCCGGGGGGGGGTCTTCACCCACTGCCTGGCCCTGTGGCTTGTATCTGCTTGCCCCCAAACAGACGTGAATGGGCCTGGATGGCACTGGGGGCAAATGCTCTGCCACCCCCCACCCAGACCCTGCCCATCCTTCCTCCTGCAGCAGGAGAAACTAACTAGTTCTTCAGTTTGACCCCAGATTGCTTTCTGTGATTACAATTGGAAAGATTTATTTCAGTCTTTGCTTGTGAGGATGTTTATACTCTGCCTTTTTTATCTCTAAAACAAGACTGGCAAATCAAGGGCCAGGTTTGGCCTCCGGCAGAGAAGGAGATGAACAGACACGTCTTTGTATGTGCCAGCTGCTGGCACCATCTTGCCAGTTTGGGCGCTTGCACTTAGATGCCCAGGCTTCGCCTTTTTTAGAACAACTGGCTGCGATTCAGGGCCATCATAATCCCAGAGGCAGCTTTGGAGACTTTTCTGTGGCAGCTCTGCACACACCTGGCAGATTAATCCGACAATCCCTCCTAGATGCCCAGCCTTGGGCAAGAGGTGTGTCCTGTGTATTCTGGGGTGTCACTGGCTGGAAAGCATTCCGGGGGGGGGGGCTATTTCTACCCAGAAGGGATTTATCCCACTCACAGTGAGCGAGCCAATATTCCTGTTTGCACAAAGCAGGAAGGTGAAGATTTTCATAGAATGGAGGTAAATATTGTGACTATTGTTGCACACCACCCCAATCTCTGGGCGGCATGAAATTCCAGGTGTTCCAGGTACTTTTCCAGGGTTTGTTTCCTTTGGAATGCAGGGCAGCAGAGACCGCGGTGGCTTTGGGATCTCTTGCTTATGTGTACACCACCTGAGCCTGCGATGGAGGAGTTCACAGCATTAACACCCCAAGAGGGTCTTGCTTTTCCCATAGACACAAATGAAATCAGGCAGAGCTCTGACTCTGAGCTGCTCCACCTGCAGCCTGCCAGCTTCCAGCTTGAAAAAGCAACTTGCAACTCTGGCCTTTGTCTTTGAGGGAAGGGAGGGGCCCCACCCATTTGGTTTCTGGCACACAGCCACTTCCTTTGTTACCTTAATGGCCCACACGGAGAGGGCCATTACCTCACTAGGAAGCTAACCTGGCTATTCCAGGAATTGAAACTGTGCTGGATCCAGGTATTAGAAGGGGCCCAGCCCATAACACTATCACCACCCGCTAATCCAAGCAAGACACAGGGATGCTGGTCCAGGTTTTTGGATGAGGGGCTCCTCTCCATCTGGGGTGCTCCTAGGACCTTGGAGCAACGTTGGCCAGGAGTGCCTGAGCACAGCTGTGGTTTGTGCACCTGATGCAACTTGTCCTGCAGAAGGCAGAGCTGTCCAGAGTCACACCTGCCGTCATCATCACATCTAGGCTGGGTTGGCGCATGGTCCTGCTTCTGAACATGTTTAGCATCTCAGAACGCTGTGACCAGGCTCCTCTTGGGAGCTCAAGACGTGGGTTATTTTATTCCGCCGTTCTTCTGTCTACATTAGCTGCTAGTTCATATCCAAGCACAATTCAAAGCGCTGGCTAGATTGACGTTAGAATTTTATGGCTACTCTGCTCCTTTATCTTCTTTGATCCACTTGAATTGTTTTTTATTGGATGTACACAATTTCTTACATTTTTATGAGCTGCTTTGTAGGTCTTAGGGACGCGGGTGGCATTGTGGGTTAAATCACAGAGCCTAGGACTTGCCGATCAGAAGGCTGGCAGTTCGAATCAGCTCCCGTTGCTCGGTCCCTGCTCCTGCCCACCTAGCAGTTCGAAAGCACACCAAAAGTGCAAGTAGATAAATAGGTACTGCTCTGATGGGAAGGTAAACGGCGTTTCTGTGCGCTGCTCTGGTTCGCCAGAAGCGGCTTAGTCATGCTGGCCACATGACCCGGAAGCTGTACGCCGGCTCCCTCAGCCAATAAAGCGAGATGAGCGCCGCAACCCCAGAGTCGGTCACGACTGGACCTAATGGTCAGGGGTCCCTTTACCTTTACAGGTCTTTTTTTTTAAAAGCAGTTACCGTATTTTTTGCACCATAACACTCACTTTTTTCCTCCTAGAAAGTAAGGGGAAATGGCGGGGGGGGGGGATCTGCTGCAGTCGTGAGCAGAGGATCCATGGTTCCCCTTCCTTCCCTCCTCCGTGGTTACAAAGCATGGATCCACATGGATCCTCAGGATTTTTGCATTGGGCTACTCCAAACTCACTGTCAGATCACATGTCTGTGGCCACAGCATGAACCACAAAAATCATATATCCACTATTTCGTTTAGAATATTTTTTTTCTTGTTTTCCTCCTCTAAAAACTACATGCGTGTTATGGTCTGGAGCGTGTTATAGAGCGAAAAATACGGTATATAAATATTTAAATAAAAAAGATGCCAGTGCATTGAGCTGTTGTTGAAAGCAGAAGTACAGTGGCTGGTTGAAAAACGGACAGCCGAGTTGTTTCCCAGCTGATCTCTGCTGGATTAGAGTTGGGGGCGAGGAAGGAAAGGGGAGTCCGGGGGCTTCTCCCATGCCCAATGGCCTTCCTCTTCCTCTTTGTTGTCTCCCTCAAACACAGGCTTCTACTGCCCGTACATTTTCCCGCGCTACCTCATGAAGGGGTTTGCGCCCTTTGTGAAACTTCCCTTGCCGAGAATCAACTTGGACCCCTTCCCACCCATTCCGAAGAGGCCAGCGTCACCCAAGTCTTTCACCGCCATGCAGCAGTTGGTACGGAAGTATTTCATCCCCAAGTTTTCATACGCCGACAACTACCCTTGAAGGCTTCAGGAGACGCCTGAAGTTCCATCCGAGAGGTGAAATTCCTTCTGGCTGGCAATGGCTGGAGGGCTGGCCAGCGCCATGTTTCATGGTGCCCCAACCGGGCAGATGGCAGCGATGGGAGGCCGCCCGCCTGCTCGCCACAGATGCATCCAGACAAAATGAAAAGTCAATAAAAGCAAACTTATGCCCAAGGTCACCCAAAACCTCTCTGTCTGGTCATGCTTTTTGTAGTTTCCTAATCGTTTTCAAATTGCGACGGGCAGCTGCCACCCTGGGTGTTGCCCAGCTTAGGAATCATGCATGGTTCTGTTATCAGGAAGGATTGTTTGTTAAACGGCAGCACTCCTGGCGATCCAGGGAGGTGGCGTTTTCCAGCACACTTGAACTTTTGCTTAATGCGCAGGACGCAGAAGGGTCCAGCTTCCCCCTGCGTAACTTGTGCCAGGCAGCGGTGCCAGAAAATTGTACTCAGCAGCAGCAGCAGCCCAGCAGGCTAAGCAAAGTCCACTGCCACGGACTGCCTCCGAAATAACTGCAAAACTTTGCCGGGAGTGAGGAGAAAGGCAGCCGCACAGCTGGATTCTCCGTGGTGCCAGGCAGGTCAGAAACAAGCCGAGCCAAATGAGCCGATTCTGGCATTGCAGGGGGTTGGACTAGATGGCCCTGAGGATCCCTTCAAACTCTGCAAGGCTGATTTGCTGGGGATATGAGCTGGTGTGAACCCGGGGCCTCCTGGGCAGGCTGCCTGCCTTCAAGTGGCCTCCCTTTCCCTGCCTCAGCTCCAGAGGGCAATGCCAGGGAAAGCTCTTCGTGGGCAGAGCTCTCTTGGGAGAAGGGGCATCGGGAAGGGAACGTGGGTCGCAAGAAGGGGCAGCACCATAGCTGTCAACCTGTTAGTGTTTGTAAAAAAAAAAGGGGGGGTTCTGACCTCCCTTTGTCTCCTCAGCCTGGTCCTCTGACCCTTGTTGGCATAAAAGAGTCCGTGAGAAAAGTATCCTTGCAGAGCACTTTCTGCTTTTATTCTTAAAAGTCTTTGTGCAAAAGCGACTGACCAACTGCACACACATCAACACTAATAATAATTTTATTATTTATTCCCCAGCCACTCTGGGCGGCTTCCCAAAAGAATATTAAAATACTGTAGTACATTACCAGCTTTCACTAACCAACCAACCAACCCAACAACAAACTTAACATTTCTCACTCTCTATATGCAACCCGGTGCAGGCCGCTGACTCATGCTGACCCAGCTTTTTTAAGCATTCAAGAAACAACTGCCAATTTTCAGCCCTGACACCACCTTCCCCTTTTTTTGCGGGAAATTCCCTTCTTCCAGCCCCGTTTCCCGCTGCTTCCATCCCGGATGGTTAGATCTCCCGTAGGCTGTCCCCGGGACAGGGGAGGCTGCTGATCCCTTCTTTTCAAATCTGAAAGTGGACAGCTATGAGCAGCACACGTGCACCAGTTGCGGGGGGGGGGGGGCTCGCCGTGGTGTGGCTATGGGGGGGGCAGGGTCCCTTTCCCCCATTGAGGCTGCCTGCCTGTGTGTGCCAAACTGGGTCTCTGACTCGGGTCCAGCACAGCCCTCTTCCCCTCGCCCTGGAGCCCTTCCGACGTGCAGAGAGCCAGGTCGCGTGTCGGGCGGGTCCTGCCCCTCCGCCGAGCCCACCTGGCGGGGCTGCCACGAGGAGGGAGGAGCCCTGCCCCGCCTGCCGCCCGCTGGGCCTCCGTGCACGTGGGAGTGGGCGGACACGTGTTGGCGCCGCGGGTCCGCCCCGCCCGAGCCAGGAGCGCGGGAGAGTTCCGCGCAGGCGCAGGAGCGCGGCTTTCGCTTTCGCTTCCCGCTCTCCTGGCGCCGCGCCGCGGGGGGGGCGGGGCTTGGCGCGGGCGAGAGCCAATGGGGGCGCGGGAGGGGCGGGGCCGGGTCTGCCGAGCGCCAAAGCGAGAGGCGCGCAGAGAGCGGCGGAGTCTCCGGCCGGCCGGGCGGCAGGTGAGCGCGCGCGCGCGCGGGGGGGGGGGCGGCGAGCAGCCCTTGCGCCCATTGCGTGGCTGAGCAACTGAGGCCCGAGTCCTCCGCCTGCAGGGGAGACAGAAGAAAGGCCATTCTAAATTACTTCACTGGGTATTGGGATTCTTGGTATTAGGAATTGTAGCCGAATTTGGCATGGTTACAATGGGGCCATCATTGGGTTGCAATTGAAAACGGAGGAAAAGGAATATTATTTTTAAAAAATGATATGGCAGGGGGCTCTTTTGCAGGGCTCCTGGCCAGCGTGGTGTAGGGGTTCAGAGCGGTGGACTCGTGATCTGGGGAACCGGGTTCGCTTCCCCGCTCCTCCACCTGCAGCTGCCGGGTGACCTTGGGCCAGTCCCACTTCTCTGAAGTCTCCCAGCCCCACTCACCTTGTGGGGCAGGAAGGGAAAGGAGATTGTTGGCCCCTTTGAGACTCCTTCAGCCACAGGGGCCCCCAAACTTTTTCCCAAAGAGGGCCAGAGTTGATGAAGTGAAGATGCTTGAGGGCCGACCAAAGTGGCTGAGCTTTCCTTAGGATTGAAGTTTTGAGCTTTATTTAGGATTTAAACCCAGAGTTGTTGAGTTTTTTTAGGGCTGAAGTTGTTGAGCTTTTCTTATAATTTTACCCCAAAGTTGTTCAGCTATTTTGGGGATTGAGGTTTTTGAACTTTTTTTAGGATTCAAACCCAAAGTTGTCGAGTTTTACTTACAATTTTACCCCAAAAGTTGTTGAGTTTTGTTTTGTTTGTTAAGGATTTTACCCCAGGACGTAGTATACTCCCACGGGGGCTGGATTAAATCAACTGGTGGGTTGGATTCATAGCTGTCAACTTTCTCCTTTTTTTAAGGGAAATTCCCTTATTCCGAATAGGATTCCTCGCAAGAAAAGGGAAAAGCTGACAGCTATGGTTGGCTTTGGATATGCCTGTCTTAAGGGGAGTGAACGGCGGGGTATCAAACCCAACCTTCTCCTCCTCCTCTTCTTCTTCTTCTCCTTCTCCTTCTCCTCCTCCTCCTCCTCCTCCTTCTCTCGCTCCTTTCCAAGTGAACTTGCAGGTCTGGCCTTCTGAGCTCTCTGACCTGCCTGATGGGGGCAAAGAGGACAGGCTGGATATTCCAGAAAACATCCCTTGCCGCTGGTTTGGAAGCAGACCTCCCCTTTTGGATCTGAGCCCTCGCCTCCTTGTTTCCCAGAGGGGGTTGGCTGAGCCCCTTCTTGCCAGCACCAGGAGAGCAGGGGCAAGACCTCCCTGGGTCCTCTTGGGCAACCTCTGCAGGCGGAAGGAACCCCATTTACTCAGAGGGAAGCAGAGGAAGAGGGAGGTTGCATCCTCACGAAGGAGAAGGACTAAGCTGCCCTCATCTAACCACAATAGCCCAGAGCTGTGACTCTGCTTTCCGAATCCTGCAGGACTCTTCATCTGGTACCATAACAACAACAACAACAACAATAATAATTTATTATTTATACCCTGCCCATCTGGCTGGGCTTCCCCAGCCACTCTGGGCGGCTTCCCAAAAAATATTAAAATACCGTAATACATCAAACATTAAAAGCTTCCCTAAACAGGGCTGCCTTCAGATGTCTTCCATTCCACCCTGTGGAAAACCTTTTCCTGCTTATGAATTGGAATTGAATTGAAATTGAAATACTTTATTGTCACTGGTACAACTTGTATGCAGTGAGATTACACAATCACCCCCACTCAGCTCTTTTAGTCTTAATTCCCCTCATTTTCTGACGCACACCCACCAAACCCAAAAGTCAGTTGCCCTGTTGTTATCTTTTCATTCAGCAGCCTAACGAATAGAAGCTGTTCTTTACCCTGTTGGTGCGACTAATCCTGCTTCTGTATCTTCTGCCCGAGGGCAGGAGAGCAAGAAAGTGCCAGCCAGGGTGTGAATCATCATTATGCTGGTGAATTAGGAAATATTCTCCTTTAACAGTTAATGTGATTAACGCTACACCATTGAGTTGGATCTGTGGCACTGCAGAGGGGTTATTTTGTACTTGTTGGTGCAGCACTTTGGTTTTTTGGATATTGAGCGATAGGCCATGCTTTTCGTAAGCTTCTGCAAAGATATTAAGCATGGTTTGGAGGTCATCCTCTGAGCGTGCGCACACTACGTTGCCATGACGGAAGTTACGATAACCTTCCGCTTTGCTTTCTGCCTACTCAGATTGAAGAGCTTTCCATCTCTTCGGTATATGATTTCTACTCCGGTGGGGAGTTTCCCTTCGACAAAGTGTAGGATCATGGCAATGAAAATAATGAATAGAGTTGGGGCAAGAACACAACCCTGTTTAACACCTGATCCCACTGTGAATGGTTCACTTTGAGAGCCATTATTATCTGCGATTGTTGCTGTAGCCGAATGATGTCCACACATTTATCTGGGCAGCCAATTTTCAGAAGGACAGTCTACAGGGCATTGCGATTTACAGTGTCGAAAGCCTTAGTCAGGTCAATGAACGCCATAGACAGGGGTTAGTTTTGCTCTCTGCATTTTTCTTGAAGCTGTCGAGCGGTGAAAATCATGTCCTCTGTCTCCCTAGAAGGCCGAAAACCATTTTGGGATTCAGGAAGGGTCACCTCGGATATTGTTACGAGACGGTTTGCTAAGATCCTTGCAAGAATTTTGCCGGCCGCAGCTAATAGAGAGATGCCTCAGTAGTTTCCACTATCAGTTCTGTCACCTTTTTTAAAGAGATTGATAATTTTGGTCTCCCCTCATCCTGCTTTGTGGGGGGTGAGCTAGATGACCCTGGAGGGTCCCTCCCAACACTACGCTTCTGTGAAGGAGGGGCAGATCCTCCTCCTTTTCTCCTCCCTTGGCCCCTCAGGAGAGTGAAAAGCAGGCTAGTAAAACCTTGCATATTTCTTTTCTTTTTTTTTAAATAGAATTAATTAGCGTGCAAGAAATAAAAAGAATGCTGTTGAATAAAATAACTCCCTTTTCTTCTTGATACTTTCAGTTTGTGTTTTTGTTCAAATCACGAGGTATGACTCATGCCTGCCTTTGCTTTGGCGCCTGCGTAGAAGGTTCTGCTCCAAGATCCAGTCAGCCCCTCCTGCATTTAATTATTTACTGTGACACATTACAAAAATATTTTCTTTCAGCTTTATAAAACCCAAATGAATGTTCCTGAAGGAAGTGCAGATCTCTGCTTCCCAATCTATTCTTCCTACACAGGCCAGGATTTTATAGGCATCTCTCCTGTGCCAGTCTCCCAGTTTCCAATGGAAACATCAGGGTGTTTTTTGTTAAGTGTGTAGTATAACTAAACTATGAATTCCAGTTGGGTAGCCGCCTGCTTGGGACTTGATGATGTGCTTCTGGATCAACGCTGTCCTCTGTAGTTGGGAGTCCTTTTCCCACTCTGGTTGGTTTGCCAGCTATGAGCCCTTTTGGACAGAGATGACTCAGCCACTATGCTCCATGCTCAGGTCGCTTCCAGATTGGATTGCTGCAATGCACTCTTTGTGGGGCTGCCCTTGGTGACGCAACTCAGAAACTTGAGCTGGTCCAGAAGACCAACTTGCTAGCTTGGGTTTCCGTGAGATCTCACATAACCCCTGTTTTAAAACAACTGCATTGCTAGACGGTGAGTTTGGGGTAGCCCAATGCAAAAATCCTGAGAATCCATGTTGATCTGTTCTTTGTAACCACGTTTTTGCGCCGTTTTGGCCCCACACAACAGTGGATGCGTGGTTTTTTTGGTGCAGGCTGTAGCCATGGACACGCTATGTGATCTGATGGTGAATTTGGGGTGACCAATGCAAAAATCCATGGGCTTTTACCTCCCCCTCCCAGGCAGCCTCCTTTATCGCATCCCTTATCTCCCTCCCAATCGCTTGCCGATCAGCTGCTTCCTTTCAACACCCCCTTCCCTCTTGTTTGCCTTAGTGTCTTTTCCTCAGCTGGAGCAGTTTTTTGTTCCTCCTTTTTTCTAATTTCTCTCCTCATTGCTTTAGTCTTCCTGTCTCCTCTCCTTGCAAGCTCGCTGCCTTTTCCTCCCCCCTCCCAGGCAGCCTCCTTTATCTCTAGCGCAGTGTTCCCCAACCTTGGGCCTCCAGCTGTTTTTGGACTACAATTCCCATCATCCTTGACCACTGGTCTTGCTAGCGAGGGATGATGGGAGTTGTAGTCCAAAAACAGCTGGAGGCCCAAGGTTGGGGAACACTGCTCTAGCGTCCCTTATCTCTCTCTCCAGCAAATGATCAGCGGCTTTGTTTCAACACCCACTTCCCTCTTTCAAATAAAGAGCATCTGCTTTTTGCCCCTGGGCACTCCAGCTGCAGGGACCACACATTCGCTCCAGAAGATGCACAGACATTTCTCCCTTTTAGGAGGAAAAAAGTGTGTCTTATGGAGCGAAAAATACGGTACTCTTTAAGGAAAAGCATGAAGGGGGTGGGAATCACAGGCTTCTGCTCCCAGAGGACAAACTTTGCTTCTCTTCTCCAAGCAAGCAGGTGGCTGGGAAATGGGATTTGTAAAGATGGGCTTGGTCTGGTTATCCTCATGCCGTTATACAACTCTGTGGTAGATCTCCACTCTCCGGGGAGTTAATGGTTGCTTCTCCTTTCAAGAGTGGGTGGTGGACTCCGTTTTTGCACGGAGTGCAAGAATTTGCCTTGCTTCCCCTTGGCTCATTTCCCAGTTCCCTGTCTCCATGTTTGGGTCTTTTGCTTTCTCTTAACAGAAACCTTGGCTGCTTTTCCCCAGCACCTGCCCTCCTGCAAGTTGGTTGCTGAGCAAGCGGGACTCTCCTGAAATGCCAGCCCCCTGCCAGCCCTGCCGTGAGGGACAGAGACCCTGTCACCTGCGCAGGATCGGCCGCCGAGCGGCAGCCCCGGACCATGCTGACTTCATCCAGTAAGTAGCCTGGGTGGTCCTGGCTGAGGGCTGTGTCCATTGAAATAAAAAAATTAAGGTCACACACACACACACACACACACACACACATATATATATATATATATATATTTGCTTTCGTAGATTTTCACGGGTACAGGAATGCAGGTTTTGGTGTCTTCGGGTGTCTTCCCGTGTAAGAGTCGGGGTGTCTGTGCGACGTTTCGACGAGGTCTCACTCGTCATCTTCAGGCTGGTGCTTTCGGCTTCTTGTTACAGGGGGGCCGAGAGGCGAAGCCCCCTACAGACGAGCGGGACCCCCAGGGAGGCCCCTGCCACAGCTCGCCCCTATACACGAAGCCAAGCCAGAGCACAACTAAATGCAGCACAGCCATCTTCTCAGAAAAACTCTTCACAAGCTCAAGAGGTCAAGACACGAAAGCTTTAGCAACTAATCTACACTTAATGACCCACCCAGTGGTATTCAGAATATCACTCATGAAATCACCCAAGATATCCCTCAAGTAATTAAGGAACAAAAGAAGAAAAGGCACACTAATCTAGGAACTTCCTCTCTGCCCAGAACGTTGGAGGCTATACACCACACCCCTCAACAGTATTTATAGGAACTCAAACACCAGACTCTGCTCTGTTCCAGTAACAAGAAGCCGAAAGCACCAGCCTGAAGATGACGAGTGAGACCTCGTCGAAACGTCGCACAGACACCCCGACTCTTACACGGGAAGACACCCGAAGACACCAAAACCTGCATATATATATATATATATATATATATACACCAGACCCAAACCCAGACCCTCTCCACAGACATATTACAGACTCCATCCAGTAGCCAAACTATAGTGGCACCTCCGAATGCTGCACCCCCCTGCAATCCCTACACAGATCTGGCTGGCACAAGGCACAAAATCACAGCTCGCCCCTATACTCGAAGCCAAGCCAGAGCACAACTAAATGCAGCACAGCCATCTTCTCAGAAAAACTCTTCACAAGCTCAAGAGGTCAAGACACGAAAGCTTTAGCAACTAATCTACACTTAATGACCCACCCAGTGGTATTCAGAATATCACTCATGAAATCACTCAAGATATCCCTCAAGTAATTAAGGAACAAAAGAAGAAAAAGCACACTAATCTAGGAACTTCCTCTCTGCCCAGAACGTTGGAGGCTATACACCACACCCCTCAACAGTATTTATAGGAACTCAAACACCAGATTCTGCTCTGTTCCAGTAACAAGAAGCCGAAAGCACCAGCCTGAAGATGACGAGTGAGACCTCGTCGAAACGTCGCCCAGACACCCTGACTCTTACACGGGAAGACACCCGAAGACACCAAAACCTGCATATATATATATATATATATATATATATATATATATATATATATAATAAATAAATGTTCATAAATGTACCAAGCAAACACATACATAAATATATAAACGACATGTCTTAAGCAGCGCAGGAAAACATCCCTGGAACCATTTTGGCTCCCAGACTGACCAAATGTTTTCTCTGCAAGGTCAAAGGAAAATGGAAAAGCCTCCCCATTGTCTTTTCATTCACAAATCCTGTCTTAAGGGAATGTCTGTGTATGAATAGGGTGAGCCTGTGACCTGGCTCAGGAACTAAGTATTTATCATTACCAAAGACTGGCCAGGCTCCCCAGGGTATCCAATCAAGTGAGCATTAAGAGGTAACCTGCCAGACAGGAGATAAACAATGCATTCAGATTTCTGTTGTAAACCACCTTTTCTGTGATGTAGGAATGATGTGTCTGGGGGTGGTCTTGGACTCCAGGGCTGGCAATTTAAAATGTCTATTTAGGGGCGGGCACGCCTTGGTTCTGGGTCCTCCTCCTTCTCTTGCGTGTGGTGAGTGAGGACCCTGTTGCAACAGTTCAATAAAGATCAGGCTTACTAGCTGCTTTGCTTCTCAATGTTCTCTGGTTGGCCTCTGTTATTTTCACCATCTCTGCATAGTCCATCAGTTTCATCTGCCGTTCTTCTTTTCTTGGTACTTCTTCCTTCCTTCCTGGCATAAGCACTTTTGTCTGTTCAGCAGAACTTTTGCTTCTCTCCTGACCTGACACAGGTCTGGGTTCTTTCCCCAAAGTTCTGGGGCACAGGCGGGCAGAGGAAAGGAAGGCGAAGCTCCTTTGCACAGGGAAAAGTCCTTGCGCTGGTGGAACTGCTTAGCTCAGAGGATGCCAAACTCTTTTGGGTCCCCCGTCCTCTTGGGCAGTCCACCTGGGTCCCCTTGTGACGAGGGCGGGCCGCTCCCCTGCAGATCCAGCTCTACGAGATGTACCGGAACAGTAAGCGCACCTACCTGGTCCTGGAACTGGCCTCCCGGGGAGACCTCCTGGAGCACATCAACGCCACGTCGGACAGGAGGGAGCTTCCTGGGCTGGAGGAAGAGGAGGCACGAAGGCTTTTCCGGCAGATTGTCAGTGCCGTGGCACACTGCCACAATGTCGGCATCGTCCACAGGTGACAGAAATGGCTGGGGAGAGAGGAGGGGAATAGCTGGGAGGCCGGGGCAGGGAAGAGTCGCTTCTGGGGCCAGGAAGACCTCCAGGGTCTCACCCAGACTCCCTCTCAGGAAGAGGAAGGCAGCAGCCAGGGGTCCAGCCCCAGAGAAAAGGGCTGCCTTGTTGTCTTTCTGGGCCGCGGTGGGAAATGTTTTTTTAGGCTAAGAGTTTGTTTTCTTAACATATGCATCACTTCCCACTAAAAATCAACTCAAAATCCAAGGATAGCAATAAAACCGCATCACAACATCCCAAAAGCTCTGCTGTAGCAGCAGCAGGATCAGACCAAATGTGTGTGGGGGGGGGTCCATGTGGTGCAGCCTTCTGTTCCACACCTCCCCTTGTTCTGCTGTAAGCCACCCAGAGTGGCTGGGATAAATAGCCAGATGGGCAGGGTATAAATAAAATATTATTATTATTATTATTATTATTATTATTATTATTATTATTCTGGCTGGCGACTGTGAGATGCCCCAAAGGGAAGCCTGAAAGCAGGACCTGAGCAAACAGGCATAATAATAATAATAATAATAATAATAATAATAATAATAATAATAATAATTTATTATTTATACCCCGCCCATCTTGCTGGGTTTCCCCAGCCACTCTGGGCGGCTTCCAACAAAACACTAAAATACAATAACCTATTAAACATTAAAAGCTTCCCTAAACAGGGCTGCCTTCCGATGTCTTCTAAAAGTCTGGTAGTTGTTCTTCTCTTTGACATCTGGTGGGAGGGCGTTCCACAGGGCGGGCGCCACCATCGAGAAGGCCCTCTGCCTCGTTCCCTGTAACTTGGCTTCTTGCAGCGAGGGAACAGCCAGAAGGCCCTTGGATCTGGACCTCAGTGTCTGGGCAGAACGATGGGGGTGGAGACGCTCTGGGTGCTGCTCAAATTCCCAGGAAAACAGAGTGTTTGGCCTGGCACCGGAGTTATGATAAGTTTAGTGCACCGGAAAAGTCTCCCTGGGGAGAGCATCCGCAGGCCCCATTCCCAGCTGGGAACCCTCAATAGGGGGATGGGGGAGAGGCTGAAGCGATAGGTGGGGCAGGAGCAGAGGCAAAATTGGGCTGAGCCATGGGCAGGACTCCGGACTCCAGGGGACATTCTGACCGTTTGAAAACCAGGTGTTTCTACACCAGTTCCCACGTCTTTCTATCCGTTGTCCAGGCAGGCAAGAGGCAGTGTCTCAGCTGAAAGACACATTCCAGCCAGGCAAATATAGATGGGTGAGGAGAGCAGTCTGAGGAGAAAACGTGGCTCAGAGTCCCAAGAGTCTCGCTACTTGAAAGTCTGGCTGCATTTTTTAAAAAGTTTTGGAAAACTATGGTGATATATGCATATAACTGTATCCTCTACGCTGCTTGTCCTTCAAGAACATATAAGAGGGCAAAAGTCCAAGAAGTCATTAAGCAAAAATTGCAAAAGACTTAACATAAGGAACACTAGTTATCTAGCTGAAGCGGTAAAGATAATAGTTTGCCCAGCTTCCTATAACTTTCATTTATTAAATTTATGGGTGAAATCCTAATTAATTGTGTTGTGAGACATTTCTGCAGCAGTCATTAATAAAGTTTTATAGCTTTGAAAATGGATATATATATATATATATATATATATATATGCTTTCGTAGATTTTCACGGGTACAGGAATGCAGGTTTTGGTGTCTTCGGGTGTCTTCCCGTGTAAGAGTCGGGGTGTCTGGGCGACGTTTCGACGAGGTCTCACTCGTCATCTTCAGGCTGGTGCTTTCGGCTTCTTGTTACTGGAACAGAGCAGAAACTGGTTTCTCTATCTCGATGGCATGGAAGCCATCGAGATAGAGAAACACCCTCACAACATGAACAAGCGTGACGACACGTCCCGCCTGCCAGACATCTGGAAATTAGCCCTCCCCACAAAAACCGACACCAGAACCAGAGGCACACAGAACGCCGTCACCAATCAACCACACCAGACCCAAACCCAGACCCTCTCCACAGACATATTACAGACTCCATCCAGTAGCCAAACTATAGTGGCACCTCCGGATGCTGCACCCCCCTGCAATCCCTACACAGATCTGGCTGGCACAAGGCACAAAACCATAGCTCGCCCCTATACACGAAGCCAAGCCAGAGCACAACTAAATGCAGCACAGCCATCTTCTCAGAAAAACTCTTCACAAGCTCAAGAGGTCAAGACACGAAAGCTTTAGCAACTAATCTACACTTAATGACCCACCCAGTGATATTCAGAATATCACTCATGAAATCACCCAAGATATCCCTCAAGTAATTAAGGAACAAAAGAAGAAAAGGCACACTAATCTAGGAACTTCCTCTCTGCCCAGAACGTTGGAGGCTATACACCACACCCCTCAACAGTATTTATAGGAACTCAAACACCAAACTCTGCTCTGTTCCAGTAACAAGAAGCCGAAAGCACCAGCCTGAAGATGACGAGTGAGACCTCGTCGAAACGTCGCACAGACACCCCGACTCTTACACGGGAAGACACCCGAAGACACCAAAACCTGCATATATATATATATATATATATTTGCTTTCGTAGATTTTCACGGGTACAGGAATGTAGGTTTTGGTGTCTTCGGGTGTCTTCCCGTGTAAGAGTCGGGGTGTCTGGGCGACGTTTCGACGAGGTCTCACTCGTCATCTTCAGGCTGGTGCTTTCGGCTTCTTGTTACTGGAACAGAGCAGAATCTGGTGTTTGAGTTCCTATAAATACTGTTGAGGGGTGTGGTGTATAGCCCAGAACGTTGGAGGCTATACACCACACCCCTCAACAGTATTTATAGGAACTCAAACACCAGATTCTGCTCTGTTCCAGTAACAAGAAGCCGAAAGCACCAGCCTGAAGATGACGAGTGAGACCTCGTCGAAACGTCGCCCAGACACCCTGACTCTTACACGGGAAGACACCCGAAGACACCAAAACCTGCATATATATATATATATATATATATATATATATATATATATATATATAATAAATAAATGTTCATAAATGTACCAAGCAAACACATACATAAATATATAAACGACATGTCTTAAGCAGCGCAGGAAAACATCCCTGGAACCATTTTGGCTCCCAGACTGACCAAATGTTTTCTCTGCAAGGTCAAAGGAAAATGGAAAAGCCTCCCCATTGTCTTTTCATTCACAAATCCTGTCTTAAGGGAATGTCTGTGTATGAATAGGGTGAGCCTGTGACCTGGCTCAGGAACTAAGTATTTATCATTACCAAAGACTGGCCAGGCTCCCCAGGGTATCCAATCAAGTGAGCATTAAGAGGTAACCTGCCAGACAGGAGATAAACAATGCATTCAGATTTCTGTTGTAAACCACCTTTTCTGTGATGTAGGAATGATGTGTCTGGGGGTGGTCTTGGACTCCAGGGCTGGCAATTTAAAATGTCTATTTAGGGGCGGGCACGCCTTGGTTCTGGGTCCTCCTCCTTCTCTTGCGTGTGGTGAGTGAGGACCCTGTTGCAACAGTTCAATAAAGATCAGGCTTACTAGCTGCTTTGCTTCTCAATGTTCTCTGGTTGGCCTCTGTTATTTTCTCCGACCGATGGAGAACCTGAAAAGGACTCTATAAGGGCTCTTGTGTCCCCCTTAAGGGAATAAGGGCAGATTTCCGTTTATTTCACCACGGAGGGGCTTTCTCTCTGCCTGGGGCTGCTGGGATTGCCTTGAGGACGTGATGCCTTGTGTTCGGCCTCTTTGTGCTCCTGCTTTGTTCTGCTCCACATTCCTCTCTGGTGTTTCCCTTGCTCAAGCTGCCAGGCTTTCTGGACCAGCGAGAAGATTTCAGCATTTGAGGAAGGGCTGGGAGCGCCAGGCGCAAAATGCATGTGGGGGGGGGGGGACGACGTAATGCAAAAGCGAGAAGGAGCTCAGCAATGGCTGCTTTCCCCCCTTCCCCCACAACTGCAGGCAACTTCATGCTTCTTGTGGGAAAGTGCCGACGTCCCGCGGGTTCTTACTGTGGGGATCACACAGGAGGGCTGGGCGGTATAGCAATATTTCATTCCAAATTGGTTTGAAGTCCATATCATGATATCGGTTTCATAATTTTTGGCCTGGCAACATACCACAAATTGTGTGTGTGTGTGTGGGGGGGGTGTTTAGCAAAAATCACAATTTGGGAAAAAGCATGAAGCCAGTCAATGTGTCTACATTTGTTGTTGTTTAGTCGAGTCCGACTCTTCGTGACCCCCTGGACCAGAGCACGCCTGGCACTCCTGCCTTCCACTGCCTCCTGCAGTTTGGTCAAACTCATGCTGGTAGCTTAGAGAACACTGTCCCACCATCTCGTCCTCTGTCGTCCCCTTCTCCTTGTGCCCTCCATCTTTCCCAACATCAGGGTCTTTTCCAGGGAGTCTTCTCTTCTCATGAGGTGGCCAAAGTCTTGGAGCCTCAGCTTCAGGATCTGTCCTTCCAGTGAGCACTCAGGGCTGATTTCCTTCAGAATGGAGAGGCTTGATCTTCTTGCAGTCCATGGGACTCTCAAGAGTCTCCTCCAGCACCACAATTCAAAAGCATCCATTCTTCGGTGATCAGCTTTCTTTATGGTCCAGCTCTCACTTCCATACATCACTACTGGGAAAACCAGAGCTTTAACTATACGGACCTTTGTTGGCAAGGTGATGTCTGCTTTTTAAGATGCTATGCGTCTACATACCTTTATCTTTATTTCAGACATAATGATATATTGATATATTGTGATGCTTAGCTTGCGATATATCACAGTGTTGAAAACCAGATACCACCCAGTCCTATTGCACAGTATTGATTTCCTCCCTCCCCACAGACACCACCCCACACCCACCCACCCACCCACTCACTGCTGTTGCCGTCCAGTAACAGGACCCCCAGTACCAGAAAATAACAGGACCCCCAGTACCCACCCCCTTTCTCTTTCTCTCCCCTGCAAGTTTCCCTAACACCGTCACGCTGGTTGGCCGAAGCGTGGCCGCCGTGGACGCCTTCCTCAGCTCCGCTGCCCAGAGGAGTCGCGAGTACATCTCCCGCATCCACGCCCGGGTGATCCGCACGGCTGGGGCCTACAAGCTCGTGGATTCCAGCCTAACCGGGGTGTATATCAATGACGTCCGGATCAGCGGTGAGTGCTGTGGCCAAGACACAAGGAAACTTTATTAAATGATTTCTTCTTAATAAATTTGAGTATCACTCTTCATCCAAAATCACCAGGCGGTGACATTTGTAATGCTTCCCATTGAGAACATGTTTCTACACATCCTTTAGTTGTGGAGGCGTAATAAAATATCTAGGTTATGGCAACAAGCGTCATGTCTAGCAGAAATCAGAATTAGATATGGTTTGCACACATCTGTGCCAACCCAGTCACCCTGTGCTCAAGGTTCCCCAGTTGGGGGCGGGTCTCCATCTTTGTTCAGAAGATGAGCAGCTCTTCCCGCATCAGGCTCCCCACACAAGCGCCCCTGGATCTGCACCATCCTCTCACTCACTGGAAACCCCCAACGCAATAAATGGCCTTGTCAGGCAAGCAAGAACAGTCCCGATTCTTTAGGGAAAGAACAAAGAGGAGTGAAGTCATTTCCTGAAATACACGCAGCCTCTGTCAGCCTTCTCTCCTGCATGATGAAGCAAGCCCAAAGCGTTAAGCCCAGAGGAAGCCTGCCAGCAGCGAGAGAGTGTGCCAGGCAGGGCACTGGTGCTGTCTGGATGTTTGAAAGTCCAGTCTGAGTCCCGGCACAGCTGTAAGCCTCACAGGGTGGCCTTGGGCAAACCTATGCCCAAGTCCGATGTGCTTCAGATAATTACAGTCATACCTTGGATCCCAAACGCCTTGCGAGTCAAACTTTTTGGCTCCTGAACGCTGCAAACTCAGAAGTGATTGTTCCGGTCTGTGAACATTCTTTGGAACCCAAACGTCCAACACGGTTTCCGATTGGCTGCAGGAGCTTCCTGCAGCCAATTGGAAGCCGCGCCTTGGTTTCCGAACGTTTTGGAAGTCAAACGGACTTCCAGAACAGATTCTGAGGTACAACTGTATTGGAAAAAGTTGGTCTGAGCACCTTTTGGAAAGGAAGGGAGGCCAACACGGAAACTGCTGTCGGGTAGCAGCAAATGACCTTGAGCAAAGGAACAGGCCAGTGGCCCATCTAGTCCCCCAGTGGCCCAAAAGGTGCACCCAAGGGGATCTTGCAAGTGGGATCTGAACCCAAGAGCAACTCTCCCCTCCTGCGGTTTCTAGCAACTGGGATTCAGAAGCAGGACTTCCTGTGGCTGCAGAGCCATTCTGGATCGTGGCCGTTGGGAGTCCTCTCTTCCCTAAAATCTCCAGCTGCAGTCCAGTCCAGTTGCAGCGCTCATCTCGCTTTAGTGGCCGAGGGAGCCGGTTTGCAGATTCCGGGTCATGTGGCCAGCATGACTAAGCCGCTTCTGGCAAACCAGAGCAGCGCACGGAAACGCTGTTTACCTTCCCGCTGGAGCGGTACCTATTTATCTACTTGCACTTTTGACATGCTTTAGAACTGCTAGGCTGGCAGGAGCTGGGACCAAGCAATGGAAGCTCACCCCATTGTGGGGATTCGAACCGCCAACCTTATGATCGGCAAGCCCTAGGCTCAGTGGTTTAGACCACAGCGCCACCTGCGTCCCATACAAGGTCCATACAATGCAGTAAATCAATGAAGCTTTGCTCTTGCGGTTTTTCTCCTTGCAGCAGGAAGAGTTGGTCCTTTACGTTGTGAACCGCCATGAGATCCACAGCTGAAGGGCAGTATACAAATTTAATAAAATGGTAAATAAATAAATAATCGTTTTGCTTGGTGAGGGCTGGCTGGTGTTTTTTATTCTTATAGTAATAAACCACCTCACGGCAGCTCACAGGTAGAAACAAGATTTTAAAACAGAAAAAAAATAGACATATTTCTGGTTTATTTGCTTTTGGATCAGAAGCCTGGCCAATGAGATTTGCTGCTGTTTTTAAACCTTTAAACTGATTGTTTCAAATCTTATTTCTACGTAGAAAAAGTATTGTTGCAAGAAGGCGATACGGTTACTTTTGGGCACCCCTGCTGGAGGAGCGTTAACCCTGGGAGTCGCGTTCGGCAGCCAAATTCTCCGTTTTATTACTTGGTAGGACTCTGCCTTCCTTTGCACATTTGTCTGTCTGTCTGAGATAGAATCATACAATTGTAGGGTTGTGAGGGTCTCCAAAGGTCCTCTAGTCCAGCCCCCTCGCAATACACGAGTCCTGTGGCTCTCCTTGGTGTGGCCCCCGAGTCCCTTGGTGTGCTCACCCCCCCCTGCAGTTGACCAGAGGGGGCCCCCATGCGCCCTCCCTCTGCCCTGCTCACGCCTTCATTTATTTTATTGGTGGGGGATATTCCTGCAAGCTCAAGGAGGGCATGGAAACAGCAATGTTCAAAATGTCATTTGATTGGGGAAAGAGCAGGAGGCTGGGCTGGGTGGGCTGACCCAAGAGGGCTCTCCTGGTGCTAATTAATCCTCCTCCTCCCACCTTTCGTTCCCTTTTCAGTTTGAGCCCTGCAGCTGCCGTGCGGAGCAAAGGCAAGGCCTGTGCGGAGAGAGGAGACCTTTCCCCCAAAGGGTAAAGTGGAAAACCCCTTCTACTCCAGACACCTTCTTTTCTCCATGGGTGCAGCAGTGGGGAGGGTGGGTGTAAAGCAGCACTTGGGGGGGGCGGGGAGTCAATCCCAGTGACAACCCCCACAGGCAACCTGGTCAGGTGTGGGGGGGCTGCCTAGCTCTCCATTGCCCTCCATCCCCAGGGCGTCAGGGGAAGGTTTTTCCTTTATCTGCAAGCTTTGATTTTGGATTGTGTGGGGCACAGAAGTGGGGTTTGTGGCCAGCCCTGCTTTAGGCAGTGACCGGCTCCCCTCCGGACCTCCCAAGTGGGCCTCTTCTTCTTGCCAAATTTGCAAGGGTCTGCCTGTTAGTCTCCCTTGCCCCGGGCTCCTGCTTATTCCTCCCCAACGTGCCTTTACCTGCCCCAGAGCTGACTCCACCTGTGACTGCAGGTGGGGGCGGATGGGCGTGGCACGGGGACCACGCGAGGACCCCTGCAGCGCTGAATCAGGACCTTGCCTGGAGGTTCCCCGCTCTCTGGCATGCGCAAGAAAGCAGGCCCTCTTAGCCTTGTGTCTGCATTCGCTTCCTTAAGTATAATGTTCTGGGGAATTTAAGGCGGGACCAGAGTGGATAGGAAGTTTTGGGGCACCTGAGGCAGGGATGCTAGGCTCCTGCCCCAAAGATCTGTGATCCCACAGGAAGGAGGTCTTTTAGGTATCCTGAAAGCTTCCCTTGTTTCACACAGGCTGAATGTCTACAATACAGTTGCTTTCTCTGATAAGGCCTTTTTATGGCAAATGGGGCCATAAACGAGAGCCAGTGTGGTGTAGTGGTTCAGAGCGGTGGACTCATAATCTGGGGAACCGGGTTCGCTTCCCTGCTCCTCCACCTGCAGCTGCTGGGTGACCTTGGGCCAGTCCCATTTCTCTGAAGTCTCTCAGCCCCACTCACCTCACAGAGTGTTTGTTGTGGGGGAGGAAGGGAAAGGAGAATGTGAGCCGCTTTGAGACTCCTTTGGGTAGCAATAAAGCGGGATATCAAATCCAAACTCTTCTCTTTTTCATACAGCCACCCTCACATCCACACCATCTCTAGGTTCTCCCATTACACGTTCCGATGTGTTTCTTGTTTATTAGGTCAGTGCAGGTTGGTACCCAGTTGGGGTTGTTTTGCTCTATAGGCTGAATTCACAGGTCCTCAAATCTCCGTAGGGCTTCACCAGCAAGGATAACTGACGTGCTCTGTATGTTGCATATTTGTATCTCCAGTGCTCTGTACAGTGGTGCCCCGCAAGACGAATGCCTCACAAGACGGAAAACTCGCTAGACGAAAGAGTTTTCCGTTTTGGAGGTGCTTTGCAAAACGAATTTCCTATGGGCTTGCTTCGCAAGACGACAATGTCTTGCAAGTTCCTGCGGGTTTTTTCCCCTCCCCCCCTTTTTCTAAGCCACTAAGCCGCTTATCAGCTGATCCGATCAGCAGATAAGCCGCTAAAAGCCACTGATAATAGCGCTAATCCTCTAATCCGTCAATGGGCTTGCTTCGCAAGACAAAAAAACTGCTAGATGAAGAGAATCACAGAACGGATTCTTTTCGTCTTGCGAGGCACCACTGTATTTTGATGTATTGAATGTTTGCTGTAAAGCTGCTTTGGGCTCAGCTCATAAGTAAACCCCTCATTCAATCAAGATGCCAGGAGGAGGAGCTATGCAAAATAACCACGGAGGTTTCCTGACTGGGCTGATAGAGGGACACAACCCCCAGCTTCAGGGGCCTGGAGGTGCTGTAAAGAAGTCATTTTTGCAGTGAGTAACCCATGCTCCATTCTAACCTCTTGATTCCTTTCTTCCATCTAGCTTCCTGCGTTGGCATCTGCTGGGGCATCAGTGCCAGGGAGCTCAAGAATGGGATTTGCACCCACACTCGCAGGGGACCCACCTGGCGCTCTGCCTGGCTCTGCCCACCAACGTCCGGCCATCAGCAGTCCGTCCTCTGCAGCTTCATTCCTGCCTCCAGCTGCATCGTCAGCATCCATAAATTCTCTTAGCCTGACTTCCAGCTTGCCAGAAGCCCCTGGCCAGCCAGCACCGGGGACATTGCCTCCTTCTGCCCCGGGAGATGCTCCCGGGCCTGTCCCTCTGCTTCTGCGTTCTGCTTCGGCTGGGGAGGGTTCGCGCACCACCGCAGAATCTTCTCCCTGGAGGAGCCTTGAGGCGACGCACTTCCCCTTCTCTCAGGGAAGTCCAGAATCCAAGAATCCCTCCACCCCAAGTGGCAGCGAGGAAACCGTTGCAGATGACCCCCAAAGCGGAGTATCAGTTAGCGCAGCAGCCGGGCTCCCGGAGGATCTGGCGCAGGTCCCAGGCGTCTCTCCGGTGGGGGGTTCTGAGATCTCTGTTTCCAGCACAGAAGAGCTGGTTCCCGGTGACTCTGGCCACGCTGAAGAGATGAGGGAGGTGGACCTGGATCAAGGCCCTGAAGACAGAGGGGCTGCAAGCAGAATGGAAATTCAGAGCCCCAGAGAAGAACACCAGGAGAGCTGTGGGGAGAAGGGCTTACCTGAAGCTTCTGGCTGGGCAGAAAACAGGGCAAGCAACCTCACTGTGCAGAATTTGGCACCGCTCCCTGCTAAATCAGGAGAGGCCGAGCTGGATGCAGTGAGCAGAGCTTCTGGTGACTTTTCTTCTGCTGAAGAAACAGATGGCGACTTACTGGATAGTGAATCTTCTGCAAAGTGGAGTCAAGAGGAGTTTGACTCCGAGAGAGAGAGCCCCGCTTTGTGGCTAAGGAACCTGTCCTGTGAGACCCGGAGGAGTGATGACGAAATCAGCTTGCAGGAGTGGGCTTCTGAGAGCAGTGACAACATGGAAATGGAGCCCCCTCTAAATGCAAGCCTGCTAGCGATGGACAGTCCTGCTGCTGCTGCAGGAGATGGCAGTTTCCTTGAGCCAGAGTCGGGCTCGGGGGATGCAGAGGCTGCAAGTGGCAAGGTCTGCGTTGCAAAACGGTCTTATGCCGAAGTGGGAACCCAAACTGAGTGTGCAAAAAGAAGGAAGTTGGGTGTAGAGATTGCAGAGCCTTTGAAAGACTCCGACGGAATGGCTTGTGATGACGGCAGCAAGTTAAACACAGACAAGGTGGCGGAGGGGCTCCTTCAGCCCAGAACTTCAGCAATAGGTGCCCCAGCTGACAATCAGCACGCCAAGGGCGAGTTCTCCCCACAAGTAGAAAAGGATCCTGTGGCATCCTCTGGAGCAATGCAGGAGATCCTGTCTTCAGGAGATCTACCAGAAACTTATGAAGAGGGGACTGCATTGCCTTCAAGCACCCGTCCCCTGGCAGGAGGGGCAATCCCTGAAGAGTCTGGACATCCAGACTCGTTTGGACATCCAGTGGATGTTGATGGAAAGCTTTTCTGTGGGGCCGTTCTCAAAAGAAAGACACCTCCCTTGGAAGAGTGGGGGGAGGGCATTGTTGTTGTGAGCAAACGGAGAGTGGAGGATGCATGTGCCAGATCTGACAGAGGCCCAGAGGACTGTGCCGCTGACTCCATCCTTGAGGCCGAAGGAGGGATGAGTGAATATGATGGGCTTTCGCTTGAAACTGTTACCAGTGGTGCGTCGGCGGCTGGGTTGTCCGGACAGTCCAGTTGTGTCATCAACGGTGAGATGGAATGCCAAGAGGAGATGGACAACAATGATCTTCCTGAGGGCAGGGAGTTGAAGAGGGAAGGAAGGAGCGTCAGGGCAGCTGGTGGCCAAGATGAAGCCAATGGAGAAGGTGGCCTGGAGAGAGATCCGAGTCCAGATGTGGTGCGGGAGGAGATGGTTGGCAGCGCCAGGGCTGAAGGGACCCTCCAAAGCTCTGGTGGGAACTGGGCGCCACCCTCTCCATACTCGGCGGGAACAAAGACAAGGGCGTGCCCCCCTCCTGAGATAAGTGGAGATGACCTTGAAGAGGGAGAGGTCCCCCACACGGAAGGTTACTGTGCAAACACAGAGGTGTCTTCTCAGGCAAGCGAAAAGGAAGCAGGAAGGAGCTTGGAAGCTAAAAAGGGTCACCTTTTGGCCCACCAAGGTGGCATTGAAAGGGAAGATGGTATGGACCCGAATGGAGAAAGTGCAGCCGAGGCCCAAGAGTGGGGTGTCAGGGCAAGATGCTCGGATGGGACAAAGGTGGATTCTGACCAGAACAAGCCCCTTGGGACCTCTGCCCACCTGGAACACCAGCAAGAGTCTCCTGCCCCTGGTCAGCGACAACTGCAGCCTCCTGGCCCTGAGCCTGAGGATCTGGAAGATAACTTTGCAGTGAAGCCCCGGGGAACTGATGTGGGGAGAGAGCTGTTGTACCCTGAAGATTCCCGCATGGAAGGCAGCGTTTGGGAGGAAGCCTGTGAAGGAGACAGGGCTGCTGAGCAGGCAGACCCCGAAAGAGAGAAAGGAAGGGGCCACTCTGGGGAGGGAGGGGGTGGACAGACCCCCGAGAGCTGCCATTGCACCGAGGGAAAAGGCAGCCTCCCGTTGGACACTCCTAGCACTGGCTCTGGGAGCCCTGGGGCCGGAGAGGGGGTCCCTGCTGGAGACGCCCCCAGGGAGACCCACACTGACCCTGCAGAGGTCCCAGAGTCCGCTTGTGGCCGTGAGCTCAGCTTGCTCCTCTCTGACTCTGAAGTTGGAAAGGAGGAGGAGGACAGAGGCCACCTTCAGAGAGGGAGAAGTCCACTTTGGCATTCAGGCAGTGTTTCAGAGAATCACGAGGCCTGGAGAAAGCTACCTGAGGAATCCACAGCTCGGGAGTCATGTGACGCAAGTGCAGAGCCGCCAGAGGGTTCGGGGGTGTTGGGTGTTGGTTTGGAACAAAAGGATTCTTCCCACGATGAGGTGTGCTGTGACCCAGAAGATGCTTCAGCTGCTGTACCTCAGACCCACAACCCAGAGGTGGCCGTGGGGGGGAAATCTCCTCCTTTGCCGAGAACTGCCATGGTGAGAGAGGAGCTGGAGGATCGAGCTGTCGAAGGAGCTGACCTTGTGGCTGTCAATCTCGCCTGCCTTCCTGTGGAATCTCCTTGCCTGGCAGAAAGCGATGCCAAATTTGGTGCAGAGGATCAGACCCCAGAGAGTCCTGGAGATTCTGTTTCGCATCTTGTTCAAGACAATCGGCCGGCAGATGATGAGTTTCCTGGCCAGCCCAGAGTGGGAATCTCAGGTGCATCTCTTGAAGATGGAGAAACAATCAGAGAGTCTTCGGGCTGTAAAACACCTGCCAGCCGCACTCCAGGAGAAGAGGCAGGTTTCCTGAAGGGAGGAGCAGAAGCGCCGCTACTCCAGCATCAAGAGATGGAAAGAGTGCCGTGCCCAGGAGATGGGTGCCAACCGGAAGGTGGTTCAGACCCTTCTGGGGAGTTTGATGGCTCAGGGCATTGCAGAAGACTTTTGCAGGAGGAGGAAGAGGAAGAGTCAAAAGCCTCTTCCTTCAGAAAAAGACATTTCAGTGAAGATCAGGCCGCCAGGATGACCAGCTTGGAAAACGGTTCTTTGTGTGAGGAGAGGCTCTGCCTGCTGGATCCTGTTTCAGTTCAGGCTTCTACACCTGACCTGCACCCTTTGACCATGACACCTCCTGCTCCTCTGAACCCAGAAGGGCTTCTGGGCCACTTTGGCAGAGCTGCAGGGAAGCCTCCAAACCAGCACGACAGCCAGGCAGCCCTGTCCCTGGGCGAAGCAGAACAGAAGAACAGGGAGAGCTCTGCCCAGAAGGCAAGAGGGTGCTTTGAATACACACTTTGCTCCAATAAGCCAGCAAGCAAAAACGAAATGGCAGAAGAAGCTGAAACTGCTGGAGAGGATTGCCAGTCGGCCGAGATCATAGAGGCTGGGAGATGCCCAAGCTCAGGTGAAGAGGAAGTCAGCAAAGTCCAGTCTCAGGACCCCTCCCTGGATGAACCAGGTTCAACCCCTGGCCAGTCAGGCAGCCTTTCTCATGACCAAGACAAAGACGCGTCCGACCCTATTCCGGAGAGCGTGTGGGACACCTATTTCTCAGAAGAGGAGAGCTTCCAGTTGTCTGTGTGTTCGGGGATACAGAATTCTCCCCCAAGCTCTCCCGCAAAGTCTCCTGAGGCAGAAAGTGCTCCCAGTCAGAAGAACAGGGACTTTATCTTCTCTGACATCTCCAACAGTTCAGCTGAATCTCAGTCCTGCGAACGTTCTCCCAGGCCGCCTGGCAAGGACGCTTCTGGGGCAGAAGGCGAGGGGCTCCCCACAGGGGGTTCTGACTGGGTGGGGACGGGGGCCGAGGCAAACGTGGAACCAGATTCTTCCTCTGGCCCAGAAACTTCTGACATGGACTGGTTTGATGAAGACCCACAGGCGCCGTCCTGTCAGCCTGTGTCCCCCAGGGAAAGCACCCCAACTCCTAGCGGTGACCCCCCGTCTGAGCCCGACTGTCCCATCAGCTTTGCTCCCGGTGAACGTGACGCCTACGACCTCCAAGAAGACAGTGGCGCCTTCGAGGGAGAGGGCGGCAACGAGGCTCCCAGCGTGGAGGGGTCTGGATGGGCTGCCCCCTCTATGAGCCCCACAGCTGGTGAGGAGGAGGAAGAGGAAGAGGGGGCGATGGAAATGGAGACGGGGGGCCTTAGTCCAGAGAGAAGCCCTGGAGGTTCATCATGCCAAGGTATGTTTCAAAAGCATCTTCTGAAGGGGGAAGGGAGGCAGAGCGGATTGGGCCTGTCTCTCCAGGGAAGGTTTTAGTGTGTGCTGCTGTATTTGGCTTTTACAATTTTTTGTTGGGAGCCAGTCAGATGGGTGGTATATTATTATTATTATTATTATTATTATTATTATTATTATTATTAGGCAATGGGAGGTGGAGGGCAGTTTAGGGCTCATCCAGACTTGCACTTGCTCTGCCTCTTTCTCTTGGGAAAACCTGTTCTTTACCGTTGAAAGGGAGCAAATGTCAGTTGAGTTTTCTCTGGAATGACATTTGCTCCAGTTCAGCTCCAAAGAGCGGGTTTTCTGGGGGAAAGTGACTGGGCAAAGGCAAAACTGTTTGGACAAGTGCCTGAAAGTCACGGGACAAGCGGGAAATGGCTTGGACCCGTTCTTTCTAGGTACGTGGGAATTTCGGACTTCCCACCTGGAGTCTGAAATGGTACAGTCTCAGGATCGTGTGATTTGTCTGCTGGTAGACATAGTGACAAATGTCACCTATTCAAAAGGGTGCCAGAAAAGGAAGGCTGTTGTGCTGGGAGAGTTGGGTGGTGGAGGAGGAGCTCCTGGCGTCTCCACCAGGAAAACCACCCCACTGCTTAGGGGAGACCAGAGGTAACCAGCTGACCCAGCCCAACTTGTCTTGGCCCAGGTGGCACCTGGGAGCTCTTCCACACCAGTTTCTATATTTTTTTTCCAAATTTTTTTATTAGTTTTACAAAAATTTTACAAACACAAACAAATAAACAAACAAACACACAAACAAACATGTATAATTTCATGTCCTTTTTTCCCTTAAACCTTACTTCGTCGACTTCCCCGTACCTCCCCTTTCTGCATCCCAATTTCCAAAATTATTTCAGCAAATCCTACCCCTTAATTTTATCGAATTTTTCCCTTATTCTTTTCTTTTACTTAATCTTTTACAGCTGTAACCCCCATTTTTCCCTAAAACCTTGACATTTTAACCTTCATTAATTTTGCAATATTTCTTAAGATAAATTTTAAATTTCTTCCAATCTTCTTCCGCCGTCTCTTTCCCCTGGTCACGGATTCTGCCGGTCATTTCAGCCAGTCCCATATAGTCTATCACCTTCATCTGCCATTCTTCCAGAGTGGGTAGATCTTGTGTCTTCCAGTGCTTTGCGATGAGCCACACCGGTTTCTAAGGGAGAGGAAGAGCAGTGCTTCCAGTTCCTACCTTGCAGAGCTGGTTCAGGAGGGACCACCATGGCAGATGGTGTCGGAAGCCCCTGGAAGAGGCTGTAGAAATCACGCTTCCACCATCCCTCTCTGGATAAAGGCCACCCATCAGGACATCAATGCCAGTTGGGTCCCAGACTGGAAGGGGTCTAGACCAGTGGTTGCCCAAGTGGGCAATGCTGCCCCTAGGGGGGATTACCTAGGGGGGCTGCAGGGGGGCACTGGAGGTGCAAACGACTATCAGGCTTCGGAAAGCTCATATCCCAGAACCAAGCTCCATCAGTTCTGTTGAATTAACTATATTGAATAGTTTTCACTGGATGTTAAGTAAGCCTGCAATTAATAGTTGCTGTTCTGAATTTTAGTTTGTTTTCTTGAGTGAGTCGTGCAAACTGCTATTCTGAAGAATGTTTTTTATAGCATAGGGTAAGGAGGACCTGAGGGTGGTTTTATGGAACCAAGGGACTGACGAAGGTTTAGACATTCCGTAACTTCTAGGAATGCTTGCAGTGGTCCCACCGCAACCCTTTCAGCCACCTTCCTCCAAAATTCTTTCCCTCAGATACGGAGCGTGACTTTGGCGTTGACCCACCTTCTGCATTATCATCTCCTGATGCGCGGAGAGATGTGGAACATCCTCACTGGCCTTACAAAGAGCATCTCTGCCCAGACGGCGGTGGAAATCTCACTTCCTCTTATGTGTATGTGATGAGCCAATAACGCTAGTGGGATTTCAAGAAGTTCTGTAAATGATAGAGGACGATTGTATTGATGAAAACTAAGTGTGTGAAGGTTTATAAAAAGCAATACGAAATTAGGAAATGTGTATTTAAAAATTTGAATAATGGATGATTGTCAGAGAGGTTGAAGGAAGTCTAAAAGAGAAAATATGTGATAAATTTAGATTGGATACTATAAATGTATGTTGGAAAATTTAATAAAAAATTAATTAATTAGATAAAAAAAAGGAAATCTCACTTCCTCTCCCTCCAGGACAACGTCTGTTGCTGCTGCTTGTGAGCCAGCCAGCTGCCCCATGTTGGGTGACGTGAAGAGCGGAGACCTGGCTGCTTCTTGCTCCAGCCCAATTCAGGTGAGCAATCCAGGTGAGCATCCCTTGGTGCTGAACAGACCAGGCTCACCTCTGCCCTCCTCTGAGGATCCTGGTTCTGCCAGCATGGCTGAATGCATTGGGAAAGATCCTGAACAGGACCTGATCGGCGGCAGCCGTGGAGCAGGATGGGAAGGACAAGAGGACTCCAGCAGCCCTCCGCCAGAAGCTCCAGGGAACTCCTTGCTGGTCATAGGTGTGTCTGGCGATCAGGTGCCTGCTTGCAGCCCCGCAAAACAGAAAGATGGCGCCTCCGCTCTGGGTTGCTTGGCAGGTGCGCCTTGGGTTTCTCAGAGCTTCAAGGAAGAAAAGGATCCGTGTGGTCCTGGAGAAAGGGAGGACGGCCCCAGCTGCGACACAGCGTACCCCACGGCTTGCTCCCCAGTCATCACAGTCCTGCATAAACCCAAAGCCTCAGCAAACGGGCAGCCAGAGAGTTTCACAAGCTCTGGAGACTTTGGAAACAGAGACCGGTTGCTCCTTCCGTGTTGGCTAGAAGAGGCTGAGTTGAGCTCGCAGCTGGATACAGAGCGCGTGTGCTCAGACGATGAATCTGTGGCCTGTCCTCCTTCTCCGGGCTCCGAAAGAGACTCCTCCATGTCAGGAGACGGTGCTGGGCCTTCCGTGCCTCGGGAGGCTAAGGTGACGGGGCAGTTGGATGGGGAGCAGGGGGCCTCCGACGATGAGTCTGTGCCCTGCCCTTCCCCTCCGGGCTCTGAAGACGCAGGCGCTTCCTCCAGGTCGAGAGGCCCTCCCGGGGCTTCTGGTACCCAGTCACAGAGCGACCGCTGGCCTTACGCTGCTGGAGCACAGAGTGATGACCCGAAAGACTGGGCATCCTGCGAGCAAGACGTTGAGTTTCAGTTGCAGGAGTGCCAGTCTGTCCTCAGAGAGATCTTGCGGTCCCTGGAGTCCCTGGAAGGAATTGACCGGCTGCATATGGAGAAGTGGAGGTAAAATGTTCCCACTTTCTTTTGCTCGTAAATTTTTATAACAGCTTTTTATGATACAAGATAATAAAAAAAAATCTGTATACAAACAAGAAAATGAGAGAGAGAAGCAGGTATGGGGGGAGAGGAGAAGAAGAAAGGAAAAGAAAAAGGGTGTCTCATTCTCTGTCTGTCAGTTACATAAAAAAAATTATTCAAAACATTTGCTGCATGATACCGTCTAACTATTCTACCTTCTAGATTCAGGTAGGTAGCCGTGTTGGTTGAAAAAAATAATTCAGATATCTGAAGAAGTGTGCATGCACACGAAAGCTTATACCCAGAACAAACTTAGTTGGTCTCTAAGGTGCTACTGGACAATTTTTTATTTATTCTACCTTCTATAAACCAGTATTTTCCCAGTTTTCAAGCCTAAATATCATGAGTTCATTTTACTTTCCACACAAAAAGTCCAAAAGGGGCCAGCAATAGTTTTTCTCTAATTAAATGGATTAGCTTTGGCTCCAGTACTTTCAGCAACCTGCCTTCCTACTAAATAATGGTAAATCTTGCGCGGGAAAGTGAGCGCGAGAGCGAGAGCCCAGCAGGTGAGGTGTGGCTTAGACGTCATCAGCAGAGTTTGCACAGCTCCAGCAGAACACGGGAGTCTTCCTGCTTCCCAGGAGTCAGCCTTTTCCAGAGTTCCTGGTTAAAAAGAACTCCTTTCCCACTAGGTTTGGTACAAAGTATAAAGTGTTTATCGTCTCATGGCACAAGCACAAACACTCTGGGTACATAAACTTTTAAGAGATGCTGGTACATCATGAGCTAATCTGCTGTTTTTCTGGTCTTAGAAGGAAACCTTGTAAAGACACAAGAGAGATCCACTAGCCTCTTAGCTCTCCATGCTCTTCTAAACCAAACAGCATGTCCCCTTCATCTCCTCTTCTGAGCAAATTCCTCTCCCTCTTGCCAGTGCTGCTGAAGGCAGCCTTGGCTTTATACCAGCTTCTGCACATGCAGACATTCCTTAGAGGAGGAGACCGGCTTAGGCCCTTTGGGCTTCTTGGCCAGCCAGGGCAGCTGGCAGGATAACCCTGAAGTAACCCAGACATTAGTAGGGGGGAATTGTGGGAATTTTCCAGAGTCACTCAGAGGATGATGAGGAAGCTGAGGATGATGATCAGAGTTCGGATTCCAGCTCAGTGGGCGGTGCTGCTGCTGATGTCAGCGACAGTGATGACACAGCAGACTTCAAGAGCACAAAGGCCTCAATCAGACCATCGGATGGGTCTGACACTGAACTGGAAGGACCACTGTTCACCATTGGCCACTTTTCTCCTAAGAAAGAGGAGATGAGTGCAGGCGGCTTGCCTCTGGTACGCAGATCTGAAAGGGCCACAAAAGGCAGACCTCCAAAGAGATTTGCTGATGAGTTTGCTAAGACGGCAACTGCTGTTCTTAGTAGCTCAGAGAAGGTGTGGGAACCTTCAAGCTTCAAAGAGGTGCAGGAATTAACCTCTAAAGATGCTGAACCATGGCTTAATGCCATGAAGGCTGAAGTTGATTCCTTGAATAGGAACCAAACCTGGGACCTGGTGCCAATAGTCCCAGGAATGAGGCTGGTTGGGCTGCTCAAGACACGGGTTCACCCATTTCCCACATTACACCCGCAAAGATAACTGTTTGAAAAGGTAATCAGACTTCAATGGAATTTAAACTGTGTGCGTATTAGAGTGAAGCTGCTGGTGGCTGATGCTTCGTTCTCTTTCTCCCCTGAAGAGAGCAGGTTGCGTCTCTCCAGAAGGCCACCCAGATGCCCCAGACCCACATTGCGGTGGTGGGCAACACGGGGGCAGGGAAGAGCTGCCTGCTCAACGCCCTTCTAGATGAGGAGGCCGTGCTGCCCACCTCGGCCATGAGAGCCTGCACCGCCGTGGTGGTGGAGGTCTCCCGGGCGGAGGGGAGCAGCCCCTACGAGGCGGATGTGGAGTTTCTCTCCCGAGAGGTAGGTTTGGGCGGCTGGGGGGCAGGTCCCCCCCCGGCTCTCTTCTGCAGGGGCTGGTCTCCTGGGTTGGGGTCCGTGGGGGCACCAGAGGCTAAGACAACCTGGAAGGGGCTAGTGGGGAGCGGAGGGCAACAAAGCAGCCTGGGATTGTTATGGAAGGAAGTGTAAATAACACTGCCCCAGTATCATGTAATAAACGAAAATCTGGCCTTATTCCTTTCTGGGGGACATAAGAGCCCTTATGGAGTCCTTTGTAGGTTCTCCATCGGTCGGAGAAAATAACAGAGGCCAAGCAGAGAACATTGAGAAGCAAAGCAGCTAGTAAGCCTGATCTTTATTGATCTGTTGCAACAGGGTCCTCACTCACCACCCGAAGGAGGGAGGAGGACCCAGAACCAAGGCGTGCCCGCCCCTAAATAGGCATTTTAAATTCCCTGCCCTGGAGCTCAAGACCACCCCCCACAAACATCATACCTACATCACAGAAAGGGCAGTCTACAAAATAATAATAATAATAATAATAATAATAATAATAATAATAATAATTTCTTATTTATACCCCGCCCATCTGGCTGAGTTTTCCCAACCACTCTGGGCAGCTCCCAATCAAGTATTAAAACAATACAGCGTTAAATATCTGAGTGCGTTGTTTATCTCCTGTCTGGCAAGTTACCTATTAATGGTCACTTGACTGGATTACGTATAAAGGTAAAGGTACCCCTGCCTATACGGGCCAGTCGTGTCCGACTCTAGGGTTGTGCGCCCATCTCACTTAAGAGGCCGGGGGCCAGTGCTTTCCGGAGACACTTCCGGGTCCCGTGGCCAGAGTGACGAAGCTGCTCTGGCGAGCCAGCACCAGCGCAGCACACGGAAACGCCTTTACCTTCCCACTACAAAGCGGTACCTATTTATCTCCTTGCACTTTAAGGGTGCTTTCAAACTGCTAGGTGGGCAGGAGCTGGGACCGAAAGACGGGAGCTCACCCCGCCGTGGGGATTCGAACCGCCGACCATACGATCGGCAAGTCCTAGGCACTGAGGATTTACCCACAGCGCCACCTGCGCTTAATTTTTTTTATTTCAATCATAATGCCATTAAACAAATATATTTATTGACAAGCTGCAAGGTGTGCAGAAGATGATCAAGGGTCTGGAAAAACAAGCCTTATGAGGAATGGTTGAAGGAGGTGGGTATGTTTAGCCTGGAGAAGAGGAGGCTGAGAGGAGAGAGGAGAGCCATCTTCCAATATCTGAAGGGCTGCCCCATGGAAGAGCGAACAAGCTAGTTTACTCCCGCTCTGAAAGATAGGATTCAAACCAGTGGATTCAAGTTACAAGAAAGGGCACTCCCTGTAAACATCAGGAAAGACTTTCCGACCGTAAGAGTTGCTTGACAGTGGAAGGGTCTCCCTCAGGAGTGGTGGACTCTCCTTCCTTGGAGGTTTTCAAGCAGAGGTTGGGGGGCTGCTTGCCAGGGACTCTCCAGCTGGGATTCCTGCATTGCAGGGGGTTGGACTAGATGACCCTGTGGGGTCCCTTCCAACTCTACGATTCCGTGATTCTATTTAAAAGCAGCCTTTGCCAAGCTGGTGCCCCCCAGACTGGACTCCCAGCTCCCATCACCTTTGTGCTGGTTGGGGGTGATGGGAGTTGCTTTGAGAGTAATTTATCTATTCTGTTCTCCATCGTGCTTTTCCCTCCTGCAGGAGTGGGAGAAGGAGCTGAAGGCTCTCCTTGAAGACATGAAGGACAAGTCTGGCCACCTGAAGAGGCGCTGCCCGGATCGCAAGACGGAAGCTGGGGCCGCCTACAGCCGCGTGAAGGCCGTCTACGGGAGAGTCGATGAGCTGGAGAAGCTGGAGGAGATGCAGGACGTGACGCAGCACCTGGGGACGGTGAAGCACGTCTGCGCTGAGACGGCAAGTGAAGCGTTTATTGGCATGTGCCTTTGAAACTCTGAAATCGGCTTTGTTGCATCAGTGTCGGCAGAGAAGACTGGCTTTCCATCAGGGAAACCGAGTCCTCCAGTTGAAGGGCTAGTGGTGGATCCTGCATTGCAAAGTCTTTGGGGAAACTTAGCCAGATGGGCGGGGTATAAATAATAAACTATTATTATTATTGATGACTCTTGGGGTCCCTTCCAGCTTTTTGACTTGTTCCAGGCGTATCTTGAAAAGGCACGTTTCGGATGTTGACCTCCCTGCTTCCCTCGCAGGCGACAGAGTTCCGCGCCGCCATCGAGAGGTTCATTGATTCCCGAACGGACAATTTGCGGGAGATGAAAGGCGGGGAGTTTTGGCCCATTGTGAAATGTGTCCGGATCCGTCTCGCCAAGGCTGAAGTGTTGAGGACGGGGGCTGTGCTGGTGGACTTGCCCGGCGTCCGAGACGCCAACGCGGCCAGAGACAGCGTGGCCAAAGAGGTGGGGAACTGCTTCCATGTGTTTGTGGGTTGGACAAGCGTTTGTTGAATGGTCTCTTTAAATTTGAAGGGTCCACAAGATGTGTATTTCTTCAAGGGCCAGAGCAAATAACGTGACCTAGTTTTACAGCTGTGAAGCAGTATAGCCGGTGCTGTTAAGTTATGTTAATTAAGCTGTTGGGTATAGTATATAAAGAGCGGCACCTAGCTCTCTCAGTTCCCTGGTGGATGGGTTGGTGGTTGGGTGATGCTTATTGATATACAGTGGTACCTCGGGTTAAGTACTTAATTCGTTCCGGAGGTCCGTTCTTAACCTGAAACTGTTCTTAACCCGAAGCACCATTTTAGCTAATGGGGCCTGCCGCCGCGCCGCCAGAGCATATCTGTTCTTATCCTGAAGCAAAGTTCTTAACCTGAAGCAATATTTCTGGGTTAGCGGAGTCTGTAACCTGAAGCGTATGTAACCTGAAGCGTATGTAACCCGAGGTACCACTGTGTTGTAAAAGGAGATTTTGTTTTTGTTATTAAAGCCTAGCAAAAGTTACTTTTGCGTTCCTTGTAATGTGTGGTCTCCCCAGCACGCCTTCTTCAGCGCACCTAATCTGCAAAAAGCCAAAATCTTTGCTCTCCTGGACCCCGGAGCGTTTCTCCCTGGCATGATCCTGGTTGTGTATCATTGCTTTTGCTCAAACCGCCAGGTTGCGGGTCTGCTGGGTGTCGGCAGAGCCGCCTTGGCTTAGCAGACGCTTCCTTCCTCCCCCGCAGTACCTGAAGAACTGCCGTGCCGTCTGGGTGGTGGCCAGCATCACGCGAGCCGTGGACGACAAGACGGCGAAGGAGACCCTGAGTGCGAGTGTGCGCAGGCAGCTGCTGATGGACGGCCTGTACGGCAGCCTGGCCTTTGTCTGCACCAAGTCGGACAGCTTCAACATTACAGATATAGTCAGGTAACCTCGGTTTGTGCTCCTCTGTTGTGGATGGGCAGAGAGAGGCACCGTAGATTGGCACCCCCAAATCACACAATGCTCTTTCTTAGCCGTTGTGAGTGGCTGTGTTGATGATTTAAAGATCCCAGGCTGCCTGGGCATTGAGCTTGGACCATAAAGGGGGGGGGTGGCTTGCTGCTTAATGGCCAGTGGGACAGAGGATGCTCTGAGACAGCCGCCCTCCCAGGTGTTTTGGACTGCAAGGCCCATCAGCCACAGCCAGCCTTGCCAGTTGCCAGGGATCATGGGAGTTGTAGTCTAAAGCAAGTGGAGGACATTGAGTTGTTGGGTAGCCTAGGATTCTGTCCTCCCATCGGTGCTGCTGGAAAGCTAGTGGTTAAAGTGGACTCTCTTGTGAGGAGGCTTGGCTCCCCCTGAAAGTGCTCAGTCGCCCGAATCTTGCAGGAACCTGGACTTGAGAAGCGAGATTCAGCCCATCGAAGATGAAGTGAGAGAGCTGGATAATCAGAAGATGCAAGCCGAGAGGCAGAAGGAAAGGCTCTATGCATCTTTGCAGCAAGAGGTTTGTAAAAACCACCCATCAAAGTGGTTTGCCCCTGGCCCAGCTGGACGTGCCATCTCAGAAACCTCCTTTGCTCCCCTGCTGAAGCAGCTGCAGCAAGAGATTCGCAGAACTGCAGAGTTGCAAGATGCTGAGGGTCCTGAGCAAAGCTCCCTGCGCTTCCCCCTCCCTTAAGAGGCCCTTATTCCCACTGCCTCGCAGGGGGGCCGCCTGGCTGTCTCTTGGAGGGCTGGATCGGGGCCCAGGAGACCAGCCTTGCTTGCCCCTCTTGAAAGACAGCCCCTTCTGTGTTGGGAGAGCCCAAACTCCTCACGCCTCTCGACAGAGCCTGCTTTTAAGGCTTGCGAGATGAGCAGACGGAGAGATGCTACTGACGTCTCGCAAGGCCCATCGAGTCGAGGGAGCGCCTTCTTCTCCAGGGCCATCTCAATTTTGTATTTTAAAAAGAACAACTCAGAATTCAAATTTGGCACTGAGCAAAGCAGAATTCTTTCACCTGTGTGAATTGTGTGTGTTTGATTCCTGCCAGGGCTGGACCACCCATGAGGCAAGGGGAGGCAGCAGGATCCCTGGGGCAGAGGGTCATGATATAGATCTTTATTCTCTCTTTGCTCCTGGTGTTGATCTTCGCTCCCTGCTTCTTCCCTGGTGGGGCGGGGCGGGGGGGGCATTTTGTGGTTTGCCTCAGGTGGCAAGATGTCTTGGGCCGGCCCTGATCCCTGCTAGGCTGGATATTCCCGCAACCCTGGGTAATGCCGCATGGCAACGAAGACCCAGCTTAGCGCCAGAGACGTGCTTTCTTCCTGGGGAGGGCTTAGAGGCAAGAAGAAACCCAGTTTCTCTAGGCTAAACTCTTCCCAGGCCTTTGGGGCAGCGGCTGCCTTTTGTTCTCTTGCTATCACAAGCCACCGGTAACGCTCTGTGTGTTTTTGAGCAGCAGCCATCGCCGTGGGAGAGACCAGGATGCGATGCCTCCGATTCAGCCTGGCTTCAAAGACGCCACGACCTTCTGGAGAAGGAGTTCAGAGTAGGTCTTGTATCTTGCCACCTCCAAGCCCAGGCACGGCTGCTTTTCGTCCTCCTTGTTTCCCCCTTGCTTGGGAAAGCCCTCCTGGTTCGTCTGTCCCCCCCCCCCCCGCAACCTTCTTGTGGTTGTAGCTGGTTTTGCTTGTGCCTCAGTTCCCCCCTTGTTGCTTCTCTCCTGTCTAGATCAGCGCCTTGCAGAGGCAGAAGGAGGCGAAGCTGCGCGAGATTAGCCTGGTCTGTGTCCGGGCCCGGAATAAGTATTCCAAGGAGCAGATTCAGTTGGAGTTCAGCGCCAGCGTGGAGGTAGGACTGAGTCGCTGGGGTGGAGGAGCGAGGGGCTGGCATTTGCTTTGCCTGGTGAGGCAGCCTTGGCAGCAGGTCCACAGGGGCTTTAGCCGGGAGGAGAACCTGCTGCACAAAACACGCATGAAACGCAGTTGAGATGGGGGCCGTCCTCCTATGTCTGCAGGGTTCAGGGCTGCCACATGGCAGGTGGAGCAATATTCTGCTCCAAAAGAGTAGGACCCAAACTGATGGAAAGAAAGGAGATTCCTACTAAACAATAGGAAGGAATTTCTGACATTCGCAACCCACAGTGGCGCGTCTGCGCATGCGCAGGTTGCGATTCGGTGCTTCTGCGCAAAGCGTGATTTAGCGCTTCTGCACATATGCGACCCCCGTTCCGGTACTTCCGGGTTTCGGCTGGTCCATAACCCGAAAAACGCAATCTGAAGCGTCTGTAACCCAAGGTATGACTGTATTAATACCAGAACAATGTTTTTTAATGTATTCCTTCACGCAAGTCCACTCCTCTATCTGTTTTTGGTCTGACTGGCCTCTTCCCACTGCTGTAAGTCTTGCTAATTCTATGTATTCACTAAATCTTATTTGCCATTCTCTTATTGAGGGAGTTTTTTATCCCATTTTTTTGCTATAATCATCCTGGCCACAGCAGTTGCATATAAGAAAACTTTTTTCCTAGTTTCAGGAATGTTAGTCGATAAAATTCCCAAGAGGAACGCCTCTGATTTTTCATTACATGATATTTTAAGCATTTTTAAAAGTTCCTCTTGAATGTCGCTTCAAAATTGTTTGATATATGCACACTCTCACCACATATGATACATTGTTCCTTTCTCTGTTTTGCATCTCCAGCACAAATTAGATTTTGATTTATAAATTTTCACCAATTTAACCAGGGTTAAATACCATTGGTATAGCATTTTCATTATATTTTCTCTAATTGTGACGCAGGCTGTGAATTTGATAACATATTTCCATAATTTCTCCCATTGGTCTAATCAAATCGTGTGGCCTATATCTTTGGCCCACTTAATCATAACTTCCTTCACCTCTTCATCTTTTAATTCCCATTCTAATAATTATACATTTTAGAGAATATGTTTTTAGGACTTTTTAATAACTCTGTTTGTAATTTTGATTCTTCTTTGCCAAATCCGGTAATCTTATCCTGCTTGAATAGGTGATCAATTTGGTAATATTGTAGCCATGTATTACAATATTGGCTAAGTTCTTCATATGGTCTTAACCTTAATTTGGTCCTTGATCTTCTTTTACTAATTGCTTGATATGTGGCCCATTTTCCTTCCGTATTTTTCTTTTTAGCAGATAATACCTCTAATGGTGGTATCCACCATGTTGTTTTGGGCTCTAACAATCTTTGATGTCTTTCCCAGGCTTTATATGTTGTTGTTTAGTCGTGTCCGACTCTTCGTGACCCCCTGGACCAGAGCACGCCAGGCACTCCTGTCCTCCACTGCCTCCCGCACTTTGGTCAAACTCATGCTGATAGCTTCGAGAACACTGTCCCACCATCTTGTCCTCCGTCGTCCCCTTCTCCTTGTGCCCTCCCAACATCTTTCCCAACATCAGGGTCTTTTCCAGGGAGTCTTCTCTTCTCATGAGGTGGCCAAAGTCTTGGGGCCTCAGCTTCAGGATCTGTCCTTCCAGTGAGCACTCAGGGCTGATTTCCTTCAGAATGGAGAGGATCTTCTTGCAGTCCATGGGACTCTCAAGAGTCTCCTCCAGCACCAGAATTCAAAAGCATCCATTCTTTGGCGATCAGCCTTCTTGATGGTCCAGCTCTCACTTCCACACATCACTACTGGGAAAACCAGAGCTTTTACTACACGGACCTTTGTTGGCAAAGGTGATAACTACCTTCTAATAATGGTAGAGCTTCTTGTTGTAGGACATGACCAGGAAAGCAGCATCTCCTGAGAGCGAGGAGGACGGTGACGAAGACCTGGAGGAAGCTGATGCCACCAGGTCTGACTCTGGCAACGCTGGGGAAGTTGAATCCCTTCGCGGCAAGCTTCGGGTGTTCACGGTCAGCTCTACGGAATATCTCAAGCTCCTCGGGAAGCTGATCAGAGACGGGCAGCCTCAAGTCTTCCACGACCCCCAGGACACAGGTACTCGGAGGGGGGGGCTACTTCCTCGGGAGAACAGACTGCCCTTGCAAGTCAGATGCACAAACCAGCGGCCGTTTGCGGTGGGTGGACCCCATCCTCTTGCCGACATGCAGGGCGCCTCTTCCGGAATATGAAGGAAGGTGCGCCTGCTGTGTGTTTATTCCCCGTTTTCCTTTTATCCAGAAATACCGGCCTTGAAGGCGTTTGCCATGCGCACAGCCTTGAAGCACAGCATGGGGGCGGCAGAGAAGCTCATCCGGGACTTGGCTCGGGTCCTCAGCCAAATAGTGAATTACCTGACCAGCCAGAGAGCAGAGGTGAGCAGGGGCCCAAAGGTTTGGGAACGGGCTTCTTCCTCATGAAAACAGCAGTGGTGAGAAGCTTGCCTGTAGTAGAACGAGCACCAAAAGTTGTATTTCCCACCGCAGGGCTTGTCCACACTTCTGCTGGAGCCATGCCTGGGAAGCCGGCATTTGCGTGGTTGTCCCCTTGCTGAGCTCTGCTCTTTAGCGATGGATCGGAACAAATGGCTATCAGGGGAGAACCTGAATTGCCCTTTCCTCCAATTGCGTGCAGAAGGGAAGAAGAAGAAGTGGGACAAGTGCATATGAGCCCTTAGACATGCTTGCCTCTGGCATTCTCCTGCGGCTCAGACTTCAATCTGAGCCAGAGAAGAACTGTCTTAGGCCTGGTCTCCTACTACAGTGCTAACACGGTTCTCGAACTTAATCCGTTCCAGGAGTCTGTTTGACTCCTGAAACCATTCGAAAACCTAGGCGCAGCTTCCGATTGGCTGCAGAAGCTTCCTGCACTCCCATTGGACGTTTGGCTTCCGAAAAATGTTCGCAAACCAGAACACTTACTTCCAGGTTTGCGGCATCTGGGAGCCAGTTTGTTTGGGAGCCAAGCCGTTCAGGATCCAAGGTACCCCTGTATAACCAGGCGCTGAGCATAGGGCACGCTGCCATTCCTTTCCTGCCCTGCCGCAGAATCATTTGCAATGAGAGGTGCATTCTCCTGCAGCCAGAATAGCGTCCGGGGCCAGGAGGTGGCAGGTGTGAAGGGAAGCCTGGCGGGCAGAGAGAGAAGACCCTGCTGCATTACCAGTTAAATAATAATACTCTGGGGTCCAGCAGCGTCCCATTGGGGCTCAGGTTTCGGGAAAATGAATTGCTTTTTCCCAGAGCTGGCTAAGGGAGTTCCCTCCACCCCTTGGTAGGCCCTCTGTGGCCTGATCCTGCAGCCAGGCTCTTCCACTGTTCTTAGGAGGGCTTGGAAGAAGGGTGCAAGGTGACTTGTGCCCTGCAAGGGTGCAACTCGTCATCCTCAACCTGCGGAGTCACCTCTCGGTTGCTGCTTACAGAGAGCCCTGCAGCCTCTCATATCCCTATACCAGCTGCACTGGCTCCCGGTGGAGTACAGGGTCAGGTTCAAGGTGCTGGTTTTAACCTTTAAAGCCCTATACGGCCTAGGACCCTCGTACCTACGGGACCGCCTCTCCTGGTATGTCCCACAGAGGACCTTACGATCTTCAAACAAAAACATCTTGGAGGTCCCAGGCCACAGGGAGCTTAGGCTGGCCTCAACCAGAGCCAGGGCTTTTTTGGCCGTGGCCCCGATTTGGTGGAACGCTCTGTCACAAGAGACTAGGGCCCTGCGGGACTTGACATCTTTTCGCAGGGCCTGCAAGACAGCTGTTCCACCAGGCCTTTGGCCAAGGCACAGTCTGACCCCCTCCTTTGGTAATCCTCACAGAACTCTAGCCCAGTGGTTGCCATTAATTTGATTTTGAATTGATTTTATAATGAATTGATTTTAGAATGTATTTCAATTAATTGATTGTAATTTTATGTAAACTGTGTTACTTTTACTGTTAGCTGCTCTGAGCCTGGCTTCGGCTGGGGAGGGTGGGATATAAATTTAAAAATATTATTATTATTATTATTATTATTATTATTATTACTACTGCTACTACTATTATTATTATTCCTCCCCAGACCGACATCCAGGAGAGTGTGTGGCAGTCCCTGCAGCAGCTCCCCAGCCTCCTCCAGGAGGCCATCGACGGCAGCCTCCGCGACACCCGGCACTGCTTGGAAGGCCTTCTCTTTGCCAGCCTGGCCAAGGGCACCAGCCGGGCCAAGGAGCTGTGCCAGGACGTCGTCAGGAGCTGGGGCTGCCCTGTAAGTCAGAGCTCCTCTCTTCCTGAAAGCCTTGTGTGCCACAGAAAATGTGCGGAGGGAGACCAAGCTGGTGTTGGCCGGCTTTTTAAAAGATGAAGCCCTTTTTCAATAGCAAGTCCCAGGTCTTGAGGCAGCAGCAACCACATTTATTGTGTGTTCGTTTCTGCTTAAATATGATGTTGATGCAGAGCACTCTGCCCCCCCCAACAATAATGCTTAAATGGCCCCCCACCCCACCCACCACTGACTTAGGGGAGTCCAAAGTGTCTTGGGGTGCCAGGCTGGGTAAGGCTGATAGAAGCAAGGCAGGAGGGAAGCCTGGCCTCCCCTGCTGGCTTAATTCCTCCATTTTCATGATATAGCGGGATACAGACCCTCTTCTAAAGAATAATATACAAAAGCCAGCCCGCTTTGCAAAGGCCACGATCCACCAGGATCCTTTTAGCACTGGCTGGAATGGGTGGGCATCCTGTGACGCTGAATGTTGGGAGACTCAGGAGAGAAAAGGGAGTCCTCCTGGCAGCACTGCTAGGCGTGGGAGGCAGCAACGCCTCTGAATATCGGTTGGTGCAAAGTGCAGGGATCTTGGGCTCAGATCCTGCTCGTGTTGGGATACTGCCAGGGAGACAAAGGCCAACAGGCCTCCACGTCGTCTCCGGACGATCCGTCAACCTCTGGTAGAACAGCAGTATCAGTCAATTAGCGACACGAGCCTCAGAAATAGTAGTCGACATGCCAGGACTCGTGCATGCCCTTTTCGCAGAGCGAAAGATGCACCCAGGAGCGCAGCATATATACAGCTTTATTCAGCGTTGGTCAGAACAAAGGGAAAACATGACTGCCTGCCTGCCTGTCGAGGCAACAGAGTGAAAACGAAAGCTATATACAAAACAGAAACTTCCTGTGAGCCGGAAGTACTCAGGCTGTGACTCACGACAGCCTGTCCTGACGGAGCCAGCTGTCACAAATGGCGCAGTTTAGCATAAAATAAAGACACTGAGAGCCAGCAATATTTTCAGGATGGTATGAGCAGCTCCTTTCAAACTTCTCTCCTCTCCCGTAACTTTTATTATCCTTTGTTCTCTCCTCTCGCATGGCCGTTTGCTAATGTCTCACGTTACCTACGTCCGGTCATGGCTTAAACCCACCCACAACCATATAAGGTTATACTGCCCAGAGGGGGAGCATAACTCCATATAAGGCTATGCACTTAATACACTGCAAGGCACGGACATGCAGGTCACCAAGGTCAGCGAGGCACCAGGTGGCACTACAAGCCTTTTCCATGACTTCCTGGCTCCCACAGTCCCCTTTTTAAGGTGGAACGGAAATATCCTAACAGCTCGCTGGTGTCCCACAGTGTTCAGCCACCAGAAGAACAAGATGCTGGATTGATGGGCCATTGGACTGATCTTACAGGCTCTCCTTGCATCTCCTGCTCCTTTCTGTGGGGCTTAGGCAGAAGAGCCCAGAGTCTCATGTGCCCAAACTGGGGGTGGGGAAGGGGAGCCACCCAAAGGGAGCGCCCACCCTGTGCCTCCTTGTTTTGGCGACTGCCAGGGAAGCCTTCCATTTGTGTCCTTGAGTTGGTCGTCTGATTCTGTGGGGTTTTCTTCCATGCCTCTGCCTCTGGAGAACATCCCCGCCCAGCCTTGGCCAGCTCCGCTTTTCAAGCCACACTCTCTATTCCTCCCTTTGCAGGTGAATGGCTACCCACACGCCACATACCGGGCCGTCTGCAACCACCACGGTCTCTACGCCTCTCCGACCCTCAACTGCGTGGTGGATTTCAACAGCCACCTCACCAAACCGATCTGGGAGGCGCTGGCTGGGACGTGGAATGAGGTCTTCAAGTACGTCCCATTTTGCTCGGGGCAGCCATGGGAATGAGGGGCCAGGCTAGGTGTCCTCATAGTATTAAAAGAGACGCGGGTGGCGCTGTGGTCTAAACACTGAGCCTCTTAGGCTTGCCGATCAGAAGGTTGACAATTCAAATCCCCACGTCGGGGTGAGCTCCTGTTTCTCTGTCCCAGCTCCTGCCAGCCTAGCAGTTTGAAAGCACACCAGTGCAAGTAGATAAACAGGTACCGCTGTGGCGGGAAGGTAAACAGCATTTCTGTGTGCTCTGCTTTCCATCATGATGTTCCGTTGCACCAGCAGCGGTTTAGTCCTGCTGGCCACATGACCCAGAAAGCTGTCTGTGGACCAACGCCTGCTCCCTCGGCCTGAAAGCGAGATGAGCGCCACAACCCCAGAGTCGCCTTTGACTGGACTTAACCGTCCAGGGGTCCTTTAGCTTTTTTGGGCGGGGCCCCGAGGGTCATCCACTTCAGTGCAGGGATCCCAGCTCAAGAATCCCTGGCATGTGGCCATTCAACCTCTGCTTGGAAAACCTCAAAGGGAGGCGAGTCCACAACCTTCTGAGCGACTCCATTCTGTCATCCTCGACATTTAGATACCGCTTCCTGTGTGAATTCCCAAAGTGGTTAACATAAAACGCATAAATCAAAGAGGGAAAATGCATGTGCCGCAATTTAAAAATGAAGCATGCCAAGAAGTACATTGGTAGAAACAGAGAAGCCGTCAATGAAACATTTGGCTAAATATCAATAAATAATGAAACGGAGCAGGATGTGGGTGAACCTTATGCCGGGGGGGGGCGGCCTGCACCCCTCCTCCTCCTGCACACAAAATCTTCCCTCCCAGCCCAGTCCGCCCTCATTGGCCGCCTGGCCTGGGCGCACAGTTCTGAGGCCAGCTCCAATGGCACTCTCGGAGAAGGGCCGGCTGGCTGAGTTGCAGCCCTGGAGGGAAGAGCTGCGTGGCTGCTGCTGGGGAGGGCAGCCAGAGACACCCCTACGAGGGTCTCAGGGGCCAAAGGCTGCGTGTATGGGACTCGGGGAGGCCAGGGGTGGGGAGGTGGGCGCTGTGCCCTTGCAAGGGGGCCCGGAGGAGGGAGGTGGAGCAGCCGGCTCTCTCCCAACCCTTCTGTGCCTGTTCTTCCTCCTAGCTGTCAGCTGAAAGAGTCCATTCAGGGCTTCGCTGCTGCCATCTTGGAGAAGCTGAGGCGCTTCTTCAAAGACCTCCGGAAGAAGCTCTGCAAGCACAGCGGGGTGGCAGCTGCAATACACGCCTATCGCCGCCAGCAGATGGAGGCGGCTTCTGCGAGGGTGAGGCTGGGGAAGTGGGGGGGGGGGCTCTCTGCCTCGGTTGCCCCTGAGGTCCCGGGGGGGGGCATTATTAGGTTGTGTTTGTGTGTTGTTGTTGTTTCGTTCTTGTTTTTATTCTGTATTTTGTGTTTTTTACGCTGCGAACTGCCCTGAGATCTACAGATGAAGGACGGTGTGCAAATTTAATAGTTGTTGTTTTTTAAAGTCAATTTGCAAAGAGGTTGGGGTCCTGTGGGGCGAGTGGTGGGTTTGTGAGGGACCACGTGGGTCGGAAGGCTCATCCAGACTCCTGAACCCTTCCCTCAGTTGCTCAACTTCACCCTGAGTCTGATGGATTACATCACTGAAAGGCAGAGGAGCTTTTCCCGCATCCTGACGCCAGAGATCCGGACACGCATGGAGCCAGCGTATGCAGGTGAAGAATGGCATAGAAGGGCCGGGGGGGTGATGCTGGCCGAGATGGCTCTTGCTCTGCCCCCCCCCCCCACGGTGGGAGGCAGCTGGAAACCGCAGGAGGGGAGATCAGACCCTGCTTTGGGGTTTCCCACAGGATGCGGGACTCAGTGAGCCCCTTTGGCCTTCTCTTAAGCTCTTATGGAATTTCCTAAGCTCTTAGGTCCTTATGGGAACCCCAGGAGGGGAGAGCGCTCAAAGCGTGATGAGCAGGGGGAGTCTCTGAGGAAGCTGGGAGGGTTTTGCAGTATGGTAGGATCCGGTCCATCAAGGAAGTCTTGGGGGGCAGAGTTGGGGGGGGGGGTCCCACGTGTCAGGGCTCTGCGTTGTGCTGATGTGCCTCGTGGTTCCCCTCCAGCTTGCACCCAGATGTCTGGCCCTGGCTACTTCCAGCGGATGAAGGCCTGCATGGAGCATTTCATCAGCACGGAGAAACACGCCGTCTTCGATTCGGCTGCAAACTTGCTGCAGGAGCGGCTGAAACTGCTGCAGGTGAGTTTGTGGGCCGTTCCAGAGAGCAGAGAAACCCTAGTGGAACTTTCTGGGGGTGGCGTCTTGCCTTGGCGCTCTCCCCTCATTCCTCTGTAGGTCTCTGACTGATAGGATGATTGGTTCCGCGCTCCCTTCTCAGTCGGCAGGACACCGGAAGTCAAGGACCATAGAATTGTAAAGTGGGGAGGGAACCCGAGGGTCATTAGTCTGCGATCTGCCAGGGCCACAGGATCTCCCCACCTGTGTCTCTCTGTTGGAAAGAAAGCCCCCGTGTTGCGCGCAGGTGGCTCTGAGTGCCCCCCCCCCGTGCGCTCATAGCGGGGGCAGGCGGTAGAAGGAGCGGGGGGGGGGGCGGCTTCTAGGGCCAAGTGCCTCAGTGCGGCGCTGTTTCCTTCCAGCAACACATCGGAGCGAGGTTTCAGGATTTGGCCCAGGAGCTGCAGACATCCCTGAAAATGCAGCTTGAGCCGCTGCTGAAGCCTGTGCAGAAGAACGCAAAGATAACCTCAGGTACGGCTGTGCCCCCCCCACCATGGCACCCTCAGAGGGACATGCAGCCTTGATGCTCCAGGGGTGGAGGCAAGTTTTAGAAACTCCTCTTTCCAGGACCATCTTCCGTTGAATCCAACCATTCTCTGGGAAAGTGCAAGTGGGCGGCTATTAATGTGGGGTTTCTGCCACTTGTCTTGGCCTGGCCTGCGTCTTACGATGCCCTGCTGTGTCACTGGCATCTCAGGTCTTCTGGGCATCTTGGGTCCCTTCCCATTCTACGATTAATTGGTCCATGAGGGGTGAGCATCCAACCTCTGCTTAAAGGCCTCCAAGGAAGGAGAGCCCCCACCTTCTGAGGGAGCCCCTTCCACTCTCAAACTGCTCTTACATGCAGACATTGGAGCTTTTTAACTTCAGCAGGTTTACTCCGAGTAGGGCTGTGTTTCATACCACCTTATATACGTAATAAGCGTTAGGAAAAACGAGATTCCACGGTGCCTGGTAGCCAAGTGGGGGGCTGCCTTTTCTTATGCTTGTGGGTGGGAATCTTGTCAAGGGGTGAGGGGGGCATTTCCTGCGCCCCTGCCACACACGTGGCCCACTTCTGTGCGTGAAAAAGATTGGAGGGTTGCTGATTCTTGGTCATAGTTCGGACGCACCTGTTTGGCTCCTAAGTCTTTGCTTGCCAGGGGAGGGGGAGGCTGTGGAAGACCCCGGGGGGAAAGAAGGTGTGTGGGGTTCAGGTGGCCATGTCTGGGTTCGTGGGGCCTTAAGAGAGAGATTAACAGACTTTTTGGGTTCCTCCCCCCCCCAACAGAATTAATGACCATCTGCGCCAAGGTTGACAAGATTTGTAGGCGCTCCTGCGTCAGTTACAGCCTTCCCTGCCCCACAGAAAGAGAGGACAGTTTCCCTGAAATGAGGAGGGGCCTGCAGGGGAGTCAGGATCCCCCGAGCTCCTTGGCCGCATGCGTGGATGTCCGGATCGGAGCCGTCTCTCTCGCACCCGTCCAGGTAAAACGAATTAACATCTGATACCCTTTCAAATGTGTTTCTGCAGGGACGGGGGTTATTGGTTTGCTTTCGTCCTGGCTTTTATTATGTGTTTTGCTTTTTTTATCTTGCGTTTTTGTGTTGTGAACTGTTCTGAGATCTGCGGGTGGAGGGTGATGTACAAATTCAATAGGCTGAGCCTTGGGAGGAATCCCAGAGGAGCCCCTTCTGGGCCTCCTGTCCCAAGCAGGGCACCCCCTTCTCTGCCTCTGCCTGATTTTGCTTCCCCACCTGAATTCGGATTCTTTGTGTTTTGATCGGAGGGATGCTCCAGGATCTGTTTTAGGAAACAAAGCCGCAGGTTAATCAGAATTTTATTTTTTTAAAACGTTTCTCTACGTATATTTAATTGTAACATAGCACAATATAACTTTGTACAACTCACTATACAGTTGTACCTCAGTTTAAGAACAGTTCAGTTTAAGAACGATTCAGTTTACAAACTTCGCAAAACCAGAAATAGTGTCTCGGTTTGAGAACTTTACCTTGGTCTAAGACCAGAATGCAGGGTTAAACCACAGAGCCTAAGACTTGCCGATCAGAAGGTGAGCTCCTGTTGCTCGGGCCCTGCTCCTGCCAACCTAGCAGTTCGAAAGCACATCAAAGTGCAAGTAGCTAAATAGGTACCACTCCGGTGGGAAGGTAAACGGCGTTTCCGTGCGCTGCTCTGGTTCACCAGAAGCGGCTTAGTCCTGCTGGCCACATGACCCGGAAGCTGTATGCTGGCTCCCTTGACCAGTAAAGCGAGATGAGCGCCACAACCCGAGTCGGTCGCGACTGTACTGAACTGCCAGGGGTCCCTTTTTACTCAGATGTTTAGAAACTTTGTATGCTCCTTAATTTGTTTTAATACCTTCTGTTGCCCCTCAGCTCCCTCAGGTGACTCTGTACCCTTATGGCTCCAAGAGGGCAGGGGAGCTCCTGCAGCCACGGCTGGAGAAGAAGCACAAAGGCCCAGCCGCAGCGCCTGGGGCAGGATGTGGCCCTGCCGGGCTCCCCTCTCGGAGGTAAGCTGCTCTAGAGGAATTCCTGGCGAGTAACAGAATCACAAGATTTTAGAGCGGGGGGGGGGGGGAGCTCAAGGGTCCCGGAACCACAGCTAAAAAGACTCCAGCTGCAGGAACTCCTCCTTGCCCTCGAAAGGGGCCAGATCCAGGGCGCTTGACGCGAGTTGCTGGTCTGCCCTGGGACTTGCCAGGAGGGCCCCGGCCTGCTCTTGGGCCGTTCATCCGTGTTAGTCAGGAGAGGAGCTGGGGGGGTGCGGAATGGGAGGAGCCCCCCCCTTGTGTTGGACGTGGAGGGTGGGGCTCATGCTGGTGCTTGAGCTCTTTCCCAACGTGGCTTTCTCCAGCTCCAGGGGGACCATGGAAGCCAAGCCCGGGACCTCCCCCCCGGCCCTGGAGGGCTGCCAGCAGGAGACCGGCCTTCTCTTTGGAGCCCCTCCGCCCCACGTAAGTGCTGCCCTGGGACCCTGGAACTCCGGTTGAAAGCGTCTTCTCGGGAGGAGGAGGCATAGTCATTATTATTATTATTATTATTATTGTTATTATTTTATTTATTTATACACACATACCCTGCCCATCTGGCTGGGCTTCCCCAACTACTCTGGCCGGCTTCCAACAAAATATTAAAATACTGTAATACGTCAAACATTAAAAGCTTCCCTAAACAGGGCTGCATTCAGGTGCCTTCTAAAAGTCTGGCAGTTGTTGATCTCCTGCAGCCCTTGAACCTGCGGGCCAGGATCCCTTTTAACGGTGCAGAGTTGACCTGTGGAACTCCCTCCCACAGGATGGCCCCCAACTGGGATGGCTTTGAAAGAGGGCTAGGCAGATTCATGGAGGAGGAGGAGGCTCTGGAAGGGCTGCCCTTAGTCACAATGGCTCTGCCCTTCCTTCACCATCAAAGGCAGCAGCAAAGCTTCTGAATACCAGTTGGCAGAAACCCGGGGGGGGGGGGGGAGGTCTTGTGCTCAAATCCTTTTTTGTTGGATGGAGAAAGATTCTCTGGGAGGCTAGTCAGAGTCATAGCTGTCAACGTTTCCCTTTTTTTAAGGGAAATTCCCTTATTCCAAATAGGATTCCTTGCAAGAAAAGGGAAAAGTTGACAGCTATGGTCAGAGTTCTTTTTTTTTTTATGGCTTCAGATGACTTGAGAACCATAAACGGCAAACAAAATCCCCTGCTTTTCTCCCCCCCCCCTTGTTTCCTGCCCCTCCAGGTTCCTGTGAAAGTGGAAAGTGAGCAGTTTGCTATTCCTGGTTCTGCAGGTAAAACACACAAGAATTACTTGGATGGAGTGAAGTGGGCGGCACAGCAGGTTCTGACAGGTGTCCGTCCAACCTCTGTTTGTAAATGGCCCCTTTCCCAGTTGCCTCCCCAGGGAGGGAAGTTTGGCAGGAGACAAGGGCTGTTGTTTGGCTTCAAACAATTGGCATGGACTCAAAACGAGGACTCTGGGCTTAAGGGGGGGGGTATTTTAAGGGGGGAGGAAGCCTTCATGGGGGGTGGAAAAAGTGCTGCCTTTGGACAGGAAGGGGCCTGTGTGCTGCCTGGCGAAGGAGAGGGGAGCCCCCCCCCCTTGGGTTTTGGCTCAGTGGTCCATTCTAGTGCTAGAGAGCAGGGGGGGGGGGAGCCTGGGCCAGGGAGATGGTGGTGGTGATTTCATAAAAATTATGCACAGCTTGTCTGAGGGGGAAGGAAACCCGTCAAAGTTTACGGGACCCCCTCTCCTGGTCTGCCCCGCAAAGGACCTTAAGATCCATAAATAACCATAGTTTAGAGGTCCCGGGCCCTAAGGAAGTCAGACTATCCTCCCCCAGGGCCAGGGCCTTCTCAGTGATGGCTCTGACCTGGTGGAATGCTCTGTCCCAGGAGACCAGGGCCCTGCAGGATTTAACCTCCTTCTGTCGGGCCTGTAAGACAGAGCTATTCCGCCTGGCCTTTAATTTGAATTCAGCCTGATCTTTTATTTCCCTTCTCTTCCCTCCCCTTTTTATGAAGATCACCTGCTCTGAGACCCCACAGCTAATTCTCCCCTGGCCTCCTCACTGGCCCAAGTAGGACTAATTTAGCCAGCCTAGCCCTGGGGATCATCTAATGTTTATTGGATGGATTTCCCCCTAAATTGATTTTTGATTTTATTGTTATTCACGTTTTATTCTGTATTTTATGCTGTTTTTTGTAGCATCAATTAAGTGTTTTCAATTTGTTGTTAGCTGCCCTGAGCCCAGTTTCTGAACCAGGAAGGGCGGGGTATAAATAAAAATTTATTATTATTATTATTATTATAGTGGTTTGCAAAAAAAGATAAACCACTTAGAAGCTTTAACGATAATTTAATGGTGTAAAGGTATAGGGACCCCTGACCATTAGGTCCAGTCGTGACCGACTCTGGGGTTGTGGTGCTCATCTCGCTTTATTGGCCGAGGGAGCCGGTGTACAGCTTCTGGGTCATGTGGCCAGCATGACTGAGCCGCTTCTGGCGAACCAGAGCAGTGCATGGAAACACCGTTTACCTTCCCACTGGAGTGGTACCTATTTATCTACTTATTTACCTTGCTGCCAGAACTCTACCTATTTATCTACTTGCACTTTGACATGCTTTCGAACTGCTAGGTTGGCAGCAGCAGGGACCGAGCAATGGGAGCTCACCCCGTTGCGGGGATTCGAACCGCCGACCTTCTGATCGGCAAGTCCTAGGCTCTGTGGTTTAACCCACAGCAAAAGACTAAAAACAGATTAAAACTCACACCAGCTTTCTAAGCATCTGGGCCGGCTTGTCGGAAGAATGTTTTAGCAGACACTGGAAAGAATTCGGGGGAAGCGCCGGCTTCATATCAATGGGCAGGGAGTTCCGAAGTTGTAGGTGATGCCGGGAGACGGGTTGTGTCCCTACCTGGGCTTTTAATCGCCTGCAGGCCATCGCTGTGCCGTGCCCATGCAGCCTCATGCCTCCTTCTCCTCCTTCTCCAAACGGCAGGTGTCCTCCACGTCTGGGCCGAAGAGGGACTCTGGGGGAAGCGTTCGACTCTCAGCGCCGAGAAGGAAGAGGCGAGTGGGAAGCTGAAGGCTGAGAAGATGGAGACGGGCCCTCGCCCTGCCGGTGCCCCCTGGATGACCCACTGAGGTCTCTTGGGTTGGAAGCCTCCCGCTTACAGAGGGACCTTGCAGGAGTTGCTGCAAAAGCTGCCAAGCCCATTATTTCCCTCCCCAGGGGGGGCTGTGTGTGTGTGGCTCTTTCTCTGCATTTGACAACCTGGAGCCGAGAGACACGTTGGCAAAGCAGAGACAGACACGGGGGGGGGGGGCTCTTACAAGTTCATGGCTGCCAAGCTGGATCATGGCCCCCCCCCCTCAATGCAGATATTGCAAGACAAATCTTTCAGAGCCCCTCCTTGCTTTATTTAGAGCTTCTGTGGCATCTTCTGGGGGAAATAAGTCGGGCAGGCTGACCATCACTCAACACAACATAATGATGTTGGCATGGAGTTGTGCTTGGGATGGGAGGGGGGTGTTTGTGGATAAGCTGGCTGCCCAGAGCCGGCGGGGGGAGCTCTGCGTTGGGAGTGCAGGAGGAGCTCCTGGGGCAGCAGTTGGCCCCCTGATCCCAGCTGCCCCCCTCTTGCGGTCAAAGGGTGAAGCGAAAGAGCCCTTTCTCTCCATCCTCACTGCTTGGATGGCGCAGGGTTTCTCCTGCCTGCCCTGTTTTTCAGGAGCTGCCCTTACAGGACGAAATGGGGGGGGCAGGGAAGGAGCCCTGGTTTTCTTGCACCTTTGCCAGGGGGGTCCTGTGTTTTGCCCTCTACAAGCAGCTACAAAACCTTCTGGTCACTCCCACACCAACATCTCCCCTATTTTGAATCTCCTCTCTTTTTGGGGTCTCAGTGAGGGAGATCCACACACTTGCCTTGTTGGTTTTTCAGCAATCTGTCTCTCTCTCTCTTGCTCCAATATCTGCAGTTGAAGCGGACAGCAGCCTGCAGAGCTGGCATTCTGACCAGAGGAAGCCTTAAGGACTCTCCATTTCCTGCTTGCCTTTCTTTCTGTTTTTCCTCTCCTCTTTGCCCTACAGACCCTTTCAGGGCTTTGTCTGCCTGGCAGCTGAGTAGAGTTTCTTTCTTTCCAAAGCCAAATATTTACACCACTAAGTGCTCCTTAACTTTTATGGCTGTCAGCCTCTTTCTGTTTGCAGGGCTCCCATCGCTCCCCACTGCCATTTTTCTGGCATCCTTCACTTCTGTCTCTGCCTCCTTGTGCTTCTAAAACAAAAGTTCTAAGAATTCCCTGGCTAGTTAACTGAGGGTCAGCAACTGAGCAGCCCAGTGAGGGGTGGGGCCCACGATTGTTTATTATTATTATTATTATTATTATTATTATTATTATTATTATGTTACTACTACTAATTGTATCCCACCTTTTCCCCTAACAGAGATTCAAGGTGGATTACAGAGTAAATCTGCATTATTTTGAAAGTTGCATGAAGTTTTGCATTAAATGTTTGATGCTTGACAGAACTGACCACATTATTTGGCTCTTTGGGGGCATCGGGTTCCAGATTAAACTTCCTGGGAGAAACAGCACCCAAAGGCCTCACCCCCACTTTGCTCTGCCCTTTCCAGGCACAGGTCTGGGCTTTCCAGGAATGTGTGCTAGCGGGTTTTGTTTCTGTTTTTGTCCTGGTACTTTCACTGGGAAAATCCATATTTCACCATGAATTGGAGCCCACAGCAATCCGCAGGAAGGCCATTTGCCGTTTGCTCCGATTCAGTGGTAAAATGCCGATTTTCCTGGGGAAAGCACTGGATCAAAAAAGAAACCGCTCAGACACAGACCTGGGAAGGCCAGACCTGTTCCTAGGAACAGGGCACAAAAGGGAGTCTGATGAGATCAGAGATGTGATTCAGGACATTTACAGGACTAATAAAGCATGTTTAGTAACATGAATGTCTGCTGAGTGGTTCTTGTTCCCACCAGGCCCGCCTTGTCTGGGTGTGAATCAGGCCAGAAGCGGTGTGGGTTGGCGATGGGGGCACCATGAGGGCAGTCATGCTTCTCTTGCTGGCACCTTAAGGAGAGAAATGGTGGCGGCGGCAGCATGTATTCCAGAACAAGGTTTTCTTCTTGACTTCAACTCAGTGCAAGAGGTGAAACAGGTTCCCTGGTCTGGATACAATAAGGAGCGTGGAAACCTATAGAGTCCAAAGGAAACAGTTGGCAGAGTCAAGGGCGGGGGAGTTTATAGAAGAGCATAGACGGAAGGGACCCCAAGGCTCGTCCAGTCCAACCCCCAAGTGTGTTACTCGTGCTACTCGTGCCAGAGGACTCAAGTGTGTCGCTCTCCTGCCATCTTTGCACATCTTCTAGCACCTTTTGCCAGTTTGCATTTCTTGGTAGTATTGATCTGATGTGCAGAGATCTTTCCTATTCTACTTCATTCAAGAGGGTTCTGGAAGCTTCTCTGCGTAAAAGGAAACAAGCAGAGGGTTCATGATGTTTGGGTTATTCCTTCTGGGAAGCTGAGTACAGGTGGCTTAAAGTGGTTCTCTTATCTCTTCTGTCAAGGCGCCTGGGTTTCACTTTCTCTTATCTTCCTTCTAGTGTGATGTTCTGTACATAGTATATATAGTGTTAAGCTTTAGTCTTATGATAAGTTATTGCAAGTTTAAGTGAAGTCTGCTGCACGGACTGTGCCAATCCTGAATGTATATGGATTTGTGACCATTATGCTCATTTCCCTTCAGTAGCAGCAAATCTCTGCTGGATGAAATATTAATTGCCTCTGGTCTATTTTTTTGGAATCCTGCAACCTGTTTAAGTTTTTACTCTGCTAACTATACGTCGGAGTTCTGCTCTGGATTAATACTGAGTAGAATTTATGACACCTTTACTCCCCAAACAGTTCCATTTCACCCGAAGGAATGTGCTCCCAAGCTAGAGGTCGCATTGGGCAAATCGGAAATGTAAAAGTGCACCAGTTCCCCCTCCTTCTCCCCAAGCAGTCTTGAAGGATAATGCAGAATATAGTCCTATGAGGACCATCTTGGTACTGAGCATGAAAGCACTCTGAACATGCTCAGAGACCGGTCCTCTCCAACCTTGGCATCGATGTCAAAGGATGGCAATAGTCATGGCCTTCCCTCTCCCCAGACACATTTTGAGGGTGGCCAGTTGTGCAATGGATTGGTGGTTCTGAGAGCTGGAGACAGCGCCATCAGGGTGTCTCTTGGAAACAGCAGCCACCTCAGTGCTTCATCCACTCCACTGCCTGGGGATGGAAGAGCCTCAGTCTGAACACATAAAGGGAGGAATCTGCTGGATGGGGGCATTGGAGGGGGAACTGCTGTTCCCCCATCATAGTTTGTCAGCTTGAAGCGTTTTTGTTAACTACTTAAGACTTTGCAGTGTTAATATGTGACCTGCCCCCGCCCCAAACACCAACACCCAGGAGAAGGTGAAGGCCTGACCTTGATGGGCCCCATCCTGCAGGGGGTTAGTGGCTGGCTGGCTGGCTGGCTTGTTCTGAGCCTATGGAGAGGCAAGGGCCAGGGCAGCTCAGAAAGACCCCCAGAAAGAGGAGCTTTCTGACACTTGAGTGGAATGGACCCCCTTGGAAGATGCTGGGCTCTCCTTCCTTGGTAAGCAGAGGCTGGATGTCCCATCTGTCATGTGTGATCTGGTTGAGGTTCCCTGCATTGGGCAGCATACAGTATAAAGCATATTGGGTATAAGTTCCATTCCCCCCTCAGTATTCATTACTTAGGGACAGTATGAAAGGGACCAAAGGACGGAATCTCTGAAAGAAAATACTGTTAAATAATAATAATGTTAAAGACTTGATTTTGCTTAAACCTGCTATGTCAGATTTGGGGACCCCTGGGGATGTTGATATGCAGGAGGAGGGGTGTCCTTTGGGTTCAGAAAGAGGGAAGCAGCAGCTCTGAATTCTTGAGTAAAGACTGAGGGAGGGGGATGTAAGGCTCTCTGGTATTTGGTATGAGAATAACAAGTCTGGGAGAAAAGATAAGAACATGCTGTGTTTGGGCTTAAGAATTGCATAGCAAGACTGGGAGGGGAGCGTGTTGAGCCTGGGAAAATGGACTGAGGTCTGTTTTCTGAAAAGGGAATTGCACAACAAGGTAAAGCAGACTTCCCTGGATGTTTATGGAGTCTGTAAAATCTTAGTATTGTTAATTAGAATGCAGCAAACGCAAAAAGGCAGGATGATTAAGTTGTATGGGAGGAAATATGATTTGAAATTATGACTAATGGATCAATAAAAAAAGATTAATTATATTTATTTAATAAAACAGAAAAAAGATTATATTTGATTAATTGAGGAAGTAGTTGGGTAAATGTCTAAACAGGAATTGAGCTTGTGTAGTCAATGGAAATAGTTTCTAATGGTTTTCCATCCATTCCTAAGAAAAAGTATTTTACTGTGAGCAGCAAAGGAGGGAGGGGAAAGATGCATCTTGGAGGCGGGTGGAAAGTCTTTTTTAAAAAATTGGTGTTAAATTCGGATTAATTTGCTGGTAATTTGTTTCAAATTGGAAAATTGTGGTAATAAAAATTAATTGCCAAGACAAAAAGAGATCCCTGCTTGCAGGAGCTTGGACCCTCGAGGTCCCTTCCAACTCTACAGGGCTGGGGGTCCGGGGATGTCGGACCCAGATCTCCGCTGGTGTCAGCAAAAGAGCCTGTCCTTGCCCTAAGAAGGGCAGCAGACCCTCATGGCCATCCCAGGAGAGGCTCCCCCGGACGGGAGAACAGAGGGTCAGTGTGGAAGGAGCCTGAAATATACTGTACTCAGAGCCATGTAGTGATTCCATGCTCTTTATTGCATCTCGTAAAGAGTGAATTGAATTTCCCCCCAAAACCTGAGGCTTTATATACATTATGTACACAATGGGTCCCGTGTGATTGGCTGACTCTGCTTCCCTCCTGTTGCATTCTAGGATCCTGCCTGCCTATTGATCTCGGATCCTGCCTCAGTCCACGCCAGAGCCCCTCGGCCCCCCTGTCACGCAGAGAGGAGGCAGAACGAGAATCCCCGGAGGGCCGAGTTGCGGCCCGCAGCTGCCAAAGCCGCCGGGGAGCCCTCGCGAGGGTCTGGCGGCTGCAGCCTACAAGTCCCGGCGGGCCTTGCGCTCGGGCGCCGCTTCTCATTGGCCCGGCGCATCCGGGTCCTAGGCTTCGCTCTCCGCCCTCGCGCAGCGATTGGCCGAGCTCCCGCCCCCCCGGAAGAGGCTCGGCGCCTGGCGGCTGCGGAGAGGCAGGTGAGGAGCCCGGGTCTCTTCTTGCTGTGTGTGCGCGCGCAGAGGGGCAGGGGCGGGGGCGCGCCCCCAAGAGGAAAGGGTCCCACACTCCCCCCAAAAAACCGAGCCCCGTTGCTCTGCATTCATGCCCGGAGCAGCTCCCCACTTTCCCCAGGGCAGCCCTTTCCCACGTGGAGGTCGCGTGCGGGGCCAGGCGCGCATCTCTCGCGCATTCCGATCCTGCCCCCAGCCCCCCCTCGAAAAGGCCAGGGTTGCTTCCTGTGTCCTTTGCATCAGGGGCTGCTGCTGAACCAGCCCCACAACACAGCCCGGGGGGGGGGACTGGGTCCTGCTCAGGGCAGGGATTGGGGTTTGCTTTTCCCAGAAAGAGGAGCTCCTCTCCCTCGTCCCAGGCCCCTCGCTCCTCCTTCCCAGGGATCCCGGTCGGCTTCTCAAAAACTTCCCACTCGCTTGCCTGGCTCAGATCTTCTTGCGGTTGCTTCAGCCTCTTCTAAATCCACATCTTCAAATAAACGCAGCGGAGACCCAGCGGAGACTGAGCTCTGCCGTCCGTTGAAGCCCCGGGTCCCAAGCCACCTTGCAGGGAACCCGCCTATATCAGACCCTGGAGGGGCAGAGAGCAAAGCATCTCTCTTGAAAGGCAGCCAGCGGCTTCAGAGGCCAGTGTTGCCGGGACCAAGGCTGGCCAGGAAAGAGTTAATCCCCCCTGCGGAGCCGCTGAAGGGATGCCCTCATTTGCATCCATGCAATACATGCCCCCCTGGCTTGGCCCTCCATGCTATGCATTTTCTGCTTAGCAAGAGAGAATCTTTCACCCACCCTCTGCCTGCATCCCATCAGCTGCCACAGGCCAGGGTTGGTCCAGATGACCCTCAGGGTCCCTTCCAACTCCACCTGCCTGGAGATTCTTCCCCATTGAGCCCTCAAGTCCCAGCCAGCCCAGAGTCGCCTTCCCTCCCTCCCTCAGGCGGGGAAGGGGCCCTTCCGGAGAGAAGATGGGCTTCTCACTCTCTCCCATTGCCAGAGCTCCTGGGCGGCCCCTGAAGCTGAGTGTTGGGAGGTCCAGGGCAGACGGAAGAAAGGCCTTCTGGACGCAGCCCAGGGTTGGACTGTGGATCTCCCTCCCCCAGGCAGAGGCAGAGAGGGCCCCCCATCCGGAGGGCTTTGAAAGACACATTCAGGAAGAAGCAGCTGACTCTTGGTGTCACCACAATGGCTGGCTCTGCCCTTCACAGCTGGAAGGCAGTGGGTGCCTCTGATGTCCTCTGGGGCATCTGGCTGGTCAGGGTGAGAGCAGAATCCTGGGCAAGATGGGCCAATGGCCTGATCCAGCAGCCTCTTCTTGGGTTCTTAGGTGTTTTTTCCCTGTTGGAGACCCCCAGGCAGGATCCGAGTCCAAGAGCAGCCCCCTCCCCTCCTGGAGTTTCCAGCAACTGGGATTCAGAATCATGGCTGTGTCCGCTGGGGGAGGCAGAGCAGCGCCCTCTCTCCCCTCCTGGGAATTGTCTAATTCTCTGCTGAAGCCGTCCAAGTGGGTGGCCACCACTGCTTCCTGCAGGAGGGAGTTCCACAGGTTAGCGATGTGCTGCACGAAGAAGGACTTGCTTTCATCCATCCCGAATCTTCCCACATTCACCTTCATGTCCACAAGGTCTAGTCTCCTGAGAAGGAGGGAAACTGTTCTATCCACTCTCTCCCTGCCTTGTATAATTCCATAAACTTGGATCCTGCCTGTTTTTCTTTTTTATATATATACATCTAATTGGTTTTTTTAACATATCATTTCCAACAATCATATAACATAACTTCTTATCTTATACAATATTTTAGACTTCCGTCAACTCCTCTGATGATTTTTCGTTCTTTATCACTTATTCTGCATTTCTTAATTTCTCTATTACTCTTAATTATCATTAACTAATAACTCTCCTCATATAGTCTTTATTGCAATATTTCAAATAGCCCTCCTTACAGAACTTCCTGCAGTCCTACTAGCATAATCTGTTCATGACAATTACTTTTCAAATAGTTCATATATTTACTCCAGTCTTCTCAGAATCTCTGGTCCCGCAAGTTTCGAACCTTTCCTGCTAATTTATCTAATTCTGCATAGTCCAGGATCGTGCCTGTTTTTCAAGGATTTATTTTTAAGAGAAAGGGTGGGAGGAAGGGGGATCATCATGAAGCACCCTCCCTGCGTAGTTGGGGTCTCCGACCACAGGCCGGCTCATGGAGTGCCCTCTCTCTCTCTCTGCAGACCCCCCTTTTTTCCAGCATGGCAGAGCAGCCGACCCACGAGCTGCTGGCGTTCCTCCGCCCAGATACCCGTGTGGACCTGAAGGACCGGGCCACGCACTATGTGATGGGGCTGACGGGCGACCCGGAGGGCAGGCGGCTGCTGGCCTCCGAGCCAGAACTTGTGTCCGCCCTGCTGGCCCTGACCAGCGACCGCTCCCCCTGCATGGCCACGGACGCTTACCTCTCCCTCGTCAACCTGGCCACGGAGCCCGCTGCCCACGGGGCCCTGAGGGAAGGGCTTCCCGTCCTGCTCAAGCGCTTGCTGGATCCCGCCTTCCCCATGGCCAACGAGGTCTGCACGCTCCTCTCCAACCTGTCTCGGGAGGAGGCCTCGTGCAGAGCCCTCTTGGCCGCCCTCCAGCAGGAGAGCCTGGGGGGGCTGCCGGCCCTGGTGGATGCCTGCTGCACCGAAGACTTCAACCCCGAGGCCTCTCTGCACTACCTGGGGCCCTTGCTGTCGAACCTCAGCCAGCTGCCGGAAGCCCGGGACTTCCTCCTGGACAGATCCAGGCAGGTGTGGGCAGGGGGGAGGGCGCTGGGGTTGAGGGGGGGGCTATGGGGTGCCTCTGCATGTGGAGGAATTGCTGGGGGGGGGTTGCTGTGAAGACTGCCGAGAAGGAAGGGGGAGCAGCAAATATATATCAGTCCCAACAGAGGCATGATCTGAAAAGCAAGGGCGTTCCCAAGGGTAGGACTCGAACCAGGGGCTTCAAGTGGCAAGAAAGGAGATTCCAACTAAACATCAGGAAGAACTGACAGTGGAATAATAATAATAATAATAATAATAATAATATAATATAATAATAATAATAATAATAATAATAATAATAATAATAATAATAAATTATTTTTACCCATCCCTCCCCAGCCAAGACCGGGCTCAGGGCGGCTAACGCCAGATAGAAAACAATTGATTGAAATACAACTTAAAAAACAAGATTAAAACACAACATTAAAATGCAGCCTCGTTTCAGCAGAAACTCAAAAACTTTTTTGGGGGATGAAAACGTCAAGTCTTCACCAAGGCCAACTATCCAGACTGGTCCTACGTGGGCCAGAAAAAAGCCAGGCAAGTCCCCAAATAGGAGTTCCATCACAGAAGGAGAAAGGAAAGAGGGGAAGGGGATCAAGTTGATTCCAAGCCAAAGGCCAGGCGGAACAACTCTGTCTTGCAGGCCCTGTGGAAAGATCAGATCTCGCAGGGCCCTGGTCTCATGAGACAGAGCATTCCACCAGGCCGGAGCCATCACTGAAAAGGCCCTGTCTCTGGTTGAGGCTAATCTGACTTCCTTAGGGCCCGGGACCTCTAGGGTGTTGCTATTTATGGACCTTAGGGTCCTCCGTGGGGCATACCGGGAGAGGCGGTCCCGTAGGTACGAGGGTCCTAGGGAACAGATTCCCATGAGGTGGCAGACTTGAAGCAGAGGTTGGAGGGTTATCTGCCATGTAGGAGTTAGTTGAGATTCCTGCATTGCAGGGGGTTGGACTGGATGACCCCCAGGGTCCCTTCCAACTCTACAATTCTCTGATTCTATGTTTCCTCTCTGAATTTGGTGAGCTGGGAGGGGGAGCTTCTTTCCCCCAGGTGATACAATTAGTAAAAAGGGACGCAGGTGGCGCTGGGGTCTAAGCCACTGAGCCTCTTGGGACTGCCCAAGGTCGGTGGTTCGAATCTGTGTGACTTAGTGAGCTCCCATTGCTCTGCCCCAGCTCCTGCCAACCTAGCAGTTCGAAAGCACACCAGCGCAAGTAGATAAATAGGTACTGCTGTGGCTGGAAGGTCAATGGTGTTTCTGTGCTTTCTAGAGAAAAGAGGATGGAGCTCTGACAGGAGGGATGAACGGGGGCTGTCAAGGGGTCTACCTGGGCAGGGAGAGGTTATTCTTTTTTGGAAGGGAGGCCTTTCATTCAGCGTTTGAGATGCCCCCTGCTTGAGTGACAGGTGCCTCTGATGGGCCTGCAGTGCATTGTGGGAGGGAGGGAAGCCCCTGCTTTGCCTTAGGGCTCCTCCTTGACCCCAGATCCCCTCTTCCTGCCAGGTGTGTGGTGCAGAGGCTGCTGCCTTTCACGCAGTACTCACGCTCATCCATCCGCCGAGGAGGGGTGGTGGGCACGCTCCGCAACTGCTGCTTTGAATATGGTGAGTGTGGGGTTTGGGGGGGTGCGCTCTCTCTCTCTCTCTCTCTCTCCTGGCCCAGATATACCTGCTGCTTTTCTTTGGCTGTGGGTTGGTGGGGGCTGCTAAATTTGTCCCTGCATCTGGAGTCTGCAAGTCCTGCAGTTTCTGCGCTCCTTTCGCTGCCAGTGCCCCCAGTCTCCTGCAGGGAGGGGCTTGGACCCCACCCCAGCAGGGTCTTTTTGTTGTTGCATTCATCGATTTTCCAATAAAAAACATCCAATTAACATATCAATTCATAATCCAATAAAAATAAAAATCAAATTGTCTTCCGAATGGTAATTTTGATTTCACGGCTTCCCACAGTCTGAACCTCAAAGCATCACCAAATCTCGGTCCTGCCTCTCATCTCTCATCAATATTTTCATATTTCCATATCTTGATTTTATCTCTCCAACTGTCTCTGCGATCCTCAGTCATGTCAGAATCCCACCCCAGCAGGGTCTCTGCCTGGCTTCTTTCCCCCAGGGCACCACGAGTGGCTGCTGAGCGACGAGGTGGACATCCTCCCCTTCCTCCTCCTCCCTTTGGCTGGACCTGAGGAGTTTCCGGAGGACGAGATGGAAAGTGGGTCCCTTTGGGAAGGCCGAGGGAGGGGGGAGACCGTGCTGGACCTTGGGGGGGGGCAGAGTCTGCCCCAGGAAGCCCCAGGGGGGCGGGGGGTGGGCAGGGGTATCTTAGCCCCCTCAGTCCTGCGGGGGCCTTGGGGAAGGGGGCCTCCTGGCGAGGTGGGGCGCTGTGGCCGCTCGCTTGCCCCTCTCAGCCTGCGCTGTCTTGGCCCCAGGGCTGCCCCTGGACCTCCAGTACTTGCCAGCGGAGAAGAAGAGGGATCCAGACCCCGACATCCGCAAGATGCTGCTGGAGGCCATTATGCTGGTGAGTCCCGGCCTGAGACGGCCTTCAGACCCCCCTGGCAAGGAAGGGACTTTTCCAAAACTCTGCCGTCCTCCTCTCCTCCCCTCTCCTCCACCTTCTCAGTTTTTGGTTTTTAAAAAAACAGACTCCTGGAAGCTTGGGTCTTGGAAAGAAAGATTTCAGCTCTGTGCAAACTTAAATCCATGTGGATTGCAGAGTCAGAGAATGTGGATTTTGCCCTCCCTGCCTCCAACTCTGAAGAACTGGAGGAGAGCATCTGCTGATGAGGCCACGGGGGCCCCTGGTCCATCCTCCTGCTCTCCCAGGGGCCAGCCAGGGGCCCCAAAGGGGAACGGGGATCCAGGGCCCGAGTGCAAGGGCCCCTTCCTCCTCTGCGGTTTCCAGCGACTGGGTCCAGACCCGCCTCTGCCCCTGATCTTGGAGGCAGGGCAGGGCCCTTCTTCGCCCTCTCCTGCAGAGAAAACCCTCGCGGCTGATTCAGCAGCCCCAGAGCAGCCGGAGTCTTTGAGGCACTGCTGGGACCTGCGGGCAAGTTTGCCCCAGAGAAGAGAAGGTCCTCAGTTTGGGTGTTGGGGAGACAATTTGTAGGTTCCACAAGCGCACACAGCTGACCATCTTCCACCTCACCCTCCTGGCCTGTTGAGCCTCTTCCCTCCTTCAGGCCGCCCCCCACCCCTTGCCCCTCTAGGTCTGCTGCTGCTTCCAGCCGGCCTGATCCGAAAGAGATTCAGATTTGCTGGGACAGGAAAACCGCCTTTGCCCCGTTCCCCTGGAGGCAGCGCATGGGGACTCTTTGTCTTCCGCATGGAGGAGCCCCTTCCTCGTTCAGCTTCCTCCGGGGGGGCTCGATTCCCACCCTGCGCCTCCAGGCTGACCCTCTGCACGCCACCCCAGCAACAGGCGACCCTTTTCCGTTTCTCTCCACAGCTCACAGCCACCAAGCCGGGGCGCCGACTGGTGCGAGAGAAAGGCACCTACCTCATCCTGCGGGAACTGCACAAGTGGGAAAAGGACCCAGGTGTCCTGGCCGCCTGCGAAAAGCTGATTCAGGTGGGCAGGAAGGGGGGGGGCAAGGATTGGCAGCCTGGCTCCCTCTGGCCACTCAGGCCCAGGGATGGCTGGGAGATGCCTGGGGTGGGGGAATCCCCGAATGGCCGCGGGGTGCTCTGGATTGGGTGCTGTTGGAGGGGGGCTCCTTTGGGTCAGGAGCAGCCCTGGCCTGTTCAGTCTTCAGGAGGGAGACGTGACCCATCTGAGAGGGATTCGGGGGGGAAGAGTCTGACATATTCTGCTTTAAAGGAAAAGGCAGGTTGATCCAGATGTGTTTAGCTTGGAGGAAAGATGAAAGAACGTGATGCTCTTTTTAATCAGGAAGCAGGGAACAGAAACGGCAAATAATCTCCAAGCATCCAGGCAGAGCCCCTGAGGCGGCTGGGCGGCCATAGCCTTTGCTTGGTGGTGGTTGAGGTTTGTGGGGTCCAGTTGGGCTGCAGGACAACTCTCGGGCCACAAAAGGAAGCTGCTGAGCATCCAGTATATTTCCCCCTTTCCCCTTGTTCATTGGAATCCCTGCCCCCTGTTCTGCTTCTGTAACCCCCCTGGGGTGTGCGGGGGGGGGGGCTTTCCACCCCCCCAGGCCCTTCTGGTTTGACCTGATGCTCTTGCGCAGCTGTTTGGGGTCGGGACGGATGCTGCTTGGGGCTCAGGCCTGATGGTCCCTTTCCTCCTCCCTCTGCCCTGAGCAGGTCCTCATTGGGGACGAGCCGGAGGCCGGGATGGAAAACCTGCTGGAGGTGGTGATCCCTGCGGAGGTTGAGGAGCAGCTGCAGCGCCTGGATCTGGAGGAGGAAGATCAGCTGCAGCAGCAGCAGCATCAGTGCAGGAGCCAGGCGTCCGGCTCCGAAGGGCTGCAGAGATGAGGCGCAGATAACTGGGACCACAAAGTCCTTCTCTCCCTCCGCCCCTGGCCAGCCTTGAGGCCAAAGCCCCTGAGACTGCAAAGGAGAGCTGGCCAAGGAGCAGCCAGCAGTGGGGCGACAGAACGGAGCCCCTTCAGGAAGGGAAAGGGCAGGAGCTGGAGCGTGGGCCCTCCCTGCCAGCAGTTTGTCCAGGCATAGCGGGGTGCCCTTCCTGGGCCGGGAGGGGGCTGGCCTGCCCAGGGCGGGGGTGTTTTCATTTTGATAATATTGTGGTTTTTATGTTGAGCTTTTCCGTGAACCGCCCTGGGACCTCCGGGTATAGGGAGTTATATAATTTCAATAAACAAATAATAATAATTCTGCCGCCACCTACGGAAAGAGGGTGATGAGTTGGCAGACTCAGGGACTCCACTGCCCTCCAATAAAATGTTTGCCAGCACAGAAAGACCCAGTTTGTATGTGGCATTTGATTCTCTGAGGTTCCTGCCCTCCTCCTGGCGTCTGAGCAAGAAGACAGCCCTGTGGGTCTGGCCATAGGTGCCCCCCCGTCACTTGCCCCCCGGCCTCCTTCCAAGCGGAATGTCTGCTGCAATGGCGGATGTGCTCCCCCCCCCTCTGTGTTGTGATCCACACCAGCGATGTCTGGACTGCCTTTCAGCACGAAGACCCCTTCCAGGATGTTCTCCTCCAGACTCCCCCAGCCTGCTGCCTGCTGCGTATTTTGTGCTACAACCCTGGGGGTGATGGGAGTTGTAGTCCAAAACATCTGGAAGGCTGCTCTGAGCCTGGAAAGGGTGGGGCCATTTCTGGGCTGCCTTCTTGGTGCGCCAGTAATGAGCTGCCTGTTTCCTGCCCAGGGAGGGGGGAAGAGTCCTGTTCAGGGCTTCCCATTTGGATGGCCACTGAAAAAACAGGATGCGAGACTAGGTGGGCTTTGGGCCTGATCCGGAGGAAGGGCTCCTCTTAGCTGCAACCCGCCTTCCCTGCTCCTCGTCTGCTCCCCTTCACTCCTCCCCCCCCCCCCATTCCAGAGGTCCTCAGCCCTTTCCAACATGAGAGACTCTGCTCTGAGCTGAAATTGCAGGGAGCTTGGAATACAGTGGTACCTCGGGTTACATACGCTTCAGGTTACAGACTCCGCTACCCCAGAAATAGTGCTTCAGGTTAAGAACTTTGCTTCAGGATGAGAACAGAAAACTTGCTCTGGCGGTGCAGCGGCAGCGGGAGGCCCCATTAGCTAAAGTGGTGCTTCAGGTTAAGAACGAATTAAGTACTTAACCCAAGGTACCACTGTACTAGGAAGAGATGGATTCAGGTGGCTGCAGGGGCTTCAGGCTGGGCAAAGGGTGCGATTAGACCAAGGGAGAGCAGTCTTATCAGCTGCTTGAGGCTCTTGGTAGCTCACAAAACAGCATTTGCAGCCTGCAGATAGTAGCCATCCACAGCCGACTCCTCCATGAATGTGTCTTTCAAAGCCCTCCGGATGGGGGGCCGTCTCTGCCTCTGCCTGGGGGAGGGAGTTCCACAGTCCAACCCTGGGCTGCGTCCAGAAGGCCTTTCTTCCGTCTGCCCTGGACCTCCCAACACTCAGCTTCAGGGGCCGCCCAGGAGCTCTGGCAATGGGAGAGAGTGAGAAGCCCATCTTCTCTCCGGAAGGGCCCCTTCCCCGCCTGAGGGAGGGAGGGAAGGCGACTCTGGGCTGGCTGGGACTTGAGGGCCCTGATCCGACAGAGCGGCTCTCCTGTGGCTCAATGGGGAAGAATCTCCAGGCAGGTGGAGTTGGAAGGGCCCCTGAGGGTCATCTGGACCAACCCTGGCCTGTGGCAGCTGATGGGATGCAGGCAGAGGGCAGCTCTGGGAGCAGGTTGAGGGTGGGTGAAAAATTCTCTCTTGCTAAGCAGAAAGTGCAGAGCATGGAGGGCCAAGCCAGGGGGACATGTATTGCATGGGTGCAAATGAGGGCATCCCTTAAGTGGCTCCACAGGGGGGTGATTAACTCTTTCCTGGCCAGCCTTGGTCCCGGCAACACTGGCCTGTGAAGCCGCTGGCTGCCTTTCTTTTCTCTTTGCCCCTTCCAGGGTCTGAAATACTGTATTTTTTGCTCTATAAGACGCATTTTCCCCCTCCTAAAAAGTAAGGGGAAATGTGTGTGTGTCTTATGGAGCAAATGCAGGCGGGAGGCTCTGCTCAGCGCTCCCTTTAAAGAGCCGCATGGAGTGTGTGTTGGGGCTTCTCCTTTGCCAGGGAGCCTTCATCCCCTGCTGGGGAGAGGCTGGGCACAGCTAAGCCGGAAGCCAGGGCAGCCAACGGGATCACAGCACAGCGCTCCCACTTGCTGCCCTGGCTTCTGGGATTTAGGATTTTTCTTCTTGTTGTTTTCCTCTTCCAAAAACTAGGTGCATCTTATGGTCTTAAAGAGCGAAAAATACGGTATGTGGATTCCCTACAAGGTGGCTTGGGACCCGGGGCTTCAACGGACGGCAGAGCTCAGTCTCCGCTGGGTCTCCGCTGCGTTTATTTGAAGATGTGGATTTAGAAGAGGCTGAATCAACCGCAAGAAGATCTGAGCCAGGCAAGCGAGTGGGAAGTTTTTGAGAAGCCGACCGGGATCCCTGGGAAGGAGGAGCGAGGGGCCTGGGACGAGGGAGAGGAGCTCCTCTTTCTGGGAAAAGCAAACCCCAATCCCTGCCCTGAGCAGGACCCAGTCCCCCCCCCCCCGGGCTGTGTTGTGGGGCTGGTTCAGCAGCAGCCCCTGATGCAAAGGACACAGGAAGCAACCCTGGCCTTTTCGAGGGGGGGGGGGCTGGGGGCAGGATCGGAATGCGCGAGACATGTGCGGCCCCACATGCAACCTTCACGTGGGAAAGGGCTGCCCCGGGGAAAGTGGGGAGCTGCTCCGGGCATGAATGCAGAGGCGCCTGCGAGCAACAGGGTTCGGTTTTGGGGGGTGGAGCGCGCCCCTGCCCCTTTGCGCGCGCGCACACACGGCAAGAAGAGCCACGCCAAGCCAGGATACACTGATGTATATAGAGAAAACAGCAGGCAGCAGACGCGCAGTCGGTCGAGCAAGGAGCGCCCGGGCTCCGCGGCGGCGCCTCCTCAGTCCCAGGTCGGCTGCCGGTCGGTGCCGCGCGGGCACACACGAGCAGGCAGCAGCGCGGAGGGACTCTGAATAATCTTTAATAGTGCTCACTGCATCCGGTCCTTGGGCGCTGTGTCCCCCGCCCAGGGCGCGGCCGAAGGGAGCACCGGCTCCAGCGGATGCGCGCACAGACGGGCGGACGGCTGCAGCTTGCGCGGGGACTTGCGCGGCGGCGGCGGCAGCTCACGGGCAGGGCGTCATGGTGTACAGGGAGTGCACTTGCTTGGAGAGGCTGGCCGAGCCGCCCGCGCCGCTGCTGCCGCCGCCCGCGCCCAGCGCCGCCGCCCGCGCCGGCACCTTGTCGGCCAGCCGCTTGCTGCTCACGTAGGCGCTGGTGGAGAAGCCTGAGCCGGGCTTTCGGAAGTTGGGCAGGTGGTGGAAGGGCTGCAGGCTGCTGAGCAGGCTGGGCCGGTACAGCGAGAGGCGCGGCGGGCGCTCCGTCTTGCGCGGCGACGGCAGCTGGAGGATGCAGTTGGCCGCGCCGGCCGCCCCATCGGGGCTGCTCTTCTTCTCTGCCGCCACCTTGGCCGCCCGCACCGGGAAGGCGCCCGTGGCCGAAGCTGCGCGCGGCGTGGGACGTACCTGGCCCTCCTTGGCGCCCTCCGACGCCTTGGCCGAGCTCTCCAGGTCTGGCAGCTGCGACGTGGCGCCCAGGGGCTCCGCTGCAAAAGGGGAGCCGGTTAGTGGAGGGACGGGGGCTGCATTGCCCTTTCTGCCCGACCAGGTGGGCACTTTCCAGCCCACAACACATGGGGCTGGCCAGGGGCTCTGCAAGGACTCCTGCTTCTGGGAGGAGACCAGCTGCAGGCGAAGGGGGTGGGGGGCCATGGCCCCAGGCACACATTTCTGAGGGGGCATATCAGGCACAACACTTGGCCGCCCCGGGTGCCAGCAACCCACGCTACGACACTGGCTCAGAAGGAGCCTTCCCAAGTCACCCTAATAACTTTGAGCCTTGTCATCTCCCCACTCCCCCCCCCCACTTGCAGCCCCCGGGTATTTCTTTTCCCTGTCAGCCTGAGCCCAGCCTAAGGGGCAGGACGGCAGGAGAACCTCCGTTATGCCCCAGGGCTGGGAAGAACCTGCCACTGTTCCTTCACCTGCTGCTCTCTGGCCTGGCTGCCACCCAAGGGGTCTGGTCTTCCTGGAGTTGGCTGCCCCCAGGGGGCAGAGCTGCTGGCCCAGAAACGGTGCCCAGGACAGGGCAGCTCTGTACACACACAGATGCCTGGTCTGTTGTATCTTCCTGAACAGGGTTCCCTGTTACCCAAAGAGGCAGAGGCTGGGCTGCGCTTCCAGGGTGGCTCCCTGCTCCCCTGGGAGATGGTGGGTCTGTCCTGCCTGTCCTTATCTGCATGTCCCTCAGGGCAGGGGGTGGGTGTGTTGCTCTCAGGAGGGCAGCTGGGGGTCCTGTCCGCGTACCTTGTGCCGCTTGGGACTTCTCTGGGCTTAGGTTGCACTCCGGGTGGACCCCCATGGAGCTCATCACTCGGTGGAAGATGGCCGACGTGGCAGGCAGCATCCATCGGTGCGTGGCCACTTGCTGCAGGCCCAGGCGGGCAGCTGGCTTCAGCTGGAGCAAGCCCTCAATCAGGTTCTGACATTCTGCAGCAGGGAGAAGAGCTGGTGAGACCCACAGCCGCAGCCGCCACCCACTGGGGGCTCTGATGAAAGGGGGGGTGTTTGTAGCAGTGGGCTCTTCATCCTAGGGTTGTGCCAGCTGCACGAAGCAACTGGTGGGGCTTCTGGGGGAGGAGGGCAGAGGGCTCAGGGAGCCAGCGCAGCAGCGCCTGGGCCAGGGGATCTGCCTCCATTTCCCTTGCGGAGTCTCAAGTGCCGCTGGCTGGCTGGCTTGCAGCCCTGCATCTTGTCCTTGCGCCCTCTGGCACGGGGTAAGGGGTTGTGGCTGCACCCCTTCACTGGCATCCTGCAGTGGGGGACACCCTGCCAGGCTTCAGGGCTCGGCCTGCCGCGTAGCTCTGGGCAGGGGGGCTGGCACAGGCCACGGAACTAATCACATGCCCACAGTGCAGGCAGCTGTGGAGCCTGTGATCAGATGCCTCCATTGGAAACGCTGATGCCAAGGAACCACTGATGCCAGCAAGCCTGACGTGTGTGGCCAGGCTCCCAGCACTGGGGTGCAGTGTGAATGACCATGTGACTTTGGCCAGAGTCTAGAGCAGGGCCAGCCAGAAGCACTGGGTGAACTTGAGACACCAGAGCAGGGGTCAGCAAACGTTTTCAGCAGGGGGCTGGTCCACTGTCCCTCAGACCTTGTGGGGGGGCAGACTATTTTTTTTTGGGGGGGGGAATGAACGAATTCCTATGCCCCACAAATAACCCTGAGATGCATTTTAAATAAAAGGACACATTCTACTCATGTAAAAACACGCTGATTCCCAGACCGTCCGTGGGCCAGATTTGGAAGGCGATTGGGCCAGATCCGGCCCCCAGGCCTTAGTTTGCCTACCCCTGCACAAGAGGAAGGAGGAGCAAAGCCCTGGGGCTACAGCCTTGGGCACTGCCTGCTTTGACGTGACTCTGGCTCCAGCAAGAATGTGCTTTGAGGTGCCAGTGCCAGTGGGAAGGGGCTGCTCCAGGCCAATGGGTCTGCGGCAGCTGCCTCCTCTTCCCTGGCAAAGGCGGAGGGGGGCTCCAGGGGTGCCGCTGTTCCTCCTGACCACCGACAGGGAGTTCTGCAAGTGCGGGACAGGAGATTCTGCAAAGTACCTGGAGATTGCAGAACGGCTTCGGGGCTCTAGAGTTGTAAGGAAGTGCAACTCTAATGGCATTTTAAAAATGGTTTTCAAGAAGGCCCGCCCGTCTCCCCCTCTTCTTGGGTCCTGGGGTGGCAGATGTGGGCCCAGCTGAGCCTCCCCCCTCCCCCCAGGCCCCTGCAGCCCAGCCGCGTGTTGCCACGCCCTCACCTGGTGAGATGGGCTGTCGGAAAGCCAGTCCCTGCTTGATCACGTGGATCATCTTGTGTGGCTGGCGCTCCTTGAAGGGGAGCTTCCCTGTCACCATGGCGTAGAGGATCACCCCACTGCGGGAAGGAGGAGTTCAGAGAGGGGTCACCACCAGCCCAAGTGCCGGCTGCCCAGGGCAAGGGGCTTCCTCTCTGGGCCAGAGCATCCATTGTAGGTCTTGCCTGCCAGGCCAAAGTGGTCTATCTAGCCCAGGATGGTCTCCCCTGGCTGCCTCAAGGGCTCTCCAGGGTTCCTTACAGGGTATTTCCAGACCTACCTTCTACCTGTAGAGCAAATGCTCTTTAACCAATGAGACACGCAGCACTTTAAGCACTGGCTTGTTGCCTGTGCCTGCCCAGGCCCCATACCTGGCATGACCCTGGTGCCCCCCCCCCATGCTCCTGCAGTTCTGCCCCCAAATTGTACTCACAGGCTCCATAGGTCAGCCAGCTCCCCATTGTACTTCTTGCTCATGAGGATTTCAGGGGCAGTGTAGGCCACGGAGCCACAAAAGGTGTTCATTAGGGAATTCTTCAGGGAATAGCGATTGGCAAACCCAAAATCTGCAGGGGGGGCAGAGAAGAAGACCAGCTCTCCACCTGGCAGCTGAGAAGAGCCTTTGCCAGCCTCGGGCTCTCCGGGCATTTTGGACTCCCAGCACCTGGAAGGCGCCAGCTGGGTGGGGGCTCCCTCCTCTCTGTCCTTCCGCCAGCAGGTGAAAACTTCATTGTTCCAACCGGCTTTGGGGAATGGGCTGCTTTTAATCAAAGAGCTGGTGTTGGGCTGCTTTCATCGTAGTTAGTGACATGTTTTAAACCGGTTTTATGTATGAATACAGTGGTACCTTGGGTTATAGACGCTTCAGGTTACAGACGCTTCAGGTTACAGACTCCACTAACCCAGAAATATTACCTCGGGTTAAGAACTTTGCTTCAGGATGAGAGCAGAAATCGTGCAGCAGCGGCACGGCGGCAGCGAGAGGCCCCATTAGCTAAAGCTAAAGTGGTGCTTCAGATTAAGAACAGTTTCAGGTTAAGAACGGGCCTCTGGAACGAATTAAGTTCTTAACCTGAGGTACCACTGTATAGTTTTAATTTTGTCAATGGCTTATTGTTTATTTATTATTGGTTTTTCCAGGTTTTCTTGTTTTTATCTGTAAGCTGTCAAGGAAAAAGGCAGGAAACAGACAGACAGACAGACCAATAAACAAATAAGAAAGCAAATTAATGGCTGTTTTAGGGGCTGTGTCCCTCAGCAGCTTCATCCATGCCCAAGTTTCCCAGCTGGTCATTATTGCCTTTGGGAATTGGGTGGGGCAGTGGGGGCAACGAAAGGGAGGCTCGGCCACAGCTGATAAAAGGCAGAGAAGCTCCCACTAAGAAGATCCTACTTCTGGGACTGATGTTTCCGCAGCCTCTGCCAATAAGGACCAATAAATCCTTCCATTTTAATTCACTTGAGGCGACTGGAGGATGCAGCTTTGCCAAGCAGATTTTATCTGCCCAATTTCCCTTGAGAGAGATACAGAAATGCTTTGGGGTCATAAATTCTCTATAGACATCTCACAACGGAATTAGTGTGTCCCAGCTGAATTTCTGAAAACGTTAAAATTGGGGTGGGTCGGCGGGCAGCGAGCCCTCATATCACGGCGCTGAAAGGAGGGAAATGGCTGTTTTATGTAGAAGGCGGAGCCTAATTTGATGTCCTAAAAACATGCTCTTATTTCGCTAAGTGAATGCCGTGAGGTCCTCTGGCCGTGGCTCCCGTATCTGGGCTGTTGTATTTTGAACCCAGTGCTCACTTGACACAAACAAATGATGTTGGCTGATGGGAAGCCGCTCTCTCTGTCCCCATGGAAGGAAACTCACCAGTCAGCTTGATGAAGCCACGTTCATCCAGCAAAATGTTCTCACATTTCAAGTCTCTGAGGGAACAAAAAGCAGCTTGAATGGGCTACAGATCTTCGCTCTCTCTACTTACCCAGGTGCGCCCTGAGAGCATGCAGATGTGCAGATGGAGGAAGAACGAGAATGCGCACTGAAGTTTGCAGGCTCATTAGTGAGCACTAGGAGGAGCCTGGAAACAGACCGGCTGCAAAGAATCACACCCATCTGCAGGTTTCCCTTCTTTCTTTTCAACTGCTGTTTGGGGCTTTTGCAACAATCTGGTTCTGCTGGAGCCCTGGGGCAGAAGGCGAAGCGGCACATCAGCCAGAGGGGACCAGAGATGCTTGAGGAAGCGCCCATGCCCAGTGCTCAGGCCTGCGCACAAGATCGCTCTGAAACATCCAGCAGACATCGCCTGCCTGCCTTGCGATCTTCTGCCACAGGCAGAAAAGCTAAAAGAGAATAATACAAAATGATAGAGCCCTTCTCGGGCAACGAGCTGTGTTGGCGTGGCTGTCTGGGCTCTGTTTTGCACAGAGTCCTCCTGGCCCTTCAGTGCTGTCAGAATGAAGGCCAACTTGAAAACACTCGAATGAGTCGTATCCTGGAAAGTGTGGAGAACTGCAGTGCCCTTTGGGGTTATTAAACAATCTGTGTATCAGTCCAAAACTGGTGAGGATGAAGGTAGAACTAGGAAGTCGAATTCAAAGCGTTATTTGTGTGTTCTGGGCTCTTTTTGTGAAAGACGGCAAGTTAGGAGTGAGGCGCCTCAGGACTGAGGACCAAATGCAGCCAGCCTTTCATTCTTATATATATATATATATATATATGTAGGTTTTGGTGTCTTCGGGTGTCTTCCCGTGTAAGAGTCGGGGTGTCTGTGCGACGTTTCGACGAGGTCTCACTCGTCATCTTCAGGCTGGTGCTTTCGGCTTCTTGTTACTGGAACAGAGCAGAATCTGGTGTTTGAGTTCCTATAAATACTGTTGAGGGGTGTGGTGTATAGCCTCCAACGTTCTGGGCTATACACCACACCCCTCAACAGTATTTATAGGAACTCAAACACCAGATTCTGCTCTGTTCCAGTAACAAGAAGCCGAAAGCACCAGCCTGAAGATGACGAGTGAGACCTCGTCGAAACGTCGCACAGACACCCCGACTCTTACACGGGAAGACACCCGAAGACACCAAAACCTACATTCCTGTACCCGTGAAAATCTACGAAAGCAAATATATATATATATATATATATATATATATATATATATATATATATATATCCATTTTCAAAGCTATAAAACTTTATTAATGACTGCTGCAGAAATGTCTCACAACACAATTAATTAGGATTTCACCCATAAATTTAATAAATGAAAGTTATAGGAAGCTGGGCAAACTATTATCTTTACCGCTTCAGCTAGATAACTAGTGTTCCTTATGTTAAGTCTTTTGCAATTTTTGCTTAATGACTTCTTGGACTTTTGCCCTCTTATATGTTCTTGAAGGACAAGCAGCGTAGAGGATACAGTTATATGCATATATCACCATAGTTTTCCAAAACTTTTTAAAAAATGCAGCCAGACTTTCAAGTAGCGAGACTCTTGGGACTCTGAGCCACGTTTTCTCCTCAGACTGCTCTCCTCACCCATCTATATTTGCCTGGCTGGAATGTGTCTTTCAGCTGAGACACTGCCTCTTGCCTGCCTGGACAACGGATAGAAAGACGTGGGAACTGGTGTAGAAACACCTGGTTTTCAAACGGTCAGAATGTCCCCTGGAGTCCGGAGTCCTGCCCATGGCTCAGCCCAATTTTGCCTCTGCTCCTGCCCCACCTATCGCTTCAGCCTCTCCCCCATCCCCCTATTGAGGGTTCCCAGCTGGGAATGGGGCCTGCGGATGCTCTCCCCAGGGAGACTTTTCCGGTGCACTAAACTTATCATAACTCCGGTGCCAGGCCAAACACTCTGTTTTCCTGGGAATTTGAGCAGCACCCAGAGCGTCTCCACCCCCATCGTTCTGCCCAGACACTGAGGTCCAGATCCAAGGGCCTTCTGGCTGTTCCCTCGCTGCAAGAAGCCAAGTTACAGGGAACGAGGCAGAGGGCCTTCTCGATGGTGGCGCCCGCCCTGTGGAACGCCCTCCCACCAGATGTCAAAGAGAAGAACAACTACCAGACTTTTAGAAGACATCGGAAGGCAGCCCTGTTTAGGGAAGCTTTTAATGTTTAATAGGTTATTGTATTTTAGTGTTTTGTTGGAAGCCGCCCAGAGTGGCTGGGGAAACCCAGCAAGATGGGCGGGGTATAAATAATAAATTATTATTATTATTATTATTATTATTATTATTATTATTATTATTATTATGCCTGTTTGCTCAGGTCCTGCTTTCAGGCTTCCCTTTGGGGCATCTCACAGTCGCCAGCCAGAATAATAATAATAATAATAATAATAATAATAATAATAATAATAATAATATTTTATTTATACCCTGCCCATCTGGCTATTTATCCCAGCCACTCTGGGTGGCTTACAGCAGAACAAGGGGAGGTGTGGAACAGAAGGCTGCACCACATGGACCCCCCCCCACACACATTTGGTCTGATCCTGCTGCTGCTACAGCAGAGCTTTTGGGATGTTGTGATGCGGTTTTATTGCTATCCTTGGATTTTGAGTTGATTTTTAGTGGGAAGTGATGCATATGTTAAGAAAACAAACTCTTAGCCTAAAAAAACATTTCCCACCGCGGCCCAGAAAGACAACACGGCAGCCCTTTTCTCTGGACCCCTGGCTGCTGCCTTCCTCTTCCTGAGAGGGAGTCTGGGTGAGACCCTGGAGGTCTTCCTGGCCCCAGAAGCGACTCTTCCCTGCCCCGGCCTCCCAGCTATTCCCCTCCTCTCTCCCCAGCCATTTCTGTCACCTGTGGACGATGCCGACATTGTGGCAGTGTGCCACGGCACTGACAATCTGCCGGAAAAGCCTTCGTGCCTCCTCTTCCTCCAGCCCAGGAAGCTCCCTCCTGTCCGACGTGGCGTTGATGTGCTCCAGGAGGTCTCCCCGGGAGGCCAGTTCCAGGACCAGGTAGGTGCGCTTACTGTTCCGGTACATCTCGTAGAGCTGGATCTGCAGGGGAGCGGCCCGCCCTCGTCACAAGGGGACCCAGGTGGACTGCCCAAGAGGACGGGGGACCCAAAAGAGTTTGGCATCCTCTGAGCTAAGCAGTTCCACCAGCGCAAGGACTTTTCCCTGTGCAAAGGAGCTTCGCCTTCCTTTCCTCTGCCCGCCTGTGCCCCAGAACTTTGGGGAAAGAACCCAGACCTGTGTCAGGTCAGGAGAGAAGCAAAAGTTCTGCTGAACAGACAAAAGTGCTTATGCCAGGAAGGAAGGAAGAAGTACCAAGAAAAGAAGAACGGCAGATGAAACTGATGGACTATGCAGAGATGGTGAAACTGACGGGGAAGATCCAAAACCAGGAAGATCAAGTATTTTTAAAAGACGAGTACATTTTAAACTTATTTAGAAGATCACTGTAAGCAGTTAAAATTGTTGGTAGGGATGTAATGAGACTTGTAATGTGATTTTTTAATGAAAATTATAGATACTTAATAAATAAAGGTAAATGGACCCCCGACCATTAGGTCCAGTTGTGACCAGCTCTGGGGTTGCGGCGCTCATCTTGCTTTATTGGCCGAGGGAGCCGGCGTACAGCTTCCGGGTCATGTGGCCAGCATGACTAAGCCGCTTCTGGTGAACCAGAGCAGCACACGGAAACACCATTTACCTTCCCGCCGGAGCGGTACCTATTTATATACTTGCACTTTGACGTGCTTTCAAACTGCTAGGTTGGCAGGAATTTAATAGATGGATAAGGGTAAAAGATGCAGCAAAGTTCGAACATGGAACCCATCTCGAACATGGAACCCAGGGAGGGAGGGAGGTTTGAAGGTTCAAAAGAACCTTGTATTTTAATGTTTTAAACGGTTAAGCTAAAACGTATAAATTAGTCAAAAAACCAATACAAAATTATTATTTTTTAAAAGTGCCTATGCTAGTGGAACTGTTTGGATACTCCCATTATCCTTTAGAACTGCGGCACACTTGACTGCCTGAGTGCAAGGCATGCAATGTAAGATGTGCCACATGAATGACACAAATGGCTGCCATCTGCCTGGATGCAAGGACCGCGGAAGGGTCAGCCCCTGTGGTCTTGGGTGTTGTGGCAAAGAGCAGCCATGCAGGTGACAGCCGCTCTAATGCACATGCGCAGACTCTGGGATGCTCAAAGGGAGCTCAAAGGGCTGCTCTGCACCAACCAGTCTCCTCTGCGCATCATCCGGGTGGGGAGCAAAATCCAAAGCCTTGTGTTGAGTTTTGGGGGTCAAATGTGTGAGAATATCCTCCCAGTTTCTACTGCATAAGAAGTCAGCCGCAGGGTGTTCCCTCACTAGTTAAGGCCGCGGTTCTATAAATGTCCCTGGGAAATAAAGGATTTCTGTCTTGGGGCTGGGCTTTGAAGGGCCAGCTTCTCTTTTCTCTGGGTCTGCAAAGCCTGTGTCTGAATTACAGGTTGTCCTTCACACCTGACATTGTGTGTGTGTGTGGGGGGGGTGAGGTCAGCAGGTGGAACTCATGAAACTTCCTGTCCAAAGCACAAATGGCCCAGCGCAGGCCCCCCACTGACTCACCACATTCAGATGCTTGTAGGTAACATTGAGGGAGTAGATTTCTCTTGGGAGGAACTTTTTGGTATATTCTACAGGTGCTTCTGCCGTTGAGATGATCTTTATAGCAACCTGGGAGAAGAGAAAGCAGAGTTTGAAGGTGGAGCTCAAGGAAGTGTGTGTGAGTTGAGCCATTCTGCCTTCGCCTGCAAGGGCAACTTCCTGGTGGGAGCTGCTTCCTGCGTCAACCCGACACAATGGAAGCCCACCGGTGTCTGTGGGCAGGTGAGGATCTGCTGTACAAGGCCATCTCTAGGAAGCAGGTCTGTTCCAAACTTCTTAATCCAGGAAGCAGGTCTTCCTGGCTGGACCCCATTCACAACACTCCATTCTCCCTGTGGGGAAATCTCCCAACGGGTGAGCAGCCCTCCCAGGCTGGTCTGGCATTCGCTGCACCAAGATGCCCTGTCTTGGGGCAAAGGCAGGCAGGCAGGCAGCAAAGCCTCCAGGCGCCCGCCCTTGCGCAGTTGCCTTCAGTCTGGAGTGTGGAGGTGTTTGTATGGGGGAAAGGGGAGAATGTTGCCACAAAGCACAGAGACCCAACACACGGCGAGAAGCTGCATACACAACAATTTGGTCAAGTCAGGGCAAAGGAAGGAAGGAAGGAAAGAAGATAGGCTGGGGAAAAGGTGACAGTTTCCAGGTATCTTTTGAATTAATCGCTTGCTTGTGGGCTGCCCAAGGGCATGGACTTGTCCCAGGGTCAGCAACCATAATTAACATCCTTGGGCAGCGGCGGGTGCCCAGAATCCTGCCAGAGCTGACCCATGGTGCCGATCCTGGGGATCCCTTTTGGACCCAGAAGTCCAATTGGTTCTGGATGGGCCGGAGCTAGCATTCCACAGAATCTAGGTTCTACCTTCACTGCAGGAGGCAGTTATTGAGCCCCTGAATGCCAGTCGCTGGAGAGCACAAGCCCGGTGTGTGTTGCTGCTGTGCTCAGAAACGGCTTGTGGGCGTCCCATAACGGTCACCTTAGTTGGCCCCTGTGAGAAGAGGGTGGTGGGCTGGACGGTGGGCTTGGCCGGACCCAGCAGGCCAATGCTTGCTGTAGGAACTGCGGCAAGCAGAGTGGGCAGTTCCACAACAGAGCCTGAAGGAGGCTTCTTGGGAGGAACGGGAGCCAGCCAAGCCGTGGCGAGTCTTCTGCCGGGCAAGACTCTTTCCTGGTGCCCCCACCCGCTGGCACTCCCCACCTCCCTCTCTCCCAGCCCTGCTCCTGTGCCCACCATGGAGTGCCGCTTGCTCCTGAGGTCTGAGGCCAGCTTGTAGTTCTGCATCATTTTCTCTTGGGTGGCATAACCCAGGTAGACCTTGGAGAAGGCTCCCGAGCCTATCTTCTTGGAAGAGAGGAGGTAGCCATTTTCCTTGCTTTCCCGAACCTGTTCCAGGAACGTCCTCCTGTCCGCCTCGCGCTTAGAGAAGCTCTTCATGGCCCGCGGCTCTCTCTCTTGGGAGGGCGGCAAGGCGGACCCTCTCTTGCGACAGGCCAAGGGGCAGGGGCTGCACCCAGGCAGGCAGGAAACTCCAGAGGAACCAGAGTCCAGATAAACACATCAGCTCTACAAGGCAGGGATAGCACCCCAGTGGCGGCCTCTCTCTCTCTTAGCACGGCCCCCTTCGCATCTTTTGAGTGGTTTGACTGCCACTGGCCGAGCAGAGGGAAGGGCAAGACCAGAGAGTCCTTGTTGCTATTCAGATGCAGAAGTTTCCACAGTGACGGGGGCGGAACAAGCATTCCAGAGGCAGAGTTCTAGAACCGAGGCGTAACAAGCAGTTTTAGAACCTGCGGCCTCGGGGAGGGGGGCAGGCGCTGCCCTGCGTCACTCCCACCGGGGTCCCCACAGGCAGCAGCCGCAAAGGGCACAGGCAGCGGCCAGCCCATCACTGCTTCACAACACGCAGGGCTGCTTCTCAGGTGGGCAATCGCAGAAGCCAGGTGAGTTGTGGGCACGTGGCTGGGGTCGTTTGTTTGAGTCATTGTTATTGCCTAGAAAGGACAGTTGGCAGTGAGTGGCCCAGTGAGCCTGGCGACTGACGGAGGATTTGAACTCGGGTCTCCCGGTTCCTGTGGCCACAGTTCAGTGACGGAGGGTCTGCTTGGCATACAGAAGGTCTCCGTCTTGGTTCCTGGCATTTCTAGGGAGGCCTGGTAAAGAATCCTGCCTGAAACAACGGAGAGCTGTTGCCGGTCAGTGTAGGCAATACTGGCGTCAATGAACCAAGGGCCTGAGACAGCTCCCTATATTCTCAGTCCAGCTCTCACACCACCCTGGAGGGCCTGGAGCAGCGAGCAAAACTGACGCATTCACAGCAGGTGCCAAGCCTCCCCAGCTTCTGTGACTTTGGCAGCCAAAACATGTCCCTATCCAGTCGCAGGCTTGTGCTATGACAGAATATAGATCATCCCTGAAGCGAGGAGCCCTGAGGATCCGTGGAATCATTTCCAAGCCGCTCCAGCAGGTGGCACAGAGGTCCTTCCCGGCCTCTTCTCTGGGAGCGCTCCTGGGCAGAGGCAGGTCCACAGCAATCTTGCAGCACTGGATATATTTCTCCTCCTTCCTCTCTTGCTCCTGCAGCTGTGAGGGAGGCAGGACAGCCAAGCCCTCCCTGGAGGAACGGAAACTGGGGGCCAAGAAGGAAGGCAAGACTCCTCTTGCTGTGGGCGAGTTAGCAATAGATCTGAGGTCCTGATCTAATAGCTCTGATCGGGTCCCACCTTCCCTTGGCAAGGTAAGCCCCCCACTCTCTTCTCTGGGGCTGGAAGATGCCTCTCGACAGAAACTTGGCTCGTGGAGATAACAGACTCTGAACATGGCTCAAGGACGGCAACCGGCACTTACTAACTGGCAGATTCAGTGGGCATCCCAGTAGAACCTGTGTGCTGATGCCATCTCCTCCTGGAAGCTGGTGCCATCAGCTGAGGCTCCCTCTTGCTTAGAGGTTGGTGAAAAACAGTCGAACGCTTTTGCTTCAGGCAGAAATCCCAAGTAAGAACCAGTGTTTGATCTTTGTGTCAGATAGCAACCCCGGTCAGCACCGAGGATCCAGTGACAAGATGGATCAAATATATTGGAGAGATCCCTGCTGGGATTTGACCTACCAGCGCTTGCTGGATGTGGGGTTGGGGGCTGGGAGAGGGCAGGCTCAGAATACGGGCACCACGAGAAGAAAAGTGGTCCACGGATCACAGTAATTCACGTGGCTTGCAGCATGTCTGCTTTAAACCTTCAAATGGATTTTCAATTCTATTTTATTGCTTCTTTTTAAACTTATATAGTCTCTTATTGTATTACAAGCTGGATTTTGCCTGTGGGTTTTCTGGGGCAGGAGGCTGAACCCAGTGAGCCTTGAGTCTGATTGAAGAGGGCTCTTGGGAACAGAGGAAGCTGCTCTGTAACCAGTCAGACCTTGCTGGGTCTGTGATCCAGCTCAGTAAGGTAAAGGGACCACTGACCATTAGGTCCAGTCGTGGCCGACTATGGGGTTGCGGCACTCATCTCGCTTTATTGGCCGAGGGAGCCGGCGTACAGCTTCCGGGTCATGTGGCCAGCACGACTAAGCCGCTTCTGGCAAACCAGAGCAGCGCATGGAAACACCGTTTACCTTCCCGCCGGAGTGGTACCTATTTATCTACTTGATCTTTGACATGCTTTCGAACTGCTAGGTTGGCAGGAGCAGGGACTGAGCAACGGGAGCTCACCCCGTTGCAGGGATTTGAACTGCTGACCTTCTGATCGGCAAGTCCTAGGCTCGTTGGTTTCACCCACATTGCCACCCACGTCCCTGATCCAGCTCAGTATTATATTCTATACTGACTTGCAGCAATGGCTCTCCAGCATTTCTGGTCCAGGGGAGATGCCATTGAGGGCCAAACGTGGGGCTGGCTGCACTCCCTGAACTGCAACTGTCTTCTTAGCTTTTATTTATTGAAAGTGTGGATGGCAGGGAGTGAATGTGGGACCTTCTGCATCCAAGACAAATCCTCTGCCACCGAGCGCCAACCCTATTCTTCTTAGACCATGTTCTTATTTGTTAAACAGCGCAGGGGAAGTTCACCTCTTTGCCACTCTTTAGCCATCTTCGAGTGTAATGGCAGTTGAACGTGATTTTAAGCATGCTTCCTAAGTAACTTCTCTGGCGTGTGGGGATGAGGAAGGGAGCATTTCTGAAGTGGCTATGGGGAGGAATCAAAGCATTCATTCGTTCATTAATTTTCCTTTGCAAAAAAGGAAAAAGCCGGAGGATTTGTGGGGGGAGGCTGAAATGTATTTCCTAGCGATGTGTGCAATGTGGTTCTTCCAGAACGGCAGAATGACTTTATTTTATGGTCGGACTGAATGGTAGGATGACGGTGTATAGTTTTAACTTATTCCAGAGATGCTGAACGTACTGTTCTGGCTTCTGAACTGTACCCAAGACTGGAGCTCACTGGATTTTGCAAGCATGTGCTGAATCATGAGAGAGTAAAATGTTCAAAAATATGGCCAGAGGAGCTGTTACTCCCTACTGTGGCACTAAGGCAAGGGTTTTAGTTTCACGGCTCCTTTGCCAGGCAAAAAGTTTGTGCATCAGCCCAGGGATGTTGTCCTTTTTGTGAGAATTCCCATCTTTGCGTGGGCTGCCCAGTGCCAACCCCTGCGCTGCCAGCTCCATCTCTGCTGAGCGGGGAGATCAGTGAGCAGCCAAGCTGGTCCGTCTGGAGCCTAGAAGCGCCCCCTGGACTAAAGGGGACCCTGTCCTTGGCCTCCGTCTTTCTCAGGAGACCATGGAGGAGGAGGGTGCCTTTGGGGGTGGGGAACTGCCACATCTTTGAAGCATCAGCAAAGGAGCATCGTGACCCCCTTATCTTTTTAAGACCTTAACACGTGTCCTTGGCATCTTGCGGAAACGTGACTTGGTTGCGTTCTCTCGGGATGTGATGTATGCGGGGAGTGGAAGGCCACCGCCAAGGAAGGCTCTGCCCCCTGGAGGGGCTTCCCTCTGGGAAATGGGGACAGGGCAGCCCAGCCACCACTGCTTTCCCTGCCCCTTGGGGGGGAAGGAGGAAGGCGACTCCGGCCAGGCCTCCCCTCCCCTGGCACTGGCTTGCCTGAGGAGCGCCAGCGCCAACGCGGGAAAAGTCTCTCTGGAGTCCAGTGGGAACCAGAAGCGCCTCGATGGGGCTTGAACTTGATTCAGGGAAAGAGGAATTTTTGTGCCTGTCACTTTTTAAGCTTTTTTGCATGCCGCCTCAAGTCCCAGCCTGGCTAATAATAATAATAATAATAAGGGACCCCTGACCATTAGGTCCAGTCCTGGCCGACTCTGGGGTTGCGGCGCTCATCTCGCTTTATTGGCCGAGGGAGCCGGCATACAGCTTCCGGGTCATGTGTCCAGCATGACTAAGCCGCTTCTGGCAAACCAGAGCAGCGCACGGAAACGCTGTTGACCTTCCCGCCGGAGTGGTACCTATTTATCTACTTGCACTTTGACGTGCTTTTGAACTGCTAGGTGGGCAGGAGCTGGGACTGAACAACGGGAGCTCACTATATATATATAAAATTATCTCTCTCTATATATATAAAAATAATATATATAAATAAAATATTAAGAAATATATATTAGCCAGGCTGGGGGTCGAGGCGGCTCATGCAAAAAACTTTAAAAAGCTTTAAATACTCTGTGTGTGTCTTTGCCGGAGTCCGGCCTGGCCTTGCCCTTACAGGCGTGGCCAAGCTTGGCCCTCCAGCTGCTTTGGGACTACAACTCCCATCATCCCTAGCTAACAGGACCAGCGGTCAGGGATGATGGGAATTGTAGTTTTGCCGCGCCTGCAATAGGTTCAGCCGGGGTCGGGGCGTCTCCTCAGTGACGGGCGTCCTTCTCCGCGGGCACCTTCGGGCTACGTTGTGAAGGGCGGACCAATAGAGAGCGCGACGGGGGTCTGCTATCCAATGGCGAAAGGGAAGGGGCGGCGCCTCCCTCCGCATCGCTCGTCACGAGACAAGGCGGCGGCGGGGCGGGGCAGCTACTCCTCACTGCGCATGCGCCGATTTCTCGGCCTTACAAGGAAAGGGGCGGAGTCGTGAGAGCGCGCCATAGAGGTAGAAAGCGAAATGAGAGAGCCCTCACTTCCGGTGGGATTGCGGCTGCAGCGGGGAAAGCGGGGCAAGCGGGGCGGGGAGGGGGCGCTGGTTTCCAGCTGAGCTCTCCCTTTCTCGTCTCCCCGGGGAGCGATTATGCGGCAGCTCGGGCTCAGGTGAGGCTGGGGAAGCCACAGGACCGGGACCCGGGCCTCGGGGGGGGGGTTGGGATGGATGACCCTGGGAGCCCTTTCCAAGGAGTGCCCGGTTTTCCGACCAGGGGCGCCTCTGCTGCCCGCCTCCTGGCCGCCGAGGGACCCGCGATCCAAGGGATGCCCGGGGGGCTCCGAAAGAGCCGCGGGACTCGGGCGCCCCCTCCCGCTCTTCCTTTCCGGCGGCCTTGAGAAGAGGACCGCGGCTCGGCTGGCCCGTCCCCAAGCTGCACGGGGGCATCAAGCGCCCCTCGGGGGCATCAAGCCCATGCCGCCCCCCCTCCTTGCTGCCATTTCAAGAGCCCCCTTGCGCCTGTGTTCGCGGCTTGCTCCCCATCCCCGGCCGAGACGCCCCCCCCCGTCCAGGCGCAGCAAGGATCCGAGTCTAATCAAAGGACGTTGTCTCCGTTGCCTTTGCCCGCGAGGAGACCGGAGCCGCCTCTTTCCGGGGGTGCAATGCGGGGGGGGGGCGCCTCTCGTCCCGCCCCCGCCCCGGGCTGCCCCCCCTACGGCCAGCGCCTGCCTCTCCCGGCTCCTCTAGGGGAAGATCGCCAGGGGGCGGGGCCTCTCCCCACGCCACGCCCCCTCTCGCAGGTGAGGGGCGGGGCCTTAAATACCCGGAAGCGCAGGCGGGCAGGTGAGACGCGCAGGGGGCGCCGCGGAGGAAGGCGGACCAGGTAAGGCGGGGGGGTCTGCTGCGGCTGCTTCTCCCCCCCCCCGCTGCAGCTCCCTCGGCTTCTCCCTCCCTCCTTTCCTGGGCAGCCGGAGGAGGGACCCAGGTGTCCGGGGGGGGGCTCGGCGGCCTCCTCCCCCCCCGAGTTTTTCGGGGCTCCTGTCCGCTCGGGGTCTCCGGAGACCCTCCTTCCCCGCCTGCCCCTTTCTCCCCCTCTTCCAGGGCGCGGCTGGTGCCTGGAGTGGGAGGGGGCGCGGGAAGGGAGAAGCCTCCCCCCCCCCTTCCGTCGCCCCGATCCGCCTCCTCCTCTCTCCCCGGCTCCGCTGCTCCGCTCCCTCGCTCGGCGCCTCGAGCCTGGAGGCGCGTCTCCGGGTTCTGCTTTGTAGCTGCAAATTCTTTTTATACACACACACACACAATTTTTATTTACAACAAAACAAAATATACATAAAATTTCACATCCAATTTTCACAAATTGCTTCTTTTCTGGGCTTCTTTCAGCTTTTCCGCAAATCATCTATAGTCATTATTTTAAATACACGTTTCATAATTTGTATGAAATGCTTTGCAGCTGGAACTTCTCTTCTGCCCCCGCCTCTCCTCTTGCATCCCTTGCATCACCCGGCTGCTCCTGCATTTAAAGAGCCCTCCAGAAATGTGTGGTGGAGTGGTTAAGAGCGGTAGTCTTGTAATCTGGGGAACCGGGTTCGAGTCTCCGCTCCTCCACATGCAGCTGCTGGGTGACCTTGGGCCAGTCACACTTCTGTGAAGTCTCTCAGCCCCACTCACCTCACAGAGTGTTTGTTGTGGGGGAGGAAGGGAAAGGAGAATGTGAGCCGCTTTGAGACTCCTTAAAGGGAGTGAAAGGCGGGATATCAAATCCAAACTCTTCTTCTTCTTCTTCTTCTTCTTCTTCTTCTTCTTCCCTCCTCAAGGTTGCGATGTCTGGCGTCTTTACTTCCAGAGCCCTGGTTTTGGAGTCTGCTGCTGCTGCAGTGGTGCCCCTGGCCGGCTGGCCGGCTTAGGGCAGCTTTGGGGGTCTGGGGTCCAGCTCCTCAGCTGCAGGAAGAGTTCTCCTCCGCCACAAGCAGCTGTAGTGTTTGAGGTGCCGCTTTTAGAGGTCTCTGCCTCTAAAGTCCTTGGAAATTCCTTGAGGCTTTTGCAAAGGGTTTTTCTCTGGGGTTTTCCTCACCGGCTGGGCTCCCGCTACATTCAGAATGCAGCCTGGGATAAATCTCGGGTTCTCCTAAAATGCTGCCTGGAGGACTGTTGGGTCTTGCCATTCCCTGAGCCGGAGGCCAGTTAAATGGTGCTCTGCTTTGAAACGGAGGTTTCAGTGCTCACCCCCCTCTCTAATCCCAGATGCAGGGGCCGATTACTGAGTGTGGCGGAGAAGGTGTGCTGCCTTCGGGATAAGCTCTTGCTCCATTTCTGGGCTTGGCTGTGCAGGGGGCGGAGAGGGGGAAGCGGCTGCTGAGTGAGGCCACCGATTTTACAACTTCTAAAGTTGTTATCTATGTTCTATCACCTACGTTCTATCAGCCAGGGAGGTTAGGGCAAATAATTTAACCAATTAGCTATTCATTGTCAAGAGGATTCTTGACAATTACACAATCTGTATGCAACTCCCTTCTTTCTGTCGTGGCTTCATTGTACATCTAGTGTCTGTCAGTGTCATGCGTGATGCCAGGGCCTTGGGCTTGTTTGATGGATGGACTGCAGGCGCTGAACGGGCCTTGGCCATGTCTGTTTGACGGAGAAGGCAGTGGACTAGTGGGAGAGTTTGCTTCCTTGCCATTTGGGTCCTGAATGTTTAGCTTCTGCTGAAAGCGTCTCTTGTGTCTTTTTTCATAGCGGGATTGAACCTGGATAAGGGAGAAGGGAGCATCTTCTCATTACTCTGTTTACTTACCTGTTTAGGGAAGCTTTTAATGTTTGATGCATTACTGTATTTTAATATTTTGTTGGAAGCTGCCCAGAGTGGCTGGGAAAGCCCAGCCAGATGGGCGGGGTATAAATAATAAATTATTATTATTATTATTACTCGTGGAACTCCTCTTGTAGGGGTGACGTACGAATTCAAAGTGTCTGAGGAAGGGAAATTCCATTGTGCTTTGGAGACTTCAGGTTCCAAATACTGCTAATTCTGTGGCTTGTTTGGTTGCCTCTCTGATGTGGGCCAGGTTTGTGTTTCGACTTCTGGTTTTAGCTGTGCATGCTGCCTTCAGTGGACACCCTGGTCCAGAAAGGCACCACCTCTGTCTCACTCATTTTTCAAACCCCTCTGCTCTTTCACAGCAATATTGATGCAGCTGAATCGCTTGTGAGCTTGCTTGGCCCATAAGTTACTTCTGCTTCTCCTGCCTCAATGAAACCCATTTCAGTGAGCTGGCCGGCGCATGAATAGACGTGAGCATGAAGAGCATGTGTTAAGACCTGTCTTAAGAGCTTTTGTCGTTTTCACAGGCCTGGCAAGAAAGAAGGAAGCGGCTTCAGAACCCAGTGCCCTCCTGCGTCTTCTTCTCGGACGTTCGCTTTGAAAGGATGAGGGAGCTGGAGGCAGCAACCATTGTTACCTGTCGTCTGGAAATGGCCAGAGATCTGGAGACATAGAGCTCCTCTGCTGGCTGTTGGTTGTCTCCGTGGAACTAGGAATTGGCTCACTGGGGGCTTCCCAACCCCGACCCTTCCTTGAGCCTCAGAGGATGAACTCTGGCCCTTCCAGCTCTGGAGCTGAGCAGTGACTCTTAGCCTTTGCTCCCAGACTACGAGAGGCATTTGCCCCGGGAGCGTGTCCTCTTCCTCCGGCACCAAAATAGGGTCTTCTGGAACCTCACACTTTGCACAGCAGGACTCTGTTCACTGGGCTGGAAACCCAAAGACAAGGAAGATGTCTGAGTCACGGGTGAAACGTAAGTACAGCAGAACCAATGAAGGCAGGGCTGGTGTATCTCTGTGTATTTGTGTGCAGGTAAAAGGCTCTGGCTGGAAAGGGCTTGGGGGCAATTTTTCCAAAGCCAATACCACTTTTAGGGGCTTCAGAGGTTACTGAAGCCTTCAGCTTGCAGCCATTGGTCTTGGTCTTAGTGGAGTTCCATGGGACAGTCATCTGTCTCCCCCACAAACTCCAATTTAAGGTTTTCTTGCCTAACTAGACTTGGTCAGGGCAAAAGTAACGGCTTCCAGTTTTAGGTTCCCAGCCCCCCCCCCCATTTACAGAGGCATTTACAGGAGAGTCAGGTTTCTCTCGTGCCCCAAGTGGAGACTGTGAATGGTTTCTGGTTGCACTTTGACTAGTGATTTGCCAGCGCTGTTAACAGCTGGGAACACCCCCAGTCCCCAGTCCTGCTTGCTGGGCACAGTGGTCTTGGAGTGTGGATGAGGAGACCGTTTTCTGGTGGCTTCCTGGGGCTCCGGCTGAGCCAGATGGAGAAGACTGAGCCCAAAGCCAGGCTGAGGGCCAGGGCTCAGTGGCACAACATCAGCCTGGCAGGGAGGTGGCCCCATGTTCAGTCTGAAAGACCCCATTCCTTCATACGAGCCTGCCCAGATTCCTGGGGGAAGCCCTTCTCCCTCACAGGCCACGCTGGACGAGGCCTTGGGAGACGGCCTTCTCCGTGGCTGCCCCCAGAGAACTATGGAACTCCCTTCCGAGGGAAGCCAGGCTGGATCCCTCCTTCTTGTCCTTCCCTCGGCAGGTGAAGACTTTTTTTTTTATTCCCCCAGGCCTTCAGGAACTGATGGTTCTTGAGGAAAGGGCTGGTGCCGTGATGTTTTTATTGTCTGTGTTTTTAATTGATCCCTTTAGGGTTTTTTTTTTTAATCTATTAATGTTTAATTACATTTTAATGATGGTCTCTTCTGTGATTTTACCTTTTTCTGTTTTATCTGTGTAAGCCACCTGGCCTGGGGAGAAGACAGTGTATCACTATTAACCATCCTCCTTGCACCCATTGCCAAGTAGGGCTGGGGGAGAACGCTGCCCGAAACCCGCAGAGCCATTGCTGCCAGTCTGTGTGGACAGTATGGAGCCAGGTGGGCCAGTGGCATGACTCCGTCTAAGGCAGCTTCCTAGGCAGCCAGAACAACGATTGAAGGAGGGAGGAGAAAGCAGGTTGTAGCTCTCTTTGCAGGAAGAATCTGATATGCCAAGGTGACTCTCGCCTGTCAGTTTCCAGGCAAATAAGCCTGGAAGTTTGATAGGTGAGGATCTCTAAAGGGGCAGTTCAGGTGGGTTTGGACTGAGTTTATGTTGACCAGGGCTGCACCTCTTGACACAAACCGCTTCTCCTGGCTGAAATTTCTCCCTAACCCATAGATTGGAAATTGCCTTGACCTGCTACCTATTATTCTTGGCTTTTTTCCTGCACCTGCAACTCTTCTGCGATTGCAAAAGGGAAGCTTTTTAATGTAGCCTCATTGAAGTTAATGGCTTCAATAAGTCGGCTAATTAACTTTGGGACTCCTGCAAGGATGGCGTCTCAGGGGTGCGGGATTCCTGACTTGCCCCCCCCCCTTTAGACACATAGGCAAATTTTACAGCTGCATGAGATTTCTCTTGCTTATGCATTGCAGAATGCTGCCCATCTGGGCTGCTGATGCAGAATACACCCCCCCCAAGCATTCTGCCCCTTCAGTACTTTTTAGCAGTAGAGGAGAGGAAACCAGCCAGCAGCCGAGAGAGTGAGTAAAATATGACAGAAAATAAATTGACCAGGCTAGCAGAATGATTCGCGTTTCATAATACTGTCTGGCCAGCCTGCCTGTGTGCTTGTCTTCCCCGTTAATGCAGAGCAAATATGCGTTGAGATTGCTGTAGAGCCGGCACCAAGTCAAGGAACCCTTATTCCGCATGCAGCAGGCGTCGGCCTTTGCATTTTCTACTTAGGAATAGAATAGAACGTGGCAGATTCACGCAGAAGAGGTTCTGCTGCACAACAGTATTCCTGTTGTGAAGCTGGTGGGAAAGCAGGATTCGGCCTCCTGGTCATTGTGGAAGACGGCTGGAGGCTTGAAAGCAGCTGCCGGACTTGCCAGGGTTAGGCACTCCCTCGGGGCTCTCCATTGCAAGGTCGGATGCCTCTGGGCCATCTTAAGAGCCAAAATGCCCTTTGAAAGGGACCTGTGTCTCTCTTGCAGGGGGTGGAGGCAGACAGATCATTCTTGCATGTGGATTTGACTTTTGGTAGACTGACCAGACGGACGGAAGTACCACATTTCCCCCTGTTTTTGCTGCATTCTGTCTTAAGCCAGTTTAGGCTGAAGGTGGCCAAAATTTGTGTGAGAAGATGGAAGGCCTTGTACTCACACGGTCACAGAGAGCCTTTTAATGTAGTTTGGTTCCGAAAGATGCCACATTCTGTGACAGACTTCCAGTGGCGTTCCATGGCGGACCCCTCCGTGTCTGCTGTGGCTCACGTGATAAGTGGCCATGGATGTTTGCCACGTAGCTCCGAAAGGGGTTTGCTTTGTTCAGCCTTTCCTGCGCTGCAGCCAAGATGTGCCGCCTTTGCAGAGCACACAGGAGGCTTCCTGCTCCTGGCTGAGCTTCTTAGCCCCCCCCCCCCCCGACCTTTAGCAATGAATAATCATGCAGCTAATGTGCAGCACGCCATCACCCTCTGGGTCAGACAAAAGGTCCCTCTAGGCATGCCTTCCTAGTCTCGCAGTGCCTGCCAGATGCTCCCAAGGGGGCAGCCCACAAGTGCAGCCCCATTCCACTGGCTTGGATTCCTGTTCGGAGGCCTATGACGGAGCCACAACAGGATCACAACTCCCCCCATCCCTGACTCTTCTCCTGCTGTGGCTGGTGGAGTTGGAGCCCGGGGCTCTCCAGAGAGCCACTGAAGGTTCCCTGCCCCTGTGCTGTGAGGGCCAGTGGGCTTCAAGGGGTGATTTGCCCCATCGTCTCCATGCAGGATTTGGCCACGCTCTGCCAGTGCAGACGCCAGCATCATCTCAGCCCCCGTTTAGTCTGAAGTGTTTTATTTGATGTTTTATTTATTTATTTATTTTATAAAATATTTATTAAAGTTTCACAAATTATATAAACAAACACAACAATACAAGCAAGCACAAACAAGAAAAAGAAACAAGTATAATTTCAAAACCTTATTTTCTTAAAACTTACTTCACCGACCTCCCTATACCTCCCCTTTCTGCATTCCAATTTCAAATATTTAGTTCAGCAAATCCTCACCCTTAATTTTATCTAATTGTTAACCTTTCTTTTCTTTTAACTTAATCTTTACAACTGTAATCCACTTACTTTCTAAAGCCGCATCATTTTAACACTCATTAATTTTACAATGTTTCTTAAGATAGTTCTTAAATTTCTTCCAATCTTCTTCCGCCGTCTCTTTTCCCTGGTTTCGGATTCTGCCAGTCATTTCTGCCAGTTCCATATAGTCTATCACCTTCATCTGCCATTCTTCCAGAGTGGGTAGATCTTGTGTCTTCCAATACTTTGCGATGAGTATTCTTGCTGCTGTTGTAGCATACATAAAGAATGTTCTGTCTTTCTTTGGCACCAATTGGCCGACAATGCTATTTGATGTTTTAAGGTCTGGTAAACCGCTCTGCGATCTTTTTTTCTTTAAAATCTGTATGGTATAGAAATGAGAAGAAAATTAATCATCACCGTCCTCTCCAATACCCGGTGCCTCTCACCCTTCTCCCAGGGAGCAGGAATGCTCCTCTTACCAGCATCCCATCGTGTTCCTCGTCTGTTGATTAGGAGGCAGCGCAGAGAATACTAAGCGGCTTGGCAGTTGCCTCACTGCCCAGGGACTCTCCTGGAGGGCTGCTGCCGTCATGGTCCTCTTGTGAGGCCAAGGAGGCTTGTGGAGAGCTCTCTGCGTCCTCTTGAGTGGCACTCAGAGTGGTCTGTGCCTGGAGCCAAAGGGCTCCTTGACGTTGGCCTGGCCCTGGCAGGCTGTTCAAAGAGCGGAGGAGTCCAGCCGTGTGTGCTCTGGGTTTCCCTTCGTGTACTTTCTTCCGCAAACTCACAGGCAGCAGAAGAGCTGGGTGGGAGCTGGTGGGGCTGATGGTGAGAGGACCCCAAGGGCTGACGAGAGGAGGTGGTGGCAAATTCTGGGTGCTCCAAGTGCCTGGTGGAAGAATGGAATATTTTCTATGGCGCTCTTAAGTCAGGCAAATGAGCACCTAGCTAGGACGGTGTCGTCTCAAGCAGGGTGGTCCCGGGTGCTTAGCCGGGTCTCTGTGCCCTGTGACAGGGCAGTGTTGCTTGGGAAGATGGAGTGACGCCTCCAAGACCAGGCCAAAGCCGTTCCCCTTTGCTCCTCGCCTCGTTCTGCAGTTTGGGAGTCCGAGACTCAGGCAGCTCAGCAGTTTGTCTGCTGCAGCCTGGCCTGCTCCCAGTTGACCTTGACCACTTTCTGTATTCATTAAAAACACACAATTCTGGATCTTTCCATTGGGCCTCCATGCATTTATTTATTTTTTACTCCTATGTCCTTTTCCTAATCCTGCAAGGAATCCTAGGGGGTAGATGTTGCCCTCCCAAACCTGAGAGCTGCGTGCAAGAGATGAGGGTTGGGTTTGGGAGTGCCGTGCTAACAAAGAGGCCGCATTTGCACAAATCCAGGTGGAAGCCCGCAGTTGGGGAGCTCTGTCTCTGGTGCAGAGGCCTCTTGCTCCCTGAGAGGAAAGAAGGAAGGAAGGAGCCAAGATAGTCACAGCAGCACCAACAGGACTCCTTGAGGTGTGGGCATAGGCGCAGGGCCCATGGAATGAGCCTGGCAGGAGTACTGACCTTGGAGGAGGGTGTCTGTCGCAACCCATGGATGGCTGGGGGGGGGGATGCTGTAATGGAAATGTTTGTGGAGCCTCCAGCCTTCGCTTCCTTCTGTCTCCTCTTCAGGGCTGGCCATGACCCTGATGGATGCCACAACAGATAAAGACCCTCTGGTCCACGAGCAAATATTTAGCGCTCTGTGCTACCTGGGAGGAGCGGAGCCGGAGGAGATCTTGAACGCCTGCGAGGAGTACCTGCGGCAGCACGACAAGGTGAGGCAGGGCAGGTCTGGCTGCTTGGTTGGCTCTAGCCGAATGGCACAGAATCGTGAAGCTGGATGGGGCCCCTGCGATGCCTGTGGCGCATGGAGAGAGCCTCTTGGCGCATGGAAGCAGGAGAGGGAGGCTGAATGCTCTTTGGGCTGTGGGGGAGAGAGAGCAGGAGGGATTGAGGTCAAAATGAGCCCTGCTAACTGCTGAAAGCTTCGCCTCCTTCCCCACCCAGTATTGAAGACATCTGGGGTTTTTTGTTTTAATTTTTGCTGTTTCTTTAAGTGCTAGGAAACTCGCCTTTAGAATTGGGATTCTGGTGCCAGGGAACCTCTGTTGGTTATTTGCAGATCAGTTGTGCTGCAGAAGGCGTGCTGGGGAGACCACACATTCAAGAAACCCAAAATAACTTTTGTTAGGTTTTAATAACAAAAACAAAAACTCCTTTTGCACTAAATTACATTATATCAATAAGTGCAACCCATCTGCCAGGGAACTGAGAGAGCTAGGTGCTGCTCTTTATACACTATGCCCAACAGCTTAATTAACATAATTTAACAGCACCGGCTATACTGCTTCACAGCTGTAAAACTAGGTCACGTTATTTGCTCTGGCCTGTAAAGAAATACACATCTTGCGAAACAGTAATGAACCTTAATAGTTAAAGAAACCATTCAACAACCTCCTGGTGGCTTGTGCCCCATATTGAGGGGGGGGGATGCACAAGTGACCTTGGATTTTTGGCCTGGAGTGCAGGGCCGTTCTGGGCAGCCCCTGACCCCCGTCTCCTCCGACCCCCTTTCCAGCTGGCTTACCCGCACCGCATCATCGTCCTGAGGGCCATGGAGTCGGTGGTGAGGAGCAGCCTGGCCCAGCTGGACAAGAGCACAGCCAAGATCGTCATCTTCCTGGCCTCCAGCGAGATGACCAAGTCGAAGGTACCGGGAGCGCTGCTCCGCTGGGGTCCTGGCTGGAGAGGGCTTTCCCAGATTGCTGAGATGCCTGCAAGCTGCTCTGGGCACGCAGACCCCCACCTTCTGAGGACCTGGGATTTCTCCTCTTGCTCTTGGCAAATAATAATAATTATAAATTGTTATTTATACCCCTCCCTTCCCGGTTCAGAAAACCAGGCTCAGGGTGGCTAACAACAAATTTAAAACACTTAATTGATGCAACAAAAACAGCATAAGATACAGTATAAAACGTTCAAAATTCAAAAATCAATTTAGGGGGAAAATTCTGATGATCACCAGGGCTAGCTGGCTAAATTAGTTCTATTTGGGCCAGTGGAGAATTAGCTGTGGGATCCCAGAGCGGGTAATCATATAAGGGGAGGAGGAGGGGAGGAAGGGGAATAAAAGATCAAGCTAAGTTCAAATTGAAAGCCAGGTGGAATAGCTCTGTCTTACAAGCCCTGCGGAAGGAGGTGAAATCCTGCAGGGCCCTGGTCTCCTGGGACAGAGCATTCCAGCAGGTCGGAGCCATCACTGAGAAGGCCCTGGGGGAGGGATAGTCTGACTTCCTTAGGGCCCGGGACCTCTAAACTATGGTTCTTCATGGACCTTAAGGTCCTCTGTGGGGCAGACCAGGAGAGGCGGTCCCGTAAATATGAGGGCCCTAAGCCACGAAGTGAAAGTGACCTCTGGCTGCCTTTGAGCCACGCCAGACCTGCCTGTGGGTGCTCCCTGGTCCTCCTGCCTGCCCCATGGGGCGCCTGGGCCTGGGGTGGGCAGGCCCATGTTGCAGTTGAGGCCTCTTCTTCCCGTTTGCTCCAGGAGATCATCTTTGAGTGGCAGCAGGCGGCCAGCAACGTCCTGGTGGCGGTTGGCAGGCGCTTCATCAACAAGGTGATGGAGGAGGTGCTGACCAAGTTCCAGCCTGGCATCGTGCCCCATTACTTCATTGTGCAGACGTTCGCCAACCTCTCCATGACCAACGGTCAGTGGTTCTCTCCTCCCTCCAAATCCCTAGCAGTTCTCTCCCCCTGGAGAGGAGAGGGGCCAGGACATGAATGGGTGGTCTGGAACCACGGTGTGGCTAGGAGACCATAGGTGTCCTCTGGGGCCAGAGACCAGGTGTGGGGGCTCCCCTCTGCACCACCACCAGCTCCCCATAGGTTATCCAGGCTGACGCTCTGAGTTCGAGTTCCCCAAAGGACTTGGTTTCATCCAGCTTCCCTCCCTCTCCTCCTCCCGGCCAGTGTTTGGGATGGTGCCGTTCCTGAACTCCATTCTGGGGACCATGCTGCCCATGCTGGGGATGGCCAAGCAGGACAACATGAGGACCGTCTTCTGCTACGGTAAGGCGGCCAGGGTCCCGTCCCCCCCCCCCCCGCTCTCTGGTGGCTCAGGCAGGAGCTGTGGCTCGTAGGTGCCCTTGTGGAAGGGGAGCAGGCAGCGCTGCATGTGCTCAGCGCTTGGGCAGAAAGGGATCTCAGGCCAAACATCGGAATATGCTCAAGTGTGTGTTCTCCTTCTCTCCGTGAAGAGCATTTATCCTGAAGAAGGATGGCATCTTCTAAATGCCCCACATTAGCTGTGGCGTTAAATGGCACTCAGTCCCCAGCCATTCCAAAGTTAATCAGTGAGGCTTCTTGCTAACGATGAATATGGGGACACTGGCCATCCATGCCTGATGTTGGCATCAAACCCAGAAAGCTCCTTGCCTCTGTCTCCTGCAAGCCAAACTCTGCTCCTGGTCGTTCTCTTGCAGATTTCTTGCCTGTGTCCGTATTAACAGGGCACAGCTTACATTTGTCCCTGGAGGGCTGTGGGTCAAGTCACTGAATGCCCAGGAGCCAAATTTTATTTTATTTAGGATTCTTGGACAGGAAGTGGGATAAATAGGCCCCGCGTTCCATCAGGTAGGAAAGGCATTGTGGCTCCGATTTCTCCGGCTGATTTAGTGGCGTTCTTCATGCTCTGGACTGCGATGGCCACATTGGGCTCATCCCAAAGCCATGGCTGATGCCCAAGAACACGCTTGCCTGTGCGTCTCTGTCTTCTGATTGGTGCAAAACTGTCACAGAATGTGTTGGTGGGACTACATTTACAGTGGTGCCTCGCAAGACGAAAAGAATCCGTTCTGTGATTCTCTTCGTCTAGCGGTTTTTTTCGTCTTGCGAAGCAAGCCCATTGAAGGATTAGCGGATTAGCGCTATTAGCGGTTTTTAGAGGCTTTTGGAGGCTTTTAGCGGCTTATCTGCTGATCGGATCAGCTGATAAGCGGCTTAGTGTTATTAGCGGCTTTTAGGGGCTTATCTGCTGATCGGATCAGCTGATAAGCGGCTTAGCGGCTTAGAAAAAGGGGGGGAGGGAAAAAACCCCGCAGGAACTTGCAAGACATTGTCGTCTTGCGAAGCAAGCCCATAGGAAATTCGTTTTGCGAAGCACCTCCAAAACGGAAAACTCTTTCGTCTAGCGAGTTTTCCGTCTTGCGAGGCATTCGTCTTGCAGGGCACCACTGTACTACTAAACACTGTTGGACTCTCTCTCGTCTTTAAAATCACTAATTGAAGTTGGGGGAAAATGTTTGTCCTCTCCCCCTCTTAATGTTTTGACCTTCAAATGCAGGGGTTGGCAAGGCTTAGCGGGCATGGGCCGGATCACTCCCGCAGAGATCCTCCGTGGGCCGGGTCGGCGCAGCGTGATGCCAGAAATCACTGCTGCGCATGCCCAGATGCTGGAAATTGTGCTGGCGCAGAAGCAATTTCTGGAGTCGCGGAAGACAGTCCCCGCGGTGTATTGCGCCAGTTTAGTGTAGCATGTGGGGACTCGCAGCCAGTTTGGGGGCGGCTCTTGGGCCGGTTAAACAGCCTCTGTGGACTGCTTCCGGCCCCTGGGCCCTAGGTTGCCAATCCCTGCTTGAATGCAGCGTGAGAAGAACATTTGCACCCATTAACCATACCCATGACTGGCTTCTTAAAAGTCAGATTTCCAGCTTTGAGTGCTTAGCCTGTTTATTGTGGTATTAATTCTCACTGATCTTCTTTACATGTACAGTGGTGCCTCACAAGATGAAATTAAATTGTTCCGCGAGTTTTGTCGACTTGCGATTATTTTCGTCTTGCGAAGCACGGTGTCGGGAAAGTTTTGGAAAAGCTTCAAAAATCACCAAAGTCTTTAAAAACCTCAAAAAAGGCTACCACACCGCGTTCTATGAGTTGCTCCTCGAAGTCAAGTCGCAAGTATATTAACGGTGTTAAGAAAAAGGAAACAAACTTGCAAGACGTTTCCGTCTTGCGAAGCAAGCCCATAGGGAAAATCGTCCTGCGAAGCAGCTCAAAAAACAAAAAACCCTTTCGTCTAGCGAGTTTTTTGTCTTGCGAGGCATTCGTCTTGCAAGGTACCACTGTACATTTTGTATGTTTGATTTTGTGTTAAAAATTATCCACACTTAGCTTTTGCCCTGCTCTTTCCAGGCATGGGTCCACATTCTAAAGCGCTGTATCTGAGGGTAGATATTTAGTGCTCTTTAGTGCTCAATCAGAGCAAACATCAGGTTTTTCCCAGATTGCCAATTGCTCCGATTGAGCTTTAAAGAGCAGGCTTCCGCAGGAAAATCTCCAGAGCCCCCAAAAGGCGCCCGGACACGGAGCTTTGAAGCGCAGGCTGTGCCTGGAAGGAGTTGAGGAAAGAGGAGGTGCAGAGAAGCCCCAAACCTCTGTAGAATATGTTGGGTGGGGAGGCTGTGCTCAGGACAATTTCTGGAGAAGCTTTTCTTTCTGCTGAGGTCCAGGATTCCTGAGCCCGGCCTTCACATCAAACGGATCCTACGCAAGGTGACTAGTCGCAAGGGGGTCTTTCTGGTCTGGGTGATTCCAAGGAGGGCGAAGGGTCTCCTGCCCACCCCTCAAACAAAGAGTCTTGAGGGTGGGGCCTGCAGGGGGCGGGCGCTGTGCATGTTGGACTTGCAGGCAAGGGGCCTAGATCTTGATAAGGCTGCTGTGCTCTGTCTCTCAGGGAAACTAAAGGGCAGTTGATAGTTTTGAGCATCATAAGAGCCTTGCTGGATCAAGCTAAGAGGGGGTGGGCTGTGCCCCCCAGGGCCCAGCCAAGGGGCCACTATGGGAACCCTGCAAGCAGAACAAGAGCTCCACAACCCCCTTCCCTCACTTGGGTGCCCCAGGGACTGCTGCTTCTGATCCCGGAGGCATCTCATGGCCGGGAGACCAATTTGTGGAGGATAAAAACGAATTCCTGTTTTAAAGCCATCCAGATGTGCTGAGGGACAACTTGGGTGGGGCAGTGTGGAGCCACAGCTGGCATGAAATCTGTTCCATAGCTTTGCAGAACTTCAGCGAGAGCATCCAGGAGTACATGGCGAATCTGGACCAGGCGCCAGACCCGACGGTGAGGCGAGACACCTTCTCCAACGACATCTTCAGTGCTTACGAAGTCCTTTTCAACAACTGGCTGCAGACCCGGGAAACAAAGGTGGGGCGAGAGGTTGAGCTGGGGGCTGGGGGTCGGGGGTCCCTGGGGGAGGAGAGCCTTTCCCTCCCCCCTGCCTGCTGCTCCGGACAAATCTCTGCCGCTGGGCTCTCCTTTTTGGCCCTGTGACTCCTCCACCCACGAGGGCCGGTGTGTTGCGGTCGCCTTCGTTTATAGACCCGCCTTTCCATAGATGACGCTGGAGGCGGCTGACATCAGCTGGCTCCCAGTCTCTCCCTTGCGCACGCCCCTTGCTCTGTATGTCCTGCAGAGGAAATCACCCTTCCAGGGTGAGATGCAGCCCATTTAGAGTACAGGATAAGGAGCAAACAAGATGGCAGCCAGGGCAGGAGCTGGGGAGCCATTTGGGCAGGAGGAGGAAGTCTTTCAGCTGGGCCTGGAAGACCCAGGGACTGTGGAGTGGGAGGAACAGGGCATGGGAAGGGAGAGCTTTTGAAATTATCAGGATCTCAATTAAATCTGGTTCTCTTTGCTGGGGTGGCTTGTTTGGGAGCAATGCTATGAGGTCCAGCGCCGAGGGCCTTCTGGCGTTCCCTCATTGTGAGAAGCAAGGTTACAGGGAACCAGGCAGAGGGCCTTCTCGGTAGTGGCCCCCGCCCTGTGGAACGCCCTCCCATCAGATGTCAAAGGCATAAACAACTACCTGACGTCTTAAGGCAGCCCTGTTCAGGGAAGTTTTTAATGTGTGACATTTTAGTGTATTTTTGGTCTTTGTGGAATCCGCCCAGAGTGGCTGGGGAAACCCAGTCAGATGGGCGGGGTACAAATAATAAATTATTATTATTTATTTATTTGAAAGAACATTCTAAACACCTGAAAACGTTTGTGGCTTTGAATTGAAATGTTTTGTAATGGGAATATAAGGGACTGATTTACATTTAATGAGTGGAAATACAAAAATAAGAGAGAAGGTAAGAAGGTGGCTATGGAAATTCTAAGAACAAAGCAAAAATATGTACGGAAGTCAGAGAGAGGGGCAGGAGGAGGTCCATGATGCTCGGACAGAGCGATGTTTGAATTTATTGAATTATGTATGGAAACTGTGATTATGCTAAAATTGAAAATGCAATAAAAATTAAATAAATAAAAAATAGAAGTCCCGTGACCCCCCTGCCCCCCTTTGCAGCTTCGACTGGCTGTTGTGGAGGCGCTAGGCCCCATGAGCCACCTGCTGCCCAGTGAGAAGCTGGAGGAGCAGCTCCCTCGCCTCATCCCGGGGATCCTGACCCTCTACAGGAAGCCAGCAGAGGCCTACTATGTGTCCAAGGTAGGCAGGGAGAAGGGGGCCGGGGAGAGAGAGGGCGGGGGCTTGTGGGCCTCTGTCCTTGGGCTTTGCTGCCAAAGCTCGCCGGTCCTTTAGGCTTCAGCCCTTGCCTTCCCTGAGCACCGCCAAGACTTCGAGAGGCAGAGGCCAGGCTGCCAAGCGTCCCGTCTGGTTTGCGGGCTGGGCAGTCCTGCCAAGACCGGATGCGGAGAAGGAGCCATTCTCCCCTTGGTCTGCAGGTGGGGTGGGGGGGCCTCACCTGGGTGTGGGGCTGGGAAAGGGCTGCTTCCCCAGAGGGTGGGGCTGCTAACCTGGGGCTGCGCTGTGTCTCTCCTGCCCTGTGTCCTCTGAGCAGAGCTTGTGCCAGATCCTCGAGGCAGCAGTCAACATCGGCAGCCGCACGCTGGACACGCAGCTGGAAGCCCTGCTCAACGCCCTGCAGCTCCAGGTGGGGAAAGGGGGCCGGGGGGACGACGACAACAACCCTTTAAACTCTGCCTCTCCAGCCTAGGCAGGGGCCCTCCAAGCGCTTTGGACCACCCTTCCCAGCAGCCCCAGGTGGTGCACTGGCTTGCTGCTGCTGGAGAGCAATAATAATAATAATAATAAATTGAGGCGTTCCCAAAGCAAAGGAAGGATTAGACTCTGATTAACAGAATACACACAAGGCTTGACCAGCAAGACTCTGGGAGGGGTGCGTATAATAATAATCCTCTCCACCCCTTGGCCCAGGTTGTTTTATTCACAAATAAACTTTTTACACAGTGTTCGTAAGAACCAATCAGATTTCCTCTGAGGATTTCAAAAAACCCCACGTGGGACAAAGTCAGATCAGAATAAATTCTTTCAACTACAAAGACTACTCTGAGCATTCATACATATCTGAGAGTAAATAAAAGAGGAAGCAATGTGTTTAGGAAACCCTGAGGTCATAAACAGGAGAGGCTGGAGGGCAGTATTTGCCATCTCCTTCCTGGCCCTTAAGATCTATCTAAAGATTAAACGACATCAAAGCTGACTATCATCCTTATGACCCAGGATGCCTGGGGAAGCAACTGGTCTGTGTTTCAGAATGCTTATACGTGCCTGTCAGGCAGAGAAAATGGCCAGAGATGCAGAGGCTTGTGGGGTTTGATCAGAAATTATTGTCAATGAATTAAACCCAGTCAACGCCATGCTTTCATAGCGGACATAATGGCTTGCTTCACATTTCATAATTCCTCATAGTAATCCCACCTGCCCCCCACACTCTGGATATCTGCACCCCTACAATAAATGTAGTGAAATGGCTGCCCCCCTGTTCCTGCCTCACTGGCCTTTTCTCCTCCTCCCTCGAGCAGATCTGCTCCCCTCTGGACTCCTCCACGCCTGTCCAACTGAAGAATCACAATGAGGTCCTTCGCTGCTTCACGGTGCTTGGTAAGAGCCCAGGGAGATCTCTCCCCCCCCCTCTCTCTCTCTGGATAACCACTGTGAGTTGGCTGTGGCTGCTGCTGATTGTGGAGCTGAGTTTCCTGATAATCTTTTTTTTTTAGAAAAAAAAAGGAAAAGGAAAGAAGCAACCATCTTACTAGTCCTCAAGACTGTGTGGTGAAATGCTTGGAGGGGGGAGAGCAGGGTGGGCAGGGCTTTCATTGGGACTTCAGGACCTTGCATTGCTTTTTGCAAGCACTCCATCCATTGTAAGTCAAAGTCTCGCTTTTAATTTTGCTAATCTTGGAGAGGAGCAGACTTCTGCTCTTCCAGTTATGGAGGAGCTTTTTCCTTCCTGTTCTGCAACGTGCAGAGCTTGCACAGCCGCTGCCTGCTTTGGGGCAATGTGTGCCTGGGAGAATGGTCTGCCCTGGGAGAAGGAATGCCCCTTCCAGCTGTGCCTTACGGGCCCCTGCTGTGTGCTGCACCTGATGTGTCCGTCCTCCGGGTCAAAAATGTAGAGCTGGGTGTCCTGCGTCACGAGTCCTTGAGCAGGAGGGCATTGCCCGCTGCAGGTGCCGCAGTTCCTGGCGACAGTGCAGAGTTGAAAATTCTGGGTGTGACATGTTGAGCAATAGGAGCCCATGTGCGTGTGACTTGGAACGAAATTCAGAACTTCCTCTTTGGCCCTCGGGGTTGCAAAGGTTGGCTGCCCTGCTGCTCTGTCGCCTCTGACCCCGCTGTGTTTTGCTCCCTTCCCACTTTGGGGTTCCTGCAGTGCCATAAATCACAGGGCTCTCTAGCCATCGCTCTTCAAGGAGCTGTTTCTGGCAGGGACACGGACATCTGGCAATGTTTGTCCACTGTCGAAGTGCGACTTCTTTTCTTTTCGCCCTCCAGTTCGCACTTCCGTTGTGCAAGAGCTCTTCCTCTTTCTCTCTCCACCTCCCCATATCTCTTGAGTAATCTTTTGGCAAGCCTGTATTTCCTTAGAGCCCTGTCGTTATCTTTTTTTACGAAGCACAGCGGGCCTTGTTGCAGTCCCAGCACACCAGTACAGTTGAAGGAGGCGGTCGTGAGACCGTTTGGTCTAAAAAAAAAAAAAAAATCCTGACTGGACCCAAAAGATTAGAACAACTATCTCCCATTTTCCAATCCCCCCTTTTGGGACGAGGTGCCTGAAGTGTCTGGGGGCAGCCTGAAACGGGGTCTCGTTTCAGTTAAGCTTTTGAGCCAGGGTTTGGCCCAGGAGCAGCTTTGATGGATAACCCGTGTCCGGACAGGGGAGGAAGGGGCCCATGTGGATTCTCTTGGCTCTCGCGTTGGCTTTTGGTCGTGGTGTTTTGTGGGATCGGCTCTGGAGCAAAAGTCTGGCTCCTCTCCTTTCAGAAGGGGGTGCTGGGGGATTTCTGCTTCAGTGTTTTGAGCTGGGGGGTCTTCAAGTTCCCAGCTGGAAAAGGTTCAGAAAAGAGCCACAACATGTTGAAGGCAATGGAGCACATTTCTCAGTGCTGCAGGGAAGGGCCTTTTCTGTGGTGGCTCCTTGAGTGAGTGGAACGCCCTCACAAGCGAGAGCCTCTGGCTCTGGCACCACAAACTTTTCAGTGTCAACTTAAGAACTCGTTTGTCCAGGCTTTTTGAATTATGGTATCTTTAGTTCAGTGTTTCCCAAACGTTTTTGGGCAACGGCACACCTGTTCACCGGAAAAAAATCTCGCGGCACACCACCATTAAAGCCCCGCCCCGTGACGTCAGCGCGCAGCGTCACGCCGGGAGGGACGCACAAAAGTGAATGTTTTTTCCCTTCCCCTTGCTGGGGTGGGAGGAGGCAGCAGAGCGAGGGACTGAGGGACGGCGGCAGCTGAGGCGGCGGCGGCTGTTGTGGTGGTGGCGGCGATAGCGGGCAGAGGAGGAGCCGTCGCCGGGAGTTGCTGCTGCTGTTGTTGCTGCTGCTGCCCGGACATGCCGGCCTCCTCCTCCTCCGCTGTCTCGCGCTCCTCCCTTTTGCGCGCGCTGCCCCGCCGCTCGGCACCACCACCGCGGAGCCGCCCCCGGCTCAACGCGGATCCTCGCCGCCGCCGCCTCTCGCCGCCCGACTCGCCCGCCTCCCTCCCACGGCACACCAGCCAACGTCTCACGGCACAGTAGTGTGCCGCGGAACACCGGTTTGGAAACACTGCTTTAGTTTGTGGAATGCTTTTATTCCTCTTAGTTGTATTGTCTATGTTACAACATACAGTCCTACCTCGGGTTACAGCCGCTTCAGGTTTTGTTTTTTCAGGTTACGGACTGCCGAAATCTGGAAGTATCGGAACGGGTTACTTCCAGGTTTCGGTGGTCATGCGTGCGCAGAAGCGCCAAATTGCAACCTGGGCGTGCGCAGACGCGGGTTGAGAACGCTGCGGGTTGCGAATGTGCATCCCCACACGGATCACGTTTGCAACCCGAGCATCCACTGTAGTTGTAACTTTGCATTTCTTTCTACACTGCCTTGGAATCTTCTGTCATTTTGACTTGAACGGCAGCTTATAACATCCAACCGACAAATCCTTAAGTCCTTCTCTCCCGCTGCCTGACCCCGTCATCAAATGGTTTTGTGACACGTGTCCATTTTGGCTCCCTTATTGCTGCACAGGATCCCCCTGGCTCCTGGATTGGTGCAAGGACTGGCCTTGCCTAAGGCTGAGGAGGCTCCCCTGTGACTCCAGGTCCTGGGCTGGAGCTCTTTCTGTGTCCACCTGGAAGGCTGCCCTGGCAGTGGATGAGTGAGCACAGTATTATGTTTGGTGTTAAGGTTTTAGACTTATGACAAGTTATTGTAAGTTTAAGTGAAGTCTGCTGCAACCGGATTTCTTATGGACTGTGCCAATCCTGAATGTTTTGGATTTGTGACCATGATGCTCATTTGCCTTCAGTAACAGCAAAGCTCTGCTGGATGAAATGCAATTGCCTGATTTTACAACAAATTAGAAACACTTTATATTTTACATTTTACAGTTTAAACTCCAAAACTATACCCCAAAAGAGTTTGCAATGTGGGACACTCACCCAAAGGAAGCACGGCTCAGCAAGAGACTGGCTATAAAACCATTAAAGACACCTGGCCTCATCGACCACCTGCTCCTTTAAGATAGGACTACAGCTCATTTTACCACTGTTAGTAGGGAAATATAAACGCCCCCCTTCAGCACAAAGAGATGCATTTAAACAACAAACTAGCATACAATTAAGCAGGAAAATAACTCGGCAAGAAAACGCAAGCCTCCCCCTTCCTCATAGTTTATCCAGCCTGTAGCCCAGCTTAAGAAATGGTCACCAATCCAGTACTGAGGCCGCTCCTCTTCCTCGCACGATGGTGACAATCCTGGTCTCAACTTTTCCCTCTTGCAGCCTCTTCCTTCCCGGACCGTTTGCTGGGATTTCTGCTTCCAAAGCTGGAGTCGGGCAATGAGCGGACGCGCGTGGGAACCCTCACCATCCTACGCCAAATCATCAACAGTGCCTGTGAGTGACGGAGGGGAGGGGAGGGGAGGGAGGGGGGGCTGCCTTTCCTAGGCTCCCCAGAGAAGGAGCAGCTGTGGCCAGATGCCCCCCTGCACTTCCTCAGGAGCAGGCTCTGTTTACACTGCTGCACTTGGGTCCCCGTGGCTGCAGTTTGGCTCATCCCACGCCCGGTTTTGGCAAGGGTGGGTGAGCTTGGAGTGGGCTGCCTCTCGCCTTCTTTGAGTCTTTTTTTTGGCCATGCCCCACCTAAGCATCTCTAAAACCCTGATCTCCCCTTCCCCTGTGACATATAATTCTTATTATTCAAAAAGTGAACTCCTGTTCATGTGAAGGAAGCCTAAAGGGCCATTTACTGTTCATCACTCATTCTTGAATTGCCCCCCTTAAGCATCAAATTGCCCCCCTGTGGGGAACCACAGGTCTAGACCCGGTTTGTCCTCCTTGCTGTGACTCTTCGGGGTCGTTCTGTTGGGTTGTCTGAAAAGGCCTGGGCCAGGAAGTGCAACTCTGCAGCAATCTCTCCTGGTCCCTTTTTGAAAGAGAAAGGTGTGAGGTCCCGCCAGAGGCAGGCTTGGGGGCCGCACAGCAGGCTGTGCCAGGGCTGGGCCAATTCAGAATGAGCAAGCCAGGACTGCAAAGGGAGGGTGTTGTGGGTGAACTCCAGCAGGAGCAGATTATCCCCCTCCTCGGTTCAGCCCGCTCTGAGGCTGGGACAGAGAAGCAGCTGGGTGTCTCCTCATGAGAAGCTCTGCGTTGCCTGGCTGCTGTCCAGCACTGCCCAAATAGCCTCCGTGGCCTCGGCCACACTCCTTTCCTCCATGGGTGGCAGTCTTCAGAGCTCTGGGTTGGGGGCAGTTGTGGGTCCCATGCTGTGCTCCCTGGTCGAAGGAGCATGGAGGGCTGGAGGTGGGGCTGGGGTGGTGGCGTAGGGCTGCCTTGCGCCTGCGTGGAGCTTTGGTCGGCTAAACGGCCCTTTCTGCTTGTCCCTCTTCTGCCCAGCCTCTCAGATGGAGATTAAGAAGCCCTTCATTCTCTCTTCCATGAAGCTGCCCTTGCAGGACAACAGCAATAAGGTGAGTGGGGGGGGGGAGAAAGTGGCAGCTCTCCTCCCCTCAATGTCTCCTCTGCTAACTTCCAGCCAGGCTCAGTGCACACCAGAAGCTTCTTGCAAGCGTTTATATGCCTCCCTCAAGCCCTCTCTGCTCTGTAAGCTTCCACTGAGTTGCCCTTTATGCCGGAGGGCCAGAGGGGACAGTGGCGTCCCCTGTGCCCAGCCTGTGGTCTCCACTTAGAGATGCGGGGGGGGGGGAGTTGCTCCTCCTGCCTAAGGCACCCTTTAGGGCAGGAGTTTGCCCAGCCAAGTGCAGCTGCTGCCCCTGGCGACAGTCTGGATCTTTCAGAGGACATGGCCAGGCCAAGCCCCTCATCCATGACAGGACTGAACGTGGCTCCCCTTTCTGGGCAGGGGGCCTGGAGCTGCTGCCTAGGCCTGTTTTTCGTGTAGGAAATCCATCATCCCACTCAGGGCAGCTGCCCTGAAAGGTTGCAGTTAAAGTCAGGCCAGGGAGGCTGGAATTGTGCAACCTGGTGTTTTGAAAGGCTTTTCCGTGGTGCTGGGGTAGCAGTCCCAGGGCAGCAAGAGCCCCCCTCCCTGCTCTCTGTAGCATTCCCAAAGCAAGGAAGGATTGGACTCTGATTAATAAAATACACACAGAGGCCTGACCAGCAAGAGGAGTGCGCATAATAGTTCCTCTCCACCCCTTGGCCCAGGTCATTTCATTCACGAATTAACTTTTTACACAGTGTTCGTAAGAACCAATCAGATTTCCTCTGAGCATTTCAAATAACCCCACGTGGGGACAAAGTTAAAAGTTAAAACTACAAAGAGCTAATTTGAGTATGCATAGTAGTCCAGAGTAAATAAAATGGGGAGCAAGGAGGAATGCTTTTAGGATACTCTGGAGGTCATAAATAAGCAGTAGACATTGGAGGAAGGATGGGTAGTATTCCTGGCCCGTAAGATCTATCTAAAGATTAACAAACTACATCAAAGTAGAGGCTTGACAACCATATGTCAGGAGTGCTCTGATGGTGTTTCCTGCTTGGCAGGGGGTTGGACTTGATGGCCCTTGTGGTCTCTTCCAACTCTAGGATTCTATGATTCTAAAGTAACCTACTAGCTTTATGTACTGAGGATGCCCTGTGAAGCAACTGGCCTGCGTTTCAGAATGCGGATCCGTGCCTGTCAGGCGTAGAGAAATGGGCCGTAGAGGGAAAATGGCCAGAGGTGCAGAGGCTTGTGGGATTTGTCAATGAATCAAACCCAGTCAATGCAATGTTTTCATCACGGACACGATGGCTTGATGCATATTTTATAATTCCTCATAGTAATCCCATCTGATCACTACACTCTCCTCTGGAGACCTGTGTGCAGGGCAGTTCTGTGCAGCCCCCTCCCTTGAAGTCTTGGGGGGGGCAAGAGGAGGGGGGAGGGTCCCAAGGGCAACCCACCCAGCTGGCAACTCCTCGGGTGCTTTTCCGCAGGTGAAGCGGGCCGTGGTGCAACTGATCAGCGCCATGGCCCACCACGGGTACCTGGAGCAGCCAGGCGGAGAAGCCCTGATCGAGTTTCTCGTCCGCCAGTGTGCCCTCCCCACGGACCAGGTGAGGCTCTGGCAGAGGAGCAGCAGGGCCCAGGCAGGCAGCCTCAAGGCCAGGCCTCTCCTCAACTCAAGATCTGTGGAACAAGCAGGGGGCTGACCCTTGGGAGCCATTTGTGGGTATCTCCTCCCGGGTCCAAGGCAGTTTCTCCGGTTCAGTTCCCTTGACCTAGCCCTGGGAATTCCAGGCCCCCACAGGCCTCAGGGTGGGTCCCCAATCTTCCCACATGGGCTGATGGGGTGCCGAGGGTCTCAGTGAGCGTTTGTGGGACCCACCTGCCATCCCGTGTCCACGGTGGCTTCACTTTGCAAAGGCCTTGTGAGAAGCGAAGTGGGATTTTTTTGGGGGAGGGGGTTGGGCTCTCTACCTATGTAACGTTGATTCTGTCCAGCCCCCCCAGCTCCCGCGGAGACATTCCCTGGAAACGGAGGACTTGACGGACGGCCACGTCCGGGACATCAGCGTGAACACGCTTTTCCTCATCAGCACCACGGTCGACAGGATGGCCGACGTGAGTCTCCCTAAGGAAAGGGCCTGACGTGGCTGCTTCCTGGGTTGCAGATCAAGGATTTCTGCCGGGCTCCACCAAGTGCTGCCAAACATCTAGCACAGGCTGGTCACGCAGAGTCCTCTTTAAAACCAGCTGCAGAGCGGCCGTCCCATCCTGTGCTCTTGCATGGGGCAGCTATGACCAAACCGCGCTCCCTGCAGTGTGTGTGGTACAGTCCGTTGCCTGACCTGGAAAGTGTCCCAGGGATTTGGGGGCCTCCAAAGGGAGCGCCGAGAGCTTCCAACGCGGTTTGGAGCCTGAGAAGATCAGCAGGCGCTGAGCTGCATGTGGGTCTTGCTCTGGGTCCCTGGGCGCTGCACCAGTGGCTTCTGCCTTGCTTGGAATGCTCTGGCTAGGGCCAGATTTTGAGGCATGCGCTCATCGGTCTGCAGTGGCTGCGCTGGGGAGGTGGGGAGCCTCCGGCATCACCTGGCTTTGCCTGCCTGCTCCAGGGAGCCCCTGCTCTTCTGCCTCACCAAGGCTGCTTCTCCCTTCCCTTGCAGGTCCTCTGGCCGTACCTCCTGGAGTTTGTGATCCCCATCCACTTGAGCAACGCCCTGACCCCGCTCTGCAAGAGCCTCATCTTCCTGGCTGCGCAGAGGCAAGAGAAGGATGAGCCTGACTTCCAGCTCCTCTATGAAGCCGGGGGTTCGTATCCCGTTGCCCTGAGGCCGGCTGGGTGCGTCCTTGCCGGGAGCGCTGGCTCTTTGCTGAAATCTCTGCTTTCACAAAGTCAGCTTGCGCAAGCGGAAGGCAGATGTTGCCTGATTTGGGCAGATGTTGTAAATGCTGTTCTTCTGCAAACTACCTTTCGGGGGGGGGGGCTGCAGACAGCCTAATGGGGGTGGGGGCTGCAGCTTGAGTCCTGCGCAGACCAGCTCTGATTTCTGAAGCTTCTGCCCAGGCCAGGCCCCGGGACCTGAACTCTTCCCTGCAAGGAGGCTGGCAGAGACCTTGGGGTTTTGCTCTTCTGCCCCTTGCAGAATGCAGATGCTGCTGCTACTGCCCCCCACGCCTGCTTTCTTCCACAGTGCGTGGACACAGGAGGTCTTGCCTTACTGTTTATTCCCCTCTTTATTTGCAGCCACGCTTCCAACCCCTCATGCTCTCCTGGCAAGGCTTCTGGTAAGTGTGAGGAGCTGGTCTGATCCATGGGTGAGAACGCCTGTGAAGCCACACGGGGTGGTGCGTTCAACCCCGGCAGAGACGCCCCCGTGCCCTGGAGAATGGCTCTCCCCTCGCCAGTCCAGGCGCTCTCTCCCTGTGCCCAACCGCCCTCCAGTTAGGCACGTGGCGCAGGTCTTCTCTGCAGGCAGTTTCTCCTCCTAGAGGGCTCCTCGCTGGGGCGCCTGAGCTGCAAGGGGGCTCCTGCCCAACACGATTGGCCTAGGGAAGGCTGGTGGCACCCAGCTTCCTGCGGCAAGCCCAACAGCATTCCTGTGGCAGGATCAGGCCCGGGGGGGCCCATCCCTCTCACCGTCCTGCTCTCTCAGTGGCCAGACAGACACCCACAGGGACACCCACAAAGCACTGCATGGCGCTGTCCTCAGTCCAGAAGCTGTTCTTTCCACAGGCCGGGTCCTCTGATCCTTCCAGCTGCCTGGATCTCTAGTGAAGACAGGGTTTAGACCAGGGGCCGGCAAGGTTTACTGTAGCATTCCCAAAGCAAGGAAAGATTGGACTCTGATTAATAAAATACACAGGAGGCTTGACCAGCAAGACCTTGGGAGGAAGTGTCAATAATAAACTGCCCACCCCTTGGCCCAGGTCGTTTTATTCACAAAAGAACTTTTTACACAGTGTTCATAAGAACCAATCAGATTTCCTCTGAGCATTTCAAAACCCCCACGTGGGAGAAAGTCAGATCAGAAGAAATTCTGTTAACTACATAGAAACTATTTCCTACTTGAGCACGCATATGTAGTGCAGAGTAAATAAAATAGGAATAAAAGGAGGAATGCATTCAGCAAAACCCCGGAGGTCATAGACAGGAATAAATAGGATGGCAGTATTTGCCCTCTCCTTGTGAACTCTCTTCCTGGCCCTTAAGATATATCTAAAGATTAAACTAACCTGTTTTTATATACTGAGGATGCCCAGTGAAGCAACTGGCCTGTGTTTAGAATGCTTATATGTGCCTGTCAGGCGTAGAGAAAGCAAATGGCAGAGGTGCAGAGGCCTGTGGGATTCGATCAGAAATTATTGTCAATGAATCAAACCCAGTCAACGCCATGCTTTCATGGCGGACACAATGGCTTGCTCCATATTTTATAATTCCTCGTAGCAATCCCACCTGATCCCCACATTCTGGATATTTGCACTCCCACAGTTTACCTCGCCTGGGCCGATTCATTCCAGCAGAGATTCCTTTGTGGGCAGGATTGTGTGTGTGTATGTGTGTGCACGACAGTGATTTTCAGCATCTGCATCTGCGCAGATGCAATTTATGATGCCGCAGAAGCGAGTCCCCAGGCCACTTTAGCACAGCGCACGGGGACTCACTGAGAGGGCGGCTTGGTTTGGGGGCAGCTCATGCACCGGTTTTTGGCTCCAAGACTTTGGCCACCTCATGAGAAGAGAAGGCTCCCTGGAAAAGACCCTGATTCTGGGAAAGATGGAGGGTGCAAGGAGAAGGGGACGACAGAAGATGAGATGGTGGGACAGAGTTCTCGAAGATGCAAACATGAGGGAGGCAGTGGAAGACAGGAGGGCCTGGGGTGCTCTGGTCCAGGGGGTCACGAAGAGGCGGACATGACTAAACAACAGCATGCACCGGTTGAACGACCCCTGTGGGCTGCTTGTGGCCCATGGGCCTTAGGTTGCTGACCCCTGACTCCTAGGTCTAGTCCAAAGTCCTGCCATTCAGGAATCACACCTGAAGCCCCCCTGAGAGGTGGTCCTTTGCTGTCTCCCGCTGATCAGCCCCCTCTTGCCCCAGGGAGAGCCCGGGTGCTGCTCTCAGCCAAAGGCTGTGCTGGAAGCTCCCCCCTCCCCAACTTGGAAGGGCTTTCTGTCTGTGGCTCCAGGAAGGCGCCCTTGCGACCCCCCTTGCTCTTCTCCCTCCCAGGTCGTCTCTTCCCAGCCTTACGCGGGGGAGGGCCGTGCTGCCGCCGTCCTTCGCCTCCTGAACGTGCTCCACCTCAGCGTCCACAAGGCTCTGGGGCCGCTGTGGGGCAAGCAGATCCCTGCGTTGGTGGAACACCTGGAAGGTAAAGGTGAGGAGGTGGCCGCAGAGCACCTCTGCCTCGCTTGGGACCCCAGCCCTTGACTCTTCTGCCGCCCCCTTTTTGACCGGGGGGGGGGGCACCTCCACACATAGTGGCAGCTATGAGCCTGGCCCCGAATGCAGAGCAGCCCCCTGAGGCTCTGGTGTCCACAGGATCCTTCCAGGGAATCTGTGGCGGTAGAAGCAGAAACAGCAGCTCTATTGGGGGTGAAATATGGCAGGTGTTGGGTCTGCCATTTCCGTGTCAGGAGCCTGAACTGCATAGCTTGGGGGGTGGTGGGGGTGGAGGAAGACTCCCCCTTGGATGTGAAGAGAAGCCAGTCCCAGCCAGGAGGGGACGGAGCACTGAGCTTGGGGGGTCCTCAGGTATCCTTGTGTGAATCCCCTCTCCTCTGTCTTCCAGCAAATACGAAGGCTTCTCTGTCTCAGAAGGAATGGGAAGACCAGCTGCTCCAGGTGAGCCCGGCTCCTCCATCCTCCTCTGAGCGAGGGGCCCCTCGGAGCGGAGCAGCAGTCCTTTAAAGATACGCACTTTGCAAATTTACACATTTCATTAGTTTTACAATCCATTTAAAATTCCAAAATTTGACTCCCCCCTCTTTCTGCTGTTCCTTAAATTTATTTAATATCTTTTGCAGATCCAAATTCATTTAACTTGCACATTTAATTATCTTCCTTAAATATATACTGTTATAAAACTTGCAGGTTATTGCAGTAATCCTGCTAATGTCTTTATCTGTTTACTGAATATGGAATATTTACAGATAAATTGTGCACAGATAAAAACAGACAGAGCTGAGCATCCCTCTTGATGGTTCACCAGGAGGTTTGCTGATGCCCCGGTCCAGATGCCTCCCTCCCTCCCTCCCTCCCTCCCTCGCTTCCCCAACTCCAGCCTCTTAAACGTGGCTCTGTGACAGTGACGGGGTCCTTTTCTTCCTGGAGAGCGACAGGCCCACCTTGCTGCTCCTTGCACACCTGAGCAGCGCAATCTGATGCTTCCTCAGCTGTGGTGTAGTGGTTAAGAGCGGTAGTCTCGTAATCTGGGGAACCGGGTTCGCGTCTCCGCTCCTCCACCTGCAGCTGCTGGGTGACCTTGGGCCAGTCACACTTCTCTGAAGTCTCTCAGCCCCACTCACCTCACAGAGGGTTTGTGGTGGGGCAGGAAGGGAAAGGAGAATGTTAGCCGCTTTGAGACTCCTGAAGGGGAGTTATAAAGCGGGATATCAAATCCAAACACTTCTTCTTTCTGGGTGCCTCCCTGCCCCGCCCCCGCCCCCCAGTCTAGGGGGCTCAGATGAGACCCGCCTGTGGTTCTGAGGCTGCAGCCCTGGGCTTCATGCGCAGCTTCTCCTGGCGCACTTGGCTTCCCTCCCGGGCTCTGTGGTGCTTCTGGTTCCTGCAGAGCCTGAGGGGAGCGCAAGGGAGCTTCTGAACGGCTGGATCAGGCCAAAGGGGGCCCGTCTGCTCCAGCCTCTTGGTCTCACAGGGGCCCCAAAGGGAAACTTGCAAGTGGGATTCGGGCACAGGAGCAACTCTCCCCCCTCCTGCCGTTTCCAGCAACTGGAGTCAAAATGCTTGATTTATTTATTTATTTTAAATGAATTTATTTATTTGGTTTTTCAGATTAAAATTTTACAGTCACATATCCAACATACAACATAGAAACAAGGCTCTAAAGACCATTTGGACTATTATAAAAGATGGAGGAGGAAATGATCAATAACAGGACCCACGAAGAGGAGGAGGGAAGTCCGGGAGATTCATTGGAATCTTGTTTTTATGTTGCATGTTTGTGATTGTAAAATTTTAATTTGAAAACCGAATAAATTTATTTTTAAAAAATAATTCTAAAGGATCTCCTGGACTTATTCCCTCCTCCCCTTTGTGGGTCCTCTTGTTAATCATTCCTTCCTGCATCTTTTATGATAATCCAAATCTTTTACCCCTCCATTGTGTCCAAAATACACCATGAAACTATAAGTGTTATTCCAATCCTACTGATGATTTTAACTGTTTACAATAGTTTTTAAGATAAATTATAAAATTCCTTATTAAAATTTTGGTCTTCCTGATTTCTGATTCTCCCGGTGACTTTCGCCATTTCGGCATAATCCACCCACTTGATCTGCCCTTCTTCTCTGCTGGGGACTTTATCGAAATCCTTGGCCGTGCCCTTGGGCTAACGCGCTCCCTCCATGCCAATGCCTCTGCCCGCAGTTCCTTCGACAGACCCTGGAGGCCATTTCGGACACACCTTGGACCAGTCAGCTGCTCCTGGAGATGGGCAGGCAGCTGAGCAGTTACAACGGGTCTCCTCTGGAGAAGGTCTGTGGCCAGGGCTGTATGGGGAGGGGGCGAGGAGAGAGCAGGGTCAGGATCCAACCTCCTGGCTCTTGACCTGGGCTGAGTGATTCCTGCCAGGGGGCTGTGGGGTTGCCGCTCTCTTTAGGCCAGGGACTGCCCAGCTCCCCCTCTCTCCTTGGGGTCTGCTGTGTCCTGGGGGGCAAATTCTGGACAGTTCCCGGTGGGCAGTCGTTACAGCGGCTCCCATCCCCCTTTTTTTCTTGCGCACCAGAACTTCCTCTACAAATGCATCGGGACGGCCTTGGCTGCTTGTCCAAACAAGGATCTGGTGCGGAAGCAACTCCAGGAGCTCCTGGAAACGGCCAGATATCAGGAGGAGGCCGAGCGAGAGGTGAGGGGGCTGGAATGGCTGCCCCAACAGCCCCACCTGCCCCAAGGGGTGGGCAGAAGGAGGGCTCTGGGCAAGGAAGGGGGGCCCCTGCCTGGTCTCCTTTGCCTTCCAGCTGGCCCTGCTGCTGTCCCCTGACGCCCGGGTCTGCTCCCTTCCCTCCAGGGCCTTGCCTCCTGCCTGGGGCTGTGTGCCATCAGTCACCTGGATGAGACCCTTGCCAAGCTGGAGGAGTTTGTGAAGTCGGACGTCTTCAAAAAATCCGCAGGGCTGTTCAGTATCTTCAAGGTATGAGCATCACTAAGACACACTTTTCCCTCATCTGAGGTGTTTGAAGAGTGTTTGGTTCCGTTACTTGAGATTCATGCCGTGTCCTGTTTATCTTTTTTATTATTATTATTTTAAATAATATTTATCAAACAATCAAAAGCTTCAAAATTTAAACATAAAATACAAACACCAAAAAAGCTACAAAAATGGGAAAATACAAAACAAAACACATAGAAGTATACAATAAAAAACAGTTAACAGAATAGAAAAAAGAAAGAACACCAAAAAAGAAAACAGAAAAAAGATTAGTATTTTCATATCTTATACCTCATTCACTAGTTTCTTGACCTCCTCACGCCTCCCTTTTTGTATTCCACTGTTTATCTTTTTTAAAGGATCTGTGTGTTTGTACAATACCCAGATGGATCTATGCGAGAGCTTATGTATTCTAAGCATCATTAACTTATAACAACTGAATATCTAGAGAGAACCCTATTTTTCGCTCCATAAGATGCATCTTACTATAAGACGCACCTAGTTTTTAGAGGGGGGAAAGCAAGAAAAAATTCTGCGCAGAGCATGTAAGCGGCTCTCACTTTTCTTGCTCCTGTCCATCCCTCCTCCCGCTTCTCTGTGAAGCCAGAAGAGCGAGAGCAGCGCAGCGGCTCTTTCTCTGCTGGCTGCACAGCAAGCGACAGACGGGAGCCATGGCTCCGGCTGCGGAGGCATCCCTCAACTCGCGACTGCAGTGGTAGCTGGGGGATCCCTCTGCCGCCCAGTGCATTCGCTCCCTAAGATGCACAGACACTTCCCCTGACTTTTTAGGAGGAAAAACGTGCGTCTTATGGAGCGAAAAATACAGTATGTATGTAAATAAATTGGACAAGATTAGCATCAATCATAAAATATAAGCGTAATAAATTGCTGCTTGAAATCTTTCCATCAGTGATCCAGAGCCGACTCGACCCGTAACTCTCCCCCCTTCCCCCTCCAGGATCGCAGTGACAACGAGGTGGAGAAGGTGAAGAGCACCCTCATTCTGTGCTACGGCTTTGTGGCCAAGCACGCCCCCAAGGAGCTGGTTCTGGCGCGGATTGATGCCGACATCCTCCGCAACATCTTCCTCTACTTCAACACCAAGGTGAGCCTGGGGTCTTGGGGTCAGGCGTGACCAGGGGGGCGGGAGGAGGGCAGCTTCAGTGGCCTCTCAGTCCTGGCCTCCGGGAGGGTTAATGCGTGTCTCCTTTATTTTGTCCAGGTTCTGGGAATAAAAGTAGAAACCAAGGTACAGTGCCAGGCCCTTGGGCTCGCACTCGCTCTGTCCTCTCGCTCTGCCTCTCTCTCTCCTCTAGTCAGTTCTTAGGAGGAAGGCTGGGGGGCAAGGCTGGGGGGGGCAAGGCTCCCTGCCCCGTGGCTCCCATTGGTTCAGCTGGCACAACTCAGCACCTGTGGCTGGCGTCTATCTGCCCTGTCAAGGCCAGGATGCGCAAGCTGATGGCCATCTCCTGCCGCACAGAAGAGGGTCCCCGAATCCCACCCCTTCCCCAAGCCCCCCTCTGGCCAGAAAGGAACCGGTCCCTGGTTTGCCAGCTGATCCTGGAAGCGCATGCGCAGTCTGCTTAGGGCAAGCTCTGGGCAAGCTCTTGCCTGCTGCTGCTGCCGCTGCTGCTGCCCCCTTGCAGGGCTTTGGGCAGCTGGTCCACAGAAAGGGGAAGGGCTGTGTAGCCCAGTGAGGAGAACATCTGCATCGCAAGCAGAGGGTTCAATCCCCCCTGGGATCTCACAGTAGGGTTGGGAGAGACGCTTGCTTGAAGCCCTGCGGAGCCACGGCTGCCGGCCAGTGTAGGCAATACTGAGCGTTGATAGACCAGTATAAGGCAGCTCCCCATGTCAAGGGCATCATAAAGGGGCTGAAGCGGCTGCCCACTTTCTAACTCTGCCCTCACCCCCAAGGCGAGGCTGAGGCTACCCAGTGCCCCTGGAAAGGGGTGTGTGTGTTTGGGTGTGTCCGCCCATTGCAAGGAGTCTCGCACTAACATTTTTCTTCCGGTCTGTCCTTTGCACTAATCTCTCTGGTGGGGTCACGCTGGGTGTTCTGAGATGCTGGCCTGGAAGCCCAGATGGTGTTACGTCCTCCTCCCCTCACTGGGGGTGGGGTTGACCTTGAGGCCCCCGGCAGTGAGGGCCCTGCCGGGGGGTGGGATGGGGGCAGAGGGCACTCCTGAGCAGAAGAGCCCAGGGCAGCAGAACCAGACTTGCTTCCGAGCAGCTGGAGGTTTGGCCACGGCCCCCTTTGACCCCGGGTCCCCTGGAGCTTTCTTTCCTGGGGTGTGTCTTTGCTTTCCTCTGCCTTGGGATGGAGCACCCCCTATTCTGGCCATGTTTCAGGGGGAGGCAGGTGCTCAGCCCCTTCCACATTCCTCCTGCACTTGGCCTTCCCTTCCTGACCATGCCTGCCCCTCTGGGCCTGCAAAAGCCCCCCTGGGTGGGTGGGTGGCAGTCGACCCTCCCGCCTCCGAGCGAGAGAGGGGCTGTGAGGCTGGCGCTGGTGCCCTCAGTGCCACCCTGGATCTTTGCCCTCAGGACCTGATGCTGAAGCTGTGTCTCATCCGGAGCATCTGCCTCATCTGCCAGGCCATCTGCAACAGCACCCAGTCGGGCGACTTCACCTTCTCCCGCAAGGCGGAGCTGGTTTCACAGATGATGGTGAGGAGAGGATGTTGCCATGGATGGGACTTGCAGCCGTTTCTGGCCTGTGTCCTCCTCACTTGCTCCTCCCGTTTGGCTCTCAGTTTAGTCTTGTTTCCCAAGCCCTGTGCATGCCCATGGCAGGAGAGGGATTTGGCCCCGGGGATGGTCCGTAGGGCCAGCACTTGCAGAATGTGACATGCTGCAGAGTGCTCTGAGCCTGTGCAGAGTGCATTCCCCTCCCTGTCTGGGACCCAGTTTCTCTGGGCCGCCTGCTCCATCTGCAGAGGGGTCCTAGATGCACACCTGCTGGGCTGTGAACCTTGGCCACCCCTCTTCCTCCTTTGCGCAGCTTTGAAGACGGCTGCCTTGTCTGTCCTTCTAATCTGCCCCCGCATCTCCCACAAGGCTTGCAGTGTGGGAGGGGGCGTCATCCCGGGAGGGGCCAGGGGCTGTGGCGGCCGGCCTCCCTCCTCTCACGCTTTCTCTTCCGCAGGATTTTATCAAGGCGGAGCCTCTGGACTCCCTGCGAACTCCCATCCGCCAGAAGGCGATGACGGCCTGCATGTTCCTGGTGTATCCTTTCCCCCCCCCCAGCCTGTATCTGAGGCACAACTGGAAACACCAGCCGGGGATGCCACAAGGGTGCCCAGCTGAGGTTTTTTTTGGGGGGGATTCAGACTTAGGGGTTTGCTGAGAGGTTGCCAGGAAGCCAAGAGCTGTCTGGTGTCCAGCTGGTCTCTTTGGCCACTGATGCTCCTCCAAACCTGTCTAGTGCCACTTCCATAAAATGAACTAAGCCCACCAGATCTGAGAGCCACACATGAATGATGCTTTGGGTGGAGCTCTTCCCTTTCCTTCCCCTAGGGGTGCCCCTGCTCAGGAGTTTTTCCCAGGCCCCCTTAACTTGCTCTGCAGGGTCCTGGAGCCGCCTCTGAGCGAGGCTGAGAAAGCTGAGCTGGTGGAGACCTGTCTGGGCAGCGTCCTCCCCCTGCCCCTGCCAGACGCCCCCAGGGAGAAGGATGGGGGGCTGGAGGCTGAGCACAAAGAGGTACGACTGTACGGAGCTCCCTCTGCCTCCCCCCCCTTCCCTGCCTGCCTGAGCAGCCCCTTCCATCCCCAGCTGGCCGCTTTGTTGGGCATGCACCCGGTTGCCCTTGTCCAGGTGGCACTGGAGGAACTCCTTGCCGCAGGTCGACATGGTTCCTCCTCTGGCGTTTGTCAACTGGCCCCCCTCCCGGGGGGAGTTGCAGGTGGCTTTGAGTGGGGGAGCTTCACCCCTGGGTCCCCTCCGCTTGGGCCTGTGCAGACGGGCCTTTGGCGCCCGGGACGGGCAGAGGCAGAGACCCTCCCAGGAGTCTCTCTGGGCTCCACAGGACATGGGACTGGGCTTCTGGGGTGGGGGGTGAGAGAAGCTGTGTGGAGCCTTCTCACCCAGGTGGGAGGCAGGAGGCGGCCCCTGGGCCTCACCTTCCCTTCCTTTTCCACGCTCAGCCTCTGTGGTGCGACACCCTTCGTGCCCTCAAGGACCTGCTGAAGAGCATCCTTCACAGACACATGACGCCCCACGGCCTGCAGACCATGTTTGAGGTAGGGGGAGCAAGGAGAGAGACCCGGGGGGCTCCCATAGCCCTCCTATGGTGGGTGGGCCTTGCGCATTGAGCAGCCGCCCTGGCCCACCTGTGGCAGTCCCTGGAGAGAGGGGGAGGCATCCTGTCTGCCCCCTTCTCCCCCACCCTCTTGCTCCAAGACACCAGCTCCCTCCTTCCGGGCAAAGGGCTGAGAGATCTTTCCTCCCAGGGCCACCCTTTGCCCGGCCTCTGCTGCCCCCTTCTGGGGGCTCTTGCAAGGGGACCCTCTGTGGGATCTCTCTGGCCGAGCTGCCATTTCCGCCTTCTGCCTCCGCAGTACCTGAGCCCCTGGATCAAGTCCGCCAAGGAGCATGAGAGGGAGCGAGGCGTGGAAGTGAGCGCGGCTGTCCTGGAGTTCTATCGGGAGAAGCTGAATGTCAACGTGAGTCCCCCTCCCTCCCGCAGCCACAGGGCTGCCTTTGCTTGGCTTGGCCTGATATTTGGGCTGCTCAGGACCACAGGTGTGTCTGGAGCATTCTCGTTTGCAGTCCCTCGCGTTGGCACCAGACCCAGAGCCACCGGGGAGCGGGGCCTGGTGCCCGCCTGGTGCTGCCGGCAGCCCTCCCAATCTGGCACACTGGCTGTGTCTCCCCGGCTCCACCCCTGGCTGCGTGGTGCCTGGTGGAGAGTGCGAAACCTCGCACCTGACTGGACTGTGCATGGGGCAGAGGAGAACTGCCATTCACAGTGCTCAGTTTATTCAATCATTATAATAATTGTAACTCACCCATCGGACTGGGTTGCCCAACCACTCTAGGCGGCTTCCAACAGAATATAAAAAGGAAGACCTCATATATTAAAAGCTTCCCTGCCCCCAGGGCTGCCTTCAGATGTCTTCTGAATGCCATAGAGCTGTTTTCCCTGCGAGAAAAATTCTCAGGGGTGACTCACACCCCGGCCAGCACCTCTTTAAACTTCTGCCCTCGTGCAGGAGATATAGAAGTATAATCAGCTGTACCAACAGGCTAAAAAACAGCTTCTATCCGTGGGCTGTTAGGCTGCTGAATGGAAAATAACATAGCGAAATTGACTTACGAGGTGGTGTATTGTTTAAGAAGAGATTGTTTGGCGGGGGGAGAGAGACTCGTTTAATTTCATTGGTTTTTTGGTGTGTTTCCCCCCCCCCAAAAAAAAATTATTCATTTTATAACACAAATAAAAAGCACAAGCAGAAAAGACAAACAAGACGGACAAGTTCTTGTCATAGCCTTATTTTTCTAAACATTGTTAAGTGGGCTTCCACAAGTCCCACCTATCTGATTTTCATTTTACTCATTTAATTTCATTGTACACAGGTTGTACAATGACAATAAAGCTTTATTATTTTTTAAATTTATTATTATTATTATTATTATTATTATTATTATTATTATTATTATCATCATTATTCATCATCATCACCATCATTTGACGGGAGGGCATTCTGCAGGGCAGGCCCCTTCTGTGCCAAAAGAGCTCCCGACGCGAGCCAAGCTCTTGCAAGAGTGGTGAGCCACCTGCTGCCTTGCACAGAGTTTGGGGCTCTCTCTGGCTCCTGGGGGCTCCTGTGAGCCCTTGGCCCTGCTGTGTTGCGTGAGTTTGACCGACAGCGGCTCAGGTTGTTGTGGCCCAGTGCTGCCCCCTTGCGGGGACTCTCACTGGGGCATGGCATGGCAGCCCCCTTGCCGCCGTGCTCTCAATGGGCCTCCTGGTGCCTTGTGTTCCCAGACGGTGGTCCCTTTCTACAACGTGGGGCTGCTGATCGCGCTCTTCGCCCCCCGCTGCACCGACTCCCTGGCTGGCACCCGCCATCACGCGGTCGACTGCGTCCACAGCCTTCTGTACATCCAGCTCTACTATGAGGGTAAGAGCCAGCGTTTGTTTCTTGGGGGGGGGGTGGCAAAAGCGCGAACCTTCCTGGTGGGATCTCTCTGTCCCTCCCTCTTCTCCTGTGCAGGGCCAGCCTGGCCTCTGCAACACCTGGCTCTGCCAAGGCTGAGTCCAAGGGGCTGGTCCAGGTGTGGGAAGCCTTGCGCATCTTGGCACCAGGACCCCCCTTCCGTACCCCAATCTCAGGGGCCCCTGCAGATCCCATCTCCCCAGGAGGGCCCCTTGCATACGAAACAGGCCCCCCCCCCTGCCTCCTGTGACATCCCATACAGGGGCCTTTCTGGGGCCCAATGAGGACTTGGCTTTGTCAACCAGCCTCTTAAGTGATTTGCTCGTCTCTGTATCTGGACTTGACGTTGCATTCATGTGTTTCTGTTGTCAAACTATATGGAAAGCAATTCATTAAAATCCCGAATTCAATGAAAGAGTACTTCAACCAGGGCTTGCTCCCACCTCCTGGCTCCCACCGGCCTTGTTTTTCCTGGTGGGGGGAAAGCAAAACGAGTGGGAACTGGAGAACTTGATCTTGCCCTTTCCCCTGAACTCGCTGGCACTCAGTCCAGTACCCCCCCCCAAAAAAAAGATGAAGAGCAGCGGTTGTTTGGGATGCTGGTTCCTTCTCTGGACAGCAGAGGGGGGTATATCGCTTGCGCAGGCAGGAGCTGCTGGGATTGCCAAAGGGGCTTGCGGGGGGGGGGGAGGTGATGGTCCTGGAAGGGCAGCTGTGTGGCCCAGATGGGCAAAGCCCCCCCCCCCGATGCCCCCAAAGACCTGGCTGCCCTTCTCTGTCTGCGCAGGGTTTGCTCGAGATCACAAGGACGAGTCTCTGGAGAAGCTGAAAGCTCTGAAGACCGGCCTGAGAGACCCCGACGTCAACACCCTCTTCCAGGCCTGCTGCAACATCGCCCAGGTGGGACCTTGAGATGCTCAGCCTGGGCAGGGGGGGGCGCTTGTTGCCCGAAAGGGGTCGGGGGCTTCCCCTTGGTCTCCTGGGGCAGCAGGGCCGGTTCCTTGCCTGATGAGTTCCTGTCCTCCTCCTCCTTTTAATGTATTTTTAATCTTTGTTGGAAGCTGCCCAGAGTGGCTGGGGAAGCCCAGCCGGATGGGCGGGGTACAAATAATAAATTATTATTATTATTGCTTGGCCCAACAGGTAATAGCCAAGCGGCTCCCCCCTGACCAGCTGCTCAGCCTCCTCCTCTCCATGCTGGAGGGCTTGGCAGATCCGGACAAGAACTGTTCCCGCGCAGCCACCGTGGTGGTCAACTCCCTCCTGAAGGAGCGCGGGGCTGTCCTGCTGGAGAAGGTGAGGCGGAGGAGGGGGGGCTCCCCTCCCTCCCTCCCTCCCTCCTTCTCCTTGGGCTCTTGAATGTCCATGGGTGCTAGGAGGAAGGCTGGGGGGGCCCCTCTCCCTGGATTGGGATCCTGGGTCTTTGGGGCAAAGGCTCGGCAGGCTTCTCTGTGCTGCCCCTTCTTAATCAAAGAATTGTAGAACTGTAAGAGACCCCCCCAGGGTTGTCTAGTCCAACCCCCTATGCAGGGGTCACTACCAAATCATCCCTAATGGGTGGCCCCCAACCTGTCACAGCTGCTTCAGTTGTGATTCCTGCATTCTTGTAGAGGGCAACAAGTGCCAAGTTGGGAGGGGGGGCGCCCACTCCAGAAGCCCTTATGTGCTCCCCCTACGGCAGTGGTTCTCTCCCTGGGGGTCCCCAGATGATGTTGGACTACAACTCCCATCATCCCTGAGCTCTGGCCTTGCTAGCTAGGGGTGATGGGAGTAGTAGTTCAACATCTGGGGACCCACAGGTGGAGAGGATGGAGTTGAGGGGTCCCTCCCTCCTGCTCTGCCTGGGGGGGGGTGCCTGTCGCGGCAGCCTCTGAGCCCCCTGTGCCCCCCCACAGGTGCCGGAGATCCTGGCAGTGGTGCACTCCAAGCTGCAGGAGGTGGAGGAGGAGGCTGTCCGGAAGGCGGCCCAGCAGACGGTCCACATCCTGGCCACGCAACACAAGGCCGCCGTGGTCTCCAGCCTCCTGGGCAACCCTCTGCCCTTGGACAGGTAGGCGGCTCTCCACCTGCGTCCGCTGGAGCCCTTGGGCCAAAGCCTGTGCAGCTGCTTCTGGTGTGTGTGTGGGGGCTTTTCTCCAGGAGAATCTCCCTTCTCCTCCCCCCATGGTAAGGAGGTGGTGCAGGAAGGCTCTGGCTGTGAGGTCAGCCAGGCCAGGATGGTGCCCAAGGGGTCTCTTTCTCTCTTGCCCCTTCACACGTCTGCTCTGTGGCTCTTTGGAGCCCCTCTTGGCTTCAGCCCCAGGGACGGTGAGTCCGAGGTGGGGAGGGAGCTCTGCTGAGTCAGGAGCTGGAGCCAGAAGAGCCTTGACTGAGCACCCTGGGCTGGGGGAGCCCCTGTTTCTGGCCGATGCCTGAAAGTCAAGGGCTCCCTGTCTCTCAGAGCAAGCTTCTCCCCCGGCAGCCATATAATAATAATAATTTATTACTTATACCCCGCCCATCTGGCTGGGTTTCCCCAGCCACTCTGGGCGGCTTCCAGCAAAGATTAAGAATACATTAAAATGTCACACATTAAAAGCTTCCCTAAACAGCTCTGCCTTCAGATGTCTGGTAGTTGTTTCTCTCTTTGACATCTGGTGGGAGGGCATTCCACAGGGCGGGCGCCACCACCAAGAAGGCCCTCTGCCTGGTTCCCTGTAGCTTTGCTTCTCGCAATGAGAGAAGGCCCTCGGAGCTGGACCTCAGTGTCTGGGCAGAACGATGGGGGTGGAGACGCTCCTTGGCCTGGGGAGCCTCTGACGCTGGCCTCCTCCTTCCTTCCCCATTTCAGCTCCAGCTGCCTGATGTGGCGGGCCCTGGCCTCGGAGCCCCCCCTCGCCACCCAGGTCTTGGAGCTGCTCCTGGAGAAAGTGAACCGGGACGTCCCCTACAAAGAGAACAAGTCCTTTTTGCGGGGCAGCGGCTCCGAGCGCGTGGCCACTTTCTTCCCTCTCGCGGTGAGTGTCCGGCCTGCTTGCTAAGAAGCCCTCCTCCTCCTCCTCCTCCTCCTCCTCCTGCCTCTTCCTCCCCCCCCGCCCCCCACACCTGGGCTGCTGCCGCGCCCCCTCCGCTGCCCTCATTTCCTCCCCTCGGGTGTCTGTGCCAGGCCTGGTCCCTGGAAAAGAGGCCTTGCCATATAATGCCTATTAGCGCTAATCCGCCGGCTCATAAAGGCCCTCTCAGGTGTTCGTCCTCCAGGGAGATCGCTTTGCGTTTTATCCCCCCAAGAAAATAAACGCCGCCGCTTGGCAGCTCTGTGAGCAGGAAAGCAGCTGTGAAAATTTCCTCCTCCTCCGCCGAACCAGACGCAGATGCCAGCGGATCCGTCATGCTTGAAAGCCGACCCCGGCCCCTGCAACCCCCCCTGGCCCACCCCAGGGCCATTGTTCAGCCCAGCCTCTCCCCTTTCAAGTGGCCACGGCAGCGAGATGCGACACACAGACACACACACACGTATTGGGGTGTGTCTGCTGTGGTTGCTTGACCCCGCGGAGTTCTGATTCAGCCTTCAGACCTGCGCGTTGCTCTTCAGCCCCACCTGCCTCGCTGCAGCCAACACTTGAGGGCCCCCAGGAGCAAAGCAGGCCCATCTCTCCCCCACTGGCCGGCAGCAAAGGCTCCCGGGGTTTCCCGCTGGGGCTCGAGCTGGAGAAAGGGGGGACCTCCTGCCCCCCAGGCCCATGGAAAGCCCCAGGGACGGTCTCTCCATCCTCCCAGGGACGTTTGAGCGGCCCAGACTCCGCCCCTCTGCCTTGGGGGCACCCTGCTTGGGCGCCCCAGGGTGCCTCTCCCAGCTCTTGGTGCCCCCTCCTGACCTCCCCTCTCCCCCCTCCAGGCCACATGCGCTCTGCATGAGATCATGTCTGTCCCGGAGTGTGGCCCGGCCATCGTGGGCCTCTACGCTGAGCTCTTCGTCTCCCTCCTGCTCCGGGTCAGCTGCACGGTGGGCGTCCATCTCCCCAAGAACATGCAGTCCAAGGAGAGGAAGAGCGCTGGCCGCGGGCAGCCCCTCCGGCCGCTGGACCCCTGCAGGTACCGCTGGGCCAGCCCCCTCAGCTGCCTCCCTCTACCTGCCATGTGGAACTGATTTTGTTGGGGGTTTGTTTTTTTCACCAACACGGCGGCAGCAGCGGCAGCAGCAGCGAGGTCTCCGCACGTAATCTGATGGTTGGGTAATGCGCCACGGCCCATAACGTATTAGGTATGAAGGCAGGCCTGACCTCGGCGGGGGGATTAGCTCCCCCCTCGCTTTCCACACACTCGCCTCCCCCTAAATCAGGAAATATTAAATCGCTCTTCCTGTTGCAGCCTGGCTTGTGGTTTTCGCCTTCGCATTCTTTGCATGGTGCGTGCAGAGGTGCCCTCGCGTTCTCTCTCTCTCTCTCTCTCTCTCACGGCTGCCGGGTTGGGTTACGTCTGCCTCTCCAGCAAGGCAGGGAGGAGCTGCTCAGTGCTGCACAGGCCAGGGAAGCGTTTTCCTGAATAAAAATGGAATTTTGGGAGGTGGGGGGAGATGCATGTTCAAAGCAGCCTTGCTGTGAATCGCTGGGAGCCTGGCTCTCCACCCCCCTGACGTGCAGAGCAGCAGTGCTGTGGATGCCCCGGCCCTGGAGGGGGCAGTGGGCACCTCTGGCCATCGCCTGCCCTTCCTCCATCCACTCCCTGCCCCTCTCCAGGGAGGTGGGGCTTGCTTTTTGGTTTCTATGGGGCAGTGTCAGAAGCAGCAGGTGTTTCCCCTGTATGCAGTGTGTGCTGCTCCTGCGCCACTTGCATTGGCTGTGGGGGGGGGGACCCTGCGCCCCCTTGTGCCCCCTGGCTCCCCCTGGCACCTTGGCCTGGCAGGCAGCGGCTGCACTGGGTGCTCCAATGGGATCGTGTTTCTTAGTGGTGTCAATGCCCGTCCAGGGGCCACAGCGGCATTCGCCTGCCAAGGGCCCTTTGGTGTGGGAGGGAAGGGCCTGTTTGGCCAGGGGGTCCCTTGGCCCCTGTGCCTGTGGGTGCTCACCGCTTCTGCGCCATTTCAAGTTGGCTGCTCCACTGAGAAGCCGGCAGGGTCAGCCTCCCAGGGGTGGTGGGTGCCCCTCGCTGGGCTACCGGCAGGCAAGGCACAACTTTGGCTTCGCTGCCCCAACTCCTGGCTTCCTTTCCCTGCACCAGAGATGGGGAGCCTGCTGCCCTCCAGAGCTTCCTGGACTCCCAGCAGGGCCAGTGGAAAGGGATGCCTGGAGATGGGGGTCCAGCAACATTCCTGGGGGCGCACAGAATCACCCCCTCCCCGGTCAGTCGGCAAACTCCCTTGGTTTGTTCCCCCAGAGCTGTGTGCAGACAGCAAACAGATTCCCAACTGGTTTGCGAACAGGATCCTGGCAATGGCTGGAGGCGCTGGGCAAGACGGGACTCTCCATGCCAAGTCCCCCCCCCCCCGCCCACATAGCCAGGCGGGGTCCAGAGAAGGGCATCTGTCTCTCCTCTTGGACGTTGGTGGAGAAGAGCAGGCTGCCTGCCTGGTCTGTGTGCGAATGCTGGATTCCTGTTTCGGGGGACCCCAAGTCATCATATCCTCCCCTCGTATTTTGGGTTTAGTGTAACAGGACAATGGAGGTTTTCCAGATGTCACGCTCCGCTCACGGCACAATAATCCCACCCCCATAAAATACTAATGCAGGCAAAAGCTCCTCTGAGCAGCCGCCCGGGGCTTCTTAGCGTTGCGGCCGTCAGCCTTGAGCACCTCCAAGAGGCGCCTGGGGTGGCAGGAGCCACGGATCCGGCCCCTCTCCCCCACAAGAGGCAGAATCGAGTAGACCTTCTCTCTCTCTCTCTCCCCCCTCCCCAAGCTCTGCCGTGGAGACCCTCAAGGCCATGCTGACGCAGGGGGGCAGCGAAGCGGTGGCCAGGGCAGTGTCGGCCTCGGGCGGCTGGGAGTCCCTGAGAAGCGTGGAGAGGCACCACGATGGCGTCGCCATCCTGGCCAGGTGAGCGGGTGGGTGACAGAGGAGGCTCTGCCCACTTGAGCCCGTCTCCTGGGGCTGCCCTGGGTGGTGGTGGGGGCTCAGCTGGCACACTTAGGCCAGGAGCGGAACAGGCTCTGAGATGCCTGCTGCAATCCCAAGAAACCTGTTTGCCAATCCCAGGGACAGACATCCGTCTGCTTCCTCAGCGCCAGGGGAGGCCATAGAACTGCAGGACTGGGAGGAGATCCCTAAGGATCAACTAGTCCAACCATCACTGGTTGATCTGCTTCTGAAATGTGAGCTAGGGGGGCTGTTCTCCTGGGGGTGGGCAGCGTTCAGCCAGTCCTGGTTCTCTCTCTTTGCACCCCAGGCTCTTGGCTACTGAGCCTCCCAGTTTGGCCCTGGGACTGAGCGGAGCCCGTGGGTTCAGTAGCCAGTGCGACGGCAGGGAGACGGGAGAGGAAGAGCCGCTGGGCTGAATTTCTCGGCAGGGCTGTGGAGTCCTTGGGAGGGGGGAAGCCGTGGCGGAGATGGGAGCCCCCTCCTCTCCTGCTTCCCAAGGAACAGAGCAGAGCTGGCATGGGGTGGGGGCTGCCCGCTACGTGGCAAGAGGCGATCTCAATTGGGGTGGGTGCCCTCTTCTTCCTCAGCGCCATGGCGAAGCACGCTGGGCCCAAGCTGCCCCTGATTGTGAAGACCCTCTCCCCCATGCTGAACAGCATCTACGACAGCCAGCGCTTGACCACCACGGCCTTCTTCGCGGAGGTGGGTCCACGAAAGGGCAGGGGGGGGGTCCTCCTGCTGGGGGTCCTGCTGTTGGCCCTGGCCAGGGTGGGCAAGGCAGTAAGGAGAGGGGGAACTGCAAAGGGGGAGACTGCGTGTGTTGTGGCCATGGAGCCCTCCCTGGAGACTCTCCGAATATTCTGATTTGTCCTCTCCCCCCACCCCTGACTAGTAGAAGGGGTGCCCCTCCCTAGCCAGTGGGGACTGAACCTGGGACCCCCTGTGTGCAAGGCAGGGGCTCTGCCCCTTAGCTCCCTTCTCCCGCCCCCCACTGGAGGGGAGCTGCCCCTCAGCCCCAGGAGCCAGCAAAGCCTCACCTCATTGCTCCTGACATGCCACCCTGAGGAACGGAGTCCAGCTGCTGCGTCAGGCACCCTCCTCCCTGCTGCTGCTGCTGTAACCCCTATACCTCCTTGCCTGACTCCCCACCTTCAGCTGGGGCTTTCCAAGTGGCCTTTGCTACGCAGAGCACCCCCCTTGTCGCTGCCCAGCTCAATCCTGGCTCATAAACCACCTCTTTGCCTCTCCGCTGATGGAGTGGCCTGGGATTGAGCGGCGGGGAGTCCTGTGGCTGGACGTAGGCCCAGAGCTGGAGGAGCTGGCTGCCTGCCTGGGCCTGCCGTCCGGCTGAAGCTTTAAAATAGCAGCTCTGAGGAGCAGGCGCCTGTGGCCCCCCAGCCCCCTCGGGAAGGTGATGAGGTGTGAGCTGCCCTCCACTCTCCCCCGATGTGCCAAGGACAGAGGGAGGGGTCTGGCCAGGAAAGGCTGAGGCAAGAGAGCAGGGCTGGGGGGGGGGACGACTTGGTCCTCCTCCCTTCTGGCCTGACCCTGAGCCCTGGGGCGCCTCAAGGGGAGCTGCAGACTCCGACTCTGAGCCTGTGGCCCTAGGGAGGGTGGCCGGTGTGTCTCTGGGTGTGTCTCTGTACTCGCCGCTTGTGCCTTTCAGCTCCTCAGCAGCAACGTGGTGAACGACCTGGTCCTGCTGGCATCTGTGATGGACAGCATGACGGCCCGGCAGAGGGACCCCTGCACCTCCGTGAGGATGCTGGCGCTGCGCGGCTTGGGCAACATGGCTTCGGGCTCGCCAGAGAAGGTGAGGGCGGATGCCAGTGGATGGGCCCCCTCTGCTTCCCCTGCTCAGGGGGGCACCTTCCCTTTCCTCCTCCCCAATATCTGCCAGGGCAAGGCCGCTCTTCCTTGGGCACAGGAGGGGTGCCAGGGTGGGCTTTGGCCCTGGCCCCCTCTGGCTCACTGCTGCCACCCTGGTCTGAGGGGCAGCAACTGCAGCAGAGGCGCTGGGGCGCACCCACCCCTGGCGCTGCCACTGACGGTGCCTGGTGTGTCTGTCCCCGGCTGCAGGTGAGGCGTCACGGGGCTCAGCTCCTGGCTTCCATGATGAACGGCATGGACGACAAGGACGACCCCCACAGCCTGGTGGCCCTGGAAGCCATGGGGGGCCTGGCCAAGATCCTGGGCTTTCTGGAGGAGAGGGACGTCCGCTCCATGCTGCTCCACATCGCCATCCGCATCCGGCCCTTCTTCGATAGCGTAAGCTGGCCTGGATGATGCCCTGGGCCAGGGGCTGCTGGGGCAGAAGGCAGCTCAGCCCCTGGGGGAGGGGGGGGGAGGAACACCATGCCAGAGTTCTTCCTAAGGCAAGTTTGGGTCCTTCCTTGCTGGTGGGGGGGATGGCAGGGATCCTGGTCTGTGGCTGTGGGGGAGCTTGTTTAATAATAATAATAATAAATTTTATTTATACCCTGCCCTCCCCTGCCAGAGCCAGGCTCAGGGCGGCTTACAACAGTAAAAACATAATAGGGAAAAGAAAAGAATTTAAAAGACAGGTTAAAATGCAGTTTAACATGCAGCCTCATCAAAACCATAAGGGTCAGACTGAGTCCAAGCCAAAGGCCAGGCGGAACAGCTGTCTTGCAGGCCCTGCGGAAAGATGTCAAGTCCCGCAGGGCCCTAGTCTCTTGGGACACCACCCTGAGGAGGCTGGATGGCAGAGGACAGGCAGGGCCCTCCCTGGGACGCTTTTGCCACAGCCCAACAGCTGGCGCTGCTTCGCTTGCAGGAGAAGCACGAGCTCCGCCGGTCGTCCATCCTCCTCTTTGGCCACCTGACCAGGTTCAGTGGCGGCAGCTGCGAAGAGGCCTTCTTTGAGCAGATCCTGAATGGGCTGGTCACTCTGCTGCTTCACCTGCAGGACCCAAAGCCAGAGGTCGTCAAGGTGCGTCTCTCTTCGGTCGGAGGGGCTGTGGCTGGCACAGGGGGGTGGGATTTGCTCTTGGGGCAGCTAACAGGCCGCCCCCATGTCCTCCTTGCAGGCTTGCAAGTTTGCCCTGCGCCAGTGTGGCCCCAGCATGGGCTGCCCCGTCCTTTGCGACATGTTCCAAAACCACCTCCATGAGGACCGGAGCCTCCACTATGGCGAGTTCATGAATGACGTCTGCAAACACCTGGTGAGTGTGAAGGGGGGGGGTAGCGGAGACCCTGCCTGAGCAGAGCGCATGACCCCAAGCCCTCCCTCCGAGGTGGCACAGCAAGGAGCCCCACTCTCGGCCTCAGAAATGTTTTTACTTTCCCTCTTTGTCCAGAGACCCCCTCTTCCTCCCCGGGCAACTGGCAGCCACCTTTCTAAATTTTACCAAGTCTGTCTCTGGACCACTGCAATGCTTTTATTATCATCTACCCCCCCGTGTTTTTTGGTTTTAATGTTTTGAAAGTCACTCGGGTAGATTTCTAGTGAGTGCCTAGCAAGTCTAATAAATGATATTTTAAAAAAGCAGTTAAAAGGCAGGAAAAACCACCTTGGTTTATGCCAGGCCAGATCCCCAAAGAAGCAGGTAGCCTCACGCAGCTCAAGGGTTGAGACAACCCAGATGGCAAAGAGCAGCCCTGGTGCCCTGGCTGAAAGGCTCTGTTGCTCGTGCCCGTCTTCCAAATCGAACGCTGAGCAGAGCCTCGGGCGTTTGCCCTGAGAGCTCAGCCGGGCTCACGGGGTGGAAGCCATTCTTGAGAGGTCCTGTTCAGGGCTCTAAAGGACACCAAAGTGGGTTGGGGAACAAATGGGGTGGCCAATGGAAGCAGAACACCCCTTATTCTTGGTGGTGCTGGGGGAGGGTGGAGAAGAAAGCCTCTGCGCTCCCTTCCTCCAGCTCTGGTGGGGCCGGGGGGGCAGGTGGATGGACTCTCCTCCTGAGGGGGGGGTCTCCCCTCCAGCACCGACTGCTCACCTCCGCTGGGTCTCCCCTCCCTCTTGGCAGATGCAGTCTTATCCCGACACGCTGAGTCGCCTGGTGGCCACAAACCTCTTCTACTTCAAGAGCAACTGGCCGGACATCCGGGCTGCTGCCCCCATGTTCGTAGGTGAGGCGGGCAAGGGGCACCCTGGGCAGAGCGGTTCCTGGCCACCCCTTTGTCCCCCTTGCGTTGCCCTGAGCACCACCCTCTTGCCCTTCCCTTCCAGGCTTCCTTGTTCTCCACGTTGACAGAGAGCACAGCCAACAGCTGGACCTGGAGGAGCTCATTGCCGGTGAGTCTCAGGGCTGGCGCAGGACGCTTTGCCGCCCGAGGTCTCCCCTCTCCCCCCAGGCGGTTCCTGGTGCCCAAGGCCAGCTCCTGTCCCTTTGGCAGCTGAGGCCGTTGTGGTGCCCTTTCAGGGTACTCAAAATTGGGTGCCCCCTGGCAGGGGTGAGGGTGGCAGCTCATGGGGGGCTTTTGCTAGGCTTGCCTTGTGCCCTTGCAGCTGGGCACTGGGCTTCTGGGGCAGAGGCAGCCTGCAGGTGGCAGAGGCTGGCAGGGAAGTGTCTCCACCTGAGGTTCAGTGGAGGCAGAGTCTGCCTTGACACCCCTTTCGGAAGGAGGCGGAAGAATGCAGGTCACGGACCAAGCATGCGTGCTGCACTAATGGGCCAAATGTTCTCCTTCTCTTCCTTGGGGACCATCGCCCCCTTTATTGGTCTTCCTATACAAGGAGGTTGTTAATAAGAGGATTGTGTCTATGGGGAGGTGGGAACTGAAGAGAGCTGGAATCCTTCCTGCAAAGTGCAGGCAGCACACAGCCAGCGACCACCCGGGCATTGCAGGCGAGGGCTGCCTGTCCTTTGGGTGGGACCTGGGGAGACAGGGGGTCACCTGCACCTCTGGCTGCCCTCAGGCGTGCTGGGGCTGGAGGCCCAGCGATGTGAAGTGGGGCAATCAGACATGCCCAGCGCATGTCCCTCCCTGAGCAGGGACCTGCCATTCAAAGCGCAGCGGAGGAAGCCAGTTTGAGTAACGAACTTTCCTGGATTTCGGGGCTGTTTTTCCTTGTCAGCAGTGACCTCATCGCTTCGAGTAAGACTCGGAAAATCTCTGAGCTTTCCAGCAGAGCTTAAAAACCACTAAAAAAGGGAAAACTATCTTTCCGTTGGCTGTTGGAGTGGTCCTGAAGAGAGGCCCGTCTGTTTGCCGGAGTGGGGGATGCAGTAGGGGAGCGGGGAGGCCAGGCTCCGGATGGGGTCACCGCAGCTTCCCGTATTGAGCGGGAGGCGCTCTGCCTGCCAGCGCCCCCGGGGGGAGCTCCTGCAGCTGGCCAGAGCTGAGCCACGGGAAGCAGCTCTGCACATAAATCAGGCCGCCTCGTTCGCTCTGCAGGGACGCGAGAGTCTCGGATTTGCAGTGTAAACATGCTACTGGAAAAATATTATTGTATCTCTGCTGCTCGAGAGGAACTCTTGGCGTGCGCTCCCCTTTGCAATTGGGTCTGTGCCAGCAGGCGGAGCGGCCAGCGCCCAAGGCCCTTCAGAGGCTCTGGCGAGGTCTGCCAGGCTACGCGCCGTCTGGCCCTCCAGGTCGCACAGTGGGGCTCTGCCTCCCAAGCAGGATAGGGCCCATTTGGGGGCCTTGGGGTGGAGGAGACTGAGGGCACACGGGAGGCCGAGGATGATAAGGGCCACTTGGGCTCAAGCCTGCGTCTTGTGCAGCGAAGGGAGTTGTTTGGCTTGTTGCTGACGGGCTCTGCTCCCCCCCCCCAGCTCTGACTGTGCTGCTGAAGGACCCCGTGACAGCCGTGCGGGTGAAGGTGGCCGAGACCCTGGGCCGCCTGGTCAGGATTGTTTGAGGGCCTCCGAGCATCCCGTGTGGGACCCTGGCAGGACGTCTTCCCCGGACGATCTTCCTCCCTGCTGCACCTCAAACCCGCCTTGGCCTGCAGGAGGCCTCTTCCAGGCACCTCACGTCTTCCACAGCACTCACTGAACGCCGTCCGCCTGGGGCAGGGGAGGCCCACCACCCCAGGACTCTTCTGGCGGTGCCACGACCCCCACTTGTACAGTCTGCAGTCACGTGTCCCAAGCACCCCCTTCCCCCCAGGGACAGGCCAGAGCTGCTCTGCATGAGCCGGCTGGTCCAGGCACCAGAGCACAGAAAAACCCCTTCCAGTGCTGCCTCTTCCACCTCCATGGGCTTCTCCCCCTCTCCCCCCATCAGGTGTGGACTATCTGCTGCTCTTAACACGGATCTGGGACTTTGGGGAGAAGCGGGAGCACTTCTCCCACTGTGCACAGAGGAACTGGCAAGACCCCTCCCCTCCTGCACTCTCCTCTCCTGCCCCTTCCAAGAGCTTCCACAGGTTCATCCATTGTTCCTCTCAGTAGAATTTGTACATAAAACCAGACAACCTATTTTTAATAAAGTATTTGCTTCTCAGAAACGCCGTGTCAAGGCTTCCTTGGCTATTAGGAACCAGTATTTTGCATAGGATTTTGTAGACCTGCTCTGGAGGGTAGGACTCGAACCCATGGCTTCAAGTTACCAAAAAGGAGATGCCAACTTTCTGAGGGTAAGAGCTGTTTGACAAGTAGGTCAGGGGGGCCTCTTTAAGCAGAGGTTGGGGGGCCTCCTGACAGGGATGCTTCAGCTGAGATGCCTGCATTGCAGGGGGCTGGACTAGATGACCCTCGGGGCCATGTACAGCTGTATTCCAATATAAAGGTGTAAATACGTATAGACATTTAATTACTAATAAAAATAGTGCAGGAAGACCTTCCTTGAGGCCACCGTCAGCTCTGCCCTCTGTTTTTTAGGGATCCTTCCTTTCCTGGGACAAAGGAGCCCATCCACGATCACGTATCTAAACCATTTAATCATAAAACAAGTATTTCAGGGTTCAGTCTCTGCCCTGGGAAAGCGAGTCAGGATGCGCAGTCCCACCCGGGGAGGGAGGTTACGTGAAGAGCCGGACGGTGGCATCTGCGCCTGCAGAGAAGACCCAGGGCTGGCTGGGGTGGAAGACGACGTCCAGGACCCCCAGGTCGTGGGTCAGCGCGTGGCCCTTCAGCACTTTCACCGGAACGATGAGCGGATTCTGAAGCAGGTCACTGCAGTGGGGAGGGGGGGGGGGGAGAGGAGTTTGATTCCCTCTCACACACTGGCTCTTATGCAGGAGGGTTTCCCCCAACAATCCTTCCCCCCACCCCCCACCTTCCTACTCACTTGTAAACCATGCCATGGCAGACGATGACGCTGCCGTCGTCTGAGCCAGAGGCAAAGAGCGGGTAGTGCGGGTGGAAAGCCACGGCCCTCAGCGCTGCCCTGTGGTGCCTGCCAGGAGAGAGAAGGTCAGCCTCATCCAGCCACGGCCGTGCTCCTCTGTTGCTTCGCAAGCCCCAGCGGGAGAACCTCCGCGCAAGGAAAGGGGTGGTGGTGGGGTTTCTTTGCCTCTCACCCCTCCTTCTGCCAGCAAGCGTGCGTGAGAGGGAGAGGCAGTAAATCTGCACAGAAGTGAGTCTACAGTGGGATAGAGGTCGGGAGTCTGGCCAAGGGAGGTCAGCCTCGCCCTCCAGCAACTATCCCAAGGGGTGGCCACTGTAAGATCCCCTTCAGGGCCATTCCCAAGACAGCAGGGCAACCTGTTGTGCTTCTCTGCATGGGGAGGGGAAGATTCAGACAACCAAAAGTGATGCTGGCAAATGGGGGCGTGAATTGAGATCCATCCAGCTTCCACTGGGAGGCAGCAGCTGGAGTGGATACAGGAGGGGGCTGAACCTGCCTGCCCACCTCTGCAGCCACACAGGCGGGGGGGGGGGGCAGGAAGAGGGTGTCCCCTTGCCAGTCAAGGGCAGCAGGTCTTTGGGCGGTGGGAGTGGAAGGGGGGAGCCTAGAGGCCCTCCACCCAGATCCGCCTTGGCCCTGCACCCATCCCTGGCTTCTCTGCTGACTGACCTCAGCACCCGGTAGGGCTTGGTGGACAGGTCCAGATCAAACCAGGCGAGTTTGCTGTCGTAGCTGCCGCAGATCAGGTTGTCACCTGAGAGGGGAAGGAAGCAGGGAGCCTTCAGCAGGGGCCTCTCCCCCTAAGGACGCCTGAGCGCTGCAGCTCCAGTCGGGCCCCAGCAGGTGAGGGCAGCACCCAGGGGAGGCATAACTCCTCGAATCCTCTGGGGGAGCGATCTCCCCACCGGAGGGCCCACCACACCCACCCCTGTCCAGCTGCCCCCCCCCGTGTGCCAAGTGGTTGTTCCCCGCAGACGCTGCTCACCTGCCGGATGGAGGGCCACACTGGAGACCCACTGGCAGTTGGCGTGCAGCTTCTTGGTGAGCTCCTGCTTGAGGAGGTTGTAGACGCGGATGAAGCGCTGCGTGGCCACAAAGAAGAAGGGCCTCAGCGGGTGGAAGAGGACGCGCTGCACTTGGCCCTTGCTGCGCCGGAAGGGCGCCTGGCTCCAGCGCTTGCTGGCCTGGTGGATCAGCACCTGCAGGTGGCTGTTGTCCTGCACCACCGTGGCAAAGTAGTCGCCTTTCGCGTGCCAAGTCACCTGCTTCAGGGACTGCAGGAGGGAGGCAAGACAGGGCTATGGGTGCTCAGGCAAACATCACCACACACACACAGTTTCTTAGATGCGACATAAATAAGGTTCATTAGCAGAGAGAGGGCTCCCCTCCTTCCTTTCAGGCTTAGCAGAGCAGGGACAAGGCTAGTGGGCATAGCAATAGCCTCCTCCCACCCTGAGCTTCAAAGCCCCCCTTCCTCTCCTCGGGTTACCTTCCCATGCCGGACAATGAGGCGCACGCCCCGGCTCCTCTCCTCTCCGGTTGCCTCCTCCCAGGTGACAGGCTGTGGCCGCTCCTCCTCGGGGGGCACGTAGGCATCCAGAAGCTGGTCAGTGGCCCCATACAGCAGCTTGTCCCCAAGGCTGGGGTTCACCAGCAGCACCGACTGCTCCCTGCAAGGCGGGGAATGGAAGACAAAGGTGAGGAGGAGGACATTGTGCTTGCTGGGTCCCAGGGGCGCAGAGAAGCAACGGTCCCAGCCAATGCGGCCTGGAGCTGCCTCTGAGGTAGGTCTGCAGAAGCCCCCAGGTGAAGCCTGGCGTGTGGCGCAAGGACTGTGTGCGGCTGGGCGGGATCAGAAGGGGCTCCTCAAGTCCCACGTTCTGGGCCCAGTTTCACTGGCTGTTCTGAAAGCTGCCAAAAGGGGGCATGCAAACATTTTAACAGAAGGAACCAGAGGCCGGCCAGATGTGCCACAGGTTCCCCACAAGCAGGACACGATGGGAGTAGCCCTCTTCTGCTGTCCACCCGCCCAAGCCCTTTGTTGGCACAGGCTGCTTCTGCCCCTGGAGCTCCCATCCAGCCACCCTGCGCAAGACTGTCCTTCCTCTGTGCACGAACCCTCACAGCCCTCTTTCGGAGCTGCCTAAGCGGGTGCTCAGCACATCTTGCAGCAGCAACAGACCCCGGGTGTGGGGGACATGCTGTGTGAAGAAGGGTCTCCTCCTCTTTCTTCTGCGTCTCCTGGCAAGCAGCTTCATGGGGTGACCTCCCTCTCCCCCTGCCCCAAGTTCGAGGATCCCGGGGGTGTCTGTGCATTTGTCCTCTCTCAAGAGTTCACAAACTACGCTGTCACCTCCCCCACTGCTTGAGAGTGGCCCCATGCAGAAGGGTCCCAGTGTCTTCCTTACGGCAGGCCCCCTCCCCAGCTGTACCATCTCCTTTTGAGGAGGTGGCCAGAACCGTGCTCAGCATCTCTAGCTGAGCTGCCACAAGGTTTGTGTAAAGGCCCTGCCAGGGCGACAGGGGCAGCTTTGTTTGTGACCAAGCAGGAGCCGGCCTTTCCCTTAGGATCCCTTTTGTGCCATTCACCCAGCCAGAAGAGCCCTGTCCACAGATCCTCCAGAGACCCTGTTGCCTTCCCTCCTCTGCCCTGAATGATTCTCCGGCCTGATTGGTCCCAGAAGGGAGAAGGTACTCACACGGCAATGCCCACCAGGCAGACGGTGGGGTTGGGGTTCCAAGCCAAGCTCTTCACTGCGCCTTCCACTGGGAGGGTCTTCACACACCGTGCCGTGCAGACCTCCCAGAACTTCACCGTCCCATCATCGGAACCTGCACAAGCCCAGGAACAACCAGGGTGAGGGTGGGCAGGGGTAAGTGGCCCCTGCTCCTGGTGCTCCCGGTGCCCGTCCAGAGCCGCTGCTTACCTGAGGCCAGCCACTGTCCACTGGGGGAGACGCTGAGGCAGCGCACCAGGCTGGTGTGGCCACGATAGACCTGGTGAGAGAAGGAGGGGAGTGAAGCAGGCAAGGCTGGAGGGATGGGCCAGAGACTCCTCACTGCCCACTCCACTGACCAGGGCAGTACTGGACCCCTGGCTGTCTCTTCCCTCATTTACAGACTTGACTTCTATACCCTGCTCCCACCCACAGCATAAAAGCCAGAGGGGGGCCCTGCCTCCCCTTGGTGGGGTCCCTCCGAAGCCTTACCAAGGCCTGCACGGTGGGGAACGGCTGCAGATCCCGCGGCTTGGGCAGTTTGGGGATCAAATCCTCAGGATCCACGTTGACCTAGAAGAGAAGGAAGCTGTGAGCAAACAGCATGCAAAGGGCTCCTGCCTCCCACGGGGCCCTCTGCTCCAGGAAGGCAGCTTGCCTTAAGCGGAGAGGCCAGACTGCTTTGTGCAGGCTCTCAGGGGGGCTTATCTCTGCCACCTCCTCCTTCCAGCGGAGATGTCTGCCTCGGGAAGCCGGAACGACCTTTGCAGTCTCAGCTTTGTGACTGCCAAGACCCCTGCCACTCTCCTGCACACCAGCATCTCGGGTGGCGACTCTGTTCCAGTCCTGCCCCTTAACTGCCTTGTGTTAGTGGACATTTTATGGATGTGTTTAATGTTTTGATGGAACTGTTCCACTGTGGATTTTAATTTGGTGTGGATTTTGTACTTGCAAGCCGCTTAGAAGCCATCTGGGAAGGTGAGTGGCATATTCCTTCATTTGTTCATAATCCTGTCCCATCCGGGGGAGGCAGGCAGGCCGTGGTCCCAGCCAACCTGCCTTCCCTGCCACCCCCACCCTGGGAGAGACCCGCGGCTTCTACATACCCGCATCTTCCTCTGGCGTGGGCAGAGGTAGAGGTCCAGGCAGCGCTCGAAGCGCTCGTGGATGAAGCGGGGGTAGGCAGGCACCCGGCGAAGACAGTCATGCCGGCGGGGCACAAAGTTCAGCTTGCGCTCCGAAGGCTCCTGCTGCTCCCAGGCCAGCTTCTGCAGGGAGAGGGAGAGAAAGAGACCGAGGTCACCTGGAAGTAGAAAAGCGGCTGGAGATGGGACCCCAGGAGACCCTCTGCGTGTTCTGCCTCCCCACCTGAGTGGGGCCACAGACTCCCTTTCCCTGACCCAAACACACCCCAGCCCCCCCCCCCAGCCTGCTCCACCTCCTGCCGGCTCACCTCTTCCTCAGTAGGGAGGTACTCTGGCGGAGGGTTGTACGATTCCTCATGGCCGGGCAGAGGGAGCTTGGGGGCAGGAACATGCATCTTGTGCCGGCCCAGGATGGAATTGGGATCTTCCTGAGCCCAAAGGTCATAGAAAGCCGGCGTGTCCTCCTTGGGCTTCCGGGGCTTGATCCAGCCCATCTTGATGGCGTGGACCAACTTGGAGACCTGCAAATGGGGACCTGCTCAGTAAGGAAGCAGCTCCTGGCAAAGGCCTTTGGAGCCAGGAGAGAGAGCTGCCTGTTCCTCCCTGTGGGTGGAAGGAGAACCTGGGAAGAGGCGGCCTTCATGGTCCTCAAGGCTCCCCTTGGCCAGAGACTTCTCCTCAAGTGGGGCCACAGAATCGCCTCCTTCCTAGGAACCTGCTTCTTAACACTAATAACTTCCTTGTTTTCCTGTGTTCCAGGCAATAAACTTTCTTCTTGCTCAGGTACATTTAAGCTTTCCTGACCGCCTAAATCAGGGGTCGGCAAACTACGGCCACGGGCTGCATCCGGCCCAATTGCCCTCAGGATCCGGTCCATGGATTGTGTGGATTCCTTCCTTATTTTTTTTCGTTAATCACACACCGTGGCGCCTCCTCCTGACTTCTCCCTGCCCTGTGTAGAGGAGGAAGGGGGCTAGGCTGAGCTGGCTGAGCGCCATTTTGGGCAGCGCCTCTCCGGAGCCAGACAGCCCATTCGGGCCAATCGTCCCTCTGCTGCTCGCAAGGGCAGGCACAGGGGCTGCAGTCTACAGAGCCTCTCTGGAGCCAGCCCACCCTTGCACCGGCAGCACCATAGGTAGGCAGGGGGAGAGAGAAAAGCCCTCTCTGCCGCGCGCCCGCGCAGTCTGGCCCGCCACAAGGTCTGGGGGACGGTGAACTGGCCCCTCCAAAAAAAGGTTGCTGACCCCTGGCCCAGATGTTGCTTTCTGCCCGCTAGTGAGTGTTTTCAGGGGCAGACAGTGCTGGCAAACCCTCCAGAGCCCCTTGCTGGACCCAGAATTGCCCCAGGCGAACGTTTAGGACCAGGTGCCTCCACCTGCCTGGGGAGCAGCTGGCTGATGCAGAGCTCAGGTTTTGCACTGAGTGGATGTCTCTTCTGACCAGGCTTGACCAGCAACATCTTGGTGTGCAGCAGCTGCTGTGGCCAGTTCAGTGCCCTGTCTTCTGTGCCCAGAGCCAAATGCTCGCTGTGGCTCAAGGCATTTCCAGCATGGGGGTCCTCAGGGGCAGGGCTACCCCCGAGGGTGTACTGGTGGGGGAGGGGTCCTTCTCTCCACCAGGGTGGGGCCCTCTAGTTGGGGAGGAGCATATGGGGATTAATAAGAGCACCTCATGAGATCTGGGTTGGACTCCAGCCTGGCCTGGAGAGCCAGGCCTCATAATGCCTGAATCTTCTGTCCCCTCGCCCCCTCGCACAACCTGTGATTGATGGGGGACGCCTGGCCCAGACCCCTCCCTTCCCTCCCTCTCCTGCTCACCTTCTCCTTCTCAATGAGGGAGGGGATGAAGCTCCGCTTGTCGGCTGGGCGGTTCGTCACAGGATGGATCATCACCTGGCTGCTGAAGAAGTCGATGGCGGGCTGCAAGAGAGGCGGGGCTTAGGAGGGCGGAGCTGAAGAGTGGCGGGGAAGAGGAGGAGCCTCATTGCCATTGGGCGGCAGGCCTTTCCTTACCTCGTATGGGTTGAAATTTACATCCCCAAACTGGCCCCTCTGGAGACGGTGCACCAGATCCACCTGCTCGTCAGATAGCTTGATGTCCACTCCGGTCATCTTGTCCTGGACCGTCCGCCTGGGGTGGGGTGAAAGGGGAGGGTGAAGGGGGGGGGGAGAGACAGGCTGCCCACCCTGCCGACCAGCCCTTGTTGGGCACAGGTGGCAGAACTATAAGGGCCTGAGTTGTTGGCAGGACCCGAGTCTCAGGCCAGCCCTGTGCTGGGCACACTTTCTCGGCCTCAGCCCTGTCTGTAACGACACTGGCTGACCTTCTGGGGCAGCCGCAAAGACTGGTGGGCTAATGCTGCACATGAAGCACTTTGGGTGCGCAGAGGACATGACTGAGCTGCTCGGTGTTTCCCACTTCCCCTTGCCATCCTCTGCCAGCTCAGAGCCCCTCACCAGTAGTCAGGGCTCTCCATCTTCTCCAAAAACTTGTCCAGCTCATCCTTGGTGCGGATAGGCCTGTAGATCTTCTTCCCATCCAAGTCATAGCCAATGTGGGGGAAGTCCTGGTACCACTCCATGGGGATGTTGCCCACTGTGTTGCGGATGTCCTGGAGGAGGAAGAGGGCGAGGGATAAGACAAAAGCCAGCTCTGGAGGCCTGAAGGCAGCTGCTCAGGTTCAGGGGAAGGTCTGGAGGGCATCTCTCTCGCACACACGTCCCACCATGGCAGGTCCAAACCTGCTCCCCTCCCTCACCCATGAATGGGAAACCAAGACTGCTCAGCGCCACCCCTGGCTTGGCCTCAAATCCTGACTCTGCACCCCCAAACCAGGCAGGGTGGACGCAGAGGCACAGAGAGAGAACCACAATGCCCGCTGACAGCCTCTCCCTACCCACCCAATGAAGGCAGCCTCACCCACCCTGCTGGCTTGCAGCTGGCACCATCTGGCAGGGACGGCTTCATAAGGGAGCCAGGTGTGCCAGAGTAATGAGGAGCTTCAGCCACCACAGGTGAAGGTGACGCAGGGCGATGGGCTAGCCTGGCCTGTATCACGGACACGGAGGGATGCTTCTGGAGACCTTCCCAGGGGACCATGAAAATGCCATCAGATGCAACCAGCTTCCCTCCTCCCTCCTGACGGCATGCAGGGAGGAGGCCCTGCTTTGTACGCAGAAGGTCCCAGATGCGACCCCTGGGTAGCCCCTCTCTCTCCAGTGAACAGGACCAAGGAGCAGGGCTGGGAAAGACCTCTTTGCAGCTGAAGAGGCTGCCTGTTTGAAAAGACAGCATGGGCCCAAGTGGGCTGCCCTGGCACAAGGCAGCCTCCAAGCCAGCCGGGGCAAGTGGAGCAAGGCCAGCAGGCAGGGCAGCCTATGGTTTCAGGGCTCCCACCCGGGGGCAAAGCACTCTCTTCTTGCTCCTCCTCTGCCTCTCTTTCCAGCATGGTCACCCCTCGGTTCCTCTGCTGGGGTGGGAGGCCCATCAAGCCATCGGCATCTGGCAAATCCCGAAAAAGGGCTGGGTGGGTTACACTCAGCTGCTGCCTCTAATGGCTCCATGATTGGAACCACGGCCGGGCGCCACCACCGAGCGCGGCAAGCGGCTCATTAAAGGCAGAGCTGGGGATTTATGGGCGCCCTTCAGAAACTTGTTAAAATACAGAGGGGGTGGGGGTGGTCAGCAGCCGTGCGCAGAGGAGGGAGCCTCACACTTTCCAGCACTCGCAGGGCTGGCAGCCCCCAGCTCTGGCCTCGGCCAGCTCCGCATCTGCTGTGATTCCATCTTCGCTGGATTGGCCCCCGGCTGGGAAAGCAGAACTCAGTCTACCCCCCCCCATGCTGATTAGATTGCCACCATCACCACTGGGAGCGTGTGCACATGTAGCATCCAGGACACCGCTGGAAACACATCTGGAGAAGCACGTCAAGGCAGACCATGTGTCCCAGAATGCAATGTGCCCAAGGTTTGGTTTAAGGCACAGGGTATCTAAAGCTCTTTCCCCCCAGAGGTGGGAGATGTCAAGCCCTTCATTCATGGGCTCCTCAGCTCCATCAAAGTGGAACCCAAAAGGCCACTGCAGACACAACTGAATTTACCACTTTTGGCATGCTCTGGAAAGAGGGAGCAGAGGAGGCAGGAGAAGCAGCTCCTTTGCCTTTGGGCGTGAGACCAGAGGGCACCCCAGGGAGCACCCCCCAACCCATCCTCTTCTGTGGGGAATGGGGGTGCCACATGTGGTGATGGGGGAGAGTGAAGAAAAACAGACAGAAACCCCTTCCCAGAGGGGGTGGAGATAGATAGATAGATCTCCTTGTTTGACTTCTTACAGCCATTGCGCTCTCTCTCTTTCTCACACACACGCACACACAGCACCCCCTCTCCCTCTTGCTCAAGGTCAGAGTGCACAAGAGAAGGGGACCCCTCCTCCCAATTACAGGCTGTCTGGGAGGGAGGTGTGAATGTGACCTCTGCCCTTGCATGCTCAGAGGCTGCACCATCTGGTTCCCATAAGCGCACACACAGGAAGCAACAAGTGGCTGGGGTGACGGTGGTGGAAGTGGGTGGTTAAGGGCCCCGGAAGAGAGAGAGAGGCTCCCCTGGTCTATCCACTCAGCACCCCTGGTCTCCCTTTCTAGGGTCCTGCCAGGAATTTTCCAGCCGGGAAGGTTTGGCTGGGCCTGGGGAGGAGGAGGATGCCAGCTCCAAGGATGTCCAGCTGACTCCCTTCCAAGGCATTCCCCCGGCATGACCAGGCTGCACGTGCAAAGAGCACTGCAGAGCCCCTCTGTGCACTGCGCCAGGGAGAAGTGTCTGGGGCGCTGCTGCCTTAGCCACAACACTGGCTGGTGATCCCAGCCGCACTCCTGGATTACAGCAGGCCTTGCAAGGAACAAACAGTTCATCCGTCCCCATGCCACCCCCTGCATTCCTCCTTGGCTAGCAGGCTGCCAGGTACATATTTTCTGCCTACCAGTTGCCTTTGGCGTGGAACCACTGGAAAGCGCCCCCCCCCCGAAGGTTCCAAGCACCCACACCAAGAGGGAAATAACTGGCCAGAGCAGCATCCTGCTCTGGTGTCAACCTCAGGTCTCAGCTTCCACTTATTTAAGTTTTGGTAAAAGCAAGCTTCGGTCCCCCACGGCTTTGCCAATGCCGTGTGCCTGAAGGGCTTCAAGCCTCTCTTGCAAAGTCCTCAGAAACACAATGGCGGGTTGAGCAGAATCCTGACCTTGCCCCTCCTCTTGGTGCAGAATTTTGAGCCTTTTCTTTTCAACTGGGGAAGAGGTCAAACTGGCCTGCCAGGAGAGGGCTGAGAAGGGCTGGGGGTGCCTAGTGAATCTGCTGCTGTTGCCACCACCAAGGTCAGGGCAAGACGATCCACACCCCCTTCCTTGCTTGGATTTCAAGCGCCAGCCAAGAGCTGCTCCAGGGGAGAGTTGTCCCTCCTCTGTGGAAGCAGCCAGTAGCCATCCATCCATCCATCCCCTCCCTCCGCCTCCCGTGTAGTTAACACATCAGCCTGAGCGCTTACTCACAAAGGAGGCTGCAGCCCTCTCCCCCCGCCATAGTCCTCCCCCCACTCCACAAGGAGCTGCCGTCACTCAGCCACACGTCTGGAAGTTGCTCTTGGAACAGCCCAGGCATTCCTCGGTGTGCATTCCTGGCAAGGAAAAGGATTCTTTTCCCAGTAGCACTTTCTTGAAAATAGCTGGTCCACGTGGAGGAAGGGGGAAGGGGGAGAAGAGAGGGACAGGGGGAAAGGCAGTGGAGGGATGTGGAACTGGGTGGTGGAGAGGGAAGAGGAAGGGGTGCCCCCCGCCACACACCGGACTGCTCAGATCTCCCCCCCCCTTTATGGAGACCCAGTGTTTCTTCATCTTCTTAGGAAGGAAGTGGAAGCGTCAATGGATGGGCAACCTGGTCACTAGGCTCCACCCCCCCCCCAAAAAAAACCCAGGCAGCTACCCTGCGCTCTGCCTTCCCATGAAGGGGCTGATCTGGGAGAAGGAGGGTTGAGAAGAGCCTTGCTGCTCTCAGGCAGAAGAGGAGGAATATCAAACCTGGTTATTCCACACTACTCCTGCTGGCCACCCGCTTATGAAAAGGGCTATTTTTTATGTGCTAAGTTGGTTATCCTCTTGGCTGTGTAAACAGAAGCAAAATACGGATGGGGAGGGAGGCCGAATCTTGGGGGTGTCTAGCCAGCTAGGCAAGGGAGAGAAGTCAGCCTGGCATCCTGGTCTCTTCTTGCGCATTTATCCCCCATCCCCAAATCTCCTGGCTTCTGAGTTCTGCAGAGAAACAGCCAGGAGGAGCCCCATTGTGCTGCACCTCAGTGAAGGCTTCACTCTGCCTCCACCCATTTGGGAGAAAAACTATTGGGTATGTAGCTGAGTATTTGACTAAACCGTGGGAGGCAGTGGAAGACAGGAGTGCCTGGCGTGCTCCGGGCCAGGGGGTCACGAAGAGTCGGACACGACTAAACGACTAAACAACAGCATGTAGCTGAGTGGCAGAAAGTCCCAGGCTCAAAAGCCCTGGTATCTCCAGAGGGCAGGTGCTGGCAAAGGCCTTTTGCTGAAAGAGACATGCAGCCAAGACATGCTGGACAAGGCACCCTCTGTATGCATAAGCGCCACAGGAGAGAAAGCTCAGGGTGGGGCCACAAAGGCAAAAGGAAGGAGTGGTGTGCTCCTTGCCTTAGCTTAGGGCAGGCTTTCCCAAACTTGGGTCTCCGGCTGTTTCTGGACTACAACTCCCATCATCCTTAGCTGGCAGGACCAGTGGTCAGGGATGACGGGAGCTGTAGCCCAAAAACAGCCGGAGACCCAAGTCTGGGAAAGCCTGGCTTAGGGTATCAGGCATTAGGAGTGTGGCTGGAGGAGATAAATGAATGAATGCCCTCATAAGGTGGAAAGACAAGTGCTGCTCCGTGGGTCCTGGGGGGCTCTGAAAAGGCAGGCATCCGGGCGAGAAAGAGGAGGGGGAGCTGCCTCTGCTGCTTCTCCAGAGCAGACCTGGGGGAAGCAGGAGGGCTTCTCCTTCCTGCTGTGCTCCATTAGCAGCAGGATCGATTTGGTTCTGCTTGGTGGGAAGTGACTAGGGAAGAGAGACTGGAGTGCTCTTTGTTCTTCACTTCTCTCCAGGAATGACTAATTTCCAAACTGGCTCAGCTTCGTCCCCCAGTGGGCTTTCTTCCGAGGGGGAGGGAAAGCCCCTTGCCAGGGGGTCTAGCTTGGCTCCCCTTCATCTTCCACCTCTGCTCCAGCATTTGCTCTCTTGGGCTTGTGGCGGCTTCTGAGCAACCAAATGGAGACATTTGCGCCCTCCCCCCAATCCAAACCCCCATCCTTTCAAGACAAGAGAGCAGTCACCATGTGCTTCACACCCCATCCTTTCAAATAATACGCTGTGCAGGGCTAGACGTCTCCAAGTTACTCTAGTCTGAGCGCACGATAGCAGCGGAAGAATTTTTATGGACAAAGACCTCTGTGGTCTCTACCCCACAAGCACATCTGCCAGGCTGGGAGTCTGGGGTCCTGGAGGCAGCAACAGGTGAAGCCCACACAGGGCTCCCCTTCTCCCCACAGCCTCCGGCCACCGGCTGACAACCCCTCCTCCATCCCAAACGGAAAAAGAAGGAATGCTCAGGTAGGCGTGAAACTGCTGCAAGCAGAGCAAGAGGAGGAGAGGGGAAGGAGGGGCTTGTCTGACAGACCACTCACTGGTGCTATAAAATGCTCTCTGGCTCCTGCCACACTCCAAAAGCAGCTTTAAGCACATGCAAGCACGCACACACACGTGTGCAAAGAGGAGACACCAGCTGCGCAGTGTGTGACCACGGAGCTTAACTCCTTCTCAGCTAGCAGAGCCAGCCAGAGAAAGTGGATGAGAACCACCGGCAAGGCGTCAGGGGGAAGGAGTTGTTGGGAGCTGCCTGCCCACCTCTTCCTTGCACTGCGCAGAACTACGAAAGGATGAGAGAGCAGAGGTAACAGGGCAGCAGGTCCACAAGGAGGAAGCCAACTCTCTTCTCACCGACCTCCTAGCCATGTCCTCCTTTGCCATGCTGCGCTCAGCCCCCAGCCGCTTCCTCTACCCGGACATCAGCATGCTCTCGGAGGACGAGGAGGATGGGAGCGAGAGCTCGGGGTCCGAGGACAAGCCCTACCACCTGGACGCCGGCGGGTACGGACTCAAGAGCAGCAAGCGCCGCAGCAAGAAGGCAAACCGGATCAACAGGGAGCCCCGGCAGCGCCACACGGCCAACGCACGGGAGCGGGACCGCACCAACAGCGTCAACACGGCCTTCACCGCCCTGAGGACACTCATCCCCACCGAGCCGGCCGACAGGAAGCTCTCCAAGATCGAGACGCTCCGCCTGGCCTCCAGCTACATCTCACACCTGGGCAATGTCCTCCTGGTGGGGGACGCGTGTGGAGATGGCCAGCCGTGCCACACCACGCCAGCCTTCTTCCACCACAGCAGCAGCAGCAGCAGCAGTAGTCCCCCCATGAGGGAGAGCGAAAACTCCCAGCCCAAACAGATCTGCACTTTCTGCCTCAGCAACCAGAGGAAGATGGTAAGTCCTGGGCTCTCCTGGCTTGCAGGGGGGGGGAGGGGGTGGAAGGAGCACAAAGAAACTGCAGGTTAAGACGATTCTGGGATGCGGGAAGGAACAGTCAGCGCTGCTGCCAAAGTGGATAAACTCCTCCATGTGCCGCAGGGTTCTGGGAGACTTCATTTCCAGAGGGAATTATTAAACTTCTCTCATAAGCAGGCCCAAGAGAGATGGTGCTTGGAAAGGACTGGGAGGGGAGCTGATAAGTGCAAGGAAAGCAGGGGAAACAGGGCAGCTCAAGAGACCAGGGAGAAGCCAGAGGTGTTGGCGAAGGGGCCCAGAGAATAAACACCCTCACCAAGACCCCCAGGTCACACTTGGTTTGCACATCACAAATGGCAAACCAGCACTGGGGGTGTGTGTGTGTGGCTTTCTGAAGGGCATCTGTCCGAGGCAAGATCTACTTCGCCGCAGTGCTTGAGAGGGTTGGGTAAACATGTCTCTGTCCAGAGAATGAGTGGCTTGAGCTCCTTGGTGAGTCTGGGGTAGAGAGAAGGAACACCTCCCTCCACTCCCCAGCCCTGAGCAACGGCAACTCGGCTGTCCTGCACCAATCCTCAGCTACCACCCAGTTTCGCCGCCACTTCTTCAGTCTGGGAATGAGTCTGGGGGAAATGCCCAAGATGAAGAGCTAGAAGGGGCTTCCAAGGAAGGAGGGAAGCATTTTAAGTCACTGCCTGTCCACCCGTCACTTCCCTCATTCATCTCCTTAGCTTTTCACTCCCCAGTGAGCAACCACCTTGTCTGCCCCTTCCCACCTTCATCCCAGGCATGGGGGTTTGGGCTGCTTGAGATTCCTCCTCTACTTCAACCCAGCCAAGGTATGGGCAGCAAGCACAGCTCACCTGGCCCTCCCGCGAGATCCCCCACCATCTTTGCCCCTCATCCTCCGTACTGCTCCTCTCATAAACCAAAGGGGGGGGGAGTCTCTCTGTAGAGGAGAAACCAGCCCCCCTTAGTGTAGGTGTAAGCTTACTTTTGTCTTCTTACGCAGTGGCTGGATTTGCAGTCTGTTCCGTCATGAGCACTATTGCCTGCTTAGCAGGAGATATATCCTCACCCCCCAAAAAAAGTTTAGGTTGGGAGGTTGAGACACCTCCACCTCGTCCCATTCTGATCTTTACTCAGCCCTGAAGTGTAATAGGAATCCTGAGGCAAGCTGCTTTCAGTCTCAACTGCCTCGGAGGGCTGTTGTGAAAATAAAATTAGGAGAGTAAGAAAAAAAGCCAGAACAATGGTCCTTTCCAGAATGCAGAGGGTCTCCAGCCCACCCACCCCCCAAATCCTACTCCCCACCCCCCGAAAAACATATCCATTGGATATGCAACAGCTGTACGTTGGTCCCTTATTAAGCAGGTTAGTTTAACAAGTGCCCCAGCAATTTCCATTTGAACAACAGGGAAAAATTAATCCAAAGGGGAGTTTTAACACACTCCAGCAGAAAGGACTATTTTGACTGTGTTTTAACAAGGAATATCCTTTCAGCTAGCATGAAAGCAAACAACCTGGAAAATTGCCTAGCAATCTTTTTGTGCTGTTGACCCCCTTAGAAGATGATGGTTCTAGTTTTAAAACCCCACATTTGAAACCTGTGGTTAATTTATTTTATCAGATTATTGGTTTGGACTTCCAAGCTACTGGGAACTGGCTGCATTTTAGTCTGAAATCTTGGGGGGATGGGAGAGAGAGAGAGAGAGAGAGAGAGAGAGAGAGAGAGAGAAAGAAAGAAAGAAAGAAAGAAAGAAAGAAAGAAAGAAAGAAATTCCTTACTCACACTAATTGCATAATGGAACTTGTTAGGAAATGCAGTGTGTCCACATTTGGAAACTCTGAAGAGAAGACAGAAAATGGGCCAGCAAAACAACCTGGTTGTTGGCATGGGCCATAAATAATAATAATAATAATAATAATAATAATAATAATAATAATAATAATAATAATAAATAATTAATAATTGCTGATGAAGCCTTCACCTTGTAGCTGTTTTCTGCATTGTGTGGGGTGGAGAGGGGGAAGTAGGTAACATGGAGCATGGAAACTGATAAAGCCACTGGCAACGCACAAAGAGAAGTCAGGATCATCAAATGAAATTGGCTAGAAGCAGGTTCAGGACTAACAAATAGTGACCCACAGAGTTCCTTGCCAACAGCTACTGGCGTGGCCCTTGTTTTAAGAGGGAGGCTACCCACGGCTGACAGGCTGGAGGCATCAGGTGCTGGGGACCAAATCGAGAGAGTGGCCACCAGTATGGCTTGCCTGTGAGCATACCAGTTAGAGAGCTGGGGGCTAAGCAAAGCCCCCTGTGGCAGCGAGGTCGCCCTGTGCATTTGCTACTTCCAGCCCCGGCAGGAGAGGGCCACGCAGACCACGCACTGCAATGCATCTGGAAGCATTCCCAAAGGCAACCTCCTTCCCGTCCCCAACTCTCTCTTGGTTCAGACACACCACTCTGGCCTCTTCTTGCGCCCAGTTACAAAACCTCAACTGCAGTTAAGGTGTGATGAAGCTCTTAAATACTCAGTAAATAAAAACGTTTATGGCATATGGAAAAATGGGGGAAGAGGAAAAAGGATAAAAATCCAATCCTGGCCGTTCAGGCTGCTTCACCTCAGCCCTTTATTTACAGAGAAGAACCAACTGACTGAGGTGCTGTACATCTGCAACTGTCCCAGAGAAAAGGGGAAAGTTCTGGGCTTGTGTGCGTGTGTAGACAAAGCGCCCCACACAGCCTTTGTTTTCCTATCAGAGTAAAAGAGGCAGGGAGTCCAGGGAGCCCCAAGTGCCAAGATGGCTCCATCCACCTAGATATCGGACTCCAGCTGCTCTGGGTAGAACCGCAGGCACCCCCTGGACGGTCCATTCCACCTTCACCCTCCCAGAAAGACAGCGCAAAGGGGGCAGTTCTCCTTTCTGCAAACTCTCAGCCCATGAGGGGCAGAAAAGGAAGGGCAGCTGACAAGCGTGACTTTGCTGTGCAGACCATACATAGGATAGGCAAGGAAGTTGGTGCATAGAAGGGTGGGGCTCAGATTCCTTAAGCTGCTGAGCAAAGCAGCATGAGCAAGAATGACAGGGGCAGAGGGGGAAAGGCAGGCAGGCTGCTATGCCAGCTGGGACCTCTGCTCCTTTGACCCCCTCGTCTCGCGTGCCCTCAGCTGTCTAGGGCACAAGGCTTGGCAACTGCCACATTCCAGCCAAGTTCTTCCTAACTGAAATGGTGTGTCATAAACAGATCCCCCAACTGATCTAAATGGTGTGAAGGAAGGAAGGAAGGAAAGAAGGTAGGTTTAGGACACTGTAAAACAAACATCTTTGCTATTTGTGGGGCACTGACAGAGAACACACTGCTTAAAAAGCAAGCTGTTTTTTAAAAAGTGGTATAGCCCTGAATTCGCAGTGTAATTTCCAAATTGCTTTCACTCTCAGAGTTGCTGTCTTTGGGCTGAAATTGTTGAGAGAAGATTGTGCCTCTGAGACCCGTTATCATGCAAATTTAAAAGGTGCGTAAATCTACTTATTGGTCTATTTGATGAGCTCTTGGCTTCCGCATTTCAGAATGAGCAAATTCCTACACCCCACGAACCCAAAGCTGAGAGTTCAAAATGCCCAAGCTAAGGGGATTTGAGCATGTGGTGAGGGCAGGGGCACAGCTTCCTAGCAGCCAAATTCTTAAGGCTTCTTGGGGCAGAAAGTGCAAAGCAGCAGCATCGAAGATGTTCCAAAAAGCTCAGCCCACTCCAGCCTATGTGCAGATCCCCACATAAAGCAATGCTCTTGACATTCTGGGGGAGCAGCATGATGCATAGGTGGGCATGCATGTGGCACATGGGAACAGAGAGGCCTCCAGACTCAGTCAAGGAACTCTGGAGGAAGCTGGGGAAAGGCACCTTCTTGAGTTTCAGCAGCGTGAAAAGGGAGATTTGCAACAGAAACTAAATCTGTAAACTTATCTGTGAGGCAGGGGGACTTCAAAAGGTCATGGCAGAGGAGGGGGAGATACAGGTCAGGAAAAGTGACCATCTCTGGCACCCCACTGGCTTTTGCCTTAATACTTTGCCAAACATTTCCTGTGCAGAGCAAACCTCCTTCTACTATTATCAACTGATCTGCTAAACACAAGCTTGCCCCATCGCAACAGCCTAGTTATGGCGGTGCAAGAACTCATTTCTCCACTCTTCTAAAAAGAGACCGAGTGGCATTTCTTTGCTTATCAATTAATTCAATCTGAAATAAACAAACAATGATTAAGATAGGATTCTGAAAATACTCCCCCTCAATTTAAAAAACAAAACAAAACAAAAAAAAGCTGGGAGAATTGAGGAATGTCCCTAAGGAGTAGTGCTGAGGTTGAGAGTAATTTATTTGCAATTAATGGCGTGGAAGAAGGGAAATGCTGAGAAGCAGCCTGGGAAGAAGGCTTTTGATTCTCCCTGCTGTAGGGATGCTCAAATGCTATGCAAAGGAATCAAACGTGGAGAGAATGCCCTCAATTTGTACTCTTATGGGCATTTTACTGCTGACGCTGTTGATACTGCCACATTCCTGTGAGATCTGCCTATGTCCGACCCAGCAAGTCGCCTGTTTTTCACTGGGGATGCCTGAAAAGTTAAAGGTAGCAGCACAGACACAACGGGGAAGAGTAGCCTAATCCGTGGCAGCGTCTCCCGTCTCCCTAAGTCAGAGACTGCTGCCCTCTTTCTTCTTCTTTGCATGGAGAGAAAAGTGGAGGAGCAGTTTCTTAATCCCACTGAATTGCTGTCTTGCTGCCCTGAGCGTGGGCGGAGATGGCGGCTGCTAGTTGAGAAGATGGATGCGAAGACACCAAGTGGCTTTTTGGTGTCTTTGCTTTGTGGAACAGAAGCAGCAGCAGCCTGAGACTCACTGCCTGCCCGGGCCAGTATGGTCCGCTCTAGTTGGCAGTGGCTTCTCAGGGTCTGGAGGGGGTGGTAGGGCTCCCTTCTCCATCCCCTCCTATCTAACCTTTTTACTTGGAGATGCCCGTAAGGTTTCGAACCTGGAGCCTTCTCCATACATGGTGCTGTACCAGTTTCCCACCCACCCAGAAGGAAGGGAAAAGAGCATGTTAGAAGCGTGGCAGGGGCACTGACAGGAGCCAAGACTTTTAGAGGCTGGTTCAAAGAAAGGCCAAGTCCTCCCCTTTGTCCCACTGGCTCCTTCCACTTGTGTCCCCTATGCAGTCCAGCCTTGCCAATACTTTCCTGGGGCAAACTGCCCTTTGACCTGATCTCCAGGGCTCCACCTTCCAGCCCACCGTTGCTGCTGCCTCTCCCATCATGCCAACTAGGGACGACTGACGGAGGGGAAGCGCAGGCAGATGCACTAGGAATGGAACAGCCCTACACTTGCCATGTGCACGTCCCTACGCCGCTGCTCCCCCTTCACATAGAGCTGCTCTCCTGCTGTGAAGAAACACAGCTGGCAGCTACCTGTGATTTTAGAGAACCACCACCTCTTTCACTGGCTGTGGCAGCTGCCACTTGCCCCAACATGCATCAATGCAGGAGTGGACCACAGGTGTTCGTGATCCAGCATCCTGTTCCCCACAGTGGCCAGAGGGTTTTTAAGAGCATTTTATTTATTTATTTCTAAAGTGCACGCCCTGTGCCTTCAGTGCCAGTCGCCATGCCTAGGGAGGCTTATAAACCAGTCCCCAAGGAGGAGGTGAGCTTGTCCACCCTGAACCTCCCATCAATTGGCTGACCTGATCCATGGAAAGCAGAGGGTAGAAAGCTCTGAGGGGGGGGGGCGCCCTGCATGTGTTACTGGGAATGGATTGCTAAATTGAAGGCTGCAGCTAGGTCTATTTAGCTGCACTCAAGTAATGGCACGTTCATCATAGAATCATAGAATCATAGAGTTGGAAGAGACCACAAGGGCCATCGAGTCCAACCCCCTGCCAAGCAGGAAACACCATCAGAGCACTCCTGACATATGGTTGTCAAGCCTCTGCTTAAAGACCTCCAAAGTAGGAGACTCCACCACACTCCTTGGCAGCAAATTGCACTGTCGAACAGCTCTTACTGTCAGGAAGTTCTTCCTAATGTTTAGGTGGAATCTTCTTTCTTGTAGTTTGGATCCATTGCTCCGTGTCCGCTTCTCTGGAGCAGTAGAAAACAACCTTTCTCCCTCCTCTATGTGACATCCTTTTATATATTTGAACATGGCTATCATATCACCCCTTAACCTCCTCTTCTCCAGGCTAAACATGCCCAGCTCCCTTAGCCGTTCCTCATAAGGCATCGTTTCCAGGCCTTTGACCATTTTGGTTGCCCTCTTCTGGACACGTTCCAGTTTGTCAGTGTCCTTCTTGAATTGTGGTGCCCAGAACTGGACACAGTACTCCAGGTGTGGTCTGACCAGAGCAGAATACAGTGGCACTATTACTTCCCTTGATCTAGATGCTATACTCCTATTGATGCAGCCCAGAATTGCATTGGCTTTTTTAGCTGCCGCGTCACACTGTTGGCTCATGTCAAGTTTGTGGTCAACCAAGACTCCTAGATCCTTTTCACATGTACTGCTCTCAAGCCAGGTGTCACCCATCTTGTATTTGTGCCTCTCATTTTTTTTGCCCAAGTGCAATACTTTACATTTCTCCCTGTTAAAATTCATCTTGTTTGTTTTTGCCCAGTTCTCTAATCTGTCAAGGTCGTTTTGAAGTGTGATCCTGTCCTCTGGGGTGTTAGCCACCCCTCCCAGTTTGGTGTCATCTGCAAATTTGATCAGGATGCCCTTGAGTCCATCATCCAAGTCGTTGATAAAGATGTTGAATAAGACCGGGCCCAAGACAGAACCCTGTGGCACCCCACTAGTCACTCTTCTCCAGGATGAAGAGGAACCATTGATGAGCACCCTTTGGGTTCGGTCAGTCAGCCAGTTACAAATCCACTGAGTGGTAGCATAGTCAAGACCGCATTTTACCAGCTTCTTTACAAGAATATCATGGGGCACCTTGTCAAATGCTTTGCTGAAATCAAGGTAGGCTACATCCGCTGCGTTCCCTTCATCTACCAGGCTTGTAATTCTGTCAAAAAACGAGATCAGGTTAGTCTGACATGACTTATTTTTCAGAAATCCATGCTGACTATTGGTGATCACAGCATTCCTTTCTAGGTGCTCACAGACTGTTTGCTTAATGATCTGCTCCAGAATCTTCCCTGCTATTGATGTCAGACTTACTGGGCGGTAATTATTTGGGTCCTCTCTTTTCCCCTTTTTGAAAATAGGAACAACATTTGCCCTCCTCCAGTCTGCCGGGACTTCGCCTGTTCTCCAGGAATTCTCAAAGATGACTGCCAGTGGTTCTGAGATCACATCTGCCAGTTCTTTTAATACTCTTGGATGCAGTTCATCTGGCCCTGGAGACTTGAATACATCTAATCTAGCCAAATATTCTTGTACTATCTCCTTAGTTATTCTGGGCTGTGTTTCCTTTGCTGAATCATTTGCTTCAAATTCTTCAGGTCGGGCATTGTCTTCTTTATCGGAGAAGACTGAGGCAAAGAAGGCATTGAGGAGTTCAGCCCTTTCTGTGTCCCCTGTTTGCATTTCACCATCTTCTCCTCTGAGTGACCCCACTGTTTCTTTGTTCTTCCTTTTGCTACGAACATACCCATAAAAGCCTTTTTTGTTGCTTTTAACCTCTCTAGCAAGCCTGAGTTCATTCTGTGCTTTAGCTTTTCTGACTTTGTGTCTACACGTGCTGGCTATTTGTTTGAATTCCTCTTTGGTGGTTTCCCCCCTTTTCCATTTTTTGTACACATCCTTTTTTAATCTTAATTCAGTTAAAAGTTCTTTAGATAGCCACCCTGGTTTCTTTAGGCACCTTCCATGTTTTCGTCTCATTGGTATTGCCTGACGTTGTGCTTTTACTATCTCCGTCTTAACAAACTCCCAGCCATCATGAACTCCCTTTCCTTTTAGTATTGTTGTCCATGGGATCTCACCCAGCACTTCCCTAAGTTTTATGAAGTCGGCTTTCTTAAAGTCAAGAAATTGAGTCCTAGTATGCTTGGCTGCTACTGTCCGCTGTATAGTAAACTTCAGAAGAGCATGATCACTCGCGCAATAAGGCAATGAAGTAGAGCAAACTGTAATGGCGTGGGTCGCCATTTTGAAGCATCCTTTCAAAATGTTTGCTAAACGTGCTGAGGCACTGCCTGCTGGCCAGAGCAAAAATGTGGGGTGTTTTTGTACTGGCCACACATGCAAAATGTGGCATCTGCATCAAGCATGAGGGGCACCCGTACCTGTCTCTTGCCATTTCAAATGGTGTTGTGGTTTGGGGGGTTTTCTCTTAGTAGAGGGGCTGGGTTCTCCCCAGCAAACTGGCACGACTGCTGTTGAAGTTGCTGTCCCAAGTTCATAGAGATAGTCGGGTGGTGGGGAGATTGGTGTCAACACAAGGCTGTAATGCCACGTTGCCCCTCATTTCAGAGATACAAACAGGCTTTTTATTTGTATTTTTATGCCACCCAATTAACCATGCCCCTTGGGCAGTCCACAGATTTTTAAAAATCAACAAAACACAAAGCAGAAAGAACTGGCCCCCAAAGCCATCATGCAAGCAGTACTCCTTGAGGCACTTTTCAGCAGCAAAAAGTGCAAGCGCAGCCTTCGAAGCAATTAAACTGGGCTGCTTTTTCCTTGCCACCTGATCTGACCTTTGCCTTTTTTGAGCCACAACATCTCTCTGCAACAATAATGGCTATTTACGAAAAAGGAGATTGGGGTGTTGGGGAGAGATAAAGTATTGGGGCTTCTCGGAATGCAAAGAGCAGTTTGTGGGCTGTAGCAGGACAGGATGCCTTGACTGCCTTTTGGCTGTCCCTGGTTCCCTGAGAGGAGGCTGGGAAGAGTCTCTTTCTCTTTGGCGATCTCTCGTAGTTGAGTAAGATTGTCTTCCATAAGCATGGTTTTAACAGTGAGTCCTTAAGTGACTGTGGAGGCCAGTTCTGGATCCACACTTCCTTCCACAGTGGGGACATAGGTTTCCAGGTGGGAGCTGATCACGGTGTGGATTTGCCACGGTGTGGATTTGCCTCTTAGCACGTTTCTCCCTTGCGGCCTGAGTTCGAGTGTCTTCAAAGTCTATGAAACCTTTGGTAAAGGCTGTTCTCCAACTGGAGGGCTCGCAGGCCAGTGTTTCCCAATTGCTGGTGTTTATACTACATTTTTAAAGATTTGCCTTGAGACACACTTTAAACCTCTTTTGTTGACCACCAGCATTACGCTTTCCATTTTTAAGTTCAGAATAGAGTAGTTGCTTTGGAAGACGATCATCAGGCATCCACGCAACATGACCAGCCCAACGGAGTTGATGTTGAAGAATCATTGCTTCAGCACTGGTGAAGTCAATGGAAGCAAGCGCAGTTGGCTTGCTGAGGACTCCCCCTGCAAAGAACTGTGCTGTAACACCCCCCCCAGCAGCTGTTTCTTTAAGAGCAGGAAAAGGCTGCCACTTTGAAGTCCCAGCTCAGCAGGGGGCTAAGTGGCCTCAAAAGCTATAGAGGCAGCGGCACCTCCTAAGGTCTATGGGGGTCAGGCATTCAGGACAGGGAAGGGGGGAGGAGGGGGGGAGAGAAACAGCAAGACAGTGCTGCCCTCGGCCCCCCCCCCAGGCTGAGTGGGAGCTGCAAGAAAAGTCAAGGTCAGAAGTGAAAAGCAGGTTCCTATGTAATGCTAATGTCTCAACAAGTGAATCTGATCTGCAAAAAATGTACCGTAACTTGAAAAAAGAGACATTGCACATACTTTTGCAAACCAAGAAATCTTTAATAAAAATATATTAAAAGAAGAAGAAGTGAAAAGCAGGGACAGAATAAGCAGCAAGCTTCCTGAAGATATAAAATAACTTTTTCACTGCCTCTTCAAATTCAGGTGTGACTGGAGCCACCAGGGAGCCAATTCCTTGAGCTCCACTCGCAGGAGGCCACTCTGAGAAACAGGGAAAGTGCCACGTGGGAATTCTCACTCATGTTACTGATAGAAAAAGCAAAGCTTAACTAATATGATGTGGAAAGGGAGAAATTGTGCAACAGGCAGAAGTTGCTTGCTTGACGCACTCAGCAAAAACCTTCCCCACCTCGTCCAAAGCAAGAACCTCTCCTGGAGGTTAGACGAAGCTCAGGAGCTCACTGTGGAAAGCCAGAAGTTAAAAGCATGAGCAAAGGCTGTTTGTGCCTGCTGCTATGCCACGGTGAAGATGACCAGGGATGTGATTTTAAGAGCCAACTTCCCCATCTGGAACCCAAGGTGAACATCACACACAAGAGGCCCTCTGCCTTGTGCTTGCTAGCTCTCCATGGTGACGTGGCCTGTGGACCCAGTGGCTTCCTAGTCCACATAAACTCAAGGTGGATCAGGAGAGAGATAGGCAGCACTGCTGCTTAATGCTGGGTAAAGGAGTCCTATTTGCACCTCCCACCCCCTGGCAAAATATTATGGGGTGATTTTGGTGACCACCTTTTTACTTGTGCTTACAAACTTTTGCAGATGAATGCCAGTTCATTACAAGACCCCCTGTGACCTAAGAGTGCTACAGAACTGCCCCCCCGAAAATCCATTCGCTCTTAAGCTCCAGCCAGAGCACAGCGCATATGGGGGGGGGGGGCTGAAGCAAGCAGCACCTAGCCAGTTAAAAGGCAGAAGAAGCTACTCCAGGGTCCTTCTGTCCCCTGCCACCCTTTCTTCCAGTGGCAAGGGGGGGGGACCTGGAGGCTGGCTGTGCTGCTCTCTGTTTGGGGCAAGGCAGCAGCTTGGAGGGGCCTTTCCTGCCCTCCTCCTCCCCCAAAGATGGGCCTGCTTTGCAATCCCCTTAATTTACTGTTCCTGCTTAACTTAATGGCAGCGGAAAGGCAAGGTGATAGGGGAAAAAAATATGAGGCGGGATTTTCCGAATCCCCATTTCCTCTCCAGACAGCAAGAGAGCTCCTGGGGCCTGAACATCTGGGAAATTTAATTTTACCATTTCTGCGCTCCCCCCTCCTCCCCTTTAACAAAGGATGAGGTTGCCTGTTACGGGTGGCTGTGGCAGCCAGGAAGCCATGCCGGGGTGCAGTGTGTGGTGCTGGGGAGAGGCACCAGGCAGGCAGCGAGGGCAGCTCCTCGAGAAGCAGAGGCCTGACTCACAGCACTCCCACATCCCACGCCAAAGCCCCAAGGAGCCCCTCACTCTGCTTCAGCCGCTCGGCAGGCGACCCCAAACAACTCTGGGGGAATCTCGCAAGAGATAACACGTGCTCTGTGTAGAAGGGACCTGCTTCTCCGGGCACTGGGTCTACTCAGAGTCTAAAGCTAGTCCTTTCCCAAATGGCGCAGTGTTGTGATCTATTCAGACCAAATTAGCCCTCCTGCGATCTGCATGCAGCAACAGAAACAGATCCCACTGATGGAAAAAGGGTCCCTCTGTTTTAGCTGCAGAAGGAGGGAGGCGAATGGAAGATGAAATTGTGCAGCAGGAAGCCAGATTTCAGCATCCACAGAAAAATGAGTGCCGTGTTGTGAGCTAGAATCACTGAAAAACAAGAAGTAACTGTGGTTGTGCTGACCAAGGTCTTGGATGTATTTTAAACATTTTATTTTATAAAGTTGTTGTTCTTACGATCAAACAGTATATAAATTTTGTTAAACAAAGTAATAGTATAATAGCAGGAGAGGCTATTAGGGAGAAACGGCCAGTGATTTGGGGTATGTGTGGAGGGAGGTACAGAATGTGCCCATGGGAAGCAAGGGGGGGGGGTTGCAGGGCTGGAAAATGGCCCTGGCACAAATGAGTTTTGGCCCAGCCTCTCGCTGGGTAGAAACAAGTGAAAAGCAGGACGGGCCATACAGAACCATGTGGCACCGGCTCTGAACAAATAACACCGACTGCCTGTTTGGTTCTGAGCCCCATTCAAGCTGCGGAGGCTTCATTTTAAAGATTTTAATGGCTTGGGCCCAAATACCTGAAGCAGTGCCTCTTCCTATATCAGCCTGGAGGGTTTTCTAAAGAAAAACTTGTATCCATCATGGGGACTGGTATAGTTGGGAGAATGGTGCCCATCTGTAAAATGGTGAAATGGTGCCCTTTGCACTGAGAAAGGCGCAAACATTGTTACCGTCTTGGTGCCAGGTTAAAACTTATTTTCCCAGGTTTGTTTGTTTTTAATTGGCGATTGTTTAACATGCTCTTCAGTTTCGGATGAAGCTATTTGTCTTTGATGATGGTGTTTTATAGTTGGTTGTTGCACTGTGCGCTATTTCATGCTCCAGAACTAGTCTTGAAACCTGCGCAGATCGAGAGGCAGGTTATAAATATTTTTAATAAAGAGAGAAATAATGAGCAAAATCCCTTGTGCCCCTGGCTGTTCTCTGGAGCTTTGGAACAGCCACACTTGCAGCTTGCGGTCCCAGGTGTGTTTGTCTAACTCTCTTCTTTTCCAACTCTGGCCCTCTGCAGAGTAAAGACCGAGACAGGAAGTCGGCAATTCGGAGTTAAATGATTATGGATTCAGGAAGGAGGAGGAGGAGGAGGAGGAGATTACGAGGGGAAAGATGGAAAAGCCACACGCGCAAAACAAAGACAGAATCTTCCGGCCTGTGCCTGGCTGCTGCTGCTGCCGCCACTGGGAGCCCCGTGGTTCTACCCAAGATGAACTTAGGGCAGCCCATCCCTGGGGAGAGACTGAGCACCCTCTTGCAAGCAAGAAAAGCAGGCTTTCATCTGCAAAGGAAAGCAGGGCTCTGAATGACTCTGCTCTGCAGTGCTGGGAGGCGAGAGAGCCGGGGACCCTTGGCGTGGCCACTGGGGCAACTGGAGAGGGGGCTTTCCTGACCAGCAAGCAGAAGGACATGGACTTGCACACGGCAGAACAATCCTCACGGACCTGAATCCCGCTATAGGGAGGAGGAGGAAGGCACGGTTCCCCGTGGGGGATGCAAGAAGAATGACCACAGCGCAACCAACCCCTGGACTTGCCTTCAAATCCATAGTTATGGGTCATCCTGTTCTCAGAACCTCGGGTGGGGTTACAATCAATACATGCTGGAGTTTCATGTCATTGATAATAATATAAATCCAACTTGTTTGTATAGTGAGAGAAGACTATGTCGTACTGACCGGATGAAAACTTCCTTTTAGGCTCATGCCATTTGGCCAACAGGGTCCTGGGTCTTGGCATTTCTAGATGAATTTAAGGGGTTGGGGGGGGCAATGCTTACTCCACTTCTGCAACATTTGTGTAAGTGTGTGAGGCGGGTGGGAGGCAACTCTGAGAAGGAGGCAAGAGGCCACTTGCCAGCACCATGGCCATCTTAAAACAAGCAGCACTGGTGGGGGGGGGGGAGAAAGAGCTGCTGCCTCAGAGCGGAGCATCCTGGGGAAATAAATCAGGGAGGGAGGGAAATAAATCAAAAGTGGACAGCTAGACCCCAAAGCCAATCCTGAGGTTGGCAGCATCCAAGGTATGCCTTGTGTAGAGAAGAGAAGGCAAGAAGAGCCATCCCCATGGCTATTGGCCATTGACAGCCTTACCCTCCTCCACGAACTACTACATCTTGTGGGAGGGAACTGCATTAACCCTTTGCACCCTGCCCTTTGCTCAGTGCCAAAAGAGAAGGCAGAAGCACGTGGGGGCTCTGCCTGCAGATACGGCAGCAGCTGTGGGAGGCTGGGGGAAGAAGATGAAGCTCCTCCCAGGAGTCTCACAGAGATGGGAACTTGTGGGCAAGCAAGAAAGGGTCACTGGACCTGAGCAAGGCGTGGGATGCTAGAGTCAGAGGCATCCAGGGAGGGTCAGGCTATCCATGCGGAAAGGGGGCAGACAAGGAACTGAGCTGCAACTAACTTACGGGAGCACCCAGCTGTCTCCTAAGAGGTCCACTTGCCATAGATCCCAGGAAGATCAAATAAAAGCATAGCATTATAAAATCATAACATTCAATAGAATCATATAATTGTAGAGTTGGAAGGGACCACGAGGGTCATCTAGTCCAACGCCCTGCAAGGCAGGAATCTTTCCCCCAATGCAGGGCTCAAACCCACAACCCTGAGATCAAGAGTCTTAGGCTCTACTGACTGAGCTATCCCACGGGATCAGATACAGGCCTACAGAGCTATCTAAACTACCTGCCACCCACCAAGCAGGCAGCAATGCTTAGGTGCCAAAGAGCAGTGCTTTGAGCTGGTGGCGAACCTGGGAAACTGCCTTAGATTGAATCAGACAGCTGGGTCCATCTAACGCAGAGGCGTCTAGGGTTCCAGGCAAGCCCTACCTGGAGATGCCACTGTGGACTGAACCAGGGACCTTCTGCATGCCACGCAGGTGATCTGCCACTGAGCTGTGGCCCTCTGCAAATGGGGCTCTTCCATCAGAGGAAGAACAGGTGCTCATATACTTTTAACAGCAGCAAGGATTCAAACCTAAACAAAAGCTGTTTTTCCAAACATGGACAGAATTCATTTGCCTGCTGAGCTCAGAGTTATTAAGGGATGTTATAGAAACCCACAAAGCATGCTGCGAATTTATACAATATCTGCCTATTAGTGACGACCTCAAATCTAGCTTGCAGGCAGCAGATGACTATGAGAAGGAGCAACTAAGGTAAGCCTGGAACCTCCAAAGTCCTTTAGTGTCCCTAAAAATCCGCCCCCCGCCCCCAATAATAAATAATATAATAAATTTTATTTATATCCCGCCCTCCCCAGCCGAAGCTGGGCTCAGGGCGGCTAACAACAATCAAAATAGTTCAACATTCTAAAACATTCATTATAAAATTAATTAAATCAAATTAAAATCAAATTAATGGCAACCATCAAGCAAAATTTTGTGCAGATTGCCAGAGGAGGGGGTCAGGCTGCGCCCTGACAAAAGGCCTGGTGGAACAGCTCTGTCTTGCAGGCCCTGCGGAAGGATGTCAGGTCCTGCAGGGCCCTAGTCTCTTGTGACAGAGCGTTCCACCAGATTGGAGCCGCGGCCGAGAAAGCCTTGGCTCTAGGAATACTATATTCAATAGTATCAAGTGGTGAGAATTCTCACCAGCAAGCCAGAACTTTTACATAACTAGAGTAAGAGAGGAATATTGAACAATAAAAGAGGTTTATTCAGAGAAAAATGGAACAAAACCAAACACTTTAAGGAAATAAACACAAAAACAGCCATGTTCATAGCCAAAATTCTTATTTGGTTGTAGAGGAAAATGCTATGCCAGAACAAAAATATTATTATTTTATCGCGGTTGTGACTAGGAATTTCTAGTTAACACAGAGCATAAACAAAGCCTTCTGTCACATACTGCATCATCCAAATTAGATTCTCCATGCATGTGCACCCTTAAAAAATGGAACACACCTCCTTAATTCAAAGGAGAGAAACTTCTAGTTTCAGGTCCTCTTAAGTCAATGACTTTGAACAACTAAAAACCGTTCAAGGGGAATAATGAGGCAAGTGCAAGACCCCCTGGAGAAAGTGGCAACTTACTTCCTCGTAGGAGGTGGTCAACATTTAGCAGAGGAAGTTTCCACCGGATGGCAAGAAGCACGTAAGAGCCTGGCTGCTGGGTCAGGCACATGGCCCATCTGGTCTAGCTCCCTGTTCTCCCAGGGGCCAGCCAGATGCCGGTAAGGGAAACGCTCAAGCAGGATCCGGGCACAAGAGCTTCCAGCAAGAGGTATTCAGAAGTATTCCTGCCTCTGCCTCTGAAGGCAGAGCACAGCCACCCTCCAGCCCATGGCTATCCTTCTTCATGGTCATGCTAGACCAGCCTGGCAGGCAGGCAGGCAGGCAGGCAGGCAGGCAGATCAACCTTGGGCTCTTAGTGGCTGGTGTTCCAAATAGCCGCATCCTGGTCAAGAGTAGCACCACATTAACATGCATTAACATGTGTTACACCTCTGCAGGACACCTGGCCAGGCACCACCACAGCCAGCAGGGGCCCTCCCACCATAGGAGGTTCCCCAGTCCCCAGTGCTCTGGGGACGAAAATACGGCTAACCTAGATTTTTGGAATGGTTTCCGGCATGAAAGAGCCAGGATTGCAAAAGAAGAGAGACAAAAGAGAGAAGGTTTAATTGGATGCCTCGTACTGGAGATGACACAATCTCCAGGCACTCACAACCGCTGCTCTGCTACGCAGCAGGGCCTCCTAGCAAGAAGCCCTCTCCTTTCCCGGATGCTGCCATCACATGTTGATGGAAGTATTGCCATTATGAATTATTTCCAGTAGGTTACAATTTGCAAAAACATTCCTCCCATTCCTGGCTGAAAATGCCACCGACACTGAACCCGCCCATCCCAACTGGAGGGAGCTTACGTGGAAGATGTGAATAAAGCGTGTTGGGTTGTTGACCTAGAAGGGTCATAAGCAATTTTTTCCCCAAACAGTCAATGGCTAATAATAATACCTCGGGTTAAAATCACTTCAGGTTGAGCATTTTCAGGTTACGCTCCACGGCGACCCAGAAGTAATGGAACGCATTACTTCTGGGTTTTGCCACTCGCACATGCGCAGATGCTCAAAATGGTGTCATGTGCATGCGCAGAAGCAGCGAATCGCGACCCATGCATGCACAGACGCGGGTTGCGTTCTGCTCTGGATGCAAACGGGGCTCCAGAACAGATCCCGTTTGCATCCAGAGGTACCACTGTATAGCTTAACCACAAAAAAACGTATTTTTCTGTCTATAAGACGCCCCCTATTTTGGGGGACTCAAAATTAAGAAAATGGGGAGATTGCCCAGAGTTGCTGAGCTTTTTTGGGGGGAGGATTGCCACGTCACAAAAGCCACCTATCATCTGTCCCCTTGCCAAAAGAAGCCGCCAATCACTCGCCCAACTGCTGCAGCAACAACCCATCAACACCAGCCCTTCCCACAGACACCAATAACACACCCAATAGCCGCTGAACCAATCCCACGTCCCTCCATGTACTGTCCATGTATAAGACAACCCCCAATTTTTACCATAACTTTTAAATTAAAAAAACTCATCTGATACACGGAGAAGTACGATAAAACAAAAACAGTCATTCTTTCATTAACAATGTCCAGATAGGTCATGAAAACAATCTTTTTAACTGTCAAAGACCAGAGTAAAGAAACAGGTGTGTCTTCAGCATTCATTGAAAGCTATATAGCGAAGACACCAGACACACCCATAAAGGGGGAAATCCCACAGCTCAGGTGCCACCACAGAAAGAGCCCTTGAACCTCTGAGAGAAGCAAATGTACCCAGATGGCCTCCTCTACTAATCTAACATCTGGCAGGGTCTGTAGGGAAGGTAGGAGAATGGGAGAAACTGTTTAGAACAGAAATTGTGTGTTTTCTACATATCACCCTGGCCAATAAGCTGGCTGTCTCATTCTGGACCAGTTGCAGCTTCTGAACCATCTTCGGGGTGGGGGGACGACGACGAACGAAGAGTGTGATCCAATGTAGAAGTTACCAGAGCATGGATTATAGCAGCCAACTTATCTTTGATCTGGTAAACCAACTGGCAATAGAAACAGACACTCCTAGTCACCAAGGATACCTGGATCTCCAATGACAATGCTGGTTCCTACTTGCCTGCTCCTTCCAGGGGTCTGCAACCCCATCCAAAATAGGCTGTCTCCCTGCCTCTTGGACAGGAAAAAACTGTCTTGCCTTCTGAGCCTCAATCGGTTGACCCATATCCAAGCTATCACTGTCTCCAAGCACTTGAACTGCCTCTCATGATTCAGGTGGCTCAGAGATAGATATGCCACCAGCATATTGGTGACGCAACACTCCAAATCCTCTGATGACAGCTCCCTACAGATATTAAATAGTACGGGGGAAAGAATGGAACCTTGTGGGGTGCCACAGGATGAACTCCCATGCTGCTGAGCTCCTATGCCCATAACTATTCTGGAAAACAGGCCCAAAGATAGGACAGGAACCACTGTAATGAATTGCCCCCAACCACCACCGCATGGATCCATTCCAGGAGATTACTGTGAGCAACAGAATCAAAAGCTGCAAAAAAGTGTGAGAGAATAAGCAGGGCCACATGCCCCTCTCCAAGGCAGTTTTGCTGCCATACCAAACGTAGTGCTGGGCTAGGATACAAGAACTGGTGTACCCCCATGACTTGCATCAGGAAAGGGGCTTTTAAACTTGTTCATAAATGACCTGAAGTTGGGGTTGAACACTGAGATGACCAGGCATGTGGCTAGCACCCAGTGGTTCAGGCTGGCTCCCAGATGTGTCAGCATCCACACTCCCTTGAGGCTTTTGCAGCCAGAAGCATGGAAACAGAAACAAAACGATGGTGTTCTGAGCCTCTGGGGCTGTCAGTTCAGAAGCCACAGGTTACCATTAGCTGAATGGGGGAAAGGGGTGGTTTGCTTGCTGACATTCCGTGTTTTGTGAGGAGCTGCATTGCCCTTGCATAATTCTGAGCCTCCTCCTTGCTGGTGGGTCTGTGTCTACAGTTTCCTCAACACTGTGCTTTTCCTTAGCAGCAAAGGTGGTGGGGAGGTGCTGGCCTCCAGCCCCCCGTCACGGATCTGGGGCAAATTAGAGACTCCAAAGCACCAGCAGCAACCCGAGCCTCGGCTGTCGCTACCAAGACAGCACGGGGCCTCCATCGCCCGAGTCTCCCCCCCCCCATACTGACCACAGTGTGGTGGTGGGGCTTCAACACCGGCCACTTGTTGAGCCAAGAGCCAAGACAACGGGCCGTCTGCCAGCCGAGAAGCTTTATGGCACTTTCATACACATTAGCTAAACAAGCACCCGGGGGGCCATTGCCTGGCAGCAGCTGAGGCAGGCTGAGCAGCAGATGCCTCTCTGGCTGGAGTCCATCCCATCCCCAGCACACCCCCCCAAACACGGGAGGGCAAGCGAGAACCACCTAAGAGCGAAGGGGTGCTCCCCATTTGCTCTGTGCCCCTGGCCTGCAGAGGGGACAGCCAGCCCTGGAGCCTGCCTCCCAATTGCTTCCATGCACATGCCTTCCCCATGCAGGCCCCCTGCCAGATACCCTCTGGCAACGCACACAGCTGGGAAGGCATTAAAAGAACACAGGTGAAAATTATAGGGTGGCTGTTAAAGTTGCAAAGGTCCCGCAGAAGAAAGGGAAAGCCTTTTTATGCACACCTTTCCAGCGGCTGTTGAAAAGAGTTGCCCCAGGGCACCAAGTTTACTGCCAAGGCTGTGCCTGGGTGGACCAGTGCTCCATGCATGTGGGCTAGCCACAGCTCTGAAGAAGCCGCCAAGAGGCCTTCCAAGCCCCACCATGCTCCTTGGCATTCGCAGCGGGTCCATTTCACACAATGCTTTGCAGCTGTGAGGTGAGAGGCGAGAGCCTTGTCCTAGGGACCTTAACGGCGAGTGGGGTCCAATGAAGCCAACCTGCTGCCCTCCGGGCGCTTCGGACTATAACTCCCAGCCAGTGTGGCCCTGTGAGGCTGAGGGGAGCTGTGGGCCTACAGAAACCGGAGAGCACCAGGTTGCTGAAGGCTGCGGGGTGGGCAGAGAAGGGAGACTCTCAACACTCACATTTCATTTTTTTTAAAAAGGCGCAATAACCAAAAGTCAATTTATTTTTTTCTTTCTAAAAAAAGGTCTTTGGAAAAAAAACTATTTTGACCAAGTTTGCATGTGCACGCTCAAAAGAATGGTAAAAAGCTTTGCCTCGTGGAAAGTTCAGTATATTCTCACAAAATGTTGTGACTCTTTTTTTACATCTTGCTTTTCAAGGCAAATATGGCTCACAGTATAGATAAGCTAGAATAAACACAATTTTAGAATTAAAAATAAAATCCAAAAGCCCTGTGGTGATATCTAATGTTGTGTGAGTGGGCCTGTGCTTGCATGACGGGATTCCCTTTCCTCTCCTCCCCTATGCAGCTTCCCCCCATCTGCCCCAGAGGGTGCCCCTCTAGCCAAGAGGCTAAACTGGGGCCAGGTGAGAGAACTGACCCAATTTGTGATGACAGTAGTCCTCAGCTTGGGGCACAATAAGCTGCAGTTATTAGCACAGGAAGTATGGAAATCTTTCCCAGGTGTGGGACATCACCGATGACAGGGTCTAGGAGACTGCTTCAACAGTCCTAAATATCTGTCTGTATTCCACAACTGGGGGAGGGAAAAGGACATTTCCAGAGACTCACTTCCTTCTTTGAGACTTGGGAGTCTGCTTCCACATGGAGACACACACCTCTGCCCGACTCTTTAAACATCAGGTTAAAATTACCCTCATCTGCAGCAGACCATACCTGCAGATGGCAGTGCAGGTGTAGAACGAGGGGACCGGATCTCTTTGCATGTTTCAGCTGAGATGCTTTGAGGGTTAAACTATGGAACTCACTCCCACGGGAGGAAGTGATGGCCACCAACTTGGATGGGATTCTCTTTCCTCTCCTCCCCTATGAAGTTTCCCTCCAATCTGCCCCTCTAGCCAAGAGGTTAAACTGGGTCCAGGTGAGAGAACTGACCCAACTTGTGATGACAGTAGTCCTCAGAGGATCAGGCAAATTCGTGGAAGAGAGAACTATGGTGGCTTCTAGCCCTGATGACTCTGCCCTGCCTCTACACTGGGAGGAGGCAATGCGTCTGAATCCTAGTTGCTGGAAGCCACAGGAGGGGAATAAACGTCAAAGCCTGATTGCAGGTTCCCCACAGCCTTTGGCCTGATCCAGCAGCCTCTTCTTCTAATAATAATAATAATAATTTTTATTTATACCCCGCCCTCCCCAGCCAAGGCCGGTCTCAAGCCTTTGGATAGGCTTGTCTTCTTGCCCAGGTTCCCCTGACCCATAAACTGGGACTATTTGTTTAAATTAATGCTTTTAATATTCCGTTCCAATATTCCTAATATTCCTTTCTTTCATTCACCTGTTTTACTGGTTTTATGTTGCATTTCTGTTTCAGTGATATTGTTTTTATATTGAATACCACTTAAAAGTTTTATAAAACACCAGGCTGTTTATAGATGCTCTGAATAAATACGAAGGTTGCCCAGGGTGCATAATGTATGCTGACAATGGGCTTGTTGGATGCCTCATTGTTTCTATATACTTTGGCTGACAGAGCCCTATAAACCTACAATTAACTAAGTACATTCTCTTGAATGCCTCACCTGAATGGCAAGTCCAGGTGGCAAGAGTCTGAGAGGTGAACTATTCACTCAGCGGTTGTCCTGCAGGGCTGAACGTCTCCTGGAAGCACCAGAGAAGCTTTTCATCTGGGCCCACGTTTGGTGGCCAGGGTTATGCTTCTAGGAAGCCATATTTTGGGGGGTTTAACCAAGCAAGGGAAGCAGAAGCAAAGCAAAGGCATTTCCTTTCTGGATCACTTTCGGGGTGTCCCATTGGGGGAGAGAGAGCTGGGCACTCCCATGAAGGAAACTCCCAGATGGGAAGAGCTGCTCTAAATCCATGCACCAGGAAAGGATTCTTGACGTAGATAGGATGGGATGTGTGTCTGGACTTGGCAGCTGGCAAAGCACTCTCAGGACCTGCCAAAAAGGGAGTGGAGCACACCACGGCCCCAATCCTGCAGCGCTCATGGGCAACGGGCTTCAATAATAATGATTATGATAATAATAATAATAAGTATTTCTTGTACTCTACCCATCTGACTGGGTTGCCTCAGCTATTCTGGGTAGCTTCCAACAAAGTATGAGGGCAAGCTGGGAGAGGCGTCTCCAAGAGCTGTGCCTCCATCCTAATACAAAGTGGCGCCTCTTTGGTTGCTCAATGGCTCTCAAATCTGAACACCAACATGGCAATGAAGTACACTGCAGAGCGGTGGGGGCAGAAGAAGAGGTCAACCGCCACAACGAATGCCCTTCGGCAGAGAGAGAGGACTTGAATGACAAGGGGCTGAGAGCAGTTAAAGTGGGGGGCCTCTTCACACTCACTGAGCCATTTCGTATAAAAGCTTTAGAGAAGATTTTTAGACAAACATCCTCAATGTATTGTCCAGTAAGACAAGTTTGCATGCAGTAGGAAGTCATTGAAACAATGTGCAGCATTGCTAAGCATTACCAGAACTGGCAGGAGGAGCCTCTGCTCTCCCGCCCTGGTGGGGATTTTCTCCAGAGCAAACGCACACGCCACAACCTGGATCTCGATTTACAAGCCTCCAGCCTTTGGTCCCATAGGGCAAGTGAAATCTTCCAGTGTGGAAGAACACAAGAGTAAGTGGGAGCCAGCAAGCATGCTCATTGTCAGTTTAAGCGCCAAGCCCTCCAGTGCTCCCACCCCATGGACCAAGTTCCAGTCATCTTCCACAAGGCTATGGACCTCCCCAGGGAGCTCTAGAAACAAGAAGCCAGAGGAGCACGTGGAGAGGAATTGCTCAAAGCCAAGCTATTAAGGGCTTTGGGGCTGGGGAGAAGAGAGACTCGAGAGCCAACACGATCAGAATCAAAGAAAATTAAAACACAATATTGAGAGTAACCTAAGTCCAGATTTCCTCTTCCTAATCCTCCAGGAACCCACAGATGGCTGGGATGGAAAGGATGCCACTCTGGCTTCAATCCCGACTTGGAACAAGGTAAAGACAAGAAGAGGCCTCAAATATTCATGGGTTCAGAACAGGGACAACTGGCTTGGGCATCTTGGGCACGTTTGGGCCTCCTATAGAAGCCCCCTCTCCCACTGTGTGGGGCCGGGATGAGGAAAGAAGCAGATGTCAATGCTTCACACACCATCTCAGGTGCCACTAAAAAGTCAAACGCAAACCTTAGCACTTCTTGTGCCCCCGTAACATGTCACTGCAGCCACCACATGAAGACGCCTCCATGGATCTGTGCAATCCACAGCCTTAACACAGCAATCGGGCTGCAGTGCCTCAGCTCTCCTCCCCACCTTTCTGCTCCAACAACACCACTCCACCTTCCCTCCCCACACCCTGCCTGGCCCCACCTGTGCTCTGAGCAGCACCTGACTGACTCCAGCTACAAAAGTTGAGGCTGCTGAACAGACTCTTGGGCTGGGGTGCTGCTTGGTGGTGGTGGTGGTGGGGTTGTTGGTTTTTTGTATTATAGATCATGTTGTGATTGATGTGGAAATTGATCAGCTTTGTTTTTAAATGTTTTATTTATTGCTTATGACTACTTTTTTCATGTGGTAAGCCGCCCTGAACTATGCAAAGGCGGCATACAAATAAGATTATATATGCATGCATTGTATTGGAGAAGCAGCGGGAAAGTAGGCAGGCCAGAGGAGCCTGGAGAAGGGCTCAGGTGTACTGGGGGCCCCGTTGCCCTCCAACCCCTCCTCCCACTTTCCCACCCTGCACTGAAACACTTTCCTCTCCCCACAGTAAGAGGGAAATGCATGACATTTTGGGTCCAGCAGCCACATGCACAGCTGCCCCAAAGAGGGACCCTGGCACTCCTGGTGGGGCTTCCTCTACACCCAGGGGGGAGAGGACTGAGGACCTGGGCCTCCTGCCCCAAATTGGGTGGGTGGAAGAGTGAATGAACTGCTGCCCTCACCACATGATCCATCACAAGGTGCTTATGCCTGCGTCACTGTTTTGCACCTGCAAGGCTGCCAAGAAACACATGTGCCCCCGCCTCTTCCCCCGGTGGGACTGGCGTGGCAGCCCTTTCTTCCTCTGATTTAGCTGCTGCGAGGCTCTCCCTCCCCCAGGGAGGCTGGCCTGCTTGCTCAACGCTTGCCAGCTGGGACGATGTCTGCAGATCTGTCCCCAGGTCTGTCCCGTCTGGCCTGAGCTCAGGGTTGCAGACTGCCTGGCTGAGGGTCTCTGGCTGGCTCCTCTGGGGACAGGGCATCCTGGCACCCCTCCATTGCCACTGCTTTGAGACTACGGCTCCTGCACCTCCTCCACCACGTCCAGCAGCGGCAGCAGCAGCCGCCCGACTTCACAAGGCACCATCCCTCCCCTTTCCAGCGGAAGAGCCTGCATGCTGCTGCCCTGCCTGCCCCCCCTCCCTCCCCTGCAAAGTAGCTCCAGCTGTCAATGGCCCAGATTGGAAGTGCAGGTACAGGAGCTGGCGCCCTGCCCGTCTCCCTTGTGTCTGTCTGGTGAAAGAGGAAGCCAGTCCACCTCTGGAATCCTTCACTCTCTCCTCGTTGCTACTCTCCCCGCGTCCCTCCAGGGGATTGGGGGTCAGTCTCGCTCACTCGGTCTCTCTCCCCCCCCCCCTTGCCCCTCTCCGATTACAATGCAGGCAGTGTTCGCTCCAAATCCCCCACTGCACGTTAATTCTGCTCTTCTGTCTCTAACGACCAAACCGCCTTCCTGTGCCTTCTGTCTTTCCATTACTCCTCTGCTATTTTTTATCTCCGACAAATAGCGTGCGTCAGCTCCAATTGAAGGGAATGGGGCGGGAAGGGGAGCACGCGGCAGCGGGCGGAAGAGGGGGCACAGACAGACCCTTGTTTGCACAAGCACAGGCACCCCTCCGCCACGGGGGGGGGGGAGCTCACAACACGGAGAGCCCAACAGGCCCAAAGGAGCAGAAACAGCAGCCCAGAATCTCAATTATCAAAGAAGTCAATGTCCTGAGCACGGTCATTTCATAGCTCACCCCAGGGCGGCTTATATTATTGGGATTATCCCATAGGATCTGCCATAGTGAATGGTTGCAGAGGTGTCTGTCTGTCCTACAGTACTTTTAAGCCATACAGCATTCCAGATACCCCCCCCTCCCTCTTTAAGACTGTAGCACTGATTTGGGGGGGGGGGGAGAGACTGTAGCACTATTCAGGAGTGTGAATTTCAAGGATTAGAAGATATGAGATGTAGACAGAACCTGCCAGTGAAATCAGTTAAGGAGCTCTTAAAACAACTGGTGCATTTTATTGGGAAAAGAAAAGACACAGAACTAAGAGATAGCAAAGCAAACACAAAGCAATAAAACTACTAGTACATTTGCAAAGCTAAGCAGGGTCCAGCATGGTTTCAAATTGGATGGGGCACTGTGGGTTGAGATTCTTGCATTGCAGGGGATGGATTAGATGACCCTCGGGATCCCTTCCAACTCTACAGCTCTGTGATTCTATGAAAGAAGCCCATGTTTCTTTCTCTCCCTTTGTGTGCATTTGCGTCCCAAAGCAGCAGAAGCAATCCTCCCATCAGGCCAAGGTCCTCCCTTTGGCGCATTAAGTCCTCAAGGGTCTCCTTCCCTTCCCCAGCAAGATTGTTCCAGTTTCTGCCTCTCTCCCCCTGCACATCTCGGCAGAGACTCAAGCTCTCCTTTGGGGGCACAGCAGCACCCCAGCTTCCAGGCAGTCAACAGCTCTTCCATGCCAGATCCTGAACTCCCCTCTTTTCCAGGCTGATTTATGGCCTGCAGAGAAAGTTTCTCTTTCTGCCTCCAAGATTCCTTGTGTTTTGGCCTCAGTTGCCACTACCCCAATCGACTGTTGCTACTGGCGCGTCCTGCTCTCAGCTTTGACAACTGGACTTTTCCATTCTAGACACCTCAAGAGCCCCCTCCCAAAGGGCACAGATATCCCTTGTTGGTGCCCTGGGATTTGCCAAGGTCCTCCAGCAAGAGAAAGAAACGAAACTCTCTGCTCCAGGCCAGCCTTCCCTCAAGCTGGCTGGGAATGGGAGGAAGGAAGGGCTCATTGCAGCAGGACCCCTTCCAGCCCTCTCCGTTAAGCAGACCAGGCCTGCTTATTAACCGCCTGGCTGGTGGGATGGCAGCACGTGGCTGAAGATTCCAGAGAGCTCCATGGAGTTGGAAGTTTTGGAGTTACAGGGTGCGCCTGCATTTGGCAGCAACACATACGTCTCTCTGGCAAAGGACTCGCTACCCCCAAGGCTGCATGTTCTCACTGGAGAAGGTACCCAGGGCACCTTCCAACTCTGTGCAGTCCAGGGGCAAAAATTGCTCACTGCCCCCCCCCAAACCATCCTCCACAGCTCCCTTATAAAGGAACCACCCAGATCTTGCTTCTGTGCAAACCAGGCCCAGCTTGTTAAAGGTTATAAGAGACACAGATGAAGCACAGCTCTCTGTCAGCCTCAAACTGGGTGGGTAAGCAAACTTCCCTGCCCCCCCCCCCGAATGAGGAGGAAGCAAGGCAGCACAAAGCTGGAGGGTAGCTAAGCCTGAATAATAATAACAATGATGATGATAATAATTTTTATTTATACCCTGCCCTCCCTGGCCGAAACCGGGCTCAGAGTGACTAACATCAATTATATAACACATCAAGATAAAATCAAGCAATCAATTAAAATCAAAATCAATTAGAATCAAATCAGAATCAGAGTGGTTCACATCTTTCTAACAGTAGCACACGAATTACTTTCGCCTTTTCAATCACAATCAAGCACTTCACAAACTGCCTTGCTGCTGCCATTATTATTACTTTATTATTACACCAGCCAAGCGAGCCACTGTTCTTCCCATTTTACAGGTGGGAAATGGTGGCAAAGAGATAATGGGGTGTCCCAAGGTCATGGCTGAGAAGGGATATGAGCCTGTGCACATATCCATCCCTCTGCTTTCCTGGCTGCCTCTCAGAAGAACTTACACACACAGCCGTGACTGGTGCCATTCTTAAGCAGTCATTTCTGTTCTGAAAGAATGATCATCTTCCTCCTGTTACCTCTCTCAAAGCACCAAGGGCTTTCACCTTCAGGAAAGGGCCATAACGAAGTGCCGTGGGATCTGATTTCCACACAGAAAGTCCCAGCTTTAATCTCTGTCACTTCCAAGTAGCGTAAAAGCCTGGAGAGTTGTTGCCAGTCAGTGTAGACAACACTGAGCTGGATGGGCCAATGCTCTGACTCAGGATGAGGCAGCTTCCTGTGTTCTTGTGTACTTTCTCTGCATGCAATGTTAGTAATCAGGTGGGGTCACAGACCGTGGATGAGACAAAATGGCTAAGAGGCACTGGACGTAGGAAAACAGTAAAGGTGACAAAAGTTGGCCTTGGCCTATACCCCTCCAGAATGCTGCAACCACACAAACTCTCCAAAAGCGTAACAAGGCAGCCCAGAATCCCAGAAAACTGTCAGAGAGAAGCTGCCAAGACTTCCATGTCAATATCCCTCCTGCTTAGGCAAACACAGGCCCTGCTCTGCAGAAAAGCCCATTAAAGAAAGATTTCCTTCAGGAGGCAGAGCAAGCAAACGGAGGGAGCTCAAAGCCTTGCCAAGACTCCATGGCAGAACTGTAGTAACAACGAAGATTACCATCAAAGCAATGCTGCAGGCCTCTTTGCAATTCCAGAGCAGAGGAAGGCAAACCACAGAGCTGAGGACACGTTCACGAGGAGCAGAACCCTGCATATAACACTGTGCATCTGCCGCAGAGACCCAACCCCAAACTTGGATAGACCGGAGGTCCCTGAGTCTTCGCAGGTGTTTCTCATTTGGGGTGTTTGCTTACAGTCAGGGCGGGGAGCCTGTGGGCCTCCAGATGCTGTGCTTCTCCAGACTACGACTCGCCTCATCACCATCCCTGACCATTGACCACAACACTGATGGGCGCTGGAGTCCAACAACGTCATGGGGTGGAGGTACAGATGTCTCATCCTCCGTCAAGTAAGGGCATCAGACGCCTGGACAGCCACCAGGGAATCCTCTATCTCACAGAGCAAGCTACAGCAGCTTCACAGCCACAGTGACTTGGAAAGAGGCTTGTGTCCTAACAACACTGGGGGCAGCAGCTGTCAAGCCGCAGCAGGGGTGGGGAACCTCTTTGGCCCAGGAGACCAAGCCTTTATCTCCCTCCCCCCCCCCCGAGGGCCAACTCTGACAGGTGGGTATCATGATGATGTCAGGTGACTAATAGGCAGCCATGTGCACCTGCCAATGTTGATCCATGTGGGCATCACAAAGCAGCAGCCAGCAGGACTGAACCCTCTGCAGAGCAACCGATGAGCAGAGGAAAGTGCTTCTCTCTCTTCGCAGCATGTAGCTCGGCTGGTGTGTCCGAGACATCTGGAGCCGTTTGCTCTCAAAGCACTTTGCTCAGGGCACCTTCTGTCTGCTCTGAGCTCCTGCACTGTGTGGGCTTGGGAGGCGTCTTTTGAGTGGGTGGGTGGAAGAGGACTATACAGCCTTTTGCCACTTCCAAGTCTACTATTTGGTTTCTCCTTCCCATACATAATATTTTACAGATTTGTGGAGGTCCACCTTACTGTTTTTAAATCAATTCTCCAATTTCCCCCAGGATCATTTTTTATCTGTGTTAAAGACTGTATGATGAGATTCTTGATGCAGTTGTAACTCTGCTCTAAGAATTCCACTCTCCCCCCACTCTCAAGTTCTCTTCCAGAGTCAAGATGCTCTGACAGTCCTCAGCTCTGTGATGTTTTTTCCCTCCCTTCATCTTTTAAAGGTTTCCTCTGGCAACCCTCATGCAGGCAAGGACCTGTTCTAGGAGTTTAAGGTTAAGGCGGGCAACTTTCAGAGAGCTTTCCAAATCATGCCCTGCAGCCAACTGCCCCAACAGCCATTTTTCTCACTCTGGGGAGGGGCTTGGCCCCTTCAGCAGCCTATCTATGGAAAAGAGGGCTTCACATCCGGACGCGGGTCTTTGGTTGCCATCTGCATGCAATGTGCAAATGAGAAAAACTGCTGTTTTTCTGTGATTGGAAAACCTGACTCTAGCAAAGGAAAGATACAAAAATTTCCTGGGTGTGGGCAAATTGGGAGAGAGGGGATCTGGATAGAGACCCCTTCTTCAGCCCAATTGACCCCAGAAAGCCATAAGGAAGGGAGGGAGTGAAAGAAGATGAGGCGCTGGAGCTGCGCTTGCAACCTGGCACCTCCGCTTTGAACGACAAACATCAGGATACAGGCGCCACAATCAAGGAGCTCTTACTCACGTAAGAAGAGCTTGGCTGCAGCCGGATGAGGCCAAAGCTGGCTCCTCTAGTACAGGCCCCTGTTCTCACAGGAGTCAACCAGCTGCCTCTTCTGGGAAGCACACAAGCAAGACTGGAGTGCGACAGCAGGGGTCTCCCCACTTGCGATTCTCAGCAACCAGCATTCACAGGCAGACTGCTTCTCCTACTGTGCAAGCAAGACTAGGACCCATTGGTAGTCATCCTCTATGAATCTGTCGAAATTCTCTTTTAAATTCAGCTAAGCTGGTGGCCACTACTACATCAAGTGGGAGTGGTGAGTCTGTCCTGAATTGTCCAACATTCAACTTTTATAAGATGATCCTGTTGGGCCATTATTATGCTTCTTCCCGAAAGAATGGGGAAATGGAGCAGGTGAGAAGCAAGAGAGTGCCATAGACAGGATACCCAGGGCTCTTGGCAGCTCCTTCCACAGCTGTCAGCTCCATAACAAGTAGAAACCAGTAGCAGCTGGGAGAGAGCTGTGCCCGAAATCCTGGAGAGCCAATACTGATCTAGCTGCACTGAGGGCACTTCCCACGTTCAAGAGTTTGCCACATAAATTTAGACTCTCTTCTCAAGCATGGAAGTTGGAACGAGGGCAGATCCATTACTGCACTTTCAAGTACAACTCATGCCTGTTTGGGCTTCACTTGTGTGGGCGCACCATTTGCGGTCCCTTCCCTCCTAAAGGTTTATCATTTCTTGAGATGGGGAACTATATCTCATGGCTTTCACTGTCAAAAGTGATTGCAATTGCCTCCAGATTTGTGGCCTATTTGAAATCAACAAGGACTGTCTACTCCTTTTCACATAAAAATAATAAGTACCCATGAGCTGGCATCTTCCAGTCTAGCCGCTCCGATGACGAGTGAATTCCTAGCCTTAAGTATCAACCCTGCAGAGGAACTGCTTTTCTTCCTGAGAAATCTTTCTGGATCTATCTTCATTAAAGCTCAATTAAACTGAGGGGAAAGGAACTCTGAAACCCTACCCTTGCCTTCCAGAAAAATAAAATACTTCATGCTGGGTGTAAATTAAAACCAACGTAGCAGCCACAGCATGCAGCGGCCGCCTGGGGGGAAAGACGGGCAGAGGACAGGATGACGTGGGGCTCAAGCATCGGAGCATCGTCCCTGGTGCCAAGACATTCCTGAGCATGGCGAGGAGAGCTCCCTGCTGCGGGAATGTACACAAATGCACGTGGATGGGAGGCAGCCCAAGGCTCACCTACCGAGGAAAAGGAGATCAGGTCTTTGCCAGCTTTGCCCCTCCTCACCTCCATGTCACCGGGATCCATCATCTCACTGCCCATAAGCTCTCCAAGCAGAAAAGGAAGAACCTGGGTCTTCTGTTCTTATCATCATTTCCCACTGATGTGTCTCTATGTCTCCCCCAGGTGTCCCCCCCCCCAGACAAGCATGTGGCTGAAAGGTAATGTGGGAAGCAACCAAAGTATTTCTGAAGGGCTCCACAATGCCCCCAGCTTTGGCTGGAGACCAGACACCTGGGCCACGCACTGGTCTGCCCTCTCCAACCCACAGGATCCGCTTTGCCAACTTCACAACCCATTTCTGAAGATGTAGATGTTACAACAACTCATTACCCTTCCATTGAGCAACGGTGCCCCTTCATTTTCTAATTACTTAATTACCCAAGCACCAACTTCTCTTAATTGTAGCAAGAAATGAAATCTACTTTACTAACGCCATAATGGGACGAGTTAATGTGATGCTTAGGACCAAAGTTTACAATGCATTTTACAAGTTTTCAAGTTCCACAGAATTCTTCTTCAAACTGCAGTAGCCAGGATGGGCTCCAGGAATGAGAAGTCCACAAATCTTGAATTTTCATGGTAATTGGCCAGTTCTGTGGTTCCCACCAAACCAGGATGTACAAAGGAATTATTTATTTATTCTCCCTCCAAAAGGAAATAAAAACATTTTGAAACACATTCTAAAAACAGTTTTAAAAATTCTCAACCAGTGAACTCAGTATTTCCAGAAACAGTATCTTTCAGTATCATCAAATGCCTGGGTAAACAGAAATGTTTTAAATTCCTTCTAAAAGTAAATAATGAGGGAGAAAGACGCCCCTCACCAGGGAGCCACCTTTGAAAAGGCACTGCAGTGTGTTAGAGCCAACTGAGCAGCCTCCAGTGGCAGCATTAGGGAGCTGAGGGGGGCTTTGGCCATGGTGGGCTCTGGAGACAACCAAAAAGTGAGAACCACTGCTGCTGCTTCCAAGCGTCTCCATCACTAGGGATGACGGGAGAGAATGCAGACAATGCCAGGGAACTTGGTACAGGACCAGAGTTTGCTTTTCCTCAGGGTGGATAAAAATCAATGATTTGAAATAAATAAATAAACAAATAAAATCGGATTCTTTTGATATAAAACAGATTTTTAAAATAAAATGCTTTTGGTGGAAAAAATGTTTCTAAAGATAATTTTCTATTTAAGTTACATTATAGTCCAAAGGCTATTCATCAGGAAATAAGGATTTGTTTTAAGTTTTTTTTTTTAAAGAAACCATTTAACCACATCAGTTAACAAACATGGATGCATACGCTATAATGTTATTGTTTTAGTTAAATAAACAATTGTTTAAATTGTTATTAAGGAAATGATTATTTTTCTCCTTCCAATAAAGTACAGCAGAAAAGTTGTCCAAATATAAACAGTTAACTTATTAAACCTCACATAATTTCATAATTATCTGCCTGTGTATTTCTAAAAGTATAACCAAATCAGTGATTTTTGATGTAACTGTAAAAACTACTCTGAAAATTTATTATTCCAAAAATGAAACCTTCATCTGGTTGTCAATATTAAGATTATACCAGTAAGAATGAGTCTTTCTGTAAAAAAAAAGAAAAAGATTTAAATCAAGTCATACTGACTAGTGATTTAAATCAAGTCTTACTGACTAGCGATTTAAATTGTGATTTAAATCAAATCCACCCTGCTTATTCTTTCTCCATAGTTTGCAAGACTATGTTCCCTGGCCTGGAGAAGAAGAGAAATCTTTCACAGTATGTTGGACAACCAGAGTCACCACAAAGAGACCTGTGATGGCCAGAGACCACATGTGTGCATAACCTCTCTAGGTGACACCTGATGTCTCGTACCATGAACGGAGAAGGCCGTAGCTATCCATCACTTCTAACAACTGCACAGGTGGAAGAAATGGCCCGTGGAGCACAGCTCTCAGAAAGCAGCCCTGCTGAGCTTCTGCAACTTGCGCTGGGCGTTTTGGAGAAAGCAAAGGCAAGTAGCAGCAGCAGCAGCAGCAGCAGCAGCAGCAGCCGTGTGCCGACAGCACCAGACACGGCTGTGTTGACTAAGCCCTCTTTCCTTCCTCCTTGGAGCTCTGGTTCCGGCAGCAAGGCAGGAGTCCCAGCAGACCCCGGCGGAATGGAGGTAAACTTGCCTCCAAAAGGGCAGCCGTAAGCCGAGACGAACCCAGCGCACAGAGGGGGGAAATAAATGGAAAGAAAGTTTCCACTCCTCACCTCAAAGCTGCTGTGGGTTTCTCTCCCTTTCTGGGTCAGAGAGAGAGAGATGATCGTTTCAACTATTCACTGATGTCATTTTTTCCAGGATAAAAAAAGCTCTCCCTGCCAACCCCCTCTCTTTTTCCTCCCACATAACACACTTCTATGCAAACACTTCAAAAATCAATTTGGGGGAGGCCAGGAGACAGAGTAATTCCTTCCCTCTTTTTACGAGGGCACCCACACCCGTTCTTCGGCAGGGGGGCCTCACACCACACCCAGCCCCAAGCCGAGAGAGAGGGCAGCTCTCTGCCTGGAGAGCCCAAAATAGAAGTGCGCTGGGCTTCCTTGCCATGCCGGCGTCTGCACACAGGCGCTGATGCGTCAGCCAAGTGGCTAAGCCGGACCAGAGCAGGATGCCAGGCAGCACTGACCTCTCTGAGGGCAACAGCGGGCAAAGCAGTCTGCCCGCCACTGCCCAATATCCCAGCCACCCTGGTTTCCTCTGGCTGGCGGCATGCATGCTGGGCCTTGCTGTGTGCTCAGAGGATGGGAGAGAAGCCGAAACGAACAAGCAAGCCCTCAGCAGCCCAAGATGCCCACTTGCAACACCCCTGCGAAGCCCAGGAGGCAGCATACAAGGCTTGGGTTCCAATGCCAGCCACACAGAGAGAGAGAGAGAGCCCCCAAGGCAGAAGGACAAAAGACAAGTGAGCTGGATCAGGCCCCTGGCCCACCGAGTGCAGCGCCCTGTTCTCACAGCAGCCAGCCAGGCTGGAGCTGCCAATGGTTTTCTCTCTCATCAGGGGCCTTGAGAACTCTCTTCTAGGGCAGCTTACGAACACAGCTAACAAACAAGGCTGGATTTGGTTTCTGAACGGTTTACCCATGCCTGCAATGCTCTCTCTTCCAGCATTAGAAACTGGGGTACAAAAGTTAGGAGCCATATGGCTCCTGGGACCTGGATTGTGGGCACAAAAACAGAATGCCTGGTCACCAATTTTCTTTCTTTAATGAATTTCTTTTTAAAAGACAGATAGCAGTAGTTTTACTTTATTTTTATTTTTTTGCTGCCGGGTGAATCAGGGGATTAGCAGGCTAGGGAAGGAGCAAGAGACACCTCTTTTGCTACCGTGCTACCCCCGCCAAACACCTGATTCACTTGGTAGCGCAGCAGCAGCAGCAAAAAATAATAATAAAATAAAAAATTGCTGCCTGGTGATTCAGGGGGTCAGCAGACTAGCAAAACAGCAAAAGAAATATCTTTGTTTTTGCTGCTGCTGCTGCGCTACCAGGTGAATCAGCTGTTTGACGGGGTATCGCAGTAGCAACAGACATGTCTTTTGCTGCTGCACTACCCTGCTGACCCCCTGAATCACCCGGCCAGGCAGGTGGAGATGCTAGGAGCCAAAGGTGTTTTGTATCTTTTTTCCCTAGTCAGTCTCCTCAGACCCTCCTTGCTACCTGCCCCTAATCTAGCTAACCCTCTTCAGCCCCTCCAGTCTCAACCTCCACCCCCTCCAACTGCTGGTCCTTCCCTTCACTCCTCAATGCTGTTAGCACCAGCCAAGGTCCTGTGGCTGCCCACTTGCCATTTCAGGCTGGTTTTTGTTATAAGTGAGCTGGTCCTGAACACCGGTTCTCTACACCCACACAGAGATCCCTAATGTTTTTTTTAAACTGTGATTATATATAAAAAGTAAAGAAGGCACTCAAGACTTCCAACAATCACATTTCCAGTACAATTAAAACCGGGAACCATTAAGAAGTCAGAGTGAAACCAACCAAAACAAACCCACAGCCAGCAAGATTCCAGTGCCCTGAATGCCTCCTGTGCTTCTTGAAAAGGTCACCAAATGGACCAGTCTCACCTCCTTTGAGCAGTCACCCTTGAAAAGGCTCTGCCCTGTCTCCTTCAAGGCAGAACGCAGAACAGGCCCTCCAAAGATGAGAGCAATTGAGAGGCAGGTCCAGGCGGGAAGAGGCAATCCTTCAGATGCCCTGAGGGTCTCAAACCCTTGGTGGCTTTATTGGTAAGAGCCAGCACCTTGACCTGGGGCCAGAAACAAACTGGAAGGAATTGCAACTTAAACAAGACTGGTAGAATATATTGAGAAAAAGTGAAAATCTGCATCTTATTATGGATCTCTTATGATTATAATTGTATTTCTACACCTGTTTTGATTTTTATATTGTACAGCTATTATGTTAAGCACTGACATTTGTTTTCTGTATTGCAAACCACCCTACGGTCTTTTGGTGGCATATACGTTTAAATAATGATAGCAATTCTAACCACGACACTTTTCAAGGGAAATCCCACATACAGTACTCTGCCGTAATCTAACTCAGATGCGACTACTATCTGTATCAAAAGCAAAAGATTGAGCTTTGCAGGGCTGCAATTCCATGCAAGCAGTGAAAAAGCACAACATTTCATATTGGGTTAAGAAGACCAACTGCAGAGACTTGTGAGAAGCCGCAGTAATCTTAGTGTTTAAAGTATGATTTTAAGTGATTTTTTAAATGAATAAATGCACACCACCCTGGGACCTAGTGGTGAAGGGCAAATATAAATTCAAATAAATAAATACAATTTAAAAAAGCAGGCTTATTTGTGTAGCCTTGAAAACATGTGGGGATCAGATCCATGAGGTGGTAGAAGTGTCCCAAGGGCAGGAGGCAGAGCCTTAAGCCTTTCCCTATTGCCAGCAGGAAGAAAATCATCTATCCAGAGGCAAGCAGAAACCAAACAAACTCAGGAGTGGGATCCCAATTGCAGGTTCCCTGCTGAAACTCTGGAATCCCAACCAGCTCAGTGGAGTCTGATATGCCTCCCAAAGGCATTTCAAAAGATTCCTCGGCGTGACTCTGTGCCCATTTCTCCTGCATCATATTTGCTGGCATGATTTCTTCATTATGCTTTGCTTTCCCTTGCACACTGAGGAGAGCCTGGTTTAACAGCCTCCAGATTAAGAAACCATATTTTCTCCCCAGGCTTGAAATATGCTCGCTACACCCAGTTCTGAGCTCCCCTCTCTACGACAGCAGGGCGAGGGCCAGAATCCAGCTCTCCTGAAGCATCACATTCATTCCTGTGGCGTCACCACAGCCCTTTCTGCAGGATTCCCTCCTGTTTCCTGCACCTCCTGCCCAAGGCATTCTACTTTCTCCACAGCTGATGCTCATGGAATGGCTTCCCTCCCAACTCCCCCAACACGGACTCCTTTTGCATTAAGAACCCTGAAAATTGCGCCTGGAAGGGCCTCCTTTCGGAAGTAGCCCAGAGCAAGCAGGGCTGAAGGAGACCCCAGCAAACTCTCAGGGGAAATAAATGTGGGCCGGGGGGGGGGGGGAGATATGCTCAAATCCTGGGGCCTTCCACAAGGAGAGCAGGGTGCGGTCCATGTGACAAAGCATGGCCATCCAGCTTTCCCAGCCAGCCGCTAAAAAACCTTCTGCCCTTATACCTTCCTCTTACTCATGGGTAGGCAAACTAAGGCTTGGAGACCGGATCCAGCCCAATCGCCTTCTAAATCCAGCCTGTGGATGGTCTGGGAATCAGCGTGTTTTTACATGAGGAGAATGTGTTATTTTATTTAAAATGCATCTCTGGGTTATTTGTGGGGCATAGGAATTCATTCATATATATATTTTTTTCAAAATCTAGTCCAGCCCCCCACAAGGTCTGAGGGACAGGGGACGGGCCCCCTGCTGAAAAAGTGTGGGTTTTTTTTTTGATGAAAAAATTATTTATTGAAATTCATTAATCTCAATACAGATTTAACTTCACACATACACATACAATATATTCTTAAATTAGTTTAACTTAGAATGTTAACTTAACCTTCTAATTTCACTTGGGGGGGGTGTAAAAGTTTGCTGACCCCTGCTCTTCCTCCTGGTGGCTGCCCAGTCCCACTCTCAAGCCCTGCCTTCATTTCCTTATTGGTCTCTGCATAAGCACACATGGAAGACACCTGGGGTTGCATCCAATGAGACTTCCGCTTCTTCCTCTCCCCAACCCACATATGCCCCCAAAATCTGCTCCCAATGGTCCCTCAACAGTCCAGAGCTTATTTTGAGAGGCGGGGGGAGGCGGGAAGAGAGGGGAAGGAAGTCCCCTGCACCAGTGAAGCTGCAGCACTGAACTGTGTCCAGGGTTCAAGGGGTTTGCCAGGAGGAACAGAATTTGTGAGGCATGCCACCGAAGAACACCAGGCTACCATAGCAACTCCCGACCTACTGCACTCCAGGTGCTGGTGGATACGAGCTCCCATCATCCCTGGCCATGATGGGTGGGGTTAATGGGAGATGTAGCCCAACAACATCGGGAGGGCACAGGTTGGGGAAGGCATGTCCACCATAGGACACTCAAAGTCACCAACTGGGAAGAGCCACAGAGAACCTCAGGGCCCCCCTGGCAACTTTCCATGACTCTCAAGGGGGAGGCAGATTAAGCCTTTGGAGAATCTGTGCTCCAGAGGTGCCACCCTTTGCTGTGTTTTCCTTTAAGCACCTTCAAAGTCTTGTCAAAGCAACTTTGGTATGAGCAAAGACTGATCATTAACTCTGAGCGCAAAGCAGTGGCTCCCTACACAGCAGGGAGAGAGAGGACTGCAGCCCTTGGATGAAGCCCTGTCGATTCCCCTCCAACATGCAGCTGAGACACCCAGTCAGCTTTTCAACCTTGGGAGAAAGTGCTGGCATGGATTTCAGCAGCAGCCGCAGCAGCACCTCAAAGCATGTCCCCTCCACCGTGGGTCTGGCAGAGAAGCCGACATTCACAGACAGCTTTGCTGAGCTTCACACCGTCTGCAGGAGGGAAGGCCGAAGCAGCTGTGAGCGCTGGTGGGTTGGGAAGCCATGCCCGCTCGTGGCGCAGGGAGTTCAAGAAGCCGCCTGCCAGGAGCACATTCTGAATGATTCCCCCCTCCCTCAGCTAATCAGCTACTGAAAGAAGAGCTCCCTCCGTCCTGCCAGGCGCTGCACACTCTCCCCCCCCCGCCACCCACCTCCTGGTCAGCTGCACCATGAAGGAGGGAAGTGGGCTTGGAACAGCCGCTGGCTCGCGGAGGAGCACTCAACGCGCCGTCATTCATTATCCACCGACATATGGAAAAGTCATTGTGGGAGGAAGCAGAACCAAACAAGAGCCCCAAACTGCTTCCTCCCAGCGAGGCCTTGACAGCCTCTCCAGCTCCCGGCCATTCATCTCCGGGCAGCTGAAGGGGCGGGAGGGAGGGAGGCTGCCCAGCAAGCAAGCAAGCAAGCGCGGCACACACAGGCAGTGTTGGGGGGGGGGGAAGGAGCGCAAGAGCAAGGGGGCCGGGGATTTCCCCAGCTCCAGCCCTCCGCCTGACGGGGACATAGCTGCACAGACAGCACCTCTGCTCTCCCCACTGTGCAGCAGCCACCTCTGCAGCCAAGCGGGGGTGCAGTGGGAGACGGTCCAAGGCGCTGCTGCTGCTGCGAGGAGGCAAGGCAAGCAGAGCTGCCTTATCCGGGACGGCCCAGCCAGGCCACGCCAGGAAACCAATTTATTTTGTTGTGTCTCTTCCCAGAACACACGGTAGAGAAGGAGTTGGGCGGCACGCCAGGCCCAACGCCGGCGGCTGCCAACTGAGCAGGAGCTCAGTAGGAGGAAGTTTAGTCTGTGCTCAGCGCAGGGGCAGCCGTGTGGGCCTCCCTCCGCTGCTTGCTAGTCTTTGCTACACAAACCCACGCAGGCCAGGAGGGCGGCGAAGGTGGGGTGGCGTAGGGGGGAGAAGCACCAGCGCTGGCAGAGGGGGCAGGCAGGTGAACAGGAGCTGAGCCACAACACTGCTAGCACGGCAGTCATGCTCCGGAAAGGAAGCAGAATCATCCCTCCCACCCCGTTCCCGGCTAAGGAAGCCCAGTTCTGCTGCCAACAAGGCCACTCAGCAACTTGCACGCTTTGACTGCCTTCTGCTCACCTTGCCACCTCTACGATGCAGACAGGAACCAGGTTTGCAAATAATCAGGAAGGGAAACAGGGCTATGCCAGGAGGAAAGGGCATGGAAAGGAGGGATACTGGGCCTGTAGGCAGGACTGAAGAACCAAGAGTTGTGAACGCCCCCTGGATCCCTTCCCCCCGGCCCCAAGTTTGGAAACTCCAAGAGATCAGAGGACAGTTCTGCACCAGATCCCAAATTGCATACCTATGTGTACAATCACAGATGTGGATAACACACTTCGTCCCAGCCAGGCCCTGGGCCAAGGCTCCTGGGGCCAACCTCCCGTCCCCACAGGACGCTGCCCGGCCGGGCCAAACCTCACAAGCCAGGCACATCCAGGGGGTGAGGGGAAAGGGCTGCACCCAACTGCCGCCTCTGGAAAAGGCACCTCTTCTGGCAGGACACCTTCTGCCTTGCAAGCCTTGGCATTGCCCAGCAAAGAGCAAAGACCCATTGCCAGCTCTCCTCGCTGCTGCTTTGGCTGGTAACACTTAGTGGCACAGCTGCAAGAACAATCATCCAGCTGGACAGAATTGCCTTGGGAAGGAGACAAACTGCAAACCTAGAAGGGCTTCTCTTTTTAAATCCATGACCTCATAGCAAAACATCTCCACTTGCCGTTCCATTTGGAAATGGGTAGAGGAATGTGCCCAGACAGAAAGCCCAGGGCAGGGCAGATCTGAAAGGGGAAGGCTGGGTAAACCAAGAGGAAAGATGGCGGAGCAGAGGAAAGGAAGCAGAGCTCCTCCGTAGGAGTGCGCGCGCACTCATTCCACTCTTTCTCCCCACGCCTCCGTTCTATGCCCATCCCCAAAGGTGGACTTTGCCAAGCCTGCAGCTGCGCAGGACAGGCGCCAAGCCACTCACAATCTGACACTTGCCAGGCTGAGTCACACTACGCGTTCAGAAAGCCCAGCATCCTGTTTCCAATGGGGACCAGTCCCATTTTTTCCGCAGGAGACAGAGGGTAAGTGAGTGGGTTGTGTGGTGAAGCTCATCCTTTGCTTCCATCACTGGGTTTTTACACCCATTTTATTATCCTCAGTGTAATCACCAAGCTTTTCTTCTGAATGTAGGCTGGAAGACTCCGGAGCAGGGAGTGTCACACTTCTAAGTTCCAACCTTTCAGGAGTAAAGCTCTTTGCTACACCTGAGTTTTCCAATTTGTGTCCTTAGGCTCCTTGAAACAACCTTCTGGGCTCCCAGCCCTCAAGCCTGAAGATAGAGGGACTTTAATTACCCAAAGCTTTGTGTCTCTAACCAGAAACATTGGGGACACTGGCCTTGCCAATCTAGAGTTCAAGGGAGCAATCTTGTGCCTCGGGGTTACAATGCACAGCAAGAAGCGCACGTTCTGGGCACAGGAAGCAGCAGCATCCAGACTCTTCTGGAGGAGAGATAAATGCAATTACAGAAAGAGAGGGAGGCAGGAACAAAGCCACTGGAAGCCTCTCTGATGTCAACAGGTTCTGAATCAGTGCTCCCCTCAATGGGGCCCTGAAATAGGACCAGCTGGGGAGGGAGAGACCTTGGATTCAGACATGAAAGAGCTGTGTCCCTGGGTAATGCTCGAGACATTACACAAGCGTGCGTTTTGTATGGCCATATATTTCATTACGCTCTCAATCTCTATTCCAGACCCGGCACTTCCGCAGCTCCCGCTCCAGACCAGGTGGGCTTCTAGTCTGTGGATGCCCTGAATGCATGACTCTGCTGGGTCAGAAAGGCAAGCAGGGATTTCATTCCTTGGGATGCTAAGTCCAGGTCCAAGCCCCCTGCTCTCTTGTGGCCTCACCCACTCAGACTCCTCAAATAATCATCCCACTCAGACAACACCATATGCAAGCAGCACTCCTCTGTGTCACCCTGGGCAGTTGGCTCTGACTGACTAAAAGCTACATGAGCAGTTGATAGGGAACCCTGTCCCACGTCTTCCCCAACTGGCTGCCGATTCAAACAGCCTCTCTCAAAGACCCTCCAGAATGCACTCCTTGCCACCCAGCTCTTGGGTATTAGTAAACACCATCAGGTCCTTCTCTGGATTGACAACATTCACAAACCTGACCCCCCCCCCCGCGATGTCCCTCATTTCCTGCTTCACAGAAGACGAACCCAGCCACCTTTAAGGAAGTCTTCAAGGTGCTTCCGTTGCTTAGATTGGGACTACCACATAGGGAATCTGATAGAGAGACCGGGTGGAAGAATGGGAACTGGAGGCAAGCAGTTGCAAATGCAGCCACATGCTTGCTAAAAAAGAATGACAGGCAGTGCTAATGCTGTTGTGGCAGGCATTATGGGAAAGAGATCAGGCTGCTGGTTGGGAAAGAAAACTGAAGAGAACCAATGGCAGGCTGGTGGAACAGGGGAATGGGGAGGGAGCTTTCCTGTCCTTCAGCCAGAAACTGAGACAGTTCAAGGACTCGGGAGGTGACAGGAGGTTAGGAACGCTGACCCACATTCTGCTTGCTGAGAAGGAACTAACAAGTTATTCCACTACATTACTCAGGGCAGATGTTTCCACAAGAATGACAAAGGCAGCAAGGAAATCCCTGTCTTCTTCAACTAAAATGCCAACAAATAATTCAATTATGTCTTACAGAGCAGACTTTTGTAAAACACACACACACACACACACACACACACACACACACACACACACACACACACAACCTCCTTGTACTGATTCTGTCAAGGAGAAACAGCTGTGTCCATGTGCCTCACCAGAGCTACATGACACTCAGGCCACAACAGTCAACCTGGAACAATTCTGCCCCAATGTCTCAAACTCAGAGACCTCCCTATTTCCTTGCACGCTTCTGAACTTTCCACCGTGCTAGGAGCAGTATTTTCCCCACCCGCTCGCTTTTTGTGCAGGCTAAATACACCACACAGAGCTCCCGCCTCTCTTTTGAGGTCTTTCTTTACAGTCTCCCACTATTTTGCTCTGAACTGCCTAGAAACAGAGTGCCCAGAACTTGATTAGGTGTCTGCCCTTGGACATGATGATTTCTGCAGTTTATGGCTCAGGACTGCAACTTCTCAAGAACCACCTCTGCCCATATGAACTGACCTGGTCCCCTGAAATCAGCATCTTTTGTGGCAGGTCTGTGGGGTGGCTCTCTGGTGGCTCCCATTTGTGGAATGCTCTCCTCAAGGAGGCTTGCCTGGTACCTTCGTTACGTATCTTTAGGCACCAGTCAAAAACATTTTCCTCCTAGGCCTTTGGATAATTAAGCAATCTACGGCCTTTTAAACTGCGTGTGTGCAGAGGGGAGGTGTTGTTTTTGTTTGTCACAATGGTATGTATTTTTGTGCTTTTATTTTGTAAACTGCCCTGTGATCCTTGGATGAAGGGTGGTATAGAAAGTTAATAATAATAAAGAATACAACTTTAAGAGGTCTTGGCAATCTTGCAACAAGAGCATCAGGGGCTCATTCAAAGTGCATTACCTATTGTAACCTCCAGACCCTTTTCTGCAGCGATGCCTATCCAATTATCTTCTCTTCAGTGTTGTGAATATTTTCCTCACTTGTGTTTACCACCATTTACCTTCCTCATTCACCTGGAATTTAGTCCAGTTACTTAGAGTTCAACACTAAAGCATCAGAGGTTTTTTCTTCCATAGATTGTGAGCCCAGAAAAGTGCAGCGTCTTACATTTTGCCTGAGGAAAGGTAAACAATGGTCCTCCTCGTGCCTCGAATCCCACACACATCCTCTTGCAGCTTTGCAGGCACAAGCCAACCTAATTGCCCCCCATCCACCAGCCTTTTTCTCACTGCCCTGAAGCCACCCCATAATCCACCTCTCTGGGCTCTGTGTGTGACTCACAGACTCATCCACTGCTCTTAAGCTTCTTTCAGGATATCAAGTCAGTCTCTCCCCCCCCCCAACACCACCAGTTCCTCTGTAAAGAACAAACATCAGTGTAACCCAGGCAGCCAAATGTCCATATGACAGAAAAATTGGGTCAGCAGTGGTTGAAAAAGCACACAGGAAACACAGAGACACAAGGAGCCAACCCACTTTTCATTCAAAGAGCAGGAGACCTTGATTTGTTTAGCATTGCATGGCCTGGCAAGCCATCACTGGCCACAGAGTAGCATAGGAGACCACCTTACCTCCTCATCAGAGCTGTCTTCCACATATTCATTCTGCAAGAGTGGCTCCTCCTGTGGATTGTGTTCTGTGCCCTTGATCTTACGGTGCGATCGCACTTTCTTCCTGGAAACCTCTTCAGCCTGAAAGACAAGCAGGATGGCAGAAAGAGTTACCATGTACAGGCAGCGAGAGGCTGTGTGTCTTACACAATTGCATGGGAGACCTCCCAAACTACACAAAATGGCCAGCAATGAACACTCAGTGAAGTGAGGGCCTCCCTCGGGCTATAGGCTAAGGTCTTCTACTACATAGATCCTGGCGCTCCCTCTCAACACATGAAAAAGAAATCATTACAGTCCACAAAGTTGAGACCTGCAGCCACCCTCTCCCAGGAGAATCTCAGAATCGTAGATTTGGAAGGGTCATCTAGCTCAACCTCCTGCAACGCAGGAATCTCAGCTAAAGCATCCATGACAGGTGGCCATCAAAGCTCTGCTTAAAAACCACCACCTTCCAGAGAGTCCACCACCTTCCAAGGGAGTTTGTTCCACTATTGAACAACTCTTACAGTCAGACATTTTTTCCTGATGTTTAGTTGGAATCTCTTTCTTATAACTTGACGCCATTGGTTTGAGTCCTACCCTCTGGAGCAGAAGAAAACAATCTTGCTCCCTCTTCCGTGTGACAGTCCCATGTGACAGATATTTGTGTATGGAGAAAGTGGACAGAGAAAAGTTTTATCCCTCTCTTATAACACTAGAACTTTGCAGGCATCAAATCAAGTTGAATGTTCAAAGACTCAGGACAGATGAAACCAAGTGCTTATTCATGCAGCTCATAGTTAAACTGTGGAACTCACTCGCACAGGTGTTAAGAGACAGCCACCAACTTGGATGCCTTTAAATGAGGATTAGACAGATTCATGAAAAAAGGCTTTCAATGGCCACTAGTCATGATGGAGGCTATTCTCTGCCGCCACAGATGGAGGGACCATGAAAGCAATGCTCCACCTCCACACCCGGGAGGCTTCTGAATGAATATCAGCTGCTGGAAACCACAGGGGGGGAGAGGGCTCTTGTGCTCACATCCTGCCTCATGTCAGAACAGGAAGCTGGACAAGATGGGCCACTGGTCTGATCCAGGACAGACAACAGACAGCATTTCTTTGCAGAATGCAGAATGAATCCCCCAAGTTAGTTGTCAGAGGATGTCGTGATGGCCGTCTCCTTATGTAAAGTCAGGGAGGTAGATGGGCAATTCTGCATATAGGCCACCCTTCCTCAAGGTGGGAGCCCCCCACTGTTTTGGACTACAAACCCCATCAACCCCAGGATCCTCTGCTCATGCTGCCCAGGGCAGTTGTAGTCCAAAGCAGCCAAAGGGCACTTTTCTGGGGAAGGCTTACCTAGACCATACTGCGCAAACCCGACGACACATCAAGCAGTAATCTCTATGCTTTATGCACGGACAGAATGGAAACTTTCAGTAATTTAGATGGCTTGGCCTATCGGCAGCCATGAGCTAAGAGGCAGCAGGCGTCTGCATATACAATAACAGCAGGAGAAGGCTCCTACTTTCTACGCCGTGTTTGTGGGCTTCCTGAAGGCATCTGGCTGGCCACTCCTGGCAAGAAGAGGCTGGGCTAGATGGAACCACCTTAGTCTGGTCCATCAGGGCTCTTCTTAGGATCTGAGACAGGACAGGATCCAGCCCCAGCCAGATTCCAGCCCACGGGCCGGGCGTTCCAGACTGCACCTACGCCTTGGCCTGGCGTGCGGGTGCAGGCAGAACTGCACATCCTTCCCTGTTAAAGAGATTCACCCTCCTCCCCCGCTCAGAGGGGACCCAGCCTGGAGTGGGCTTTACCGGAGGATTTGACAGAATAATCAGAAAAGCAGCCCTACAAAGCACCCCTCCTGGGAGCAGTAAAATCTGCACAGTGTGTGATCACCTTCTGCTGTACGCAACCCATAACACAGCCCTTTCTGCCCCCCCCCCCGACTTCCACCCTTCTGGCCAAGGGGAGAAAGTGGGGCTGGGGGCCTAGAAAGTACAGGGCCAACTAGAAGATGGGATTACAGCAAAAACAAAGGCTTTATTAAAGTCTTTGAAAAAAGGAGATCGGAGGTAAGTTTTTTCCCAGGCTTTTGGCATTGAGGTTTTGTCTGTCTCTCCCGCTCTCCCCCCCCCCTAATTCTCCTTCCTCCCAACACTCCATGAGCTTGGAGAAGAGCCCCATGCTGCAGAAATGGGCCACTGGTGCAGCAAGCCACCCTGGCGACCTGCCAGGTCATGCCAAGGAGGCCCAGGGTCACTGCCAAGGGCACCCTGGCCTAGCAAGACTGGCTCAGTTCCTCATCCCTCACAGGCACCAGAACTGCTTCTCAGTGCCCCTCCAGAACAAGGCATGAGGAGCAATGCTGCTGTGGAGACACCCAGAAACCAAAGCGCCCCTAGAATGACCAAGCTCCCCTTCCTGTTGCTACGCTCCTGTCCCTCTGGCAATCAGTTGGAAGAGAGCTAGGACAAGGCAAGCTGATGTGGGTTCTTTAGACAACACCACCCAGTGCTTCTCCTCTGGCAGAACGTTCCAAGGCTCATGCTTTGAGGCTCATTTGTTCATTTTCAAGATGGAGGGGCAGGCTTGTGCCACCCTCCTGACTCAGGAGATGTAGGGTAGGGCTCTCAGCTTAGGTGAGATGAAGTGTAAGCTTCTCCCAAGCAGCTTTTATCAAGAGGCACATAAAAGAATTCCCTTGGTGACACCTAGCCTGGATACGTGCTGGGAACCATCCTTCTTGCACAGCAGTCTTGTTTTTGGATTTTTCTACAGCCACACTCTCTGCATTTCTGATTAATGGACACAAACGGGGCCTTGCTTCCTGCCCTGAGCAGTCCGTGCAGAGGCTCCTGCAGGAAGGTGGGCAAAGAGGCCACCAGAGGGCAGCATGCAACTCCAAAAGGAATGTGCAGGGGGGAGCAGAGACAGCCAGGAAAAGCAATCGGAAGGAGTAATTGCAGCAGCTGCTGCTGCCGAGGTGAAGAGGTCAGGCTGTGAGCCGCTGTGCCTGCATCTGCTGATTCAGCAATGCTTGTGGCCAGGTGAGAAGCACTGGCTGGTGCTGAAAACTCACCATGGAAGCCACTGAGACAGTTCAGTTCTTGAATGGGTGGCACAAGGGTCTGTTCTGCAACTCTTCTCTGCTTTTCGGTAACCGTCTGTACGACTCCATTTATCTGAAAACTGTGCTGCAATATTTATTACATTTGTACTGTCCACCATGAAAGCTCTTCTAACACAGCAAATGCCTTTTCGTCAGAAGCCCTACAAGTGCTTCTTCAATTCTCTCTTTGGCACCTCTGTGCAGAGGATGCTGGTCCCATGCAACTCTCCAATGCCAACTGGAAGAGAACCAAGCTCCCTCCCTGCCAAGAGGGATGCAAGTTCCTCTCTTCCTTACCACCCGGCTTCCTTGGAGGTCTGTGAAGTCAAGTGCCCTCTTCATTATTTGAAACTTGAATCCTACCCTTCCTTCAGGGAGCTAAGGCCAGCACACACATATTGCCTCTACAGTTCTAACTCTGTGTGAGGTAGGTTAAGCCAAGACAAGGATGTGCCCAAGGCCAACCTTTGAGCTTCACAACAGAACAGTAATGACACCCAGGCTCCTCAGGCCAGCAGCCTGTCGCCCAATGAACTACCCAGGCAAAAGCGGCCACTGCGGCTGATGGCATGCCAGAGTTTTCCAAAGATGAAACTGCCTTGCCTCCCGCTGTTTTGTGTCTGAACACTCCAAAGAATTGTGCATGCTTGCAACTTAAGACAGCCTTCCAGGGACAAAGAATCATCTATTTATCACAAATTTATGCATCCTGAGCCAGCAAAATCAAGGGAAGTTTCTTAAGCCCTGGGTAAAGCATCTTCCTTTGCTTCCTCCACCTCCTCCTGCTTCTATGCACAAGAGAGGAGGTTTTGCCTTGAGGAAGGAGACCCACCAGTAACAATATAGAAGAATTCCCAACTTTGGAGCACACGGCAGAGCTGCAGCACGCACAGGAGCTTTCCATCTCCATCGGCGGCTGATGGTTGTCTATTCCATTCTACACGTTCATGCTCCCCAGGATCCCTGCCAAGTTGACTGGCTGCCAAGCCCTGATGAATAAGGCTGATGACAGAAGCAGAGAGGCCTTGCGCATATATATATATATATATCTATTTGCTATTATTTTTATTTACAATGCACAGAGCATCAGGCTCTTGACAATGAAGAAACTTACTGTCTAAAGCCAAGCCAGAGGAAAAATTGTGCACTGGGAGAGGGAAGTGAGCACCACACGCCAAAAGCAGCTGCTCAGCTCAGCTGCAACAGGAAGGCCAGAGCATGAAAAGCACTGACATGTTCTCTTAGGCAAAACAGGTCGAATCATGGACAGCAGCAAAGCCTCACAGATCAACGTATCAGGGAGTCCTAATAGGAATGCAAATATGGGAATGCAAATATGCCAACCACACTAGGAGGCCTGTCGGAAACCAGTTTTTTACTCAAGTAAGCACGTCAATCCACATATTGAAAAGCTTGCCTAGTCAGCTCATCTCAAAAAGGAAAGGGTTCAGAAATGAGCCATCAAAATAATCAAGGGGATGGATTGAGTACCCTATGAATAAAAAGTTGCTGTGTTTGGGACTTTTTAATTTTGAGAAAAGGTGAGTAAGGAGGGACGCAATAAGAAATTTATAAAGTTATGTCTGGGATAGACGTAGAGGACAGAGAAACGTTTTTCTCTCTAACACACAACACTGGAACTCATGAGCGTGAAATGAAGCAGAATGTTGGAAGATTTAGCAGATACAGTGGTGCCTCGCAAGACGAAAAGAATCCGTTCTGTGATTCTCTTCGTCTAGCGGTTTTTTCGTCTTGCGAAGCAAGCCCATTGACGGATTAGCGCTATTAGCGGATTATCATCTTATCAGATCAGCTGATAAGCGGCTTAGCGGCTTAGCAAAAGGGGGGGGAGGGAAAAAACCCGCAGGAACTCGCAAGACATTTTCGTCTTGCGAAGCAAGCCCATAGGAGATTCGTTTTGCAAAGCACCTCCAAAACGGAAAACCCTTTCGTCTAGCGGGTTATCCGTCTTGCGAGGCATTCGTCTTGCGGGGCACCACTGCACAAGAATTTCCTTCACGCCAATGGCCCAGCATTCTGTTCTCGCGGTGACCAGATCCCTGGGGCAAACCTGCAAGCAGGACATGAGTGCAACAGCACTCTGCCCATCTGCAGTTCCCAATATTAAGAGTATTAATAGGCCTACAGCATCGGACAGCGGAGGTGGAACACAGTCACCATGGGTACTAGCTATTGGGGATGGCAATATTTATTTATATCCCGCCTTTTCCCCAGAACCGGGGCTAAAGGTGGCTTTAAAAAATCAAAACACCATGGATAAAACATAAAGTTGAAAACATTTGAATGGAAATTGTTGATTCTCCTTTAGGTATCTGCATGATTATGTCGGAGGGGGAGGGAAATTCCCCTCAGTATATCCTTACCAAGAATAAAACATCCCTGCTCTTCCCTAGGGAAGCACACTTTATATTCAATGGGAGAAAAGCTCATCCAGGTTGCAACAGAGGTCTTTCGCTGAGGATGTCTCTCTCTCTCTCTCTCTCTCTCTCTCTCTCTGCACATGCATATAAATTTGCCTGCTTTGTTATTTATTTAAAGCCTCTTATTTTGCTTTTCAGGAAGATACCTTGCAATGTGACAGTGATATGGGTCTTCCAGAAAATTTTGATCTGGAAAATGCCCCAGGGCATATTAGGATAATTTGCATCAATAATATTTTAATTCACATTGGGCTATTTTCTGGTGTCCTCTAGAGAGTAATCTAATTTAGCACATTTATTTTACTTGTATTTAGTAAGCAAAACTAAAAAAGATACCCCATATTAAGCATTTTGTACCAATACAACACATGTACTTGATCTAAAATTTGTGAGAAATTAAAGCATACTTTTTGAGATTTAAATCTTATTTTAAAAAATAGTAACTGGTATACTTGTATAAATGTAAATATTTCCTTTATAACCATGGTAGAGAAGTTGAGCCACCTCTCTGACAAGTCCTTGGGACTGTCCACAGGCCACACCCCTTACCAGCCCCCCTCGGCACCCTCCTGAGGTGCAGTTTCCTGGCTGGAAGGTGTCCTTGAATGTGCTAATGCCTCTTCCTGGCCTGGATGGAGGTGTGTGCACTTTCCTTTCCTTTTGCATGGCTAGAACATACAAAGCTAAGTCACATTCTTTGCTTCACCCACAATTAACATGTGACCGCTGGAAGGCTGCCTATGAGGGAATGAGGACCTTGAGCTGAGGTTTCCGCACCCCTCCCAGACGTAACTTAAATGTTAAAAAAACCAAAGGAACTGAAAACTCTTCGCTTACTAGTACATTTTAGCAACCGGAGAACTGTGCATGCTTCACACAGGGCTGTATCCAAAGCTGCTGTTCCAACTGCACAATACAGTGGTACATTGGGTTAAGAACTTAATTCATTCTGGAGGTCCGTTCTTAACCTGAAACTGTTCTTAACCTGAAGCACCACTTTAGCTAATGGGGCCTCCCGCTGCCGCTGCGCCACTGGAGTACGATTTCTGTTCTCATCCTGAAGCAAAGTTCTTAACCCGAGGTACTATTTCTGGGTTAGCGGAGTCTGTAACCTGAAACGTCTGTAACCCAACGTACCACTGTACTCCCATTTGCACAATGCCTCTTCCTCATTCTCTCTCCTGCAGCCTCCATGCACCCCCAGAATACACTTTCTGGAGCAATTTTGGGGGTGCACAGGGAGAAAAGGGGAAGGGGAAGTTCTGTTGCATAAGTGAAACTCTGCTTGCACAGCGTGGCACACAATCACCTGAAAAACATGAATTACAGCTTTGAAGCTGTTGAGCTTGCCTAACATTGTATGTGCACCTGAACTTCTTAAACGGGAAACTTCCCAAGGAAAACCAACTTCATTGCAAAATGACAAGCATGACATATGAACTGAAGGGATAGCTCAGACGGCAGAGCACAAGGCTCCTAATCTCAGGGTTGTGGGTTTGAGTCCCACTTGGGGCAAAGATTCTTACCTTGCAGGAGTTGGACTAAATGACCGTTACAAGTCCCTTCCAACTCTACAATTCTATGAAATGAAGAAATGCAACATACAGTGGTGCCTCGCAAGACGAAATTAATCCGTTCTGCGAGTCTCTTCGTCTAGCGGTTTTTTCGTCTTGCGAAGCAACCCTATTAGCGGCTTAGCGCTATTAGCGGCTATTAGCGGTTTAGCGGCTATTAAAGGCTTAGCGGATTAGCGGCTAAAAGGCTATTAGCGGCTTAGAAAAAGGGGAGGAAGCGGGGGGGGGGAATCAGAACACTCGCAAGACGTTTTCGTCTTGCGAAGGAAGCCCATAGGGAAAATCGTCTTGCGAAGCAGCTCAAAAACGGAAAACCCTTTCGTCTAGCGGGTTTTCCGTCTTGCAAGGCATTTGTCTTGCGGGGCACCACTGTATGTGTAGAACAGTGACAGGATGACAACCTCTGAAGTGTTGCCACTGAAGGAATGCAGTCATACCTCGGGTTACAGATGCTTCAGGTTGCATTTTTTCAGGTTACGTACCCGCCGAAACCAGGAAGTACCGGAACGGGTTACTTCTGGGTTTTGGGAGTTGTGCATCCGCAGAAGTGCTAAATTGCGCTTTGCGCATAAGCGCCGAATCACAACCCGAGCGTGCGCAGACACAACACTGCGGGTTGCGAACGTGCATCCTGCACGAATCACATTTGCAACCCGAGTGTCCACTGTATGTGATTTCTTTATCCAGAACCTCCCTCCTGAAAAGCTACATGAAAAGAATCACCTAAAGACACAGTGCCATAGACGCAGCACTCCAGAGTATTCTATACTTACAAGTGTATTTTCAGGGGGCAAGACGCCTTCTGACTTCTCCTCGACCCCACTGTCGTGGTCTTCCTCCTCATCCTCTGTGATGCTGTCACTCCCAGAATCTTCGAGTCCAGAGAATACACTTTCATCACTGTCTGTCAGATCATCACTTTGCCCTTCTTGCTCCTCGAGGGGAAGGATGCTGAGGAGAGGCTGCCAGAAGGAAACAGAAAGCTTTAGAAGAGTGTACTAGCAGGGGTGTCAAATCCCTATATTGTAAGCCACCCTGTGATCTTCAGATGAAAAGCAGCATAGAAATTTAATAAATCATCATCATCCCCTTGTAGGCCAAAAGGTTCTCCCAAACAACGCTACAAACATCACTTGTGGTGTCAATAGGCTGCAGAGACAATAACTAATTACAGTGGTGCCTCGCAAGACAAAATTAATCCATTCCGCGAGTCTCTTCGTCTAGCGGTTTTTTCATCTTGCGAAGCAACCCTATTAGCGGCTTAGCGCTATTAGCGGTTTAGCGGCTATTAAAGGCTTAGCGGCTTAAAGACTATTAGCGGCTTAGGAAAGGGGGGGGAGCGAAAAAAATCGCAAGACTCGCAAGACTTTTTCGTTTTGCGAAGCAAGCCCTAGGGAAATTCATCTTGCGAAGCGCATCGAAAAACGGAAAACCCTTTCGTCTAGCGGGTTTTTCGTCTTGCGGGGCACCAGAAACATATACCCTGCCATTCAGATATGCCTCTTGTCTTCAACAACCCACCCACCCAATAATGCTAGACCCAGGTCTTGTTGAGACAATTTTACCCAGCTTCCAACATCGCTACCCAGTTTTCATTCCAGACTTAAAAATGGAAAGCGTAATGGTGGTGGTCAACAATAGGTTTAAAGACTAAAAAACCTTTAAAAATGTAGTATAAGCACCAACAATTGGGAAACACTGGCCTGTGAGTGCTCCAGTTGGAGAACAGCCTTTACCAAAGGTGTTATGGGCTTTGAAGACACTCAAACTCAGGACGCAAGGGAGAAACATGCTAAGAGGAAGGCACGCTTGGCAAATCCTCACCGTGACCAACTCCCGTCCAGAAACCAATGTCCCCACTGTGGAAGGACGTGTGGATCCAGAATTGGCCTCCACAGTCACTTACGGGCTGAATGTTAAAACTGTGTTCATGGAAGACAATCTTACTCGGCTACAAGTGATCGCCAAAGGAAAAGGCCCAGTTTTGCTTGATGTACTGTAAAAAACTTGCCCTGGCTTCATTTCCGAAAAGATTTCATTTTTATTTTTTTAGTCATGGTGATGAGGATGGTGCCAAGTGCCCAGAGAGGTTGAATCCTGACAAGACAGAAGTACTGTTTTTGGGGGACAGAAGGCGGGCAGGTGTGGAGGATTCCCTGGTCCTGAATGGGGTAACTGTGCCCCTGAAGGACCAGGTGCGCAGCCTGGGAGTCATTTTGGACTCACAGCTGTCCATGGAGGCACAGGTCAAATCTGTGTCCAGGGCAGCTGTTTACCAGCTCCATCTGGTACGTAGGCTGAGACCCTACCTGCCTGCGGACTGCCTCGCCAGAGTGGTGCATGCTCTGGTTATCTCCCGCTTGGACTACTGCAATGCACTCTACGTGGGGCTACCTTTGAAGGTGACTCGGAAACTACAACTAATCCAGAATGCGGCAGCTAGACTGGTGACTGGGAGCGGCCGCCGAGACCATATAACACCGGTCTTGAAAGACCTGCATTGGCTTCCAGTACGTTTCCGAGCACAATTCAAAGTGTTGGTGCTGACCTTTAAAGCCCTAAACGGCCTCGGTCCAGTATACCTGAAGGAGCGTCTCCACCCCCATCATTCTGCCCGGACGCTGAGGTCCAGCGCCGAGGGCCTTCTGGCGGTTCCCTCATTGCGAGAAGCAAAGCTACAGGGAACCAGGCAGAGGGCCTTCTTGGTAGTGGCACCCGCCCTGTGGAACGCCCTCCCACCAGATGTCAAAGAGAACAACAACTACCAGACTTTTAGAAGACATCTGAAGGCAGCCCTGTTTAGGGAAGCTTTTAATGTTTAATAGGTTATTGTATTTTAATATTCTTTTGGAGGCCGCCCAGAGTGGCTGGGGAAACCCAGCCAGATGGGCGGGGTATAAATAATAAATTATTATTATTATTATTCTGCCTCCTGATAAGCCAGAGACTGTTGCTCATCAGGAGCTCTTGGGGCTCCATCCTCATCCCCATCACTAGATTTCTTTGGTGGCTTTCATCCGAGGACCACACGGTGATTTACAACACAACACGTGAAGGTGCCTCACCCCACACCTCATGCCCCTGGCCCGCCTGACCCAGCACTGCCCACCCTGACTGGCAGCCGCCCCCCAGGATCTTGCCACCATTCTGGGGCTGCCTGCCCTGGCTCTCGGGGCTCCACCTGCCAGAGGGAGAGCAGAACGGGGCAAAGGCTGAGGCAGGCCTGGGTTCGAATCCTCCACGGGGCCACGTGGAGCTCAGGGGGCGTGGCCTGCGCAGCCGCAGCCTCTCAGCCCGACCGACCTGCCTCGCGGGGCTGTTGTTCTGGGATGAGGAAGGGGCGGGCCAGGTCCCCGGCCCCGGAGGGCCCCGCAGCTCCCGGAGGGCCTTCCCGGCCCCCTTTCTCTCCCGGGGGTCTCGCGCGGGGGAGGGGCTGCCCCTCTTCTTCCCCCCCTCGGCCCTCCGCCCGTCCCGGCCCTCACCCGGCTGCCGCCGCCTCGGCTGCTCCCTTCTCCCCCGGCGGCCTTCATGCTTCCCCTTCGAGCCGCCTCACGTCCCCGCCGCGTGCGCTCGCCGCTCCAGCTGCCGGCCAGTGCGCAGGCGCGCCGGGAAGGAGCCGGCCCCGCCCCTCCTCGCTCGCTCGCTCCCTCGCGCCGCCTTCGCCTCCGAGCCGAGCGCGGTTTCTCCTCGGTTCCCTCAGGGAGGCGGCGTCGCCGTCTTTCCCTCAGCGATAAGACTCGAAACCCGGCGGGGAAAGCGGGTCTGAGGGGAAACCTGAGGGGAGAGGTCAGAGGTCAAGCTGTGACGTCAGCACACGCGCGCCGGGCCAGCTCTCAGCTCCGCGCATGCGCTCCACAGGCCCGAGGTGCAAAAAAACAAACCAACCCGCGCGTACTGCGCAGGCGCTACGATCGCTTAAGTCTATGGTCGCAGGAATGGATTCGAAGGGACCTTGATGCACATAGACACACGAAGGGTAGACGTGCACATGGAGCGTAGCTTCCGGGCTGACTTTGGAACTCTTTTCCTCCCCTTTTTCCTCCGAAATGAGAGCTTTCAGTAGAGAAAGCTGCTCGTTACAAGGGGAATAATAATAATAATAATAATAATAATAATAATAATAATAATAATAATAATAATAATAATAATAATTTATTTGTACCCCACCCATCTGGCTGGGTTTCCCCAGCCACTCTGGGCGGCTTCCATAGAAACCAAAAAACACTAAAATATCATACATTAAAAACTTCCCTGAACAGGGCTGCCTTAAGATGTCTTCTGAATGTCAGGTAGTTGTTTATAGTTGGTATATTTCCTTTTTTTAAAAAAACATTTTTATTAGTTTTTTTAACATAACATTTCCAACAATCACATAACATAACTTCTTCTCTTATACGTTGTTTTAGACTTCTGTCAACACCTCTGGTGATTTTCCATTTTTTAGCACTTATTCTGCATTTCTTAATATATCTATCACTTTTGTCACCAACTAATAATTCTCCTCAGTCTTTCTTGTAATATTTCATATAATTCTCCTTACAAAACTTCTTACTGTCCTACTAGTGTAATCTGTTCATTACTATTACTTTTCAAATAGTTTGTATATTTACTCCAGTCTTCTAAGAATCTCTGGTCCCGCAAGTTTCGAATCCTTCCAGTTAATTTATCCAGTTCTGCATAGTCCATCAATTGCATCCGCCATTCTTCCATTGTTGGTAATTCTTCTTGCTTCCATTTTTGTGCCAATAATATTCTTGCTGCCGTCACAGCAGCTTCAGCTGGGGAGGGTAGGATATAAATATTTTTTAATAATAATAATAATAATAATAATAATAATAATAATAATTCCACCATGTCCGCTGTCAGAGCTGGGATGGTGGATTAGATGGGCCTTTGGCCTGATCCAGCAGGCTCTTACCCTGTTCTTAAACAATAGAAAACTGCAAGACTTCAGCATAGTTGTGATTGAGCAACAGGCAGCTGTCACTCCAAACCAACCCCCCCCCCATTTCTCAATGAAAGCTAGCAGCAAAAAGAAAAGCTCTCCTACTTTCCCTTTGTGTGACTGCTGTCAATCATTGAAACACATGGCACAGTTATACGCAAAGTAATGAAGCACAAGGTTAGCGCATGGAATTTTGGTTGTAATTTGGACAATGAGGGAAACTCTCAATTTAGTACTCAGATCAATGGCTCCTAGCAGGGCTGGCTCAACATGCTGGAACCTGAGGCAAACCACAAAATGCTTCCCCTACACCTGTCTGTGAAGAAGGGTAGCCGTGTTGGTCTGCTGTAGTCAAGACAAAATTTAAAAATTCCTTCCAGTAGCACCTTAGAGACCAACTAAGTTTGTTATTGGTATGAGCTTTCGTGTGCATGCACACTTCTTCAGATAGCACACTTCAGAAGTGTGCATGCACACGAAAGCTCAGACCAATAACAAACTTAATTGGTCTCTAAGGTGCTACTGGAAGGAATTTTTTTATTGTGAAGAAGGGGCAAGTGAAGACCTACATCAGGCACAAGCAGGGAATAAACCTCTACATTGGGAACAAGGGTGGGAGAACTATTGGCCAAGAGGCCACTGCAGAGGCAGCATGCCGGGCAGATTTGGCCTCCAAGGAGAGCACTGCTGGATCTGCTGCCCCCTGCCTCACTTTTTCCTCATGGGTGGCTTCGCCAATGGAGGCCATGCTCTGTCTACATGAGAAAGCAGCGCTTCTGAGAATACCAGTTGCAGGGAGCAACAGGAAGGGAGTGTGCCCTTGTGCTCAAATTTTGCTTGCAGCTTCCCATAGGGCAGGTGTTAAGTTGTGGGTGAACATATCAGACGACACAGCGATTCTTCAAACAGCTCTTGTTTATTCACAGGCCAGAACAGAACTGAACTGAAGGGTTCAACCAGCCTGCCTATATAGAGCTCCACTACAACGCAACAGTAACAACTTTCTGTAACTATCCAATCACTGAACGTCACTTTCAATTCCTTATTTGCATATGTGGACCTGAGTGAAAACTATCTACAGTATCCCCCTGCTGGCCCAGGGTGAGAATTTCAGTACATAACAGCAGGCATGTCCAAAGTCCGTTTCAGGGGCCTAATCCAGCCCACCGGTCGGTTTAATCCAGCCCCTGTGGCAGTTTATTCCCTAGGGTAAAATCCCCCCCCCAAAAAAATCTCAACAACTTCAGTCCTAAAAAAACAACTTCAGTTGGTCATTTGGTCAGCGCCCACGGCCCTTCACTTCATCCAAACTGGCCCTCTGAAAAAAGTCTGGACACCACCGCCATAGGGATATATGGTTGGCCAATGTGAGTACAGGATCAGAGGATCATAGAATCGTATTAATTGGATGGAATCCCAATGGTCACCTAGCCCAACCCTCTGCAATGCAGGATGATGGACTAGTTGGGCCATTGGTCTGATCCAGAAGGCAGTTTTTATCTTTCCTGCAAAGTACAGGGGAGGGTTTTTTGTTTGTATGGGGTGAGTACAGCAGCAAACGCACACCAGCTTCATCCACACCACACCTATAACCTGCTGCATTAACAATGGCCGCCATTACACGGTTGTCGTAACCATGCCCACCCCAGCTCCAGTACTCCTTCCTCCCAGCATCTGTAATATTAAAGGTGGAACCAGAGGGGGGGGGGTTTAAGAGCTAGGAACAAGTTGGACGCATCAGCCAGGCAGAATGGCTTGCAGGTGGCCGAGTAAAAGAAAGATAATCAGGGCCTGGACTGGAAGCGCTGCAGATGTTCTGCAAATTGTCTGAAAGTATTATATACCTGCTATGCATAGGAAACTAAATTAACCTGCATATATTATGCTAAAGGGACGTGGGTGGCGCTGTGGGTTAAACCACAGAGCCTAGGACTTGCCGATCAGAAGGTTGGCGGTTCAAATCCCCGCGGCGGGGTGAGCTCCCGTTGCTCGGTCCCAGCTCCTGCCAACCTAGCAGTTCAAAAGCACGTCAAAGTGCAAGTAGATAAATAGGTACCACTCTGGCAGGAAGGTGAACGGCGTCTCCGTGCGCTGCTCTGGTTCGCCAGGCTTAGTCATGCTGGCCACATGACCCGGAAGCTGTATGCCGGCTCCCTCGGCCAATAAAGCGAGAGGAATGCCGCAATCCCAGAGTCGGCCACGACTGGACCTAACGGTCAGGGGTCCGTTTACCTTTACCTTTATATTATGCTAATGGTATTTTGTGAGCCATTGCGAGTATGCATAAAGACAAGCTAACCCTAACCCTAACCACTCCAGCCAAGGAAGACTCGCAGGATAGCTTAGAGATTGATAAAAAGATGGCAGGAGCCTCTTCTGGGAAGCTCACAAGCAGAACCTGAGCACAAAAGCAGCTCTTCCCTCCTGTGGTTTCCAGCAACTGGGATTTAGAAGCCCTCTCCCGCACCAATCTGCTTGGGAGCCATCACAGCCTCCAGTGGGCGGGAGTTCCGCAGTTTCACCCTCTTCTGCGTGCCACGCCCCCTCTAAATTCAGTAGGGGCAGAACGGACTGATATATATGCAAACCTGCACAATCTCTATCCATATACAAACCCCCCCCCCCCCATTGCTTGTGCCTGCAAAGCGTGTATTTTAAAGGGGCAGAATTATATTTGGGGGGAGGGAGCCCAGAGGAAGAGCAGCAGCAGCAGCAGCCAGGGGCGGCGCATGCGCGCGGCGGCCCTTTCCCCTCCCCGGCCGCCCGAGCGAGAGGGGGGCGGGGCCTGTCCTCTTCCCGGCGCCTGCGCGCTGGCTTTGTATCTGGCGTCACAAGATGGCGGCGGCCATGCCTGGCTCCTTCTGAGGGGCTGAGGGCGCAGGGAGGAGGCTGCTCCGGGGCCGCCGCGCCCGCCCACCCCCCGCCACCCCCGGCCCGCTCTCTCTCTCGGGGGCCGGCGGAAGCAGCCTCGGGAGCGGCGGCGGCGGCGCCTGGCGCTGCGCGGAGAGGGAGGCCTCGCCTGCGGGCGGCGGAGGCAGGCCCGGCCCGGGGCCCGGAGGCCTCGGCGAGGGGCGGCATGGAGGGCGGCGGCGGCGGCGTGGCGGGCGGGGGCAGCAACGTGCCCGCCTTCCTCACCAAGCTGTGGACCCTCGTGGAGGACCCGGAGACGGACCCGCTCATCTGCTGGAGCCCGGTGAGGGAGGGGGCCGGGCGGGGGGTCTGGGGGGGGCGCTCCCCTCCCCGCCCCACGGATCGCAGCCCGGCAGAGGCTCCCCGGGGCCTGAAGCCGCCTCCCGCCCAGCCAGACCCTTCGCCCATCGGCCCCGCTATTGCCGGCCCTGGCTGGCAGCAGCGGCGGCTCCCCAGGCTGTGGGGCGGGAAAGGCCGCGGGGGGTTGAACCCGGGACGTCCTCCTTGCGAGGCGGAGGCTGAGCCGACTCTTCGGTCTCTGGGCTCCGGGGCCCCCGGCCCTCCCAGCTCGTCTCTTGCGGCTGGGACTCTGGGGCGCAGGAGATGCGCCGCTTCGCCGGTGTCCCGTGCAATCCCCTGGCGGGGCTGCCTGGCGTTGGCAGACGAAGGGAGGGAGCGCATGGTGTTACCTGGAAACTTGTTTGACTGTTTTGGCTTCGGGTATAGTTGGGCCCTGTTGTCCCGGAGAAACTCTCAGGGTTTGGGTCATGGACAGCAAGTGTCGTTCAACATGCTGCAGGGAAGGGAAATCTCTGGCCATCCAGACTTCATTAAACTGTAGCCTTGGTCAGCAGCCATGCTGTTTGGGGTGAGGGAATTTGGAGTCCTGCAACACAGGAAAAGCCACAGGTCCCCCATCCCTGTGGGAATGGGTTTGGGCTGTAGAATCAATATAAAGTGCGAGTTTAATGGCTGTTGCTGAGTACCATTACATGGCTAATGCTACTTTCCATCTTTCACTCGAATTTTGCACTAGCGTTTCTGAATTTCACCTTACAGGTGAAATGAAGTTTTGCAGATTCAAAAGATGCCATGGTAATATGCAGTACATTTTCAAGTTTTCCAAAATGAATAATAGAATCATAGAATTATAGAGTTGGAAAGGACTCTGAGGGTCAACTAGTCCAACTCTCAACTAAAGCATCTATTATATATGGCCATCCAAACGCTGCTTAAAAATCTCCAAGGACAGCCCAACAGCTCCCAAACAAGTTTTTTTCTCTAAACAGCTCTTGTCGTCAGAAAGTTTTTCCTGATGATTTGTCAGAATCTCCTTGTAGCTTAAACCCATTGGTTCAGGTTCTGTCCTCCAGATCAGGAGAAAACAAGTTTGGTCCATCTTCCACATGACAGACCTTCAAGATGTTTGAATTACAGATAGGTAGCCGTGTTGGTCTGCTATAGTCAAAATAAAAAAATTCCTTCCAGTAGCACCTTAAAGACCAACTAAGTTAGTTCTTGGTATGAGCTTTCGTGTGCATACTCAGCTCCCTTAAGCACTTCTCATAAGGCTTGGTTTCCACACCCTTGATCATGTTGGTTGCCAGCGGCACATGTTCCAGCTTGTCAATATCCTTTTTAAATTGCTGTGCCCTGAGCTAGGCACATTACTTCAGGTGAGGTCTGATGAACACAGAATAGAGCAGTACTATTGCTTCCCTTGACCTGGACATTATACTTTTGATGCAGACTAGAAGACAGTTTTGGTTAGAAACTCTTTCCGCTGGCCTAGGAGCCCATGCTGACCGGAGGCCACAATCTGCAGGCAGTGTCCACATTCTGGTTGCTCCCTGGTGCTATGTCATTCTGGCTACAGAGATCAGTATTTCTTTACAGTAATTCTGGCCCCTGCCAACAGGCTACACTTACTGGTCCTTTCCTGCCTCTTCCCTATCATTGTAGCCATTGATTTCCCATATCCTTTGCTGGTTTTGTCATCTTCTCCTTGCCCCTCTGCTCTTTCTACCACATTGTTCCTGTTTGCCTTTTTATTCTAGACCATTTGTGACCTTTTCCAATCACATAACCTCCAGTTTATATTTAGCTGTCTTTTTCAGTGTCAAGGTTGTGGTCAGAATTCCAAGCATTGTGGTTCCAGCACAGCTGAGTGAAGCTGGTCATTAGTTTTCGTGGGAATGTTTATGTCTCTTGCAGCGAGATTCAGTATCTGTTCTCCAGATTGTTCAGCTTTAATGCCAGGAGGTGTAGAGGAGAATGCATAACTCTGACCTCTTTGCTTCTTCTCAATTCTCTAAGGTGAAAGCGTGTAGTTAGATGCCCCCTCTCCCCCCACGGACATTCCTTTCCTACCGAAAGAGATATTGGGAATTCCTGTCATAAGGAGCACTTGCCTGAGTCTTAGCAAGAGGGCCACTGGGTGGCAAAGGGTGCTTGTTGTGCTCAGCTTATTCTGTTTCAGAGGCAGTGACCCAGTACAGAACGCTTCTATGTAAAGAAATGAAACAGGAATATCCACAGTGTTCCACCCCATTGGAATACAGGCTTCCCTCAAACAAAGTTTTGTTGACTTTGCACATCAATCTGTGCATGTGTTTAGTTTGTTCTGAGGTATGTGTAGTTAGCAGTGCAACCTTAGTTCTTTAAACTTTTTGTGTCATCTCAGATGTTTGATTTAGGTTGAAGTCCTTGAGAGTAGGAAAGCAAAGCCTCTCATTCTTTTCTTCTGTACTCTTGAGGGGTTTCTGAAGTAAGCATCAACCTAATGAGAATGAACAGCAGCTTAATTCAATACAGCGGGAAGTAATTCATGGAGTCCCAATTATAGGATTGATGACCTAATTATAGGATTGAAAATGTTGGTTTTATACAGCCATGTTCTCATTAACATGAGGAAATAGTTGCTTGAAGAGGAGGGCAAATCCCACTCTTCTCTGTAAGTAAAAAAAAAATACTATTGTTGGGAGAGAATCACAGGCAGCAGCCTGTCTCTGAACCTCAGTTGCTGGGGAACAATAGCAGGAGCGTTGCGTTGTGTTGAGGTCTTACTTCTTGGGTTCTAAGAAGGGGTGCCTAGTTGGCTGCAATGGTAACCAAATGGTGGATTACAGGTGAAACTCAGAAAATTAGAATATCATGAAAAGTTCATTTATTTCAGTAATTCAACTTAAAAGGTGAAACTAATATATGAGATAGACTCATGACATGCAAAGCGAGATATGTCAAGCCTTTATTTGTTATAATTGTGATGATTATTTCGTACAGCTGATGAAAACCTCAAATTAACAATCTCAGAAAACTAGAATATTAAATGAAATCAACAAAACAAGGACTGCAAATAGAGCAATATTGGACCTCTGAAAAGTAGAAGCATGCATATGTACTCAGTACTTGGTTTGGGCCCCTTTTGCATCAATTACTGCCTCAATGCGGCATGGCATGGATGATATCAGCCTGTGGCACTCCTGAGGTGTTATGAAAGACCAGGATGCTTCAATAGCAGCCTTCAGCTCTTCTGCATTGTTCAGTCTCATGTCTCTCATCTTTCTCTTGCCATTGCCCCATAGATTCTCTATGGGGTTCAGGTCAGGCGAGTTTGCTGGCCGATCAAGCACAGTAATCCCATGGGCATTGAATCAGGTTTTGGTACTTTTGGCAGTGTGGGCAGGTGCCAAGTCCTGCTGGAAAATGAAGTCAGCATCCCCATAAAGCTCGTCTGCGGAAGGAAGCATGAAGTGCTCCAAAATCTCCTGGTAGACGGTTGCTTTGACCCTGGACTTAATGAAGCACAGTGGACCAACACCAGCTGATGACATGGCTCCCCAAATCAACACAGACTGTGGAAACGTCACACTGGACTTCAAGCGTCTGGCATTGTGTGCCTCCCCATTCTTCCTCCAGACTCTGGGTCCTTGGTTTCCAAATGAGATGCAAAAGCTGCTCTCATCAGAAACGAGATTTGGGGAGCCATGCCATCAGCTGGTTTTGGTACATTTTCGAGCACAAAAGTGTCAGTGTTAGTGCTGACCTTTAAGGCATTAAACGGCCTTGGCCCAGTACAGTGGTACCTCGGGTTACATACACTTCAGGTTACAGACTCGGCTAACCCAGAAATAGTACCTCGGGTTAAGAACTTTGCTTCAGGATGAGAACAGAAATTGTGCTCCGGCGGCGCGGCAGCAGCAGCAGGCCCTATTAGCTAAAGAGGTGCTTCAGGTTAAGAATGGACCTCCGGAACGACTTAAGTACTTAACCCAAGGTATCACTGTATACCTGAAGGAGTGTCTCCACCCCCATCGTTCTGCCCGGACACTGAGGTCCAGCTCCGAGGGCCTTCTGGCGGTTCCTTCGCTGTGAGAAGGGAAGTTACAGGGAACCAGGCAGAGGGCCTTCTCGGTAGTAGCACCCACCTTGTGGAACAGCCTCCCATCAGATGTCAAAGAAATAAACAACTATCTGACGTTTAGAAGACATCTGAAGGCAGCGCTCTTTAGGGAAGCTTTTAACGACTGTTGATTTAATGTATTTTTAATCTTTTGTTGGAAGCCGCCCATAGTGGCTGGCAAAACCCAGCCAGATGAGCAGGGGATAAGTATTATATTATTATTATTATTATATTATTATTATTATATTATATTATATTATTATTATTATTATTATTATTATTATTATTTACAGTGCTGCCAGATAGAGATGCTAAACTACTTGTGCTCTTTTGGACTTCATACTAATATTAAAAGTTACTGGAAGGCAATTTTATAATATAGATAAAATAACAAATAAAAGAGTTATACAAATAGTCCTGTATTCGTTTAAAAAAATAGTAGTGAAAGTCCATAACCCTAGTTAGGGGTAGGGGAAAGGGATTAGCTGCTCCCAGTATGTCTGATTACTTCAGAGGCAAGGCGGCTTAAAAAATTACAGAACTACAAATATAATGAAAGTAGTCATAAACAATAAACAAATAATAATAATAATAAATTTTTGTTTATATCCCGCCCTCCCCAGCCGAAGCCGGGCTCAGGGCGGCTAACAACACTAAAAAAGTGCAACAATATAAAAAAACATCATAAGAATTAATTAAAATCAAAATTAATGGCAACCATAAACTAAAGTATTGTAAAGATTGCTGAAGGAGGGAGTCAGGCTGTGCCCTAACCAAAGGCCTGGTGGAACAGCTCTGTCTTGCAGGCCCTGCGGAAAGATGTCAAGTCCTGCAGGGCCCTTGTCTCTTGTGACAGAGCGTTCCACCAGGTTGGAGCCGCAGCCGAAAAAGCCCTGGCTCTAGTTGAGGCCAGCCTAACCTCTCTGTGGCCTGGGACCTTCAAGATGTTTTTATTAGAGGACCGTAAGTTCCTCTGTGGGGCATACCAGGAGAGGCGGTCCCGTAGATACGAGGGCCAAAAAAGTACACAACCAAACAGAACAATTTCCACATAAATCATAGGATCCAAAATAAATATACAAAATATTAATATTGCCACCCCCCTAAGCAATACCCTAGTCCAGGAATGCTGCCTGTTTGTAACTTCTACTCAAGTACAGTGGTGCCTCGCAAGACTAAATTAATCCATTCCGCGAGTCTCTTCGTCTAGCGGTTTTTTCGTCTTGCGAAGCAACCCTATTAGCGGATTAGTGCTATTAGCGGTTTAGCGGCTATTAAAGGCTTAGCGGCTATTAAAGGCTTAGCGGATTAGCGGCTAAAAGGCTATTAGCGGCTTAGAAAAAGGGGGGAAAGCGGAAAAAAATCGGAACACTCGCAAGACGTTTTTGTCTTGCAAAGCAAGCCCATAGGGAAAATCGTCTTTCGAAGCAGCTCAAAAACGGAAAACCCTTTCGTCTAGCGGGTTTTCCGTCTTGCGAGGCATTCGTCTTGCGGGGCACCACTGTAGTGGTTTCTTTCTTTGTTAATCAAGTCATGGCTCTTCTGACTTTGGCAGAAGGTGTGTTAAGGCCGCCCATTTAAGGACGTTATCCAGCTGCAAAACTGGGTGGAGTGTGTGGAAGGTGCAGGGGCTTAGTTTTTGGCGCTATAAATGGTAGCTGGTAATTTCTTGTGTCTGGGGTTGGCCCACCATTACCACCTCTTAAGGCCCTCCCTTCAAAATGGCCTTCCCATAAGATTAACTGTTGAATAGGGGTTTAGTGGAATGAATACTTCTAGGTGCGCCTTAAAGACTTTGAGATGTATCCAGCATGGAATTCTGTTCCTTTTCTCTCCCCATGCCCACTCAAATTCAGCTCCACGGGGTCTTCCAACAGCCAATGGAAGGAGAAGCAGACCTTTAGCCAGTGTGTTGACTGTCTTCCTTGGCCTCCGTATGTACAGGGTTAGAAACCAGAGACAAGTCTTCATTCCGTCTTTATCTTCAGACTTCCCGGTCATAATTTTGTGGGCTGACCAAAGTGACAGCCGGTCTGGAGTTGATTTGTGTGATAGCTTCCATCTCAATGGAAGGCTGTCACTTTATAAATGTGCCTCCATTAATAAACTAGGAAGATTCCTTGCAGTCTTGATAAAATATGGTGAACATATATGTTAGAAGTATCCCTTGTAAGCAAGGCATGGGTGTATATTGTAAAGTGCCCTGTGATTATGTTACTAATAATTGTGTATTGATTGGCAAGCTGACACCTTTAGCAGCTAGCCAGCTCCATCAGGCTCCTCCAGCCTCTGAACTATGCCAGCTGGTCAGTATAGGAGAAGTTGGTGCCTATGTTTTGAATTTTATTTTCCTCTTCCTCCTTGTCCCTTTTCCTTTGTGTGTTGTGTATTTATTTATGTATTTATCATATTAGCCTGTAGGTAGGGAGTGTCTTGTTTTGATTTCATGTAAGCTGCTCTGGGAGCATTTTTGGCTGAAGAACAGGGTACAATTACTCTAAATAAAATAATAAATATACTATTGCTTACTAGCATGGCCTCTTCACATGGACTGTGTCATATTCCAAATTAAGTTTTACTGACTTCATGTAGCTCTCCCAAGTGCCTTTATTGACTCCGTCAATCTGAGGTCGGCTGCAGCTTGCCAAGATCAGAATTTAGAAATGTACCCTAAACCTGGATGTTAGATTTCTGACTCATCTACCTTATTGAAGTTTTGATTGATGGTGACAGATAATGTGCAATGGATTTTAATTTCAAAGAGTTCACACCCTCCTGTTTTGGCAAGGCAGCCAAAGCAGCTAAAAATAAAAAAACCCCAAGTTTAAACTGCAACCAACAAAGCAATAAACAAATGAAAAATGAGAACAGTGAAAGGCGGCAGCAACAGCAGCAGCACACGCACAACACTAGACCAGCAGGTAAAAATTAATCTGCAGAAAGTGAAAGCAAGGGCACCACAAACCAACAATTTCCACAGGCCAAGCCAAAAGGCAAAATTCTTAACAAATGATGAGGCCGGGTGGATCTTCCTTGATACTTCAGGCATTCATAAAGGCAGATGTCACAGCCAAAAGGCCCTGCTGTGTGTGATCATGTTTTCAGGGTAAAAATGGAAGGTTAGGTGGAAGGGTGACAGGGTGGCTAAAAATCAACAAACAAACCCAAAAACCAGATTTTTAAAATTTAAATCACATTTTTAAAAATAAAATTATTTGGGAGGAAAAATCTTTCTAAAGATAGTTTTCTATTTAAGTTACATTATAGTCCAAATGTTTAAATTTTTTGGTAAATGAATTTTCCAGAGGTTTCTGTAAGATTATTTGGGGCAGTTGTAAATATTAAGATTATACCAGCAAGAATGAGTCTTTCTGTAAAAAAGTCTTACTGACTTGTGATTTAAATCAATTTGATTTAAATCAAATCCATCCTGGAGGGAGAACTGACATACATTCATGACTCTTCAGCTGAAAAAGTCTTCCAAAGTGGCTTACAGTGATTGATAAGAAGGCAGTCTTCTCCCTCAGGCTCACAATCTTAAGACACACAACAAAAGGGAAACAGACTGGAAAGGATAATGAAAAAAGTCAGCTCAGGCACTCGTTCTTAGTTACAGAGGTAAAAATGTAAAGGTAAAGGACCCCAGGACAGTTAAGTCCAGTCAAAGGTGACTATGGGGTTGCGGCACTCATCTCGCTTTCAGGCCGAGGGAGCCAGCGTTTGTCTGGTTCAGGGGTCTGCAACCTAAGGCCCATGGGCCACAAGTGGCCCATGGGAGTCGTTTAACCGGCCCATGGACCCCCAACACCCACTCGGTTGGCTCCCATGCGGCGTGCTAAACCAGAGCAGAGCGGGGACTGCCTTCCGTGACGTTTGCCAGCTTCCCATTGGCTGAAGGAAGCTCCTGCAGCCAGTGGGAAGCTGCGCATGCCTCCTCCACACCGGAAATAGCGTTTGCGCATGCACGCACACTCCGGCCCACCGCAGCGTCTGCGGGATCGTGAACTGGCCCAAGCCACAAAAACTTTGCCGACCCCTGGTCTAGTTACAGAGATCTTGTAGTGAGCAGCAGGAGTGAAACGATTTGGAGAGGACCCAAATGTTTGTGGTCTTGTGCAGTTATTAGATCCTTTTGGAGATCCTTTTGGAACTCTTCACAGTCTGTCTTCATTTTATCACCTCAAACAGTTTGGTATTATCAACGCACTTGGCTGCCTCACTTCTCACCCCTAGCTTTAAGTCCTTTGTGAACAAGTTAAGCACGGCTCTCAGTACTGATCCATGGGGGTGGGGGGGACTTGGACTCCTTGCCTGCAAAAGTTAGTTCAGGCGCAGCAATCTGCTCTGCATCTTCCGCTGTGAAGACAGATGTAAATAATTCATTCGGCTTTTCTGCAATCTCCTTATCCTTCTTCAGCAGTCCGATGTGATCCAAGGGTTAAACTGCCTCCCTACCCAAAAAAGTTGGCCAGTAGGAGAGAATAATAAGAGGTGGTTTTGTTTGTTTTTGTTTTTAGTGTTTCCCAAAATTTCCAGGTTTTCCTTGGGGAATAATTGAAATAATCCTCAAGAAAATTCAAGAAAACTTTTCCCCATTTTAAAATTTGTGTTTTCCCCCTTCTGGGCCCTTCACATCTCACCTTCTGCAGAGACTGGCTTTGCTGTCTTTAAAATGACAGAAAATGAAAAACTCGGCACCTTGTCTCTTCCAGCATCAGGCTGCCCCGTCCCTCCAGACTCTTGAATCTTGGCTTTTTCAGAAGGCAAATAAGTGGACAGTAAGACCCTGGTTATTGTTGGCTTTTGGTATTGAGTGATCTAAGGCCATGTGCGTACTAAAACTTTGTACAACACCTCATTATTTTAGGCACTTCGTGTAGCAAATGGTATTTATTTCCACTTGAGTCAGTGGTGTTCTGATCCTTTCAAGCTGGAGCCTCTTGTGTGGATAAGCCCACATCTGGTGTTTGGAGGGACTAGGAAGAGCCTGGCGTAGATGGGGGGGGTGTGACCTTGCGCTTGGGGGCAATGTGCCAAGTGATCCTTTTGCTAGCGGTGGCTCCAGAGACGGGGCTCTTGTAGCAGTCCCTCGCCCAGGATAGGCAGCCTCGGAGAGGTGCAGGGCTGCATGTGAGCAGGGCTTTGGCATCCTTCTCTGCTGCATTTTTGGGTGGTCCGAGATGCCGTCCTCTTGCTCTGGAGCTAGCACGCTTTTGTTGCAGGGTTGCGATTTGTCTACAGCTGGTCTGGTTTGGTTCCCACCTATCCTAGTATTGGCATTAGCTGGTTTTGTTCTCCCACCATATGGAATTGTCTTAAAAAGAAGATGACTCAGTGGCAAAGCTTTTTCCTGCCATGAAAGAAAATCCAGTTGTAAAAAGCCTTTCACTATTTTATATCACTCTGCCAGATTGAAATTTCTCTCTCTCTTTGTCTCCTGTAGAGACTATTATATTTTGATAATAAAATTCCTGCTATGTGAGACAGAGAAGTCGTGTCATCTTGCTCAGTAAAAATGGTTGCATGCCTTTCGCATAGCCAAAGGTTGAAATATTGCTCCTGCTGGACAGCTTCTAGTCTTGAGGCAATTCTGCGCTGGGATGGCTGTTGTCAAGCTGGAGTTCCTGGGCAGCCCTTTGGCTCAAGTGAGCATGCAGGAGGGAAGGGAAATTCCTCAAATGAAGGAAAATGTGGTTAAGGCAAAACAAAAAATTGCAAGCAAACCTCGGTTGTCGAACGGAATCTGTTCCAGAAGCCCGGTTGGCTCCTGAAAGGTTTGACAACTGAGGTGCGGCTTCCGATTGGCTGCAGGAGCTTCCTGCACTCAATCGGAAGCTTCGTTGGATGTTTGGTTTCCAAAAAACATTTGAAAACCAGAACACATCTGAGTTTTGGGTGTTATTTGACTGTATATGGAGAAAGCAGAGGGCAAGAGGAGGCCTGTGGCCACCTGCAGTGCATCAAGAGATGTGCTGTTTGTGCGCACTTCTCAGTGCCTTGCTCCAACTCCCCTCCAAAGAGAAGGCATGCCAGTTCTGGATAAGAGAGCCCCAGTTAGCTACTGCCTTGGCCAGTGCACTCAAGTCAATCTCAAGGTTTTAGCTTATCGGTTCTTCACATGGGGACACACTGAGCGGACCACAGGCACTGTTGGGTCCCTCACTACATAGGTCTTTCCCTAGTCTGCTATGGAGCTAAGAAACTTGGCTCCTGTGTACAGTGGTGCCCCTCAAGACGAATGCCTCGCAAGACGAAAAACCTGCTAGACCAAAGGGTTTTCCGTTTTTCGATGTGCTTCGCAAGACGAATTTCCCTATGGGCTTGCTTCGCAAGACGAAATTGTCTTGCGAGTCTTGCGATTTTTTTCGCTCCCCCCCTTTCTAAGCCGCTAATAGCCTTTTAGCCGCTAAGCCTTTAATAGCCGCTAAACCGCTAATAGCGCTAATCCGCTAAGCCGCTAATAGGGTTGCTTTGCAAGATGAAAAAACCGCTAGACGAAGAGACTCGCGGAACGGATTATTTTTGTCTTGCGAGGCACCACTGTATGTAGTTGAAACTCTGGGGCTGCCGTGCTATCCAGTGGGGTTGGCACCAGTTAAGGAATGTTGGGTGAGTCAGCCACACATTCTTGCCGGCTGCCTTGCTTCTCTGTCCTCCCCTCTTGCTCCACCCTCCAGCTCTTGGGAACTCTGTGGCTGAGCTAGGAAGAAGGCTGAGGCAGTTAAGATCAGCAGATGCCACACAATCTTCCAGCCATTGACATGGGCTGCCTTTTTGCCTCATCTCTCTGCCCACTTTGCCATAGTTACAGCAGGTGGGTTTTTGCATCTGGCAGGCCTACGATACCTGCTCAGCTCCCCCTGCAAATCTGTGGTCAACCCTTTGCCTGTGTGGATTTCTCTTAAGGGCTTTGGCTCAGGGAGTTCCTCGGGTTTAGCATACTAAACAAGCCACACTGGCGTTCTGCACAGGCCTCCTGAGGAATCCTATTGGCCAAATCTTCATATGGACCAATAGTAGTGTAGAAATAGGAAAGTTTTGTCGGGGGGGGGGGAATGGAAAAATTGAACCCCTCCCCCCCAAAAAAAACATTCTTCTGGGGTTTTTCCAGGCATTCACATTTCGAGAGTGATATGTGAGCAACCACACCCATTGTAAAGGGTGTAAAAATCTACTTGTCAGGTGACTTAAGCCCAGTGTACCCACCCTTCTGCTTCCCAGACTTCCCAGTTTCTCATGATTGAATGCCGTGATCAGTGATTACCTGCAACCACTGTGGGCTTTTATGTTTTGCCCTTGTGTGCATTTAAGTGGCTGCCATGTGGTTCTTGACTGCCTGAATCTGGCCCCTATTTCTACTGGCTGAAGGCATAGCCCTGTTTTCACATCCGTCGGTGCCTGAAGGGCGACCCCTCCATGTGGGGTTGCCAGCCATGGGGGCCAGCCCAGCTGCTTGAGGTCAGTGGCAATGCTGCCGCACAGGCTTGCTCATCTCTCTTTCTGTTGTTGCAGAGTGGAAACAGCTTCCATGTCTTCGACCAAGGCCAGTTTGCCAAGGAAGTCCTTCCTAAATACTTCAAACACAACAACATGGCCAGCTTTGTCCGGCAGCTGAACATGTGTAAGTATATTCTCTGTTTGGTGCACAGTTTGTGCGCTTGACTTCAGAAGTCTCTTGCGAGCACGAGGGGCTTGCCTGAAGGTAGGGTTAGGGCACCTTGGCAGTTTGTCAGAACATGAGCTGCACCGTGCAGGACCTGTGGGCAAAAGTGCTGGGGCTTCTCAGACTGGCCTAGTAGCTTCTTCAGGTGTAGTGAAGAAAAGAGTGACGTCCTCTTCTGCCATACGGCAGCTCATCTTGGCAAAATTAGGTTAGGATTAAATGTTTGGCACTGTTAACATAGAATTGGCATTGTCTGTGAAAAGTGTCTGGGTTAAAGAAGAGGTTGAGTACCAGGCCTGCAAGCAGGACTGCAAGGGGCACGTCATGGAGAAGCTTGTGCCTCCTTACGTGGGACTCAAACAGGAGGTAGCAGGTTCATGGAGAATATGTCTGTGAGCAGCTAATGGCTCTAAATGTGAAAAATGAGAACTCCCAACTTCAAAGAGGGCGTATTCTGAGTTCTAAACAGGAACGTCCATCACTGCTTGTGGCCAGCCAGGTGCCTCGGGGGAGACGAGTTTGGACTAGGTGAACCGTGCTCTGCTCTAGCAAGGCAATTTGTGTTTCCTCCTCCTGGAACACCTGCCTTGCATTTTGGGAGCTGAGATCATTCGCTGATGTGCTATTTTGTATGATTCACTTTGGAAAGTTGGCTCCGGAAAATGACAGCACTAAGCAACCTGCAGACTCAGCAGATACTGCTTTCTGGTTCTGATGCTGGGGGAAAGCAGAGTCTTGGGGTTGGGAGGTCCATTTGCCCTGCAGGCTTACGCTGCACGTGAAATACAGGCCGGCTTCTCCAGCATTCCCCTGACCTTCTTGCCAACCTGCTCTGCTCCTTTGCCTTCCAGATGGCTTCCGGAAAGTAATCCACATTGAGCAGGGCGGTCTGGTGAAGCCCGAGAAGGATGACACTGAATTCCAGCACCACTACTTCCTCCGCGGCCAAGAACATCTCCTGGAGAACATCAAGAGGAAAGTAACCAATGTGAGTCCTCCGTAACAGTCGCTGGCCAAGATTCAAAGGAGCTTTTGAGGAACAGATGGAATGGGATGGAAACAGCACTGTTTCTTTCAGCCATTAGCTGCCTTGGTGCTTCAGGATAGTGCAGAGAGCAGATTTCTGCTTCTTCCTTCTCAGTGTTTTTGGCTTTTGCCTTGTCTTGTCTGAACTTTGGTTCAGATCACCCAATTTGAGGTGGCCTGTGATAGGCACCTGGGTGGGTGAGTGTGTGCGCATGCATAAGTGAGCGCACAGAAGACTGTGAACTTGCCAACGCGCCACCTCCTCCTGTGTGCTTCTGTGTATGGCAGGAGGCCCTGGCAATCTCTCCTCTTGTTGAACTTTTCTTTTTGCACTGCTTGCCTTGCTGAGCAGCCTGGAAGTCCCTGGCTCAGCTGAAGCCATCTTGTAGGCTAGGATGTCTTGCATATCATGTCACGTTAATCAGTGCACCTCTCTTGCATTGAGAATGCTCCCTAAATAAGCCTGTCTCTAAATTCTACAGTCCGTTGGCTGTCCTCATGTCTCTTCAGTCTCTGCTTATCTGTAGTGCTGCTTGTTCATGTAAACTGTTCACCAGAAGCAACAAACCGTGTTCCCAAAATTGTTTCATGAAAGCAGCAAATAGCTTTCTCTCTGAAACTGAGATTAGCGGTTCTCCTAACTGAGGAGAAGGCAGAAGCTTCACAGAACCCTTACCTATGTGCCCCTGTTTCCATACTCTCACTGCCCTGCCCCCCCACTGTTCAAACTTGCTTGTTTCTGTTACTTCCCTGAGCCATACCCCCTGAGCCATGCTTGAGGGTGTTTTTTTAACAGTCAAATGTGTGTGTGTGTGTGTGTGTGTGTGTGTGTGTGTAAAATTGCAGCACACACACACACACACACAGAGAGAGAGCGCGCGCTAGAAAATTCAGAAGCACATCATTCTTTCATGCAGTAGCCAAGGTTGGATAGCAGAGTGGCAGTGCATGCTGGGAAGCACAATCAAATAAAATTACACTTCAGTGAACTGTGTGCTTGCCTTCTTTGCTGGCAAATGGGTGATCCTACCACTTTTTGAGATGGGCTCAGGAACCGCCTTTGGCAAGGCGTGCAGTTTATATGGCATTGGTCTTCAGCAGCTTTGTTGGACTCTGACTGAAGAAGAAGAAGAAGAAGAGTTTGGATTTGATATCCCGCCTTTCACTCCCTTTAAGGAGTCTCAAAGCGGCTCACATTCTCCTTTCCCTTCCTCCCCCACAACAAACACTCTGTGAGGTGAGTGGGGCTGAGAGACTTCAAAGAAGTATGACTGGCCCAAGGTCACCCAGCAGCTGCATGTGGAGGAGCGGAGACTCAAACCCGGTTCCCCAGATTACGAGACTACCGCTCTTAACCACTACACCACACTGACTGCCGCTCTCTTTGAGAAGAGGCAGTGCACACTCTGTCTGTGATGCTCAGCCAGCTATTTTCTCGTTTGGAAGCCATGAAGAGCCATAAGTAAGAAATCTTCCTCTGCCTGCAGGTATCTGGCATAAAGAATGAAGATATCAAGGTTCGCCAGGACAGCGTGACAAAGATATTGACTGATGTCCAGGCAATGAAGGGCAAGCAGGAGAGCATGGACTCCAAGCTGATAGCCATGAAGCAGTATGTACAATGCAAGGGGCAGGGGGGAAGGGGTATTCTGGGTTTGGGAGGGGGAGTCTACCTTGCTCTGTGTTCTAGCACCCTCTGCTGGCAGGTAGCATAATATGCTAACCTCCTGATTGCTGCAGGAATTGAACTCACTCCTTAGCAAACTTTCTTGCCCGGTGATGGACTGCCGTGTTTTTGTCCTCAATTCTCTCACCCAGCATGTTGAATTTTCAATGCTAACGTTGTATCACCCATTAGCCGCCAGGGTAGCGTTAATAATAGCAAAGCAACTATTGATGCACCCATAGCACAGTTAAAATGACTAGCGGCAACCACAGTTGTTAAACTAGTTAGCAGCCCTTCTGACATGTCCTTGCTGTGTAACTTGCAGCACTTTACCATGTGGACTTTGCCCTGTTATTGATCAGTTTTCTTCTTGTATGGTAGTGCCCTTGTTGAGAGAAGAATAAATACTAATTTTTAAAAATTACATGGGCTGCTAAGATAAAAAAAAATTACAAATTAAACTCTTGGTGGAACAGTTCTGTTTTATTTTGGCACTGACGGATAGAGGCACAGGCTGGTTCCAGCTTGGGAAAGGCCTTCTTTTAGACCGCCCTAGTTGTGAAGGGCAGGGGAAAGGCATCTGCACTCAGCATGTCCTGCTTGTGGGCTTTTGCTTTCTGTTTGGCCACTGCGAGAACAGGATGTGGGACAAGATGAGGAGCCCCCTTCGCCCTGATCCAGCCCCAGGGCTCGTATGCTCTCCACTTGGAGTTTACAGAGCAGGGAGTTTCTTGCCTGTGTGGGACAATTGCTTAACATTTGCTTATCCCAGGCTATTGAGGACTTGAAAAAATTGCCTTGCCTTCTCTCCAGGCACAGGTGGAAGGTGAGGCATGCAGTGAGCCGCTGGCGGTTGGCAGTTTGCATTCTGGCTCAGTTGTAGGGGAGACCCAGGAAGGAGTGTCTGACGCGTTCCCTTGGGGAGTGGAGCCTTGAAAGGAGGGCTTAGCTTACACCAGAATTCCCCAGAGCACCTTTTCCTGCACCCACACATTTGAGAACTTAAAGGAAAGAGTTCTAGAGCCCAGGGGACATTTATTCAGGCTGGTTTGATGGCCAGCACTCCGTTCAGCAATGAAGCCCCGCTGTAAATCATCTGCAGCTGCAGAGGATGGCTCATGTCGGTGGGTGGGGGCATGAAGGCAAAGGCTTGCAAATCCCACTTTTCCTGGAAGATTAGTCAGTGGCTTGAAGCAGCAACCCCTTCCTGTTTTATGGCTGCTGTGGTGCCCCTCCTGGCAGCTTTGGGCCCAGCTGTATTCTTGCCAGGACAGGAACCCTGATCCCTCCAGCCGTAAACAGCTTGACTCCTCGCCCATGGAATGTGGAGCTTGATGACCACTCGGTCTCTTGAGTCATCCAGCCTTGCGGCTTTCTGGTGGGGCTTTTGCCATTCTGAATAGTTGCTGGCCAAGGTCAGGTTTTGCCAAGCTGCCTGAAACCGCTTACAGAAGGGAGGGTATTCCAGGCCGACTTGTTGCCTGGCTGTGCCCTAGAGTTCCTCTTCAAGCCCAGAGACCAGGCCTGCATGCTTCTTGCCTGCCCACAGCGGTGCTGCTCAGGGTCATAGTGTGGTGAAGCTTGGCCTCCCTGTCTTGGTTAGACTGTGGTGTCTGGGAATTAAGGGCTTCAGTATCACCTCCCTATCTTGCAGAAGAAAGAAGCCCAATGGTGCCTTTTTGGAACCTCATTCTCCTTGGCGTAGACCAGGGGTGATTCAGCTCCACGGTGATTTTGTTCCTGCTCCACCAAGACCCTGCCAATTTTGACAATAACTGCAAAAAAGGGAAAACAATATTTCAAAGTAGACTCAGTGCTGGGTTTGGCAACTTGCCTCCTCCCCTCATCATCAGTTTGAGGCTGTGATGAGTGGGCAAGGGAAGAGGGGAGTGAGTTGCCAAACCCCTTCTCATCTGTGCAGGAGGGACAGTGTGTGTGCTGGTGTGGATCTGCCCGCGTGTGTCTTGTTTGTATATGGTCCTCATGTAGACAAGGAAATGGCTGACTTAAGAGATCAAAAAGCTGAGGGGGTGCTTTCTGCTGTCCGTAGAGGGCACAAAGCCTACTTGCTTAAGCATAAGCTCTTGAGGAGCCAGTAGTGTGAAGGTTTGTTAGCGGCGCTTCTTCTTGGGCCTCCCCTCTGGCCAGTCCAGGGTTGTAGCAAACTCACGGGCCCCAAAGAGACAAGCCTTCGCAGGGCAGCTTCCTGGGCTGATTCTTCTTAGCTTCTGCAGGCCGTGCAGAACTACTGACCGCTGCTGTGGCCTGCGCAGGCCAAGCCAATTGCCGGGAGCACCTTGTTCTCACTGTGCAAAATCACAGTGCCCCGGAAGAAGGGAGGGGTATGGACAATACCTACAGTGGACTTCTTGAGTTTAGTGACCCCAAACTTGAAGGGTCTAAACGCAACATCCACATAGGAAGATTGGCCCTCTTTTTTGTTAAAGTATTGTAACACCATCAGTTCAAGTGGCACCTCATGGAGTACAAAACAGAAAACTGGTCCCTCATTAGCCCCCCCTAAAAAAGATCACTGTCTTTGGTTGGGAGGTAAGGGAGAGGCTGGCCTAATGTGGGATGGCTGTGAGCAAGTCCACCTCCACAGAGCTGGCCGCCTTTTTGGTATGTCCCACGGAGGACCTTACGATCTTCAAACAAAAACATCTTGGAGGTCCTGGGCCACAGGGAGGTTAGGCTGGCCCCAACCAGAGCCAGGGCTTTTTCTGTTGTGGCCCCAATCTGGTGGAATGCTCTGTCCCAAGAGACCAGGGCCCTGCGGGACTTGACATCTTTTCGCAGGGCCTGCAAGACGGAGCTGTTCCACCAGGCCTTTGGCCAAGGCACAGCCTGACCCCCTCCTTTGGTAATCCTCACAGAACTCTAGCCCCATGGTTGCCATCAATTTGATTTTGAATTGATTTTAGAATTGTCAGAGCTGCTACCAGGTCCCAGCTCACATAGGACCACGCCACACAGCGTCCACTTTAAAAGAGTCTTTATTGAGTTACAGGTTTCATTTCCGAACTGCAGCGTGCAGCTCTACACCTTCTGCTCTAGGTCGGCGAAGACCCGTCTGAGTCCCCGCCTCTTGCACACCAGCTTAATACCCTAGCCTTGCTCCACCTCCTTCGCCTCTCCCTACGTCTCTGGGTCCTTCTGCCCCCCTGGGCCTCCTCCCTTCTACTCTCCTCTGACGCTGACCCCCCTGATCCTTCTGCCTCCTTGCGGCGGGCTTTAGGACCTGGCTCACTCTCCGGGCTGCTTACTGCTCCAGCTTCCGCTGCATTTGAACTTGGCGCGCGCGCCCAACTCTCTACTTTCCTCTTAACCGTTGCCTCGCTCTCTGAGGAGGGCGTGACCACCCCTGACTCGTGCCCTCCCTCCTGCTGACAGCCTCCGGAACCCGATGCCTGGCTACCTTCCTCCCTGCTGCTCTCAGTCTTGAGCGTGGGTCCCGACTTCCAGCTGCTGCCGCCCTCAGTTATGAGCGTGGGTCCCGACTTCCAGCTGCTGCTCTCTGAATCTCCTCTGTTCCCTTCCTCCTGGGGTGTCCCCCCGGATCCCCCCCTTGCTCTGCTCACTGGGGCTCCCTTTTGGGAGTCCTCTGACTCACTGCTTAGGCTTGGAGATCTCGGGTCGTCATCATCACTCATTCTCCCTTCGGCTTCCTCCCCCTCGCTCTCTGTTTCCACCCTTCTCTGCGTCTCTGCTTCTGAACCCCTGACATCCATCCCCCCCTCGAAGCCCCCCCTTCCCCCCTCCCCGCTGTCAGGTGTGGGTGCTGGGCGCTCCATCATCATGGGATGGAATGCTGGATACAGGTCGCTCCCCGTGGGTGGCCGCCAACTGAAGACCTCCGAGTCTTCCCCCTCGCGGTCGTCGACGTTGACTTGTTGCTCTTCCATCTCTGTACCGCCGTGCTCGAACCCGAGGTCCTCCCCGAACACGTCCATGTCAGTCTCTGCGTCGGTCGCTCGACCTGGCATCTCCAGCCACTTCCTGCGCCATCGCTCCTCTGGTCGATCGTCCCACCAATACGAGTTGCCTGATGCCGAACCTGCCGGTGAACCTTCTGGGGAACGGGTGCTCCGTGCGGGTTCCCCTTCTGAGTCGAATCCATGGAACGTGCTGGAAGAAAGTGTGGGTGTGAACAACCAGTCGTCGAAGAAGCTCGCTGGCATGGGTTTGTGTGGGAAGAGGGCATGAAACTCGTCCTTGAGCAGGGGTTCCTCCAAAGCGTAGTCTGGTACCCAGCTATTGGCGCTGGCCCGGGTGCCCTCTCTGGCTAAGAGGTATTCGACTCCCTCTTCCCCCCATCTGGAGTCCAAAATCTCCGTGACCTCGTTGATGTGGTCCTGGTGCTTCACCTCCCGCGTCTCCGTCCGTTCCCGGAGCGGACTTGGCGCCGTCCCTGGCTCCTGGAACCTGTGAGGTGCCTTGTAGGGAGTGAGCACCGACCTGTGGAACACCGGATGCATTCTGGAACCCTCCGGCAGCGCCAGTCGGAAGGCTACCGGGTTGATCTGCGCTTCGACTTGGTACGGACCGATCTGCTTGTGCCCCAACTTCTTCTTGGCAAGCGACCTGGTCGGCACTGCGTGGGCTGCCAGCCAGACCCAGTCTCCCACTTGGATCACTTCGCCAACCCGCCTGTGCTTGTCAGCTTGCACCTTGTAGGCGTGCTTAGCTAGCTCCAGCTGCCGTCTGAGTTGATCGTGGACCGCCTGCAGCTCTGACGCGAACGCGTCCGCCGTCTGTGGTTCTCCTTCCCCCACTCTCTCCAGTCCCGGGAAGGTTCTGGGATTCCTCCCATTGTTGGCAAAGAACGGCGTCACTCCTGTGGACACGTGCTTCGTGTTGTTGTAAGCGAACTCGGCTAGCGGCAGGTAATCCACCCACGTCGCAGGCTGTTGATTGGCATAGCATCTCAGGTACTGCTGCATGATGGCATTGACCCTCTCTGCTTGCCCGTTGGTCTGCGGGTGTCTTGCTGATGCCAGATTGACCTTGACATTTAGAAAACCCATCAGCTTCTGCCAGAAAGACGAGATGAACTGGCGTCCGCGGTCGGACAGGATAGACCGTGGCAGGCCATGCACTTTGAACACGTGATCTATGAACAGTTTGGCGGTTTGTTCCGCCGTGGCCACCTTCGCACACGGAATGAAATGTGCCATCTTGGTGAACAAGTCCACCACCACTAGCACAGCTGTCTTGCCTCTCGAGCTGGGTAAATCCGTCACAAAGTCCAGGGCCACCCTCTCCCACGGTTCAAACGGTGTTTGCAGCGGTTCTAACAGTCCCGCCGGTGGTCTGTGTACCGGCTTGGCCCTCTGGCAGGTGTCGCACCTCGCGACGTAGTCCGCGACCTCTCCTCTCAGCCTGGGCCACCAGAAGTCTCTCGCGACTAATTCCATCGTTTTCTCTGTGCCAAAGTGACCGGCCGTGGGTGCGTCGTGCAACTGTTGCAGTACCTTGGCGCGAAGGTCGTCTCCTGGTACATAGACAGCCCCTTTGCGTAGGAGCAAGCCGTCCCGCACCTGGAACTCGTCCGTGGTAGCCGTGCCTCTGAGCAGTTCCGCCATCTTGTCTTGCGCGAATGAGTCGTCCCGCAATGCACGTCGCACCGCATCCAGGTCTACTGTAGCTGAGGCACACGCCCACGCCGTCGGTGCGAAGATGTGCATGGCCGCCGCTGGCGTCACCTCTTCTAGGTATTGCGGTTTTCGGGACAGTGCATCCGCCATGATGTTGGTGTCGCCTGGGACGTACTCTATTCGGAAATTGAAGTCAGCAAAGAACTCCGCCCAACGTATCTGCCTCTGGTTCAGGAACTGAGCCGTGCGCCAGTGCTCCAGATTCTTGTGGTCCGTGCAGACCTGCACCGTGTGCTTGGCGCCGATTAGGAAGTGCCTCCACGCCTTGAAAGCTGCATGAATGGCCAGCAACTCCCTGTCCCAGATGGTGTAGTTCTGTTCCGACTTGCTGAGCTTTCTGGAGTAGAACGCTCCCGGCCGCCACACCCCCTGCGGGTCTCGCTGCAGCAGGACAGCTCCCACGGCTCTGTCTGACGCGTCTGTCTCTACCCTCAACGGTTTACTGGGGTCGATATGCAGCAGTTGCTTCTCCGATGCGAAGAGATGCTTGAGCGCTTGAAAGGACTGTTCCGCCTGCTCCGTCCAGATGAATTTCTTTTTTTTGGAGCTGAGCGTGTCCGTAATTGCTGCCGTCTGCATCGCGAACCCCTTGATAAACTTGCGATAGAAGTTGGCGAAGCCGACAAACCGCTGGACCTCCTTCCGGTTGCGCGGGCTTTTCCAATCCAATACCGCACGAACCTTGGTGCTGTCCATGGCTATCCCCTTGTCCGACAACTTGTATCCCAGGAAATCCACCTCCGTCGTGTCGAACTGGCACTTCTCCAGCTTGGCGTACAGTCTATGTTGTTGCAACCTGCTGAGCACCTCCCTCACGTCTCGGTCGTGAGCTTGCTGCGAGTCAGAGAAAATCAGGATGTCATCCAGGAAGCAGACGCATGTCTTGTAGAGGAGTCCCTCCAACACGTGATGCATAAAAGCTTGAAAACAGTGAGAGCCATTTTGTAATCCAAAGGGCATAACTCTGTATTCGTAGGTGCCCAGCGGTGTGAACATGGCCGTCTTCCACTCATCGCCCTCCCGCATGCGGATGAGATTGTACGCCCCTCGCAGGTCCAACTTGGTGAACACGCGTCCCTTGCGCACCGTCGCGAGGAGGTCGTCAATCCTGGGCATGGGGTAATCAGACGGTTTGGTCATCTGGTTCAAAAGGCGGTAGTCCACAACTAGTCTTTTTTGGGGCGTGTCTTTCTTTTTCACGAAGAAAACGGGACTGCCCCCCACTGCCTTGGACTCTCTGATGAAGCCACGCTCCAGATTATGCTCGATGAACTGTTTGAGTTCCTGCATTTCATCTTCAGACATGGAGTATAGCCGCCCCTTCGGCAGCGTCGCCCCCGGTAGGAGGTCAATCTTGCAGTCATATGGCCGGTGAGGGGGTAGCTTGTCCGCCTCCTTCTCGCAGAAGACCTCCAAAAAGCTCGCGTATTTGTGGGGGACCGCTTGCAACGTTCCCAACTGCAGTTGTGATTCCTCCTCCTCTCCCTCCCGTCGGGGCAGGATGCAGTGTTCTGCGCAATAAGAGGAGCCGAAGATCAGTTGTCTCTGGTACCAAGCCAGTGTCGGACTGTGCCTGTCCAGCCAACTCATGCCCAACACAATGGGCGTGTCCGACAGTTGGGTGACATTAAAACTGATGACTTCCCTGTGGTTGCCAAGGCGCATCACCATCGGTGGCGTCTGCTTCACCACCTGCCCCCCTAGCAACTCTCTGCCATCCACTGTGACGACTTGCAGGGGCAGAGTGGCAGGCAATAGCTGTATAGCGTGCTGCTCCACAAAGCTCTGCGCTATAAAGTCTGCGTTGCTTCCAGAATCCACAGAAAGCGGCACTTCGATAGTGACGCCGTCGGGTAGCTGGAGAGATGCTGTGAGCTGCACTACTGGTTTGGGTGGGAGGGGATCCGTGGGTTGCAAGATTGCTGGGGACTGCTTCACAGATGCGTCTGGCTGGGCCCCAGTGCCTCCGTCTCCAGCCAGACATCGTCGTTTCCCTGCTGTGGTTCTCCTTGCTGCGTTGCTGCAGTCACCATTGCTGAGGCTGCAGTGTGCTTGTGGAGCCTCCGGGGACACTCCTTCGCCAAATGGCCTGGATCCTCGCAGATGTAACACTTCCTGTTCCCTCTAGGAGGCTTCGCTTTCACTGCTGCCGGTGCTAGGGCTCTGGCTGCTGACTGAGCCCTTGCACCTCCAACCTCCATCGGTTCCCCTCCCCCTCCTGGCGGAGGTGTGGATTGCGCACGCGCTGCTTCCCTCGGAACGAAAAAGAAACTTCTCGCTGCTTCGCGCCCTCCACGTCCTTCATCTCTGCACCATGGACGTTCTTCCAGCCTCACCCCCACAGTCAGCGCCCTTTGGACCACCTCCTGCGTGCTTCGGGGCCTCTCCCCCCTTGCAATTTCATCCTTAACCGCAGAACTTAGACCCTCCCAGAAGAGGTCTCTGACAGGGGGCGAATCCCGATCCCATTCTAAAGCACTGACCAGCGCAAAAAATCGGGCGTGATACTGCCGGACGCTCGCCCTCCCTTGTTTTAGTCCATGAATCTCCCGTCTGGCAAGATCCACATCAATAGTAGACAAAAAACACGCATCCATCGCTTTGATAAAGGCATCTGCATTCTGAAGCGCCGGATCTTTATCCCTCCACAAATTGCGCAGCCAGGCTTTGGCATCCCCATGCAAATGGGACAATATGAACCCCACCTTCTCTTCCTCATCTCTAAAGTCTTTTGCCAGCAGTTGCAGTGCGCACATTACGTCTGCTCTAAAATTAGGGTACTGTTGCAAAGTCCCATCGAAGTGAGCCACAAGCCCTCCTGCTCTCCGTGCCAATCCCACGCCCTCCGGTCTGGGTCCCGGTTGCCCTTGCTTAACAAGCATTTCAAACCTGGCGTGTAGGTCTCTGTAGGCGGCTGTAGTCTCCTCCTCCCGTTTCTTGGAAGCCAATACCTCTGAGGACAACTGGGTCACTGCCTCTTGCAGCGCGGAGATCCTCTGTTCTTCCGTCATCTTGCTAACCTTTGTGAGCTCGCTTACAGACACCCCTCTTCCTCCCCTAGCGGCTTCTGCTCCCGCTGCGAGGTTTCAGGTTTCTGAAGCTTTGAAGAGACGGGTCTTACTGTCAGAGCTGCTACCAGGTCCCAGCTCACATAGGACCACGCCACACAGCGTCCACTTTAAAAGAGTCTTTATTGAGTTACAGGTTTCATTTCCGAACTGCAGCGTGCAGCTCTACACCTTCTGCTCTAGGTCGGCGAAGACCCGTCTGAGTCCCCGCCTCTTGCACACCAGCTTAATACCCTAGCCTTGCTCCACCTCCTTCGCCTCTCCCTACGTCTCTGGGTCCTTCTGCCCCCCTGGGCCTCCTCCCTTCTACTCTCCTCTGACGCTGACCCCCCTGATCCTTCTGCCTCCTTGCGGCGGGCTTTAGGACCTGGCTCACTCTCCGGGCTGCTTACTGCTCCAGCTTCCGCTGCATTTGAACTTGGCGCGCGCGCCCAACTCTCTACTTTCCTCTTAACCGTTGCCTCGCTCTCTGAGGAGGGCGTGACCACCCCTGACTCGTGCCCTCCCTCCTGCTGACAGCCTCCGGAACCCGATGCCTGGCTACCTTCCTCCCTGCTGCTCTCAGTCTTGAGCGTGGGTCCCGACTTCCAGCTGCTGCCGCCCTCAGTTATGAGCGTGGGTCCCGACTTCCAGCTGCTGCTCTCTGAATCTCCTCTGTTCCCTTCCTCCTGGGGTGTCCCCCCGGATCCCCCCCTTGCTCTGCTCACTGGGGCTCCCTTTTGGGAGTCCTCTGACTCACTGCTTAGGCTTGGAGATCTCGGGTCGTCATCATCACTCATTCTCCCTTCGGCTTCCTCCCCCTCGCTCTCTGTTTCCACCCTTCTCTGCGTCTCTGCTTCTGAACCCCTGACAAGAATGAATTGATTTTAGAATGCTGTATTATTTTACTGTTGTTAGCCGTTCTGAGCCCAGCTTCGGCTGGGGAGGGTGGGATATAAATAAATTATTATTATTATTATTATTATTATTATTATTATTATTATTATGAAAATTGGTAGCCCCATGTTTTGGCGTGCATCTGAAGAGCTTAGGTGCTTCATCCGACCAGAGGGCCCTCTGGGGAGACCCCAAGCAGGACATGCGCATAAGAGCACCCTGATGTTTCTCAGCGTGGCATTTAAAGCGCTGGATGTTAAAAAAAAGAGGGGGCAGGGGAGATCTGAAGGAATAAAGTGTTTGTAGTGAAAGGTTGGATGGGTAAATGCAAGAGGCCATTTTGGCTCAGGGGGGCTTTTAGAGCCCTGGCTTCGAATCCTGTCCTGACTGCGAAAGGGAATGCTTTTATTGTCTGCCTCCCTTGCACTCGTGTAAAGGCCGATGGGCCTGCACCTTGTGGTGCATAATGCTGTATAGGAGATGTTGATGTTTAATAACTAGCCAGTCCCTCCAAAGCCAGAACAACACTTAGGGGGCTGCTGTGGGGAAGGCAGGTGGGCTTTGGGGGCCCAAGCTTGGCAGTGCTTTGCTTTGGAAAATCTCCCTCTCGGCCTTTGAGAGTGTCAGCTTCCGCTGGCCTCTCTTTCCCCTTCCTATGTTTTCATTTGTTTTCAATCCCTAACCACCTCCTAAAAATGGAATCTGCGAGCCAGAAGCTTCCTTTCAGGGATTTTTTTTTTTAAGTTTGGAGTGGTTGTGGTTTTGAACCTGATAGCTGCCTTTTAAAAGCTGCTGCTGGCTCTTTTATCACGAGACGTGTAGCTCCTGAGCTTGATGTCTCCTTGGTGAGCCTAGCAAACGCTTCCTGGGGGTTCGGGAAGCCAGACTCATGTCAAATGCAGGACTAATGGCCTTAGGCCTGGTTCCAGATCCCACATCCAGCTGGGCTGAGGCTGAGGCTGGTGAGGGAAATGGCACCAGGTGAGTCGCGTGCGCTCTGCTTTGGTCCTCTTGTGGTGGGGCAGCACCTGACACTCAAAGTACGGCATCGGGGTGGGGCGTTTCTGGTGGACTCCAACTCCCAGCATCCTCCCTGACAGCTGGCTAGGCTGACCGGGACCAATGGGGTGGCTTGGAGCCAATCAGCGTTTAGAGGGCGGCCATCCCTATGCTATGGACATGAACCCATTTATTCTGGCCTTGAGTGGAAAGTAAATCCACATATCACTATGATTATGTAACATGTTTATGACCTGCCTGGAAATTGCTAGTTAGTGTATGAGTGTTTTGCTTGTTGGCTTGATTTAAATGGTATCATTTATGTTATTGTAACCAGCCCTGGGGTCTCCTGCTGAGGGGTGGGATGGTGACGACAACAACAACAACAACAGACTCTACCAAACTTCCAGTATAGGAGTCAGGGTGGATTTCATTTAAATCAGATCGATTTAAATCACTAGTCAGTAAGACTTGATTTAAATCACTAGTCAGTAAGACTTGATTTAAATAATTATTTTACAGAAAGACTCACTCTTGCTGGTATAATCTTAACATTTACAACCAGATGAAGGTTTCATTTTTGGAATAATATATTTTCAGAGTAGTTTTTGCAGTTATATAAAAAATCACTGATTTGGTTATACTACTAGAAATACATAGACTGATAATTATGAAATTATTGTGAGGTTTAACAAGTTAACTGTGAACGCTTATTAGTTGACTGGCAAGCACTTCAAGGTCTTGCCAAAGACTTAACAGATTTAGTAAGTTAACTGTTTATATTTGGACAACTTTTCTGCTGCACTTTATTGGAAGGAGAAAAATAATAATTTCCTTAATAAGAATTTAAACAATTTATTTAACTAAAACAATAGCATTATAGCATATGTATCCATGTTTGTTAACTGATGTGGTTAAACATTTTTTTTAAAAAAAGAACTTAGACTGAGTTTTAGCACACATGAAAAACTTAAAACAAATCCTTATTTCCTGATGAATAGCCTTTGGACTATAATGTAACTTCAAGAGAAAACTATCTTTAGAAATATTTTTCCTCCAAAAGCATTTTATTTTAAAAATCCAATTTAAATCAAAAATTCCAATTTTTTTTTAATCATTGATTTTTATCCACCCTGATAGGCGTATTTTGGGGGGATAACAAAAGAAAGGGTGCAAATCATCTTAAATATGATAGCTTTGATAAGTTCACCACAAAGGTGGCGAGATTGGGGAAGGTGAAATCAGCCGGTCCTGCCGCTCTCTTTCTCTCTGGTCTCTGAATCCTCGCAGGCCTTTCTTTCCATCCAAGCCGGAAAGCGAGGCAGGAGGGCTCTGGTTGGTCTTGCTGCAGTGTCTTCTCCGTGAGCCTAATTCTAAACAGATTTCTGGGAGCGGGGGCCGAGCGGGGTGAGTGCACCTGTGTTTACGGGGGCCTTCCCCCAGCCGCCTTTGGGGGCTCCGTTTAGCTTGGCTCGGCGTGTCGAAGGCCTGCCGCGGGGACGCCGCAAGTACTTCCTCCTGGCCAGACTGCGTTTACAAGGCCCTGCCGTTTTTACAAGGCCCCCGTCGCCCACAGAACGAGGAGGTTTAAAATTTCTCTTGGTAAAAATAAATCCGAGCAGACACCCTTATCTGGCCTTCTGCCGCCACCATCCTCGTCTTCCCTGCAACGGAATTAGTTTCCCTGATGCGGCACCTCTCCTCTTCCTCCTCCCCCTCCCGCTAAATCATACCAAATAATAATTCTGACCTGTGCTGCTCTCTTTATGGTTCCAAAAGCAACAATATATATTATCCTTCTGACACTCACCAGAGGGGATATTTTTTGCGCTGGAACATTTGCAGAAAAGATTGTGTCTGTCAGTAACGGGCTGCAGAAAAGCTGAGCTTGGGCCTAATGGAGCCAGCGAAGGGACGGCCAAGCTGGAGCCGCCAGCCGCCTCCTCGGAAATGCCTCATTAGAGGCAGCTGCCGGCCTGCAGGGACCCGGGGCCCGAAAGCAGCAGCCTTGGCTAGCCGTGGACAAGCAGGAAAAGGAAAAAGGTCTAGGCTGGGAGCGGTGGCGTGAGGGTTCGCTGCTTCTCCCGACTCCCCTTCTGCATGCAGATTGTGTCCTGATGGTTGGTTTCAGCCGGTGCTTCCCAAGCGTTTCGGGGGCCCTGCCCTCTCGGTTCAATCAACTCACCCCCAGTGCCCCCTACTGTATAAAAAGGATTATTCAGATCAGTGGTTTGCACAGCCCACTAAGGAAGATAATGGCACAATAACATTCAAAACAGTCACAATGAATTGCACATTTATTCCAAACCCAATTAACACTGTGTAATTAAATTAATTCAATTAACTTGATCCAGTGATACCAGCTTTTCAAAGTCGGACAGCCATTTCCCCACTTCTGCCCCCTCACCTCTTAGCACCTCCCTGGGTACTCACCCCCAGGGGGCGCTACCACCCACTTTGGGAACCACTGGTTTAAGTGGGGGATAGAAGGGGATCTCTGGGGAACCCCGCCCCCGTGTGTGTGCGCGCGCATGCACTTCTCAGTGGGTTGGATCAAGTTTCCAGCTGCCAATTTCACCACTTTTCAAGACAAGTATTTTGAAAAGGAGGCTTGGCCCATCCTTTGCCAGCCCAGCCCTTGAGTTGCCCGGTTCTCTCCTTTAAGACTCCCCCCGCCTGCTGCCCCCCAGGGCAAGGAAGGAGGCTTCCCTGCCGGCACTCTGACGTGTGCTGTGTTGAGAGAAGGATCCCGTCACGTAACAGGAGCCAATACCCTGCCTATGCAGCTGGCTGAGGTTTGGGAATGAGACATCACTTGCAAGGCCTGGACAAGGGGAAGAAGAATCGCTGTAAATCTCAGGGAAGGGAAATAAATGCCTTGCTTCCATTAAGGAGGTGCAGGAGACTGGAGCGCTGGCGTGGAGGAGGCTCCCTGGCCTCTTCCTTTCCAGCTGTCTCCTGTTAATAAGGCTTCGTCCTTAAGAAAACTAGAGTGGTGGCAAGGTCTTCTGGCTGATCCTGCCTGAGGCAGAGACGCTGGGCCAGGCTTTTATGACCTCTACATTAGACGGTTGTAATGTGGTGTGTTACTGCCTCTCTGAAAGTGACCCCGGCCCCCTTGTGCACAGAGGGTCAGAGTTGTGGGGCTCCAGCCTTGCCTAGCCAAGGAAGGTGGCTGGGCAGTTGTCTTCTTCCCTGTGCCCCCTGGCCCATGTTTCCAGGTTCAGCCTTGCCTTGTCAACAGCTCCAATTAGCCGGAGCATCTGTAGGTGCATATTGAAGGCAGGTGAAGCTTTCTGAATGTTGGAAGGTTCTTCATGCAGCGCAAACCGTGGAACGCCTTCTCCCAGGAGTCATTGGAGGCTACCAACCCGGACGGCTTTAGGATTAGGCAAATTCATTAAGGAAAGGGTTGTTGAAGGCATGATAGCTGTTCTGTGCCACCAGGGTCAGAGGCAGCAATCCTTTAAATCTCAGTTGCTGGAAACTGCTGGTGGGGGGGGGAGTCCTTTGGGTTTTCCATGGGGGCATCTGGTTGACCACTGTGAGAGCAGGTTACTGGACTGGTTGGCCACTGGCCTGATCCGGCAGGTTCTTCTCATGTTCTTTCTAGTCCAGCTCCAGCCCTCCACTTCCTCCCTGTGGGGCTGGTGGGGAAGCTGCTTCTGCTCCATCTCCTGGGCTTCAGGTGTCCTAAGCCACGACCAGGGTTCTTGAACCCCAGGTGTTGGGCCGCAACTCCCACCATCCCCAGGCAGCTTAGCCGCTGGTCAGGAGCGTTGGGAGCGGTGGGGTGACTCCACAGCCCGTCTGAAGGGCTGGTCCCCCCCCCTGCACCCACACACATAGTGTGCACGGCCCTCTCCGCCTTGCTGACTTTAACGACTCCAGTCTTCTGGCTGATCCTGCCTGAGGCAGAGACGCTGGGCCAGGCTTTTATGACCTCTACATTAGACCGTTGTAATGTGGTGTGTTACTGCCTCTCTGTGCGAGATGCTGCATGGATTCCAGCTGTTCTGGCGAGTTGCACCGCAGCCCCTGCTTGTCACGGGGGACTTTGCTGGCCCGCAGTCAACCGTCAGCTTCGTCTCAGAATTGCTTTGATGGGCTCCGAGCAAGACACTCGTTGTGAACTCTCTCGCTCTGCGTCTGTCTTTTTTCCTTCTTCTTTCTTCCTCCTTGCGCACAGCTGCGCTTTGGGCTTAGTCACTGCTTGAGATCATCTGAAGCCGGTTTTACTGGCCACGGTGTTCCATGAGGTTAAGGACTGCTGGAGTCGTAGTTTATGGCGGGCTCAGATGTGTGAGCCGTGCCAGGAAAGCAGTGCTTCTGACTGCAGGCTTGCTGCTTTGCGTGCCGAGGCACCTTGTCCTGCGCCTAAAGTGGCCTCTCAACAGGCACCCACCACTTGCCCCAGGGGAGGGGGCTGGGGGAGGGCCGGGAAAAGTGCCAAGAGGAGGTGCTCCATCTCTTCAGAGACATGGTGGTCAGCCTGTTCTGGCTGCGATCAGGTTTTGTAGCGGGGGGGGGGGGGCGCTACTCCTGCCAAGGGGACACTTTCATCATCTTGAGGTGGTGGCAGGAAAAACCTGGGCACAGTTATATATGAAGTGTCAGGGCCCACCTTAAAGGTAAAGGGTAAAAGGACCCCTGACCATTAGGTCCAGTCGTGGCTGACTCTGGGGTTGCGGCGCTCATCTCGCTTTACTGGCCGAGGGAGCCGGCGTACAGCTTCCGGGTCATGTGGCCAGCATGACAAAGCCGCTTCTGGCGAACCAGAGCAGCGCACAGAAACGCCGTTTACCTACCCGCCGGAGCGGTACCTATTTATCTACTTGCACTGGTGTGCTTCTGAACTGCTAGGTTGGCAGAAGCAGGGACCGAGCAATGGGAGCTCACCCCGTCGCGAGGATTCGAACCGCTGACCTTCTGATCGGCAAGCCCTAGGCTCTGTGGTTTAACCCACAGCGCCACCCGTGTCCCTATCGCACCTTTAAAGCCCCATGCAATTTAGCAGCACCATGTCACCCACAGTACCCCAATCTGAGGTGGGTGGCGACTATTGAGACAGTTTTGCAGTGGTGGCCCCATTATTGTGGCATTCCCTCCCTGTTTGGACTTGCCAACCTTGTTGTCATTTCAGCACCAAAGACATTTTAATTCTCCCAGACCTGTGTGTGTGTGTGTGTGTGTGTGTGTGTGTGTAATTCGTTGTTTTGTATAGCCCATCAGATTTCTGAAAAACAGAAAAAACTGCCGGCCTTGCAGAGCTTGTGGTCTGCGGTCTGGGATTTTTGTTTCCCTGCTGTGGACAGGCAAGCTTTGACCCTGTGCAGCCGTTGCCCAGTTCTGTTTGATTCTGGAGAAGGGAGCAGCTTTGCATCCCGCAAAGTGAAGAGGCAGCAGGCTCAAGCCGGCAACAAGCCCACCCCTCAAACAAGATGGCTGCGTCTCCCTCCTTCCTTTGCTGCCTCTACTTGGGCACCTGCTGTCATCGCCCTTGCCATTTTTTTAATTTTTAATTTTTTGCAAGACTCTCCTTACCCTTCTTCCCAAATTCCTGCCAGCAGCCACGTGATGAAGTTGCTGTCAGGGTTCCTCCAGGCCTTTGAGAAGGCCTCTCTGCAGGTGCGGCAAGCCCCTCTCTGCTCTTTCTGAGCCGTACCATCCATCCTGGCTCCCTTTGATGTTTAAACATGGGAGAGGGAGAGGGCAGAGGGCTCGGCAGTGCGTGCTGGGACCCTCGGTTGATGGCCTCGTCTCCCAGCGCTGTAAAGACCAAATGGGAGGGGGCTCCTTTCAGAATCCTGTTAAAATAGTTTTAATTTTAATTCTGAACTGCAGGCGCAAACCACCCACTGCACCCCTGGTACGCCTCTCATCGTAATGACTTGCAAGGGTCTGTAACACCCCAGTCCCAAGGCAGGTCCCCAAGTGCCCTGGCGCAAGGGCCTTTTGTTTAAAGACTCTGGCCAGGGGAATGTGTGGATGGAGAAGCTCCTTCTCTCCTTTCTTGGAAGGCGTGGGGTGAACCCACACTATAATAATAATTATTTATTATTTATACCCCCCCCCCATCTGGCTGGGTTTCCCCATCCACTCTGCAAAGGAGTTGGTGCAGCCGGTGGTTGCCTGTTCAGTTTCTAATAAGCAGGTGCCTTCTGGTTTAACTTTTAAATGTCTATTGAAAACTCCTATTCCCCCAGGGCTGTGCAGGCAATTAAGAATACATTTCCCTGCAATGGTTTATTGATGTCTGTTTATAACCTTTTTTTACATGTTTTTACTGCATGGTTTTATACATTTTTGTTGCAAATTGCTTTGATTTTTTTAAAATTAAATAGTGTCCTATAAATATTTTTATAAACAAAAAGTGTTTTCCCACCCTGCAGAGAATAATTCCTGGGATCACAAACATCCACCTTCTAATTGAGAACAACCTTTCATCCCTTCTGCAGGGGAGCCCTTTGGAGACCCCATCTTTAGGACAATGAGGGTGACCAGCAGATGCCTTTCTTTAGCACATCCCCAGAGCTTCCTGCGAGCAGAAAATGGGTCTTCTGCACTCAGGAAATACCAGGGCAAAGTAGGGGGTGCCTGTGGGAAGGAAATGCTGGTCAGAGTGTTGGGTGCAACTGAGGCTGTGGAAGGAGTCAGCTGTCGCTTGCTGCCTTGAGCAGAGCAATTTAGTGTGCATTTGTGAGCACCTTTCCTAGGGCGGCTCCAGGAAAGCCCAGGGGGCTGTCCGTCCTCTGCAGAAAGATCTGGAACCCATGTGATGCAGAGTGTTGGCCGAGCTTGGACATGATGCTCACCAGGTGACCCTGAGCTGGCTCCCAAATCCCCATGTGAGCCATATATAAGGCATAGGGTGCCGTTTCTCCCACACCCACATACACCCGGTGCACCGCCTCCCGTCATCAGCAGAGCAAAGGGACAGTCTTCTGACTCCTCTAGCGGCCTCATAGTTTTTAGGAGAGCACGCAGAGGGGCGGTGATCTCCAGAAGGCCTGCAAAGAGTTAACAGCCCTTTTTTTGAGTGGGAGGAGGGAAACTCAAAGACTTTCCTTCGCACACTGTTTTATAGAGCAATTAAATGGCGGTGAAGAGTTTATATGGGCCGACTTCAAAGGTTTCATTTCAGGGGTTATGAAAAGATCTTAGGAGTGTTTTATTTATCCAATTTTGTACCAGAATGACATAAACTCTTACCCTCTGCCCACCTGCCTCTCTTAAAACTCCCCCTCCCCGGCTCCAGGGGAGGGCCAGAGTCCCGGCTCCCAGGCCGGCCTTTCCACATCCTCCCCCCAAGCAGTCTGTAAAGTGAGGAGGCAGGTGGGGCTCAACATCTGACCCAGGATCCGACCGCCCTGATCCTGAGAGGCGGCGAGGGCCTACCTTTGTATTTGCAAGCACAGTTGGGGGGGGGGCTTTTTAGTGGCAAATGAACCTCAGTAGTCTCAGTCTTTGATGAGAGAGCATACCATGGCTGCAGCTCCATCAGCGACAGCACCTAGCTGAGATTCCTTCATTGCAGGGGATTGGACTGGACCAGACAACCCTGAAAGTCCCTTCCAACTCTACAATTCTATCCAAAGTCACAATAAATGTGAGAGTTTCTAAGCCCTCTTGTTCTTGAAGATCCTCAGGAGACGTCCTGCTTCCAGTTCTGCCTTGCTAATGCGTGAAATAGGGAAGGGTGTGAAATGGGGTCTTCCCAGTTTGGGGTACTTCCCTAAGAAAACCTGCCGGAAATTATGGTCAGGGTTTTCCAAAGACACTGCTAGGACTTCCCTCCTGGGCCAGACCCAGGGCCCTCTAGCTCAGCATTCGGGTTCCACCAGCCGCCACCCAGATGTGCCTGGGGAGCCCACAAGCAGAGGCATGAAACAGCCGCCTTCCCTTGATGTCCCCCCCCCCCCAGTCACTGCCTTGCTACCCCTGAAGGGAGGGGCTCTTTTAGCTGTGGTGCTGAATAGCTGCCCACCGACCTGCCTCCCTCAAATTTGTTTCACTTGGTGGACCACCCACCCGCGTGCCTGTATGAAAAGCTTCTCCAGGGAGAGAGCGCTGGGTGTCTGCGCGTTTCTGCTGCTTTTTATTGCTTGCCTGCATTCTGGGTCGTTAATTGCTTTCGCAAATTTTGTGATGCTTGCTTTTACATGGCTAGCTGCTGCAAGCTGCTTTGATGTTAAAAGTGTGATGCAAATGAAGGGTAGTATAGGAATTTAATAAATAATAATAATAATAATAATAATAATAATAATAATAATAATAATAACAACAACAACAATTTTAAAAGTAAATGAAGCTTCCAGTATGTCTAGCCCAGGATTAAAATGGGCACATATATTTTTCAAATATAAATAGTGGAAGTATATAAAAATAAACACTATTTTCCATCTTTCTGCAGGTTTTGTTTCATTTTGAAAAATAAACTTTTAATTTACGGTCGTTTATTGTTTATATTTTGAATTGGATATTTATGGGGCACCGTCTTTTAAGTGCTGAGGGCCCTGTGAGATGTTCATTCAGCCCTGCAGACTTCCTTAGGCAGGCAAGAAAGCTGCTGCTCCCAAACAGATTGGAGCTGGGGGAGAACAGATTTCTCAGCATTTCCTAGGAGTCGGCTTCCGTCAGCTTCTCAAAACTATTCGGTCACTGTGCTTTTCTGTCTTCACCAGGCCATTTTCAGCTGCAGTCCTGAGCCATCCCCCTTTCAGTCCCCCGTCCTCTGATCCGTGAAATAATGTTTCCACAGTCCCTTTGGAGTACAACCTGGAGAGTTGCGTGGAGGGGGAAGAGTGGGCAGGAGGGCAGCACTAGCTCAGGTGGGGCAAGGGTCCTTTGTCGGGCCACTGGCTGCCCACCCCACACCTGAAGTGCCCAGCCTCTTCAAAAAGCATTGCAGAAGGCAGCTGCTTCCACATCCTACCTGGGCATTGGGCACCAGCATGAAGCGGCCCCCTCCCTAACTCTTGGCTTGAATTTTGTGGCAGGAAGACATTCTCTTTAGTGCAGAATTCAAACAACAAGCCTGGGTCGTTTAAATGCCCAAATTCAGAATGAGAAGGAGAAAGTAGAGACAGGGAGGCTGCTGCCGTCGTGACTCTCACAGACATGACCAGAGAGCTGTTGGCTGCCTGTCCTCCCACGAGTTCCTGGCAGGGTTTCTGTACCTACTCTGCTCCTTTGAGGGAGTTTTGTGAGGGTTTCCACTGTTGCCATGCTGGGGCTGTGCTGCAGAGAACCGGGCTGGACAACCACATGTTTTAGTTTAAACTTCTGCAAGGCGCTTCTTCACCTTCCTGCCGTGGCTGCTCTCTCTGCCCAGGCTAATTTGGCTGCCTTCTTCCTTTTCAGTGAGAACGAGGCGCTGTGGCGGGAGGTGGCCAGTTTGCGGCAGAAGCACGCCCAGCAGCAGAAGGTGGTGAACAAGGTAAGCCCAGCCTTCACTTCTCAGCAAAGGGCAGCTTCCTCCCTGCCCTGTGGGCCACACAGTCAGCTGGAGGCCTGAGGCTGCTGACCTGCAGGGGGCTTGGCCAATGGACCCCCCAGAGCCTTGAGGGCGAAGGGCCACTGTCTCTTAAGGACAGGAAACAAGACCTCTTCCAGCCAGCTTCCCACTGCCTTGGCGTGATTCTAGATTGGAAGTTTTATATCACGGTCTTTCTGATCCAATTTTTCTCTCTGTGTAGTTGGCCCATCAGATCCCCGCATTCTGTTTTTTCAGTCATGGATTTTTGTTGCTGTTCCACCACCTGCCATACACACCAGTCAGGAGAGCCTCGCAGAATGTAGGGGGATTACCCCCTTCCACCTCTTTCGGGCACGTGCACAGATATTTTCCCCCTGAGGGTGCACCGCTCTAAAACCAACAACAACCATTTCCCCTGTGTGCATGGGCAGTGCCAATTCCACACTCGTGGACGATGAGACTACAGAGCATGTGCAGAGATTCTTCTGTTTGCTCCTGAGAGAACCCCACATACCTGACCCTGGGAGTGAGGTCTCAAGTCCAGCCTGCTGGGTTTTCCATGCTGGTGGTCAGCTGCGCGTGTGCTGGGGGAGATCTGAGCAGGTGGTCCTTTCCAGAGTGCCTTTGGCTCTCAGTCCAGCAGGATTCCCCCTTCTCCAGCTAGAAGTGTGCATCGCGCTTGGTGACATTTCATTTTCTCTCCCACAGCTCATCCAGTTCTTAATCTCGCTGGTGCAGTCCAACCGTATCCTTGGAGTGAAGAGGAAGATGTAAGTGGGCCTCATCCAGAGGCCATGCTTTGATTCTCCTCTTGGCTGGGAGGATCTCCTAGGGTGACTCTCAAGAACCATCCATGGCGTTTAAGCACAAGCCCAGCCTCTCATTGAGGCATTTGCACCTGGAAAACTCCAGACTTGCCTCTGAGAAGCACCTCTGGGAGGAATTCCCATCTGTGCCTGCCTCTTCCTGCCTATACTCTTGCTATGCCCTTTCTGCAGGAATACTTTGAGTGTGGTTATCTGCCCATTCCCCCCTAAACTCTCCTCCTCCCCACTCCTGATCCATTGGTTATGTTTCTGCTGTGCTTTGAGTATCATTTTTGTAGCTTTATGAGCTGTGATTCCTATATGAAGGGGTTGGACTAGTCTCTTACAATTCTATAAGTCTGTGATTCTTAATTTTCTTCCTCTGCATAAGGCTGAGAAGCACCTACATGCTGCTTGTGAAGTGGGGGGGGGGGGTGTCTTTGAAACCAAACACACAGGAAGGGATATGGCGATATGATTTTGCAAGAGGGCAGCTCTCTTTGCTCCAGCAGGAAAGCAGGAGATGCCTTAAGGCTACAGATGGGCTCAGATGCTCCTTTGTAAGAAGGCAGTCCTGGAGTGGAGCACACGCAAGTGGCTTCAGTGGGCTAGTCCCACACTCCTGGGTCCAACGAAATGGGAGGAACCCCCAAGGCCAGCTCTGTCCCCTGTGGGCTGCACACCTGCCCTGGTCCCTGCCAGCCAGAGTAGCAACACAGCCTGCAAACCCAAACCTGTTTCAGGGCTCCTGCTTCCAGAAAGCATCCTGAGCTGACCCTAGAGCAGGCCTAGGCAAACTTGCCCCTCCAGATGTTTTGGGACTGCAACTCCCATCATCCCTAGCTAAGAGGACCAGTGGTCAGGGATGATGGGAATTGTAGTCTCAAAACACCTGGAGGGCCGAGTTTGCCTATGCCTGGCCTAGAGGGTGGGCTGCCTGAAACTGCCTGTCAGGAGTGCTCTCTTCAGAAGTTCTGTAAGCAGGATGGTGCCCTCTGCAGTCTGGTAGCCCCTTTGCTGCATGCCTGCCGCCTCTGCTCTCTGTGTCTCACGGCAATCTCTGGCTTTCCCTTCCAGCCCCTTGATGTTGAACGACAGCAGTTCGGCCCACGCCATGCCCAAGTACAGTCGCCAGTACTCTTTGGAGCACATCCACAGCCAGCCTCCCTACTCTGTAAGTATCTGGCTTGGGCAGAGGGAAGCTGGGCTTGGGGGCAGCCCCAAGGAGGCAACCACCTTTTGGACCCTCAAGGCTCCTAGGGCCTCATGCCAGTATCTGTCCTCCTCACAGGCTTCCCCCCCGGCATACAGTGGTGCGAACCTGTACTCCCCGGACCCCTCCGCCAACTCCGGCCCCATCATCTCTGACGTCACAGAACTGGCCCAGTCCAGCCCCTCTGCCTCTCCCAGCAACAGCCTTGATGGAAGGTACGCAGCAGCCCGCCTTTGCTTGGTTTCCTGCGTGGGTGCCCAGATGGGCCTGGGGGCACAGGCACTTCTGGTTGCAGGGGGAGGGGACGTCCAAGGCACCGAAGTGGGGAAGCTGCCTGGGGGGGTGTGGAACAGAACTGCCGACTGCACAGGCCCCAAGGCTCTCTTGCGCCTTGGGCAGATGCGGCTGGCAACTTTTCCCTCTGTGTCCAGGATGGCTGAAAAGTGGGTGGCTAAAAATTCATTTGAGTCAGTCAAGATTTTCAGCAAATTTCTAAACCAAAGTGATGCGGTGTGGCATGGAAGTCACTGTTGTACTGTTTTATTGTTGTTAGCCGCCCTGAGCCCGGCTTCGGGGAGGGCGGGATATAAATAAAAGTAGTTGTTATTATTATTATTATTATTATTATTATTATTATTATTATTATTAAAGGCCAATCAAGTTTCTGAGGCGGTAATCTCAGGGTGGTTCTTCCCGCAGAAGAACTGCTCAGGCCAGCCTTACAGGGTGTTAATTTACACACCTTTTGCTGGGGTTAGGTATTCTGGGTCACTGTGTGCTTCTGTGGAAGCCTGAATTCTGCCATCCAAAGAGGGAGGGAGAGAGAAGCACCTCCTGCTTTTCGTTCACAAGAGGCTTTGCCCAGGAGTCCCCCTTCTTCCCAGGTGTGGTTGGTTTTCCTTCTGCTCCCTTGGACTCACCCAAGGCTGGTGGACTGAGCTGAGCCCCAGGATGCCTGGCTGTGTAAAGGGACCCAAAGAGTGTGAGCAGCATTTTCTGTTGGTGCTTGGAATGCCAGCCTGAGATTCGCAGCAGATGCAGGAGCTTTCTTGCTGTGTAGCTTTGCGTCTGGGCAGAGCTGCCTTGGCCTCATTGAGGGCACTCCCTTCGGAGGATCTGCACTGAGGCCACTGCTGCCCCACTGCAGCCGCATGTTCCCCATCCCTGCACGCAGAGCCTGAGCTCCTGGAGGGCCACCAAGGGCGTTTTTCTCAGAGCCCTGCGCCCAGAAGCCCTTTGCCTTGTGCTGCTGAGTCATGAAGGGTCCGCTTGGCAAAGCCTTCTCTGCGTCCAGGAACCCGTATATCCCGGCCCTGGAGGTGGAGGGGACCTCCTTGGTTCTCTGCCCCAGACAGTTCCCAAGGCGAGCGGAGTTGTGAGCCGGACACTGCTGGCACTGGGGCAGAATCACTCGCCACAGCGGCAGCCCCCGTCTCTTGCCCTGAGTGTGCCTCTCCGCCAGGAACCTTCGCTTCGAAATGGGAACCAGATGCTTGCCTAAGTGGGTCATCACAGCTTTGTTCTTTTATACCTGGCGACAATTCCAGTGGGGCTCATTGAACCTCCCACATAAAGCCGTTTCGGGGAGTTTGGGTACTGGAGGGAATTTCCATCTGCCAGAGAAACTATGTTCGCCCCCCCCTTCCCATCCTCGTCTCTCTTTTAAAAATCCCCACTGCTGAGAAGCCACGGGTGGAGGAGGGGGTGGCAGAGCTTAGACTGATTCATTTCCCAAACCTCGGAAGAGAGGAAACGTGCGGCAGGACGAGCAGATCCAAAGGGCGGAAGCTTCCTGGGGTTGTCTGAGAGTCCCGCGTTTCCCAGAGTGAGCCGTGGTGTCCCCTGGCAAGGGGGCTCTGGGGGCGTAAATGTCTTTGGAAAGCTGGTAGCACGGGATCAAGCTCATCAGTTTTGTTGCATTAATAAATTAAGTTTATTGTATTATTAATCTTCCTTAATGGAGTGTGCAAACTGCTATTCTGAATAATTTTTACAGGGTAGGGGGCACTGGGGATGAGTTAATGGAACCAAGGGGGTGGGGGCCAGAAAAGGTTTGGCACCCACTGTTGTAGAGAGCAAATGGTGGCAGCTGGTGACCATGCAGGAATACCGCTGTCCGCCCAGGGCTCACGTCTTATTTTCTTTCCACCCTTCTGTCTTAGGAGTAGTCCCGTGATCCGCATCAAAGAGGAGCCCCCCAGCCCCTCTCGCAGCCCTCTGATTGAAGAAACCAGCCCCATCGGCACTCCTGCCGCCGAGAGCCCCCTCTCTCCCTCCGCCTTCATCGACTCCATCTTGCAGGATGAGAAGCCCAGGGGCGTCATGGCCGCAGCCCCTCTGGCCGACAGTGGCGGCAGCAGCACAGCCGCGGAACAGGCCCAGTCCCCCGAAAAGTGCCTCAGCGTCGCCTGCCTGGACAAGTAAGTGGGGGGGGGTGCAGGGAGCACCTGGCTGCCACCTGAGGGTTACGGGCTGGGTAACCCAGTGGGTCCCTAACCCTGTCCTGCTGTCACCATCCCCATCCTTATCCCTCCCCCCCCTTCTCTTTGCCAACCTGCTTCTTTGTCGGAAGGGAGGGGGTGGTTTTATTGACAGCATTTATATCCCACCTTTCCCCCCAAGGCGTTCAAGGTGGTGCACTAGGTTCTCCTCCTCATTTTATCCCCACAGCCCTGCAAGGGAGGCTGGGCTGAGAGGAGGCAGTGACTGGCCCAAGTGGCGATGTGAACCTGGTCTCCCAAGTCCTGGTCCAGCGCTGCCTCTCGCCAATGTGGCTGCAGCCCATTCTTCAGGCACAGTGCAGCCTGGATTGCCAGTTGCTGCCGCGCTGAGCTGAGCCACTTTGTCCCAGGCTCGAATCCTGCTTGCCTGCCTCCCTCTGGGGCGCCTGGCTGGCCACTGTGGGGCATGATGGGTCACTGGGCTGATTTAGCAGCCAGACTCTTCTCATGCTCTCGCATCAATCCTGACAGAGGCAGTGAGTCTGCAGCTGGACGGAAGCCATTCGATCTGAAGCTGAGGGCTCCTCTGTGGAAGAAAGCTAAATGCCAGGGAGAAGATCACTAGGCTAGTCTGCCCCCCGGCCTGCAAGTCTTCTAGGCGTGAGGGCGGATGAGGCTCTTCCATAGAGTCACAGAACTGTATAGAGTTAGAAGGGACACGCAAGGGTCATTGGGTTCAACCACTGGCAGTGCAAGAGTCCTTCCCCCCACTTGTCCCTGGGTGGGCTCGAACCACCAACCTTCAGGCTCACTGTTTCATTTTGGCCTCTTAAGCCCTCCACTGCAGCCGAGGCTCAGGGGGAGCCGGGCTTCTGCATGTCTCCTTTTGTCCCGAGAAGAGGAAAGGCCAGGATTCCCCTCCAGCCCAGGGATCCTGAAATCTGTTTGCAGGGCCAGGAGAGCCAGCTGTCGATGTCTTGACCCTCCAGGTCTTGGAGCAGACTACCTTAAGGCTGGTTTTAAACTTCTAGCCAGCCCATCCCAATAGCCTAGCCACGAGCCAGTGGGTGGTCAGTGAGGGAAGCCCAGGAGAGCAAGAGGCAGCATTCCCTTCCTCTCTCTCTCTGTCCAGCCTGGCTGTGGATTCCTGGCCTCCCTCATCGCCTGCTAGAGGGGTGGTGCTGTCAGTAGTGTGGAAGGAAGGCTCCAAAACCCAGGAGGAGGCTCCCTGGGCCAGATAAGAGGGTGGTCCTGCAGCATGGACAGAGGCACAGGGGTCCTAGCGGAGGATGCCCAATTCTCAGTGGCATATCTGGAGACAGGTGTGGGCTGTTTCTCCTCCTCTGCAAGGGTTGGGTGTGGGCCTTGCCAGCCTACTGGACATGGGGGCTTCATAGTGCTGGGTGCTCATGCCTCTGTGCCCCTCCCACAGTTGCAACTGGATTTCAGCTCCGGACAGAGCATCCTGGCTTCCTAGGCCCATGGCCCTCCTTGCTCTGTGCTCTGGGCATTCTTCAGTGCCCTGTGTGTGAGGAAGCAGGAACTCCCAGGGGCTGCATGGCAGAGATCATAGAATCCTAGAGTTGGAAGAGACCACAAGGGCCATCGAGTCCAACCCCCTGCCAAGCAGGAAACACCATCAGAGCACTCCTGACATATGGTTGTCAAGCCTCTGCTTAAAGACCTCCAAAGAAGGAGACTCCACCACACTCCTTGGCAGCAAATTCCACTGTCAAACAGCTCTTACTGTCAGGAAGTTCTTTCTTGTAGTTTGGATCCATTGCTCCGTGTCCGCTTCTCTGGAGCAGCAGAAAACAACCTTTCTCCCTCCTCTATGTGACATCCTTTTATATATTTGAACATGGCTATCATATCACCCCTTAACCTCCTCTTCTCCAGGCTAAACATGCCCAGCTCCCTTAGCCGTTCCTCATAAGGCATCGTTTCCAGGCCTTTGACCATTTTGGATCGGGGGTGCGGGTCAGCAGCCCATGCCACAGGACAAGCATGTCCACACTCAGATTGCACACTTTCAGTGGAGGCCTGCCAAGGAACCTGGAGATCTGGAACTGAAGGGAGAGGTGGTCTGCCGGGGGATGGGGAGGCACCTACTTTTGCTCCCCAGGAACAAGGAGAAGATGGTGGATCACAGAAGTGCTGAGAGGGCTGCTGCTTGCCTGTTGCTGGAAACCGCAGGAGGGGAGAGGGCGTCTCTTGCACCCGGGTCCTGCTTGTGGGCTTCCCATGGGGACACCTGGTTGGCCACTGTGGGAATAGGATGCTGGACTAGATGGGCTATTGGGCTGATCCAGCGGAGTTCCTCTTAGGTTCTTACCACCAGGGTGCAGAGGACATGCACTTCCTGTCTTGGGAAAGTCAGTTGTTGGATGCAAAACAAGCAGGTTGAGGCCAGTGAGTTTCAAGTACCCGATTCTGCTGGTGGGATTTGGAGGTTTGGGCCCTCGGTCCCCCAGAGAAGCGCAGTTTGGATCAGGCACCTGCCCCAAGGAACAGGAATACGCTTGCTGGTTCCCTTGTGCAGGCAGCATCCCACCTTCCCTTCTCTCCCTGCCTGCCCCGATGTGGGATCCCTCCGGTCAGCTGCTCTTTGCTCTCTTCCCAGAGCTGATTCCCACCCAGGGCCTCCCTCTTGCTCTTCCTGGAGGGGGTCGGCTGCCTGCCCTTCCTTGCCTTTTGAAAGTAACCTCCGTTTCCTCCCTGAAGGTGCCGAACTCTCTGGGGCTCCTGAATCCGAGTGTTCCTCTTCTCTTTGTATCTTTCAGTTTGGCTCGCCCTCCGCAGATGTCCGAAGTCACCTGCCTTTTCCCCAGCCCTTCCTCTGCCTCACTGCACTACAGACCACAGCAAGGGTTAGCATTTACATTGCTTGCTGCCCCCCAGGCACTGCGCCACCAGGGAGTGCTGGGGGGAGGTGTCCCTTCTGCCAGGCCACCCGGCCCTCCTTCCACATTGTGCTGGGAGGGTCATTTACTTTGGGGATCGGGTGCCACACTCAGTTCAAACTGGAGTTGAACCCACAACGCTGAAAACCACATTTTGAAACGCCTGTCCCTTGTGGCTCGGGGGGGGGGGATGGGGAAAGGTAAACCCTGAAGCACCTTTGTATGCTGAAGTAATCTCCATGGTGGAGCACCAGAAGATCCCAGGTCCAATCCCTGCTGCAGGGCCGGCCCACCCATGAGGCAAGGCAAGGCGACTGTCTCAGGCGGCAGGGTCCACAGATCCCGCCCCTAAGAACTGCACCTCCTGCTTGTTCTGTTGAGTGTCCGTCTTCTGTGAACAGCAGCAGTGCTGTGGCATCCAGCCTGCTTCCTCTGCGTCTCCCTGCTTCTCCTGGCTGCAGCAGAGTGTCTTGCGCAGCGCTGTGCCAGTGTGGAAGGAATCTCAGGCATGCAGAAAAACTCTCGTACAACTGCTTCTTCTATTCTACGAAGCGTTTATTGTACAGCAGCAAAACAACAACAGCCAGGAGAAAGCGAAGACATGCTTCTCCTCTCGCAGCCAAAACAGAAAGTGAAGACGTTTTCACTTCCCTAGAGCTGTTAACCCTGCAAGCTCTGGGTATCCTCACACCGTTAGTGCTGCAATGGCAGCAACAGCCGCAGCGCTCTGCTCGAAGGCCAGATCTTTGTGACAGGCAGCAGGTTTCCTGGCTCTTAAAACACGTACAGAACTGGCCTCCTGCCTGAGCTGTCAAGTCTGCTTCAGGCGATTTGCCTTCGGACTGAGCGGCCACAACTCCTGCTGGAGAGTTTGCCCCAAATGCACATCCCTGGTTCCCCGTTTGTCTTTGAATGGCTCCGCCCTTCCCAGTCCACGCCTATAATCTGATTGGGCAACTCTGGGGCGGCCCCCGCCTTCCGCTCCATAGCAGGGGCTTGGGCCCAGCCCTTGCGCCCCCATTGGCTCTTCACCAGCACCCGGTTTAGGCTGCTTCTGCTGCTTGGGGAGGGCTCTGGCCCTTGAGAGCCCCGAGTCTAAGCAGTGAGGCTTTTCCTGCTGGTCTGTAAACTGAACCAAGGCAGGCTTGCAGAAAACGGAAGGGTTACACATGTCAGTGTTTGTTTTTTTAAAAAAAGGAAAGGGTTCTGCCCTCCCTTTGTCTCCTCAGCCTGGTCCTCAGACCCTTGTTGGCATAAAAGAGTCCACAAGAATATCCTTGCAGAGTGCTTTCTGCTTTTATTCTTAAAAGTCTTTGTGCAAAAGCGACTGACCAACTCCACTACCAGCTTTCACTAACCAACCCAACAACAAACTAACATTTCTCACTCTATATATACAACCCAGCGCAGGCCGCTGACTCATGCTGACCCAGCTTTTATAAGCATTAAAGAAACCGGCCACTTTAGCTGTGACAACACACTGGTAGCTGTAGCCACTGGGTCTGTTGGGGGGGGGGGTGATGGCAGGCCTGTGCAACAGCTATTCCAGAGCAGGCAGGAAGGGATGTCTTGCTCCTCTTAAGGTTTTGGGCAAGGAGGCTTCTGAGAGGCAGCCGGGCTCAAAGCCATTTCCTCCTCCTCGACCAAAGAGCAAGCTGGAGCCCTTGGTGGGCGAGGGGAGCACAAGGGGGCCAGGAAGATGGGGTGGAGATGCACTTGGCCCAGGAGGAACCACGAGGAGAGCCCTGCTGGATGAAACCCAAAGAAGCCCTCCTCACCTTGTGGCCAGCCAGGTGCCTCTTGTGGGGAAGCCCCTCGAGCAGGAGCGGAACTCTGGCAGCCCTCTCCTCCTTCCTGCTGTTCCCCAGCCGCTGGCAGTTCAGGGACACGGGCCTCTGGTCCTGGAGGAAGCAGGCAGCCACCCTGGCCCTCACTGCCACCTCTCTCTTCTCTCGTGTCCCCAGGAACGAGCTGAACGAGCACTTGGACACCATCGACTCCAGCTTGGATAACCTTCAGACCATGCTGAGCACCCACGGCTTCAGCGTGGACACCAGCGCCTTGCTGGACGTGAGTCTTCCGCTCGGGAGTCCTTACGCCTAGCGGGAGGGGCAGCTTGCGGGAGGGGGGGGTTGTGCCTCATTCTGCTAACATTAATGTCTGCTTTCCCCCCTCCCTCCCTCCCTCTCTCTCTCTCTCTCGCCAACAGCTCTTCAGTCCTTCAGCGACAGATTTGAACTTGCCAGATCTGGACAGCAGCTTGGCCAGTGTGAGTTTGCTGAGGGAGTTATCCGTCAAGGACCTCCCCTTTCCTCATTTGTAGGCCAGCCCCACATGGCGAGTCTGAAAGTGCTCTCCACCCGCCCTGCCTCCTCGGAGAACCCCGCCGGGTGATGTCATCCCATCAGCACCTCTTCTCAGGCACTGCTAATGAGGTGCTGAGTGGGCCTTTCTCAGCGCAGCAGCCTTCTGATCAGCCCCGCCATCAGCTGAGCAGACTCCCCAGAGTTGCTCTCTGGATGTGATGATGGGAAGATGAGGCTGAGGCTGAGGCTGCCTAACTCCCAACACATCCCTCTAAAGCCCTTCCTGCGTTCCTTCACCGCCACCCACCAAGGCACAGCCTGGAGGCTGCAGAAGACTGGCCCAGATCTGATCCTGGAGGGTGCAGTTCCCCAGGAAGCTCTCCTGCACCAGCTCCATTGAAGTGAAGGGGAGCTCTTAGGCCAGAGCTCTTCTGCAGCTCTTGTTTATTTCAGTGGGGCCTGTGCAGGAGAACTTCCTGCTGGATTGTACTCTGGAGTCAGGGAGGTGGTAGACCCACGTAGTGCCAGCCAGCTAGGGGCTCTCCTGTGCGTGGGGATGGCTGGGAGCGGGGAGCACGGCTGGGGCTTGACTCCCGTGAGATACGCACACCAAAGCCGCCTCCTTGCTCTCTGGGCCTCGCAGGCTTTGGCTCAGCAGCACCTCCTCTCCCTTTGCAGATCCAAGACCTCCTCTCCTGCCAGGAGCAGCAGAAGCCGGCGGAGGTGGAAGACTCTGCAGCAGACACAGGTGGGCATCACGGCTGCTCCTCTCCTCTCCCTGCCCCCACCCGCCTGCCAATTCCACACACTGCTTCTCTGCATCGACCTTTTCCCCACAGCCAGGCAGGAAAATGGACATCCTCACAGCTGAACGAGCCATCCTGGCCCACGCAGGGGGAAACTGAGGCATGCGGGGGGGGGGGCGTGTTTCTGTCGTCTGTTCGACCCGCCTCCTCTCCCTCCAAGTCACGCTGCCGCAGTGGGGGTCTGCCTTGCTCTGGGGACAGTCATGAGGGTCCTCCTTCCCACGGCCTCAGAATCCTAGAATTTTAGGCTTGGGGGGACCCCAAGGGTCATCTGGCCCACCCCCTTGCAATACAGTCCTTCTACCTGCCCCCTGGCCCTGCAGCCTTGCCCCCCACCCCCTTTCTGATGGTGTCTCTGCCATTCCCGTAGGCAAGCAGCTGGTCCACTACACAGCGCAGCCCCTCTTCCTGGTTGACTCGAGCTCCATGGACATGGCCAACACGGAAATGCCCATCTTCTTTGAGCTGGACGAAGGACCCTGCTTCACGGAGGACGAGTACTTGGAGGACCCCACCATCGCCCTCCTCTCGGGGGCGGAGACGCCCAAGCCCAAGGACCCCTCCGTCTCCTAAAGCCGGGCCCTGGGCCAGTGTGGAAGAAGGCCGGACTTCAGGAAGGGCCAGCCGCCCCCTTGCTTTGCTCCAGTGACGTTGCGGACCGAGCCCCCTGCTCTCCCCTTTGGCCAGGCTGCGAGGGTGTGTTTGTGTCTGTGCTTCGGGTGCCCACCCCTCCGGGCGGCGGCTCTGGGGGGGCACTGTGGCTTGGGGGGTGGGCCAGGGGGGAAGCCCATTGGCAGAAGACGTGTGTGTGTTCCTTGGCTGCTGCCACCGTCTGTTTCGGGTGCCAGGCGCCCTAGGCCTGGACGCTAAGCGCCGACCCCTTGCCCTGCCCTCTAGGCGGAGAGGAAGGAGAGCAAGCGAGCGAGGAGGGGGTCGCTCTCACTGGGGAGGGGAAGGAGAAAAGGAGGCGGAGAATTCCCCCTCCCGTCGGGATGGACTTGTTGGCATTTCGAGAGAAGTGAGAGCGCCTCTCGCACCCGGGGCTCAAGGGCTGGGTCCCTTTGTCACGTCTGCTGTTGCGTGTGTCCCCGAATGTTACAGGGCGCCTGGGCGGGAGGGAGGAGGCTGCCTCACCCCATGCCCCCCTCCCCCATGGGGCTTGTTTCCCTTGGCTTAGCAGTAAAGAATTTGTACATTTGCATTTTGATTGTTACTAGAAGAAAATTGTATTTTGGATTTTTACATGAGAGAAGAAGCCCCCTCCTCCCCCTTAGCCTTCCTCTCTCCTGCTATATAAATACCTATATATACATATTCAAATATATCTATATCTATACGTGAAGTGGCCCATCACTTTCTAGGCGCTGCACACTTTTATTTCCCTGCCAGCCAATACTGGGAAGCGGATCCCAGTTGCTGCTCAAGGAATATTCCTCCCACTCACACTGGAAGCGGAAGAGTGGGGAGAAGGGCCCCACCCACCTTCTGACAGACTACGGGTCCTTTTCTGCCCCCGCCCTCACAATATCCTGTCTCTGCAAAGGTCTAGATAGAGCAGGGTGCCCGTGGTGTCTGTCTTCCTTGCCCCCCCCCCCGTGGCCTTTTGTCTGTCAGGTTCACTCCTTCATCAGCTGGACACTTCCTCCTCTGCTCTCAGGTCTCTCAAGTGGTACTGAGCCTTCCAGCTGGCCAGCCAGCAAATCCTGCCAAGCTCCATTTAGCAGCTGGAACCAGCTGACGGGGGGGGGGGGGAGACCAGAGCGCTGAGTTTGCGGATCAGGATCAGTGAACTGTGGCCTGCCTTGCCCAAGACGCCGGGGGGGGGGATCCTACAGAGAAGCCAGTGGGTTGCCTCCCACCCACCCACCCCAGGCAAGACTCTTGGTTGCAGCAGGAAAATGAGCTGCTTGCAGCCTTCGAAAGAAAAGCAAGGCAGGGGCCTCTTCCTGCTGATCTTCTCAGACTCTCCTGTCCAGAGGAGGTGGAGAATTTGGGCCCTCCAAGCAGGGAGCAGAAGGGCCTTGCAGACTGGCCCCCTCCTTACAAAAACTAAGGTGGGGGGCTGTGAGGCTCCAGCCAAGCCTGGGGCGTCCGTCAGCCCAGTACAATTGCCCCACAGCTCCCTGGGCTTGCAGAGGGGCCCTTGTGGGGCGCCAGGGACCTCTGCCTTCAGCCCTGGATTTCCCAGCTAGGAAGCTTTTCACGCTCCAAATGCTTTTTATGCTTTTCCGACTCTGGACCTCCTCCCTTGTAATGGTCTCCATGTAACAATCCCCGTTTTCTCATTTGGCAAGGGAGGATCAGGCCACTGGTCCAAGACCTTTAGGGGAACGTGTCAGCGGAGGGGGTGGCATGTGGAACACACACGGAGTCATAGGGCTTCTGGTCAAGAGGGGCTGTGTGGGTTAGGGAGAAGAGCTGGCAACAGACAGCTAGCCTTAAAATTGGCTGCAAGTCTCCTGGTCAGTCACAAATTCCGCTTGGTGAACTGCTGAACTCTTGACAGCTCCAGCCCTGCTACACTGAACTGGGCAAAAATATGCCGAGCTTGACCTTTCGGGGTGGGATGTGGTTTTGGTTAGCCTTTTCAAGCCTTTAGAATTATGGAATTGTAAAGTTGAAAAGGGCACCCCCCCACTCCCCGTTCGCATCCTGAATGCAACGTAAGACGTGACGGCACATGTGCATGGGTCACGTTTTGCCGCTTCCGTGCATGCACGTGACGTCATTTTGAGTGTCTGCGCATGTGTGAGCGGCGAAACCCAGAAGTAACTTCCGTGTTGCTGCGGAGCGCAACTCGAACGCGCTCAACCCAAAGCACATTCAACCGGAGGTATGACTGTAATCCCTGACACCCCACGTTCCCAAGGAGTCTGTTCCATTGTCATATGGCTCTTTCTGAAATTCCACCTCTGTCTTCTCCCTCCCTGCCTCCCTCCCGGCGTTCTCAGGCCCCAGTTGGAACAAGGCTCAAGGGCCAGCGCCACCCCTTCTGTGCTGGGACACCAACTCTGAACGTGGTTTGCTTGTCTTTATTGAACAAGGAGGCAGGCCCACACCTGCGTGCGTTAGCAGGACACAGGAGGGCAAGAGCGGGTCAGGACAGCAACAGAAAAGGCACCCCAACCCCCAGGGCCACAGGGAAAAGGCTGGCGAGGCGCTGGCTAGCCACATGACCCCTTGGGAACAGCAGCCCCCTCCCCAAACCAAACACACACAGCAGCCTGACTCCTGGCCAGCCCCCAGGCGCTGCCTCAGGGTGTGCACTGCCCTCAGAAATCCAAGCCTCAGAATTGGGACGGGGCTCCTCCGTCCTGCAGCAGGCCTGGTCACAATCCAGCTGGGGGAGGGGGTGGAGCTGATGGCAGAAACAGGTGCCCACCAGAGGTTTTGGGCTACCTCTCCTGCCTGGCAGGGGCTGATGGGAGTTGTAGCCCCAAACACCTGGTCTAGTCCTAAGTGCTCCGCCTCCCCCCCCCAAAAAAAAAATTCTGGGGCACGGATCAGACTGGCTCTGCTGTCATCCAGCCAGCCTCCCACCCTGCAATCTAGGAAGCTGTTTTCTGCCAGACTGTTGCTCCACCTAGCTCAGTATTTCCTGCACAGGCTGGCAGCAGCTCTCCTGGATATCAGAGAGGGAATCTCAGCCCTTCCTAGAGAGGCTATCGGCAGTTGAATCTGGGAGCTTCTGCTTCTGCTTGCACAGCAAATGACGTACCAGTGACCCCCGGACTGCCTAGCTCATTGCTGGTCAGTTATGGGTCCTTGTGCAGACACAGCAGGAAACCCCTCTGTTCTGCGAGCTACTCCAAGCTCTCAGACAACCGGACTCTGCTTTGTTCTTCCTCCGCTTCTTGGGGCCTCACCTTCCATGCTGGGACACGTTCTCACACCCCACCAGTGGCCCAAAGGCCACAGAAAGCTCTGGCTAGAAACTTGCTTGGGCTGGCCAAGAAGGGAACCAGGACTCCCGAAGGCTGGGGTGAGAGGGACCTGGGGTACCCTGAGACCCAACAGGCGGCTGGGACTAGCTGCCTAGGATCCGGAAGCGAAGCCTGGGGAGGAGGCTCCTGCAGCTGGAAGCAGGACACCAGAGAGCAGCGGGTCAAAGCTGCCGTCCCAGGTTTTGCTCTGCTAATGGCCAGGCTTGGCAGCGGGCAGGGAGAGGCCTTTTCCTCTAGGACACCTTCATTTGGGTTCCTGTGTGCAGGCAGGCAGCGTGTGGCTTGGCTCTCTGACTGGAGCTTTGGCTTGTGCCCCTTGCAGCCTGGCACGCCTGGGGCAGTGGGCAGGTTCCTGCGTTTGAGCACAAGAGTCAGGCTGCATGGCCCTGGGGTCCCTTTCAACTCCAAGGCTCTAGAAAAAGCCCCAGTCCTTGAGCCTCTGCGTCCGAGGAGCAGCGCAGGCCGGTGGGCATGGCTGGAGAAGAGGAGGAGGCGGCTGGGGGGGCTCAGTGCGGACCGGGGGTGGCACCCCCAAGCGTATCCTGTGGCCAGCCGCGGCAGGAAAGGTGGCGTGAAAAGCACAAGGGGGTGGAGAGAGGGGAGTCTGCAGGAGGAAGCAAAGGCTCAGTTGGCAGCAGCGCAGGAGCAGGCGGGCGAGGGCTGTCCACTGGGGCATCTCAGGGCCTTCAGCAAGGGGGGGAGGAGGAGGAGGCAGCAGCGCTCCTCACATGCCTGTGGAGAAGAAAAGAGAAGAAGCCGCTCACCTCATCTCCCTGGCCGGCACCTCAGGCCAACCGGCCAGCCCCACAGACCCCCACAAGTCTCTCTGGATTCATCGCAAGTGAGCCATGGGTCTCCTGCATGCATTCCCTTCCAACTCTGAGTCTGTGATTCCTGAGCAGAGTTTGCCAAGCAGTCAGTGCTGGACTTGTTGGACCAAGGATGGTCCTTGGTGGTGTTTGGAGGGGGGTGGCAGTTGAAGGACCCTCCTGGGACAAGCCTCCTTTGAAAGGGTCTTGCAAGGAGGCCTGGGGCTGCTGCTTGGGAAGGCTGAGTGCGGCCCCCACCAGGCTGCCACTGTGTTGCAGGAACACAGGGAATCGAGGCTCATGCCTGAAGTGTTCTGGCACAACAAATCTACTTTAAAAATTAAAACACTTTGATAGGACAAAATGCACCAGGAAACGCAATAAAATTCATGGTGGTGGAGGAAGGGAGATTTGGATGGCACATAGGGCGCTCCCTTGTACCAGGTCAGAGCCCTGCTCCATCTAGAGCATGGGCAGGCAAACTAAGGCCCAGGGGCTGGATCCGGCCCAATTGCCTTCCTGCAGATGGTCCAGGAATCAGCGTGTTTTTACATGAGTAGAATGTGTGCTTTTATCTAAAGGCAGCTTCCCTGTCTCTGAGCTGTGGTCTCTGCCGCAACCCGGAAACACTCCTTGCTGTGCAACCTCCCAACAATCCGACGGGAGCGAATGCTTAATAAGGAAAGGGGGTCGTATCACCTCCTTTGCAAGGTTCCTGCAAGCAAATCTGGTTGGGTGCCCCACGGGCACAACCTGCCCCACATGCTCCCTCCGTGTAGGGCAGGGGGTGGGCCTGGAGTGCCTCAGGGTTTCCCTCCAGACACGATGGCATGCCCACTTCTCAGGGCTCCATGGTGCCAGGGAGGAGGTCTTTGTTCCTGGGAACGGCACGTTCTGAACCAGCTCTGCTCCCTGACACTCGAGGGACACAAGGACATGCGGCAAATAGGTGACCCTGCAAATGTTGTGGGACGGCAGCGTCCTCACTCCCTGACTGGGGCTGGTGCAAGCTGGAGCCTGGCAACATCTGGAACACCCCACCCCTGATTTTAGGGGTCAGAAGCGCATTTCACAGTAGAGGCCACAGCGGCCTTGAGCAGGAACCGGACCCAACTGCAATGCCTTCAGGAGTCAAAAGTGGGGACATTTCAGGGGTCAGCATGAAAAACCAGGAATGGGGCCCCAGTAGATGAGAGCATTGGAGAGGCATCCATCTAACTCAAGGTGAAATGAACCTCAGAATCAGGCCAGCAGCCTGTTCTCCCAGGGGCCAACCAGTGCTGTGGCCCTTCGTGGGACACTTATCTTGGGAGGCGAGGGTCTCCTCTGAATCCACTTCATGGTCCAAGCCTGCAGAGGAAAACATTCCAGTTACAGCTAGAATAAAGGGAAGAGGAGCCTGCAGGATTGGGCCCAAGGGACCCCACCCAGTCCAGCATCCAACTAGATGCCCATTAAGGGAAACCCAAAAGCAGGATTTGTGCCCAAGAGCCATTCCCCCCCCCTTGTGATTCCCAGCAGTTGCTGTTCAGAGGCAGAAGCACCATGAGGAGCAGCCATTGAGCCAAGCCTTGCCCCAGACGGGTCTCCCCTAAGTCTCCCACGCTGCTTGCCTCCCCCAGGACAGCCTTGCACAGCCCTCTCTCTGGAGGGGTTCTCCCCACACAGAGACTTCGCATCAAGTGCAAGAGACCCTCTGTGGAGTCGCCCATTTTCCAAGACCCCTGATGTGACTCCCAACCCAGGAAGAACTTACTTTCTTGGGACTCATGGGAATGAGCAGGAACATCCATGGCAGGACCTAGAGAAACCAGAGAGAGACAGAGGTCCCTTCCATATCCCACAGATGGGCACATGGGGCTCAGAGGTGGCCTGGGCAGCGACGGGTCTCAAGGACCTTCCACTGCCCTCCCAAGGGGGTTTTCAAAGGTCTCCAAGGAGCCAGCAGCTCTTCTCCGTCCCCAAGAAGGTGCCCTCCAGATGGACTACATCTCCCATCAGCTCCTGCCAGTATGACCAGGTGACACTGGGGTTTTGCGAACTGACCCGAACATAGAAGCCATCTCCTAAGAGCCCCCCGCCCATTTGATGGGCATTGCCATTCAATTGTTGTGCGTGCGACCGTATCATGTGATCGAGGGGCGGGGCTTAGCAGGACGCCCCATATTTTATTCAAGTTGGCACCCCTGGACCCGAACCTTGAGAGGATCAGAAGAGGCCCTGGCAGGGCTTCTGTGGAGTCACAGCCAGGCCTGGGGGAGGGCTGGCTTGTAGGTCAGGGCAGCTGAGGTGGGAGCCCCCATAAGAAGGGAATAGGGGAGTTGACAGGAGGGGTTGCTAGACAGTGGAAGGGTCTCCCTCAGGAGGTGATGGACTCTCCTTCCTTGGAGGTTCTTAACCAGGGGCCACCTGGATGCTTTAGATGAGGTTCCTGCATTGCAGGGGGTTGGACTAGATGACCCACAGGGTCCCTAAGATTCTAAGGGCCCATGAGAAGGCAAGGGCAGCCAGACTGGCAGACGTACCACTCTGAGCGTCTCCGGGCAGCGGGTCCAAGCTGAAGGATCCGAGGTTGGAGGCATCACTGTTGAGCATCATGTCCCCGTTGACCTCATCTGTGTGGGCGCGATCGGCCCCTGCAAAGCTCACGGGGGCCACCTCTGTCCAGGGATGGAGTGAGAGAGGAATCAGCAAACAGGGGCATCGCCTCTGGGTACGAGGGGGTCATACTGTGGGGCAGGCGGCCCTCAAAGTGAGCAGGGATGGTGCCAGCCCAGCCCAAGGCATTTTGCCACCTGAGGTCCAAAGGACAAGGTGCTTCCCACCCCTTGACTGCTGGGAAGCTGCCTTGACTGGCAGCTGGGTCAGACCTTCGAGTCGTGGGCTGGCAATGGGGGCAGCACACCCTCCACCTCGCCTGGGGGCAGCCAGTCCATTCAGGGGTCCCAGAATACACAGCTGTGTCCTCCAACAGAGAGGGGGCCAGTTGGAGGGCTCATGAGGCCAAGGGGCACCAAGGGGGCCAGGAGCTTGCTGGGTCATGCCTACCTGTGGTCATGGGATCTGCAGGAGTTCCAATCTCACCTGTGGACATGGAGACAGGTGTTCAAATGATGCAGGGCAGAGAGGCTGAACCCCACTCCACCTTCTGCCTCCCCACAACCCTTTAGCCTCTAGACATTGGATGACATTCCAGCCAAGGCCTCCATCTCTCTGTGGGCTGTCGGTCAGGAGCCAAAGCGAGTCCCAAGCTTGAACAGCTCATTGCCGAACGTGGACCCAGCTCAGGGGCTGAGCCTCTGCATGGCCAAGGAGGTGTAAGGGGGGGAGGAGCAGCAGCATGCAACTCATGCAGGCAGCAGTTTGTGGCCACCCTTGGACTGCTAGAGCTCTTCTCTAGCTGGATGTTGTGAAGCAGCAGCAAGGGCGAGAGTGTCCCTGGGCATGAGCGGAGGGCGTTGCTCTCGCACCTGAGGCGCCACAGCCATCTCCCCCTGGCTTGAGCCATCTCAGAGATTCTTTAGCTGTGATTCCTGCTGGATGGGCAGGATAAAAATAAATTACCGTATTTTTTGCACCATAACACTCACTTTTTTCCTCCTAGAAAGTAAGGGGAAATGTCTGTGCGTGTTATGGAGGGAATGCCTATGGGTGGCGGGGGGGATCTGCTGCAGTCGTGAGCAGAGGATCCACGGTTCCCCTTCCTTCCCTCCTCTGTGGCTCGCTTTGAAACAGCAAAGCGGGAGAAGAGCCGCTGCCGGGGATGAGTGGGGAGGAGGGAGAAAAGCAGAGCCTGCTCGCTTTAAAGGAGCAAAGTGGGAGAGGAGAGGAGCCGTCTCCCCTTATACCCCTCTTCTTCATTATTAGCAGCATCCTTCTCCACCCACCCCACGCGTGCTCCTTCTCCCCTTATACCCCTCTTCTGCATTATTAGCAGCATCCTTCTCCACCCACCCCACGCGTGTTCCTTCTCCCCTTATACCCCTCTTCTGCATTATTAGCAGCATCCTTCTCCACCCACCCCACGCGTGTTCCTTCTCCCCTTATACCCCTCTTCTGCATTATTAGCAGCATCCTTCTCCACACACCCCACACGTGCTCCTTGTCCCTTGAGTGCTTTTCCTTCCCTCCCCACTTAAAACGTGGTTACAAAGCATGGATCCACATGGATCCTCAGGATTTTTGCATTGGGCTACTCCAAACTCACTGTCAGATCACATGTGTGTGGCCACAGCATGAATCACAAAAATCATACATCCACTGTTTCATTTAGAATATTTTTTTTCTTGTTTTCCTCCTCTAAAAACTACGTGAGTGTTATGGTCGGGTGCGTGTTATAGAGCGAAAAATACGGTATTATTATTATTATTATTATTATTATTATTATTATTAGGGGCTGGACTTCTCTGATTCTCTGATCCTCCTCTTTTGCCATCTCTGGCCTCCAAGATTCCACTTACTTTCTCCCGAGGCCTCTGATTTGCCAGAGATGATGGTCTCTGAGTTTGCCATGGGCTCTGAAAGAGACGGGGGGAGAGAGAGAAGCTGAAGGGGGTCGGGGGTCCCGTGCGATGAAGCCCCTTTGGGCATTTCCCCCTCAGCCACCCAGAGCCCCAAACAGATTCAGGCTCCCTCCAGATGTTTGGAACTACAGCTTCCAGCAGACAGCATGGCGCCTGACTCAGGCTGATGGGAGTTGTAGTCCCAAACACCTGGAGCTGGAGGACTGTGGGAAGTCTGCTTTCTGGAGCCCTCTCCCGCTTCACCGCAGGGGATTCTGGAGCAAGAAAGTGAATCCCTGGGACCCAGTCCTTCGCTCTAGGAGCTGAGCTGATCACAGCAGCACTTGGTTCCGGCCCTGGCAAGTGGAGCAGCTGCTCTGCCTGCAAAGGGGAAGGACTTTGCCCCTCAAAAGCCAAGCCCCCTTAGACGTACCTGTTGTCTGGCTGCCTGCGGGGGACGTGGGACTTGGGGAGCTCAGGGGCTCTGCAAAGAGGGAGAGAGAAGCGGGTCATGGGTTGTGAGGGTCAGTCTGCATGATGCCCCAAGTCCCCTCCATTTCTCGGGGTCCTGTAACCAGCAAGGGTTTGGATTGTACAGAGGAGGTTCCTGAACTACTTGGTCCAGCCTCTTTGTAAGAGCAGGGGTCAGCAAACTTTTTCAGCAGGGGGCCGGTCCACTGTCCCTCAGACCTTGTGGGGGGCCGGACTATATTTCGAAGAAGAAAAAATAAACGAATTCCTTATGCCCCACAACTAACCCAGAGATGCATTTTAAATAAAAGGACACATTCTACTTGTGCAAAAAGACGCTGATTGCCAGACTGTCTGTGGGCCAGACTGAGAAGGCGATTGCGCCGGATCCGGGCCCTGGGCCATAGTTTGCCTACCCCTGGCCGTAGCTGGCTGCTTAAGTGTCCTCATCAGCATCACAAAAGCGTGAGCTGGGATGCAAGAGCTTCCACTAAGTGAGGGGGCCCTCCAGGCTAATTGGGGGGGGGGGTTTGCCACCCTCCCCTCTCCTGGCTGCTACGACTAATATAGCAGCAGGATCTGTTGTGGGGTTCATGCTATGAGCCCCTCCAGCCTATGCTCATTGCAGATATGTCTTTTTGAAACCCCTGTATTCTAAACCGCCCACCTTCTTCCCAAGGAACCTGAACAGTGGGAAAGTGCTGGGAATCTCTAGAGTCTCTCACCGCTCGGAGGTTGTGTATTTGGGGTGCAAGCTGCTTCTCTGTTTTGCAGGATGCTGGCCAGCTACAAGTGCCTCTTCCTTTTTCCTTTATGGGGGTCCCACACCCCCAACTTCAGGCCCCCCGGCCCTCCACCCCCCAAGTGCCGCCTGCAACTCACCATCTGCCACCACAATGGCCAGGAGCAGAACCGCAGCTGCCGTGAGCAAGAGGAACCTGTGGGGTGGAAAGGAAGAGGGGGTTGAGAGTGGAGAAAGGGCTGGAGCATTAACATAACAGTGGTTAAGAGTCTGAGCTTTGAGCCACGGCAGAAATCTCAGCTCAGCCGTGAAGTCCTTGGCTCTGCCTCGTGGCTTTGTTGTAAGGATGGCTGGTTGTGCAAAGGTATGGGAAGAGCTTTAAGCACTTAAATCAGAAATAATATCGTTTTAAAAGTTCATCAGGTTCTTCAGCAGCAGAGAGGGGCCTGCTGGGAAGTCACACCCCTGATCCCAGAAGTGGGGGGGGCATTCTGTACATGCTCAGTGGCACTCCCATTCAACTTTATCTTCTAGACCAGTGTTTCCCAACCGGTGTTCCGCGGCACACTAGTGTGCCGCGAGACGTTGCCTGGTGTGCCGTGGGAGGGAGGTGGGCGAGTCGGGCGGCGAGAGGCGGGGCGGCGACGGCGAGGAGAGGCCGCCCAGCGCGGGGCTCTCGCTGTCTGCCTGCCTGGCTGCCTGCGTGGCGCTGACGTCACGGGGCTGTAATGTGCCCCACATAGGCACACGCGGGGCGGCGAGCGAGCTCCCTCCCACATCCCATCGCCGCTCGCTTCGGCTGCCTTCGGGATTCCCTTCACGCCTTCCTCCTCCCGGGTCCTTGAGAGCACGGGAAGCGGCAGCGCGAGACCGCCGTTGAGCCTGGTAGGTATTGCACTTGCCAAGGCAGTCATTTGGGAAATGAAAACTTGCAAAGCAAGCAACCAGTTCAATCTGAAGTACGTGTATGCTTAATATCCTGTATCTGAAACCTGTTCTGCCCCCTCCCCCACACTTGGTGCCATTTTCATCTACACATGCAGCAGAGTAAGTTGACCCAGAATAGTACCAATTCAGATGGCAGATGGGAGAATGACAGTGCTGAATGCTTTCCCATGTAGAACAGTCCCTGCAAATAAAAACCTAGCATATTTGGAAGAGGGATGCTAGCCTAACCATTACCTTCTATGCTGTTACTATTTTTTTATTTATTTTTTTACATAAGTAAAAAGTGACCTTTCCCCATCTGGCATGGTGGTGTGCCTCGAGATTTTTTTCATGAAACAAGTGTGCCTTTGCCCAAAAAAGGTTGGGAAACACTGTTAGACTGCCTCTTGGAACTCAACACGGATATTGGGAGTGAGACCTGACTCTCACTCTGACTTAGGGTCCTCCAAATCTGTGTTGCCAGCAAGTCTTGCGTTGTTTTTTAGAAGCCCAGGAATTGCCAGAACCATTCTGGGGCTGCCTGAGGTGGGAGACCGCCCCCCTCCAAAAGGCAGCCGTCTCCTCCTCTCCTGCCCAGCTATGATGGGGCACCATCCCCTCAGAAAATCTCCTGCAGAACAGCCACATGGCAGTGGAGAGGAGTTGCTGGAGAGACCCTGCTCACTGCAGAGGAGAAGCTGTGGAAGTGAGACCCTGCTGATTCCTTGATGATTTTATTATATATACCCCACCCATCTGGTTTCCCCAGCCATTCTGGGCGGCTTACAGCACATAACAAATTGTAAAATGTACATAGCTGTCATACACAGGAGAGTCCTGGCAGTTTCCTGCTTGAGTTTTCCCTTTGCCCCTCTGCCTTCCAAGGGAAAACCCGCTCTTTAGTGATGCGTCAGAACAAATGGCAATCTGGGGAAAACCCAAATTCCTGTTAGCTCCGATTGAGCACTAAAGAGCAGGGTTTTTTCCAGGAGGGTGAGGGAAGCAGCAGAACAAGGGGAGGTGTGGATAGGCCAGTCGGTATATACATATGTTTTCATTGTGAAATCACTTTGGGAAGCTTTACGAGAAGCAATTCATAAAGGAAATTAAATGAATAAATAAATATTCAGCTGAACAGTGCTTTGGGGTTTACATCTTTGCGGATAAAACATATTTTTGAATTTGTCAATTCAAAGTAGATTATAAAGCATAGTGACTGTTAAATATTGCATTTTGGTCAACATTTGCAGGAGGAAATAATTAAAAAGTGCAGTGGATACTGAGCGACAGAAGCAGCTCCCCAGGGTTCTAGGAAGAAAAGGAGTCTTTTATCAGGCCCACCAGGAGATGCCATGGGGAACTGCGTCTGGGACCTCTGAGTCCAAACAAAAGCTCCACGGCTGAACCACAGGCCAGGGCAAGAGCACAGCACTGGAGGGGGGACTCTGGGGACCCTGGCTCCCCCCTCCTCTGGGTGCCACCTCCTACGCCTCCTCCGGTTCTGGGGGCAACTCAGCAGGTGCCCAGCCCCCGATGCACATGGACCGACTCTGCTACAAGGCCATCCTTCAGCAGGTGACTGACTCCAGACACCTGGTGCCCAGTGGGGTCCCCAGTTGGTCAGCTTTCTGGCCGACAGGCCTCCACCCCAGGCACTGAGCCAGGCTTCCTGGCAGCAGATATAACGGGAGGAAAACTGAGGAGAAGAGACGAGGGAAGGCCTGTTCTGCAGGGATGCCCCACACCTGGGCAGGGATCTAGACCTGGATTCACCTGGGGCAAACAGGTGCATGGACCCAGCCCACCCACGGGGCCCCCTTTCTGCACCCAAGCAAAGTTGGCACCCACCTGTGCTGTGCCCGCATGATCCTGGGTGTCTGGCGCTTGGGACGGTGCTGGGATCCAGTCTCAGGAGCTCTGGGGGAGGCAGGAACACTCTGTGCTGAGCCACGGGAGGCCCATTATATGGGTCTGTCCCCTCCAGGGGGGAGCTGGCTGCGAGGGGCCAGCCAATCCAGAGGCGGGCAGGAGGGTGGTGGGTGGCTGCTGTGGGAGGGGCAGAGCCACAGAGGCCCCTGAGTAGCCCCTGGGCTTCCTTCCTGAGGGGCAGGGGGCTTCCTCCCCACCACCACCTGCCTCTGTGCAGCAAAGGTGGGGGGTGCCCAGCCATGAGGGGCAGCCCTTCCTCGCCCTGCCTGCCACCTGCCCAATTCCAACCCCAGACCCTGGCACAGGTACCCCGGCATCGCCTGCTGCTCTCAGGCTGCCAGCAGCTCCTCAAGGAGAGAGAGAGAGGGGGGGGGTCCTTCCCAGGGAGACTTTGCTGGCTGAGATGCTTTTAACTGGAGGGATTATTTACGCCATGATGAAAGTCTCAGGTGCCCTTCCTCCCCATCAATTAACCCAGGCAGCAAAGATGGGAGTTTGTTTGGTGGAACGCAAGGACTCCTTTATTAGCACAAAGGACAATTGGGAGTTCAGTGCGGGGTGGGTGGGTGGGTGTGCCCTCATTTGCTGGATCGGAACAGAGCCCTACTGCAAAGACTGTGCGTTGGTCAGCGTGCACTGATCTACACACACAAAACAAATTCATGCACAGGCGTCTTCCAAAAACCCATCCCAAACTCCAAAAGTCCCATGGCGATCGGCAAATGGTAACGGGGGCAGGACTGTGAAATCTGGAAGCCCCTAGTCATGAACCGGCACATGGGCGGGGGATACAGATTCAGTTGTTCTGACTCAAGGAACGAACTCGGCAGCTGTATCCATGACTGAGCAGCCCTTTTTAGGATCCACTCTGCTCACCCCGAAAAGGGGGAGGGGCTAGAAAAGGTGCCCTAAACATAGTCTGCCTCCCTTTTCCCCTGACTGGATTACCGCGCCCTGTGGGGTCACCACCCAGTCCCTACTGTGGAAGGAGGTGTGGATCCAGAATTGGCCTCCACAGTCACTTACGGATTCATTGTTAAAACCGTGCTTATGAAAGACAAACTTACTCAGCTACGAGGAATCACCAAAGAAGAAGTGTGGGTGTAAAGACTACAAAGAACAACTTTGCTCTGATGATGGATTATCTATACAGTATCTGTCTGTCTGTCTGTCTGTCTGTCTGTCTGTCTGTCTGTCTATCTATCTATCTATCTATCTATCTATCTATCTATCTATCTAGCTATCTATCTATCTATCTATCCACCCACAAGCCATGACTGTAGGAAGAGCCTGCCAGGAAGGTCCAGGCCTGGGGTCCTCCCTCCTCATCGCCTGAGCAGATGAAGCCCCCCATGCCCCCCCAGCCAGATACACCTCTCCACGCCCCCCCCCAGCAATGCGGAAGGTGCCAGCGCCAGAACAAAGCTCCCTTTGTGGCTGTGGAGCATCTCAATGCGCTTTTGTTCAGGCCTCTCTCGGCTCTCCTGGATTAAAGGCTTTCTCAGGGGTGACATCGGGCCTGTGGGACTGGATCTGGTTGCAAGGGCCATCTGACTGCCTGCTCCTGGGGAGAACTGAGGCAGCTGCAGTGGCCCCTGGCACCCGCCCTGCTCCTGTGCCAGCTCCCCCACCACTGCCAGCTTCTTCTGCCAGGTCCCTGTCCTCCAAAGAGGGTCTGAAGCGAGGGGTGGGGGCTGGATGTGCTCCATCTCCCTGCCTCTTCCTCCTCAGAAGGGGGAGCCCCCAATCTCCCCACAGGGGGAAAGGGCTGGCTGCCCAAGAGGTCCCCTGAACGGGGCCAGTAACTCAATACAACTGGCCCTTGGAGCCTTCTTGCCCATCTCACTGCCGGCCCATTTCTCTCTTTGTGGAAGCCGGACTGAACCTGAACTGAGCCCCAAACAGAGAGAGAGCAGGTGTGGGGTGGCATGCTTTTAAAATAAAATGCTATTGTATTTATTTAAAAGATTTATAATTTGCCTTCGGAGCACACACTCCATAAAGCAGCTCACATATATGACCTGAAGCCATCGCAAGTATCTGCTTGTAACAGCAGTGGTATCAGAGGGACTGAGAAGGAATCTGCATCCTTAAATTGCACCAATTGTTCCTTAGCTTCCTCATAGCCGAGTAAGATTGTCTTCCATGAATGCCGTTTTAACAGTGAGTTTGTAAGTGACTGTGGAGGCCAATTCTGGATCCACACGTCCTTCCACAGTGGGGGCATTGATTTCTGGGTGGGAGTTGATCGCAATTATCCTTGGCAAGTGGAAGGGTTGTTGTTGTTTAGTCATTTACTTGTGTACGACTCTTTGTGACCCCCTAGACCAGAACATGCCAGGCACTCCTGTCTTCCACTGCCTCCCGCAGTTTGGTCACTCATTGCTGGCAGCTTCGAGAACACTGTCCAACCATCTCATCTTCTGTCGTCCCCTTCTCCTTGTGCTCTCCATCTTTCCCAACATCAGGGTCTTTTCCAGGGAGTCTTCTCTTCTCCTGAGGTGGCCAAAGTATTGGAGCCTCAGCTTCAGGATCTGTCCTTCCAGTGAGCACTCAGGGCTGATTTCCTTCCGAATGGAGAGGTTCCAGGTGCCTTTTTAAAGTGGTGCCGAATGCAGATCCCCACTGGATGGAAGACTGATGGGAGTGTGGAACCAAAGCAGGATGTGTGTGTGTGTGTGTGTGTGTGTGTGTGTGTGTGTGTGTGAGAGAGAGAGAGAGAGAGAGAGAGAATGTTAGAATTAGCAACATTGTAGAATTAGAAGAACACACACACACCCCGGTCATCTAGTCCAGTGGCGTAGCGTGGCTTGTCAGCACCGGGGGCAAGGCAAGTAATTTGCGCCCCCTAACCCGTGGATTTGCGCCCCCTAACCCTAACCCCCAAATGTTGCGCCCAGTGCGGCCGGCCCCCCCTGCACCCCCCACGCTACGCCACTGATCTAGTCAACACCCCGCAAGGCAGGAAACTTAGCTAGAGCTTGGCAGAGCATGAGACTTGTAATCTCAGGCTCGTGGGTTCAAGCCCACTTTGGGCAAAGGATTCCTACACTGCAGGAGGGAAGGACTAGATGACTTGCGAACCCTTCCCGTTGGCTGTGAGCGCTGCCTCCTTCCTGCTTGCAAGTCCAGGCCTTACTAAGGCGACTGCCCTGATTCTTGAACAGGGAGCAGCAGCCTTTGATGTGCATCTCTGGAGACGAGGGGCTTGGAGGAAGGAGACGTCATGCTTAGTAACCTGGAAATTTGGCCCCCGGACAATGCAGCCGAAGGAGTGGGGAGCTGCTGGGGGTGGGGGGGTTCCTGCTCCCCCTCCTCCCACCTGCCTGGAGAACACTGTGCAGACCCCGGCCCGGCAGCTGGCCGGCAACCAAGCTGGGGCGCATGAAAGGCAGCCGCCCGGCTCCCCGTCGGCTCGTAAAGCCTTCCCCGGGATCAGCTCTCGCCTGCAGCCATGTGCGCGGGCTCCAGGGAGCCCCCGGGGCCGGGCCCTCCGGGACGGGGCTTCTGGCACCTGGCTCCAGGCGGGGAACGGGGCTGCGCGGGCCGGCGCGCCAGATGAAGGGGGCCAGCTGCGCCAGAAGGCCCGCCGCACCTGACCTGGGCAGCGCGCAAAGAGGCAGCGCGCATTCCGGGCGCCTCCAGGGTCCCAGCTGAGCGAGCGATGGGGAGGAAGGCGAGGGGAGGCTGCCAGCAGGACCCCTGCATGCGCCACACCAGTCTGGGGCGGGAGGGCGACCTCTGAGCAGAGGAGAGCTGCCCCTGCCCCTCACCAAATGCCTGGGGTAACTTAGTCGGTCGAGCATGAGACTCTTCTTTTTTTAAAAAAAATAAAAATAAGAATTTCAACATAACAATTTATCAAAAACATATCATCCTCATTCCCCCCTTATTTTCCTCTCCCCAAACCAGAACCCCCCCCAACTTCCCTCAACTCCTCTCTCTGTTTTTTCAGCACATGTTAATCTCATATTATAAAATTGTAAATATCCTTAATTTATCTGTCTTCATGTTACCAATAATAAATTTGTGAATGTTTATTCAAAACCTGCCAAGGAGTCCAGCTCAATTTGTTGTTTCTTTAAGTACTTTGTAAACTCGATGGCCCTTGTGGTCTCTTCCAACTCTATGATTCTATGATTCTATGGTTCCCATTCTTCTTTAAAGTCACAGTTGTTCTTGTCACGCAGTTTGTGTGTCCGTTTCGCCAATTCTGCGTAGTCCATCAGTTTCTCTTGCCACAGTTCTTGGGTCGGTGTTTCCTCGTTCTTCTATCCTTGTGCTATTAAGACTCTTGCCGCCATTGTCGCATACATGAAGATGCTTTTCAATTTCCTTGGCAGGTCTTTTCCTACAATCCCTAACAAAAATGCTTCAGGCTTTTTTTACAAATGTTAATTGGAACATTTTCTTCAACTCACTGTATATTGAGCATGAGACTCTTAACCTCAGGGTCGCAGGTTTGAGCCCCGTGTTGGGCAAAATATTCCTGCCTTGCTGGGGGGGTTGGACTAGATGACCCTTGAGGTCCCTTCCAGATCTACAGTCCTGTGATTGTCAACGCAGGCATCTTGCAGGCCTGAGGCACGTGTCTCACAAGGTTAGTTGTTCCCTGGGGGTACAGCTGGGCTTCTTGACATTAAAAGATGGCAACAGAACAGCCTTCCTTGACCCTGCAGAGGTTTCAGACTTCAGCTCCCACATCCTGACTGGGGCTCGTGGGAGTTGTAGTCCAAGGTTGGAGGGCGGCAGGTTGGAGATGCTCCAGTCAATCCACAACAAACTCCCTCCTGAAACCTTTCTGCTCTAAGCAGTTGTGTAGTTGGCTCCCCCTCTTTGCGCCCAGGTAGGCCACAGATGCCCCCCAGGGGTCGGGAAGGGGGGGCTTTTAATCTCCCGGGCAGGCAGGTGTAGCCTCGATGTCTGCGAAGGGCGGCAGCCCCTCCCTCCTGGCATTCTCCCCCCCCTCCCTGGGCCTGGCAGAACAAGGGGCTCTTTGCTGCGGGCTCAATGCGCTTTTGTTCCCAGATGAAAGGGTCTCCAGGAGGGGTGGCTCAGGAGATTGCAGAGGGCGATTGGGCTCTGGGGCCTCCCGAGAGTGTGGGGCTCAGGGGGGCTCTGGAGGCAGCGCTGCAGCCGCCATCCTCATAATGACAGGCCAGCTTGCCAGCCAGCCTTGGAGTCTCTTCCAGTGCTCTGGCCCAGAAGGGAGTGGACCGGCAGCAGCGGCTGCTTGCGTGACCCTCCCGCCTGGACCCAAAGGCAGAGGAAGGGGCTTCTCTGGACTTCAACTCAAGGGCAGCAAAGGCAGGAGGGACTATTCACACAATCCATCTGAACGCAGGTTGCCTGTGGGAAGCAGAGACTCCAAAGCTCATATTTCAATGTTGCAAGTTGCATTAGGAAGGTTTTGGGAATTGGTTCCTGCAAAACTACCAGGGGGATCCCTCTGACATGGGGGTAGGGAATGCCCCACCTGAGGGGTGCCTCAGATCAGAGCAGGCTGAAGGCAAAGAGTAAGGTTACAATAACTTCCGTCACAACAACATAGTGTGTGCACACTCAGAGGATGACCTCCAAACCATCCTAAATATCTTTGCAGAAGCTTACGAAAAGCTTGGCCTATCAATCAACATCCAAAAAACCAAAGTGCTGCACAAACAAGTACAAATTAACCCTTCTGCAGCGCCACAAATCCAACTCAATGGTGTAACGTTGGAAAATGTCGGTCACTTCTCCTACCTGGGCAGTTATCTTTCCACAAGGGCCAACATTGATGCTGAAATCCAGCATCGCCTGAGCTCTGCGAGTGCAGCTTTCTCCTGATTGAAGTGCAGAGTGTTTGAGGACCAGGACATTCGCAGGGAAACCAAAATGCTTGTTTACAAAGCTCTTGTACTGCCAACCTTACTATATGCTTGTGAAACATGGACCACTTATAAACGCCATCTCCAACTCCTCAAAAGATTCCATCAATGGTGTCTCCAAAAAATTTTACACATCACTTGGGAAGGCAGGCGAACTAATGCCGGTGTACTGGAAGAAGCTAAGATCACCAGTGTTGAAGCAATGATTCTTCAACATCAACTTCGTTGGACTGGTCATGTTGTGCGGATGCCTGTTAATCGTCTTCCAAAGCAACTACTTTATTCCAAACTTAAAAATGGAAAGCACAATGCTGGTCATCAACAAAAGAGGTTCAAAGACTGTCTCAAGGCAAATCTAAAAAAAGTAGTATAAATGCCAACAACTGGGAAACACTGGGCTGCGAGCGCTCCAGTTGGAGAACAGCCTTGACCAAAGGTGTCATGGGCTTTGAAGACACTCGAACTCAGGATGCAAGAGAGAAACGTGCTAAGAGGAAGGCACACTTGGCAAATCCACACCGTGATCAACTCCCACCCGGAAACCAATGTCCCCACTGTGGAAGGACGTGTGGATCCAGAATTGGCCTCCACAGTCACTTATGGACTCCCTGTTAAGACCATGTTCATGGAAGACAATCTTACTTGGCTACGAGGGATGGCCAAAGAAGGAGAAAGGGGGGGGGGCTGCCAGACTCAGCACAGGCAGATGTGAACCCAGTTTCTTGAGGGGGAGCAAAACCATGAGTCTTTGTGAGACCTTGAAGGCTAACACATATGGTGGCGGCAGCGTTTGTGGACTACGGCCCACTCCCTGCTTCCCTCATTATGCCAGAGAGGACTTGGAAGTTTTCAAAGTGCCCAAGCCTTTGCGTTGTCCTTGTGGGAATTCAGGCTCTCAGGAAACAAGCGCAGTCCCTTTGCGCAGCTTCCTGTTGCTGCGCTTGGATCTGCTGGTGTCGCCAGGTGAGAGCGCTGGTCCTCAGGTGGAGTTTTCACAGCGTGAAATTAAACCCAACCACCTGTGAGCTGCTGCCACTGAGAGGCAGAAGGAGGCTGTGCCTCCCAGTCCCCCCCCCCACTTTTAATTCCAGTGATTATGGAAGACATGAGGGGGGCCATTTCTAGAGGGCGGGTGGCACACGGGACAATGGGCACACTCAGCGCTCTTGCCAGCGACGCTGCCTCCCTTCTCTCTTGAGTCCTGCTGCCTGGAATGTGCCCCCCCCCTGCACACCTTTCTGGGTGCCTGGCTGTGTCTTTTGGGGGGTTCTGCTGCCCCCTGGGAGCTCCGTGCGGCACTGCAGATCGTGGCTGGGCTCTACATTTCTGGAGGAAATTGAACTTCAGATCTCTTTCGATCTGAAGCTTCTGCTAAATACAGCACAGGCAGTGCCAGATTTATGTATAAGCTAAACAAGCTATAGCTTAGGGTCCCACTCTCTTGGGCCCCCCCCAAAAAAAAATGAAAGGGAAAAAACCTGGATGTACATTTCCAAAATATAAAACAAATAAAATAAAAGCTACATACAGCAACAGTGTTTTGTGTCGTGTAGGCTCTTATGATGTAAGTAATGGGCCCTACCTGCTAGCCTGCAGAACACAAAAAACAGCAGCAATTTGTTGTTGACAAAGGACAGCTGGCCATACAAAGGGGCCCATCATCTTCAGTAGCTTAGGGCCTCATCCAACCTCAATCCGGCCCTGAGCACAGGGAATCTCTTTTGCTACCCCATGAGTTGTATTTTCCAGGAAAAGGGTATGTTTTTCTTCATGTGCATGATGTAAGTCCCTGGGAGTTGGTTGGATTGACACTGTGTTGGTGGTAGTTGAAGATTTTGTTGATTTACAAAAGTGTGTGTAATGTCTCTCTCTCGTACCCCCCCCCCATGTAACATTTTCACAAATCAGTTTCATTTGTTGAGCATAGGACTATTTTGAGTGGCACCAAGACATGGGTCTGAGGTTATGAGATTCAGCCGGATCCTATTTTGCTCCCTCCTAACATATAGGGGGATTATTACTACTACTAGTAGAAATAATAGAGAAATGGTTATGGATGTGATCATAATGCCAAGGGGTGTGTATGCTGAACAGTGGGGAGGAGAAATAGAACCATCAGTTAAGATGGATAAGAAAAACAACTTGCCTTTGGTATGAAAACGAAGGAAGGCAGCACTGGGACACCTTGTCTAAACTGTCAGCCTTCTGCTTTTTATTTCAAAAGAAAACGTGATGTCGTTTTGTTTCAAAGCAGCATCTGCAATGCCTTGGAAATTAAAAGGGGAGGGGGAATAATAGCTTCGGGATTCTGAGCAGTTGGAGAAGTTGCTGCTTTGCCAACAGAGGCAGCACTGAGAAGCCCATGTCCACACATCGCATTGTACCCTCCAGATGTTGCTGGACCAGCACTCCCCCCCCCCGACCATTGGCCATGCCTACTGAGGCTGATGGGAGTCCAACAATATAAGGGGGGCAAGACAGGTTCCCCACCCCTGCCAGAAACCTTTGCTTAGTGTGCATAAATTAATCTCACTCCTTTTGTTCTCCCTGGTTCATGCAACCAACCACCAGCTCTGGCTTAGCGTGGCCAGCATGTTTCTTTCCAAACAAACCAGAATCCGTAGCGTTGCAGACTGTGGTTTGCTGGAGCAAAACAAAGGACAGTTCCCAATCCAAGTGTAAGGCCATCCCAGGGACTGTGGTTTGCTTCCTCCTAGTGTGAGTGAGGAGGAAAGATACAGCCCAGAAAGGTGCATTGATGCTAAACCATCAAGTGGGGCTGCTTGGCAGGGGGTTGGACTCGATGGCCCTTGTGGTCTCTTCCAACTCTATGATTCTATGATTCTATGATTCTATGATTCTATGATTCTATGACATGCAAACAAGGCAATGAGTTATCTGAACCCACGTTGGACCCTAAGGGTTTGGGGGTCAGCTTTTGCAGATGGGTGCTTAGTCGTTTTCAGTCCGAGTGGTATGTTAGAACAGCAGAGCCTCCAACAAGTTGGAAAAAGAAAACACAGTGAAAATGTAATTCACAGCTTTGCGCAAGCGATAGAGACGACCTGTAGTTCAGGAATGCTTGGTCCCCATGTCCTGTCTGGTGTCCGGGCAAGGAAAGTGGCCTCCCTGGGCTAGAATGAGGAGGCAGCAGCAGCAGCTGGTCCAGCTGCCCAGGGGAGACCTTCATTTCCCTGCTCTTGCACATGAGTTGGCTCAGCGGGGGCAGCTCTTGATGCCATTTGCCATGAACTGCAAACGTTGCACCATCTGTGCCTGTGACACTTGCGCAAGCACATTTCCACACAGCCATTGCAACCATCATGGGGGTGGGTGCAGTTGTAGCATCTCCCCAGGTCCCAAGCACTGTGTCTCAGGTCCACCCGATCTGATGCAGCTGGGCAGGGTTCGGGGCACTGGATTCCAAGTTCCCTCTGGGTTGTTGAGATTGCGCGACCATCCTTGGCTCGCAAAGCCGTGGGCCTCCAAGACCCCTCTAGTCAGGGCAGCTGGTGTTGCAAGGGTCTCCAGAGTGGAAGAGGTTGTAGACGTTGACCAAGGGGAACATGAGGAGGGCGCCCACCATGGAGCCCAGTTGCACCATCGCCCCGCACCAGACCAGGGCGCTGTGCCCCTCATCCCGCAAGACCACCCCGATCATCAGCTTGACGTAGGAGAGAAGGCCGACGAAGAGCACCCAGCACAGGATCTGCAAAGGAAGCCAAGCGTCAGCAGGGGTGGCCAAGGGCCTCTGGGTGCCCCATCAATGAGCAGTGGGTGAAGGCACAGGGTCTCAAGGCCACCAAATGTAGGTTCATGGAAGCACCCTGACATTCGGCCACCTTCAGGTGTTAGATCTTGTGCATGATTGATCCGTAGGGGCTCTGCAGTCCACACTGGGGAGAAGAGGATACTAGTCTCTGTTCAGAGGCCATGATATCAAGCGCTGCCTTTTCTCACATGAAGCTGCCCGCCTCCAAAGCAGCTGCCAGGGGTCGTTCCCTGGGTGCCCCTCACCCAATGAGGTCATGTGCCTGGTAGTGCCTGGAGGGAGGGCCTTTTTGGTTGTGACACCCTGGACTCTCAGGCGAGGACCTCTTCGCCCTCCTGGCCTCTTAAAGCCTCACCTGGATCACCACTGATCCTGCTGCTTCCTTTCTTAACAAGGGCTCCCTGACGGAGACCCCAGAGATCCACTGCTGTCAGTTCATGCAGGCAATACGGAGTTAAATGGGAGCCCCTTAGATATGTCTGCCAACCTAAGCCTTCTGCCGGCTAAAATATTTCCCTTAATACAGTGGTACCTTGGGACTCAAACAACTTGGAACCCAAACACTGCAAACCCAGAAATAAGTGCTCTGGTTCATGAACTGTTTTTCAGAAGCCGAACATGCTCCATTTTGAGTGTTACGCTTCTGATTTGAGTGTTACTCTTCCATTTTGAGTATTACGCTGAGGTCTGTCTGTTTTAGCTCGTTATTTTGTGGCTCTGTTTTTTTTGTTCTTGTGACTGTGTGGAACCCAGTTCAGCTACGGATTGATTGATTGTGTGACTGCAGTACATTGTTTATTGCTTTCATTTTATGGATCAATGGTCTCGTTAGATAGTAAAAATTATGTTCAATTGCTGTTTTAGGGGTTGTTTTTAACAGCCTGGAACGAATTAATCCATTTTGCATTACTTTCTATGGGAAAGCACGCCTTGGGTTTGGAACGCTTTGGTTTTGGAATGGACTTCTGGAACGGATTAAGTTTGAGAACCAAGGTGCCACTGTATGTTGGTTTTATAATTCTTACTGCTGTCCTGAAAGTAAAAAAGAAGGATAAAAAGGTAAAGGGACCCCTGACCATTAGGTCCAGTCGTAGCCGACTCTGGGGTTGCGGCACTCATCTCGCTTTACTGGCCAAGGGAGCCAGCGTACAGCTTCTGGGTCATGTGGCAAGCAGGACTAAGCCGCTTCTGGTGAACCAGAGCAGCGCACGGAAACGCCGTTTACCTTCCCGCCAGAGTGGTACCTATTTATCTACTTGCACTGGTGTGCTTTTGAACTGCTAGGTTGGCAGGAGCAGGGACCGAGCAACGGGAGCTCACCCCGTCACGGGGATTCGAACCGCCGACCTTCTGACCGGCAAGTCCTAGGCTCTGTGGTTTAGAGCACAGTGCCACCCGCGTCCCCTTACATCTATTTAGATGTCCCATAATAAATGAGAGGTGGGGGTTTCTCTCCCCCTGCCCACTTTCCTGGCCCCTCCTGTACTTGCTTGCTTGCTGATGCAGGACTGGTGGGGCAGGCCTGACTTCTGGTGTGTGTGTGTGTGTGTGTGTGTGTGTGTATTCCACAGTGAGGCAGCTTGGCATCCGATTTGGGAGACGGTGGTGGAAGGCATTGCCTCTGGGTGCCTGAGGAAGCTGAAGTGGGAGGAAGGGTGCAAGGGCCTTATCCTGCCCCCCCAACTCATACTTACAATGAGGACGACTCCATGGGATCCATGCAGCAGCAGAGGGCAAGGGCTGAGCACCGCCATGGCCATGATGTAGCAAGCAAACAGGGATCCGGCCAGGGACAAGACTCCCATGAGCATCAAGGATCTGGGGGGGGGGGGAGAGAAGTCGGGGAGGGGGAGAGAAATGGCTCAGGATCCCAGCTCAGGACCCTCCCAACACCCCTGGTCTGGCATCCTGCCCTCTCCAGGTTCAGTGACACCTCTGCTTGCTGCTGCATTTCCTCCAACCCCCCTCTGATCAAAACAGGGGTGATCGTTTTTTGGTCTCATGCTCTTGCCTGAGTCAGCCGGCTCCCACGAGAACATGGGACCAAAAAATAGGACATCCTGAGGTCCATTTGGGACCTGGGATGGCTTCTGTATTTCCAGGATGTCCTGCTCAAATCGGGATGGTTGAGGGATTTGGTGCTGGAGCCAGCCTGGGCACGCTGCCTTAATGCCCGCCACCCTTGATGGGCCAGCTTCGTTATTGGTTACATTTCTTGTTGAAAAACGTCTTCCGTCCCCACAGACCCCAAGGGGGCATGCAAGGGGCATGAAGAGAAGACGGAAGGGCGAGAGAGGCGACCTGAGAGCCACCTTCAAGCTTCTATAGGGCTGCCACTCAGCAGATGGGGCCAGCTTCTTTTCTGCTGCTCCCGAGGAGAGGACCCCAACCAAGATAGTCAAATTGCAAGGGAGGAGATGCTGACTAAATGTCAGGAAGAACTTTCTGACCATAAGGAACCCAGTACATTTTCGAGCACAATTTAAGGTGTTGGTGCTGACCTTGAAAGCCCTAAACGGCCTCGGTCCAGTATACCTGAAGGAACGTTTCCACCCCCATTGTTCTGCCCGGACACTGAGGTCCAGCGCCGAGGGCCTTCTGCCGGTTCCTTCGCTGCAAGAAGCCAAGTTACAGGGAACCAGGCAGAGGGCCTTCTCGATAGTGGCGCCTTCCCTGTGGAACTCCCTCCCACCAGATGTCAAAGAGAACAACAACTACCAGACTTTTAGAAGACATCTGAAGGCAGCCCTGTTTAGGGAAGCTTTTAATGTTTGAGGCATTACTGTATTTTAATATTGTGTTGGAAGCCGCCCAGAGTGGCTGGGGAAGCTCAGCCAGATGGGCGGGGTATAAATAAATAAATAAATAAATAAATAAATAATAATAATAATAATAATAATTAGACCGTGGAACGGACTCCCTCGGAAGGTGGTGGGGTTCTCATTTGTGGGAGAAATTGGGTGGCTTCTGGATTAGGGATTCTTTAGCTGCAATTCCTGCACTGAAGGGGGTTGGACTACAGGGAGAGGACTCCTAGGGCCCCTTCCAATTCTAGGAAATCCCAGAGGTCTGCCCTATGCCCCTCCATTGACAGCGCAAGCCCATACCATCTGCACATATTGTGAACTGACCCCAGCCAAGGGCCCTGTGTGTGCCTTCTGCCCCTTTCCCAGCAGCCCACTCACCTGCTGGGCAGGTACATCCCCAGGAGGCAGGCCAGGGGGTTGGCCAAGGCAGCCAGCGTGGCAGAGAGGTGGTACGTGGTGTTTCCATAGGGCAGGCAGGAGTAGGACTGCACCGCAGGGAGGACGCCGTTGGTCAGGGCGTTCACCCAGCCCAGCAGCCCAAAGATGTAGGCTACCTGGGGCCAGGAGTAGGTTCCGGATCCGAAGAGGCTGCCCGCAGGGTCGCTGAGCCTGGGCCGCTCCTCCACCGTGGCCCGCCCGCTGCCCGCCACCTCCATCTGGACTCGCACCCGGTACTTTTCCTTGGCCTGCTCCCGCCTGGCGGCTGGCAGGTGGTTGAGGAGGAGGAAGGAAGCCAGGCAAGAGGCCGTCATGGCACAGAGGAAGAGGAAGAAGGCGGTGGCGGAGAAGCGGGCCGGCTGGTACTCTGCCTGAAGGCCCGTGCCGTTGCCCTGCTGGCTCCCGTTGACGCAGCGGAGCGTGCCCACCCCCTGGCCCAGTGCCACCAGCCCTGGCAGGAGCCCGCTCATCCCCTCGCCCACGAAGTAGGTGCTGAGGTAGGGCACCCGCAGCCTCTGCATGTAGGGCAAGAAGGTGACGGAGGAGGTGCAGTCCATCAGGGCCAGGAGGAAGAAGAGGCTGAGCAGGGCCACGCTCCGGGGGGAGCCGCCCACCACGCTGGTCTCCCCCCAGAAGAAGGCCAGCAGCAGGCAGGCCAGGGAGCCGAGGGAGAGGATGGCGTAGATGACGCCCACTTCGCTGAGCCGCCCCGGGAGGAATCGGTGCACCAGGGTGACGGCCAGGGGCCCCACGTTGGCCAGCTGGGTGATGACGGTCAGGCAGGACGGCAGGAACCAGCCCTCTGGGGCGCTGGGCACAATGAGGGGCAGCTCCACCCACATGCCGTTGATGGCCACCCAGGAGCCGGTGCCCAGCAGGCAGACCAGGGCGTGCACCACCAAGCTCATCGCTGTGGCGGGAGGGTCAAGGGGGCGGGTTGGCGGCTGCCGGCCGCTTCTGGAAGAGGAAAAGGAGGCAGCGGATTAAGAAGAGCATAAGGACAGATGGTACTTAACACCAGTGAAATTAGCAAAAATGTATCATACTCATGATAATAAATGCTGGAAATGTAAGGAAAAAGAAGGAACCTTTTACCACATGTGGTGGACATGCCTCAAGGTAAAAGACTTCTGGGAAAGGATTTATAACGAACTGAAAAAAGTCTTGAAAAACACATTTATTAAGAAACCAGAAGCCTTTTTCTTGGTATAGTGGGGGGTGAAATCCCCAAAAAGGGTGTTACTTTTTTTCTGTATGCCACAACAGCTGCGAGAATATTATTAGTGAAGAATTGGAAGAAACAAGATTTACCAACTATCGAAGAATGGCAGATGAAGATGATGGACTATACGGAACTTGCCGAACTGACCGGGAGACTCCGAGACCAGAGAGGAGAGACGGTGGAAGAAGATTGGAAGAAGTTTAAAGAATATCTGAAAAAATATGTTAATATTTAAATCTTAGAATAGCTTTGGAAGTGGATATAGGCTGTAGGGTTAGAAGCAGAAGATAGTGTATTTTAAAATAGTATTATTTGTAAGTGATAAAATGTGAAGATTTTTATGGTAAAATTAAGTGTGATAAAAAAATGGTTAAAAATTATGATAAATGTAAACTGCTAAAGATGAGGTAAAATGACAATCAGATGGGGGGACTTGGGGAAGCTCACCTAACAATGTTTAGAAAAAATAAGGATAAGACAAGAATTTGTTTGTATTGTGTGGTTTTTTCTGTTTGAGTTGTTTAGTTATGTTATAAAATGAATAAAAAAAAATTGGGGGGGAGCATATGGAGAGGCTGATGGATCAGGCCAGGGGCCCACCGGGTTCCCACGGGGGCCAACGGAAGCCCCTAAGGGAAACCTGCAAACAGGACCCCAGAACAAGAGCCCCTTTCCCTCCTGTAGTTTCCAGGAAGCATCGCTGACTCCGACTAGGGAGCCAGAGCAGAGCCATCCTGACTAGGAGCCATCAACAACCCTCTCCTCCTCCTCCATGAATTTGTCTCATCCTCTTTTAAAGCCATTCAAACTGGTGGCCATCACTCCCTCCTGTGGCAGGGAGTTCCACAGGTTAACTGCATGGTTAACGTGGTTAATGCCCTGAGATTCCCTGGGGTCTGAGTGGACGCCTGGCCTTTTCTGGTAGGCAAGCCATCAGGTGACTCCCTCTGCCCATCCGTCTCCGTTTTTGAGAGGTGGGTTTGCGCTGCAGGCTTAACAGTTGCAGATGTTGGGGGCGGGTGCTGCTTCCGGGAGCCTTTCAGGCAAAGGGTTTCAAATATTTGTGGTCCTTGCAGACTGCCGCTAGTCTGGGTTGGGATTCAAGTCCATCTCAGCCGAATCCGGTTGCATGGTTAAAGTTCCTTGGGCACTTTTACGCAACCAAGGAACAGGAAAATGCCCCCTTGCTTGTGCCAAGGCCAGCCCAACTCCCTGCTGATAAATCAGACCACCAGCCACATTGAACAAATCCAGATAAATGGGTCTGGAAATGGCCTTGGGGAGCGTCAGAGAAGCCCAGCTGCAGCAGCTGGATCAGGCCAAAGGGCCCTCTCCCCTCCCAGCAGAGAATGAGATGCCCCCCATGTCACTGTGGGTCGGGACCCACTAGTGTGTGGAGGCCAAACTCAAGCTGGGTCACAACAGGAGCACGACCACCCTGCAGATTAGGATTAAGCAGCAGCTCCCCAATGAATGTTTGGGTTAAAAGTGGGTCTGAAGAGGGTGCCGATCCCTGCTCCAAGGGAAGCCCCCAGGCAGGAGCTGAGGGCAACAGCAGGCCTCTCCTGGGTCCACCCCGCAAGACGATTCTCCCCTGAGTTTTCCCTCCCTCCAGCATCACACAGCTGACTCGTGTTGGGCTTGTGATCACTGACGGTCCGGAGGTCCTTGTTGCTGCTCTTTGCACCTCTTCTGTTGGTCTGACTCGTCCGCCTGCTTTTTTCTCGGGCTCTCCTTTTGGGTGACACAAAGCCGAAGTGCCAGAGGAGCCTTGCCTTGAGGCAGCCTGTGCGGCAGGTGAATCTCCCTGTGATATTATGCCAAGAAGCAAGCAGAGAGTATCTGGGGGTCAGGCTTGCTCCGGCTGCTACCCTGGCAGAATCCATTAGTCTGTCTCCTCCAGCAGAAAGAAGCCTTTCAGGGTCTGGGGAGCAAATCCCCCAAGGTGTTGCTGGGGGGCAGGGAGAGGCAAATCTGCCAACTTCAGTTTCTCTTGGTTTCTCGCTTTCCCACCCTCGAGGTCCGGTCTCTGCATTTCCACATCAGTTTTCAATTTCTTTAAAAGGTCCTCATCATAGCTGTCAATTTTCAGATTTGAAAATAAGGGAACAGCAGCCTCAAAAATAAGGGATCAGCAGCCTCCCCTGTCCCGGGGACAGTCTACGGGATATCTAATAATCCGGGATAGCAGCAGGAAACGGCGCTGGAATAAGGGAATTTCCCACAAAAAAAGGGAAGGTTGACAGCTATGGTCCTCATGAAAATTCACCAGCTTTCTAGTAAAAAATTATCCTAATGGGCATACTAGTATGCAACATTGCCCGAATTACACAATTTCCCCTAAAATTATGCTACTTTCACTAGCATGTATGTCATTATCGACACTTCTCCCCGATATATGCATTTTTGCACATATTATGTGGCTGCTGAATTGCACTGCAAAATTCAGAGAAATGCAGATTTCGAAAGCTAGATGTGTTTTGATGCCCTTATTGTTTGAAAGGCGTAAATTAGGGAGATGCATGTTTAAATGTGCACTGAAGCGAGTTTTGGAGACTGGTTATGTCCAGGGACAATATCCATACCTCCCATCTCTCCTGCTCTTGGCCAGGACTCTCCCTGTCCTGGGTCAGCCACAGGCAAAGGGGCAAAGGGGCAAAGGGGCACCGTGTTTGTGGAGCCTGGCACAGTTAGGCTTTAACCTCCTCTCCATCTCAGGCAGCCGTCTCTTCCTCCTCCTCTTGCAGACACAGTCTTTGGACTTGGCCCAAGAAGGGGCAAAGTCCTGCCACCTTTTCCACACCGGGGCCTCATTTTAAACTCTCCCTGCCCCCCCCCAAAGAGGAGAATTGTTGCACTCTGCAAAAGGGGGCCTGCTGCAATCTGGGGCAGAGACTGAAGCTATGGGGGAACCTTGAGGGATGAGGAAACGTAGGTAGGATTTGGGGGTGGGATGAAAATCAGATAGGGAGGACTTGGGGAAGCTCACCTAGCAATGATTAAAAAAAATAAGGATAAGACAAGAATTTGTTTGTATTGTTTGTTCTTCTGTTTGTGTTGTTTAGTTGTATTATAAAATGAATAATTTTTTTTTGATGGGGTGGGGGTGGACAAAGAGGCAGGCAGCAAGGACAGAAGTGGTTCTGCCCCCCCCCAAACCCCACCACCTGTTGATGCCCCAGGAGCTGCCTCCTAGTTTCTTGGATATTAAGAACTGCTGCTGCTGCTGCTCTCACCTTTTCTATTTCTTCTTTCTTACCTTGTTGTTTAGTCGTGTCTGACTCTTCGTGACCCCCTGGACCATACCAGGCACTCCTGTCTTCCACTGTCTTCTTACCTTACTTTCTTTAAAAGGTAGAAGATGCAGGGCATTACTGTCTGCATGGATTAGACCCCTTAGCAGCCTTGGGCTGTTTCCCTAAAGAAAGGCAAGTCCCACTGCCTTCAGGGATGGATGGGGAGTTAAATTGCATCGCTGAAGTGTTTTGTTTTGAATTTTGAATTTCAGTTTTTCTCAACAGCTTCCTCACAACTGTGACAGAAAAATGAACAGAGAAATGAGATTCCTGCATTGCGGGGGGTTGGACTAGATGGCCTTTGGTGTCCCTTCCAACTCTAAGATTCTATGGAAACTGATGCAGACACAAAAACACACACACAGCAAAGTGCTGGTGGGGAATGGCAGAGATTATTTCCCCCTGGCAGTGAGTGACAGCCGAGGGCCCCAACCCCATCTGGTGGTCGGGGGGCCCATGATTTCTCCAGGCAGGGAAATTGCCGTCAGGTTAAGACCCAGCACCCCTCTGCCTGGGAATTAAGGTGTGGCTTACAGAAACAGGGACGCGGGTGGCAATGTGGGTTAACCCACAGAGCCTAGGGCTTGCCGATCAGACGGTCAGCGGTTCGAATCCCCGCTACGTGGTGAGCTCCCATTGCTCGGTCCCTGCTCCTGCCAACCTAGCAGTTCAAAAGCACATCAAAGTGCAAGTAGATAAATAGGTACCACTCTGGCGGGAAGGCAAACAGCGTTTCCGTGCGCTGCTCTGGTTCGCCAGAAGCGGCTTAGTCATGCTTGCCACATGACCCGGAAGCTGTATGCCGGGTCCCTCAGCCAATAAAGCGAGATGAGCGAGATGAGCGCCGCAACCCCAGAGTCGGTCATGACTGGACCTAATGGTCAGGGGTCCCTTTACCTTAAAGAGCAACTCTGACTTATACTGCTAATAAACCCAACCACCTTGTGTCTCTATCCCCCCACCAGGTAGATGAAAATGGGGACGCCTTTGTGGACTTGGAACTCCTTTGCTCTGAAACTTAGGGAAGTGCTGGGTGAGATCCCATGGACAGCAATACTAAAAGGAAAGGGAGTTCATGATGGCTGGGAGTTTGTTAAGACGGAGATAGTAAAAGCACAACGTCAGGCAATACCAATGAGACGAAAACATGGAAGGTGCCTAAAGAAACCAGGGTGGCTATCTAAAGAACTTTTAACTGAATTAAGTTTAAAAAAGGATGTGTACAAAAAATGGAAAAGGGGGGAAACCACCAAAGAGGAATTCAAACAAATAGCCAGCAGGTGTAGACACAAAGTCAGAAAAGCTAAAGCACAGAATGAACTCAGGCTTGCTAGAGAGGTTAAAAGCAACAAAAAAGGCTTTTATGGGTATGTTCGTAGCAAAAGGAAGAACAAAGAAGCAGTGGGGTCACTCAGAGGAGAAGATGGTGAAATGCAAACAGGGGACACAGAAAGGGCCGAACTCCTCAATGCCTTCTTTGCCTCAGTCTTCTCCGATAAAGAAGACAATGCCCGACCTGAAGAATTTGAAGCAAATGATTCAGCAAAGGAAACACAGCCCAGAATAACTAAGGAGATAGTACAAGAATATTTGGCTAGATTAGATGTATTCAAGTCTCCAGGGCCAGATGAACTGCATCCAAGAGTATTAAAAGAACTGGCAGATGTGATCTCAGAACCACTGGCAGTCATCTTTGAGAATTCCTGGAGAACAGGCGAAGTCCCGGCAGACTGGAGGAGGGCAAATGTTGTTCCTATTTTCAAAAAGGGGAAAAGAGAGGACCCAAATAATTACCGCCCAGTCAGTCTGACATCAATAGCAGGGAAGATTCTGGAGCAGATCATTAAGCAAACAGTCTGTGAGCACCTAGAAAGGAATGCTGTGATCACCAATAGTCAGCATGGATTTCTGAAAAATAAGTCATGTCAGACTAACCTGATCTCGTTTTTTGACAGAATTACAAGCCTGGTAGATGAAGGGAACGCAGTGGATGTAGCCTACCTTGATTTCAGCAAAGCATTTGACAAGGTGCCCCATGATATTCTTGTAAAGAAGCTGGTAAAATGCGGTCTTGACTATGCTACCACTCAGTGGATTTGTAACTGGCTGACTGACCGAACCCAAAGGGTGCTCATCAATGGTTCCTCTTCATCCTGGAGAAGAGTGACTAGTGGGGTGCCACAGGGTTCTGTCTTGGGCCCGGTCTTATTCAACATCTTTATCAACGACTTGGATGATGGACTCAAGGGCATCCTGATCAAATTTGCAGATGACACCAAACTGGGAGGGGTGGCTAACACCCCAGAGGACAGGATCACACTTCAAAACGACCTTGACAGATTAGAGAACTGGGCAAAAACAAACAAGATGAATTTTAACAGGGAGAAATGTAAAGTATTGCACTTGGGCAAAAAAAATGAGAGGCACAAATACAAGATGGGTGACACCTGGCTTGAGAGCAGTACATGTGAAAAGGATCTAGGAGTCTTGGTTGACCACAAACTTGACATGAGCCAACAGTGTGACGCGGCAGCTAAAAAAGCCAATGCAATTCTGGGCTGCATCAATAGGAGTATAGCATCTAGATCAAGGGAAGTAATAGTGCCACTGTATTCTGCTCTGGTCAGACCACACCTGGAGTACTGTGTCCAGTTCTGGGCACCACAATTCAAGAAGGACACTGACAAACTGGAACGTGTCCAGAAGAGGGCAACCAAAATGGTCAAAGGCCTGGAAACGATGCCTTATGAGGAACGGCTAAGGGAGCTGGGCATGTTTAGCCTGGAGAAGAGGAGGTTAAGGGGTGATATGATAGCCATGTTCAAATATATAAAAGGATGTCACATAGAGGAGGGAGAAAGGTTGTTTTCTACTGCTCCAGAGAAGCGGACACGGAGCAATGGATCCAAACTACAAGAAAGAAGATTCCACCTAAACATTAGGAAGAACTTCCTGACAGTAAGAGCTGTTCGACAGTGGAATTTGCTGCCAAGGAGTGTGGTGGAGTCTCCTACTTTGGAGGTCTTTAAGCAGAGGCTTGACAACCATATGTCAGGAGTGCTCTGATGGTGTTTCCTGCTTGGCAGGGGGTTGGACTCGATGGCCCTTGTGGTCTCTTCCAACTCTATGATTCTATGATTCTATTCTATGATTCTATGAAACCATGCCTTCTGAAGCCGTGAGTCTAAGTAAACTATCCATAACCTTTTCCCCAGCTCCTGACTCAAGAATGCCGAATCAATCATTACAGGGAATGGCTAAAGAAGGGAACATTGCGAAACTGCATTTTGTAGAAATTTAACTTCTGGGGGGCTGGAGGAGGAAGAGGTGGAAAGGCTCTCCGGCAGGTGAGGAGGGTTAAAACAACCCTCCCCAAACAGAAGGGGCACAGAGGCTGCCAGATTGCCCCCACATTTACCCCAAGCCTCTCCCTCCCCTCACTGCTACCACCTGCAGTGTCCGTCCAGACCCCCCCCCCGCAGCACCCCCCAGGCTGACCTCCTACCTGCTCAAGGGAGGCTCACCCTCCTCCTCCTTCTCCTCCTGGCCCCTGGGGCTCCCTGCTCCACTGAGCCAAGCGGAGCTGAGCAGAAGGAGCACATGATGGGCTTCCCACCACAGATCTGCCACATCTGTCAGCTTGCAGATGCCCCCCCGCCTTCCCGGGGGGCGTGGCGGACAGGGAAAGGTTGCAGCCTTTGGGGCTCCTTGGCTTGGAGTAGAGGCAGGAGGTTAGAAAGCGGTGCCTGGCCCAGAGGCAGCAGACAGGGAGAAGTTTCCTTCCCTCTCCCCTAACATCCCAGGAAGATGAATGCGGGAATAGTCAGGGCAGCGCATGATTCGACTATGGAACTCCCTGCCACAGGCTTCAAAAGGGGGTTAGACAGATTCACGGAGGGTGAGACTGTACGCGGCTACTGGCCACACTGAGTAGTAGTCCACTGGAGGCAAAGATGGTTCAGAATACCGCTTGTTGGAAACCACAGGAGGGGAGAGTTGCTCTTGTGATTGAATCCTGAGCTTGCAGGTTTTACACAGGCAACTGCTCATTCAGCCATTTTGAGAACAGGATGCTGGACTAGATGGGGCATTGGCCTGATCCAGCAGGGCTCTGATGATGCTCTTAGGCATGCCTTCTTCTTTCCTTTGTAGCCGAGTAAGATGGTCTTCCATAAACACAGTTTTAACGGCGAGTCCATGACTGTGGAGGCCAATTCTGGATCCACACCTCCTTCCACAGTGGGGACATTGATTTCTGGGCGGGAGCTGATCACGGTGTGGATTTGCAGCAGAAGACACAACAGCACCAGGGCAGTGGCCACACTCCCATCGCTGTCAACCTTCCCCTTTTTTGTGGGAAATTCCCTTATTCCACTGCCGTTTCCTGCTGCTTCCCGCTGCTATCCCGGATTATTAGATCTCCCGTAGGCTGTCCCCAGGACAGGTGAGGCTGCTGATCCCTCATTTTCAAATCTGAAAGTTGACAGCTATGCGCTCCAGCCCTGCCTGCCTTAGCAGTAAACACCTCCCTGGTGGGTCACCCTTGCAGGGAGGGCGTTTGTTGGCCCAGAGGCAGCCCACAGAGCTCACAAGAGGACGCCTACTTTCACGAGCCCTGGGTTGCCCTCTGGTCCCGAGTTTGTCCGTGACACAGCTCCCCACCCCTCTTCCTGTGGCCTCAGACAGAGGGGGGTCTGTTTGCCACAAAGGCTTTCCAGAGCTCCACAGCCTCAGGAAAATCAGGGTGGAGTGAAAAGGATGGCGTCTCTGGCAGAGCAGAGAGCATCACTGGGTCCTGCTAACCAGTTCGGTGCTGGATGTTCCTTTTTTAAAAAAAATAAGATGGTATTAAAACTTTTCCTAGTACATTAGAATCATCATCACCACCACCACCATCATCTAAACACAGTAGAAAGAATGCAAAGTCCTCTTTCACACGTAGATCTTGTCCCACACAGTGAAAGGTGATCCCTTCTGGCTCTCACCTGGGACATCAGGAATTTATGTATAGGTTGGGGGGGGGGCAGGTTGCTCCTCCAGCAGATATCATGCACATGAAGCCAACTACCAAAATCAGCACAATCACTTGTCCCCACAAAACACTTCATCACAGTTTCTTCCTATCTATTCAAAAGGCCTTTGCTGCACAATACCAAATGTAAGAATTCACTGATAAATGTTTCTATGAACTGGCTCACTGGGAAAACTTCAGAAATTCCTATAGACATGTGAGCTCAGCTACTCAGCAGCCCCTCTGCCTAAATGATAATTCCTGGCATCCTGATACCTGAGGGCCAGACAGGTAGCCATTCCAGAAATAATAAACCCAGATGAAGACAAAAGAGTGGGATAAACTTGGCTGGGAAACAGGGAAATGTAAAGATCTCTTTTGTGACACTTGATGGGTGTTTGGTGGAGGGCAAGGGGAACCATGGGGCAGGGTCCAGGAAGAAGAAGAGAAGAAGAGTTTGGATTTGATATCCCGCCTTTCACTCCCTTTAAGGAGTCTCAAAGCGGCTAACATTCTCCTTTCCCTTCCTCCCCCACAACAAACAGTCTGTGAGCAAACTAGAAAGGAATGCTGTGATCACCAATAGTCAGCATGGATTTCTGAAAAATAAGTCATGTCAGACTAACCTGATCTCGTTTTTTGACAGAATTACAAGCCTGGTAGATGAAGGGAACGCAGTGGATGTAGCCTACCTTGATTTCAGCAAGGCATTTGACAAGGTGCCCCATGATATTCTTGTAAAGAAGCTGGTAAAATGTGGTCTTGACTATGCTACCACTCAGTGGATTTGTAACTGGCTGACTGACCGAACCCAAAGGGTGCTCATCAATGGTTCCTCTTCATCCTGGAGAAGAGTGACTAGTGGGGTGCCACAGGGTTCTGTCTTGGGCCCAGTCTTATTCAACATCTTTATCAACGACTTGGATGATGGACTCAAGGGCATCCTGATCAAATTTGCAGATGACACCAAACTGGGAGGGGTGGCTAACACCCCAGAGGACAGGATCACACTTCAAAACGACCTTGACAGATTAGAGAACTGGGCAAAAACAAACAAGATGAATTTTAACAGGGAGAAATGTAAAGTATTGCACTTGGGCAAAAAAAATGAGAGGCACAAATACAAGATGGGTGACACCTGGCTTGAGAGCAGTACATGTGAAAAGGATCTAGGAGTCTTGGTTGACCACAAACTTGACATGAGCCAACAGTGTGACGCGGCAGCTAAAAAAGCCAATGCAATTCTGGGCTGTATCAATAGGAGTATAGCATCTAGATCAAGGGAAGTAATAGTGCCACTGTATTCTGCTCTGGTCAGACCACACCTGGAGTACTGTGTCCAGTTCTGGGCACCACAATTCAAGAAGGACACTGACAAACTGGAACGTGTCCAGAAGAGGGCAACCAAAATGGTCAAAGGCCTGGAAACGATGCCTTATGAGGAACGGCTAAGGGAGCTGGGCATGTTTAGCCTGGAGAAGAGAAGGTTAAGGGGTGACATGATAGCCATGTTCAAATATATAAAAGGATGTCACATAGAGGAGGGAGAAAGGTTGTTTTCTGCTGCTCCAGAGAAGCGGACACGGAGCAATGGATCCAAACTACAAGAAAGAAGATTCCACCTAAACATTAGGAAGAACTTCCTGACAGTAAGAGCTGTTCGACAGTGGAATTTGCTGCCAAGGAGTGTGGTGGAGTCTCCTACTTTGGAGGTCTTTAAGCAGAGGCTTGACAACCATATGTCAGGAGTGCTCTGATGGTGTTTCCTGCTTGGCAGGATGGCCCTTGTGGTCTCTTCCAACTCTATGATTCTATGATTCTATGAAACACTCTGTGAGGTGAGTGGGGCTGAGAGACTTCAGAGAAGTGTGACTGGCCTAAGGTCACCCAGCAGCTGCATGTGGAGGAGCGGAGACACGAACCCGGTTTCCCAGATTACGAGACTACCGCTCTTAACCACCACACCACACTGGCTCTCAGGATGCTCAGATTACTGCCACCAGACCTCCCCTTTCCTGATGTAACCGTGATGTATAGTGATGTAGTTTGGGGGGCGTAACATGGGGATTGGCAGCTAATAAAGATGAGGTGGGGGGTTCTTTTGTTTGGGGCTTCCATCTTGTTCCACCTGGTGGCAGGTGGGAGTCATAGCATCATAGAATCCTAGAGTTGGAAGAGACCACAAGGGCCATCGAGTCCAACCCCCTGCCAAGCAGGAAACACCATGACATATGGATGTCAAGAGCACTCCTGACATATGGATGTCAAGCCTCTGCTTAAAGACCTCCAAAGGAGGAGACTCCACCACACTCCTTGGCAGCAAATTCCACTGTCAAACAGCTCTTACTGTCAGGAAGTTCTTCCTAATGTTTAGGTGGAATCTTCTTTCTTGTAGTTTGGATCCATTGCTCCGTGTCCGCTTCTCCGGAGCAGCAGAAAACAACCTTTCTCCCTCCTCTATGTGACATCCTTTGATATATTTGAACATGGCTAGCATATCACCCCTTAACCTCCTCTTCTCCAGGCTAAACATGCCCAGCTCCCTTAGCCGTTCCTCATAAGGCATCGTTTCCAGGCCTTTGACCATTTTGGTTGCCCTCCTCTGGACACGTTCCAGTTTGTCAGTGTCCTTCTTGAATTGTGGTGCCCAGAACTGGACACAGTACTCCAGGTGAGGTCTGACCAGAGCAGAATACAGTGGCACTATTACTTCCCTTGATCTAGATGCTATACTCCTATTGATGCAGCCCAGAATTGCATTGGCTTTTTAAGCTGCCGCGTCACACTGTTGGCTCATGTCAAGTTTGTGGTCAACCAAGACCCCTAGATCCTTTTCACATGTACTGCTCTCAAGCCAGGTGTCCCCCATCTTGTATTTGTGCCTCTCATTTTTTTTGCCCAAGTGCAATACTTTACATTTCTCCCTGTTAAAATTCATCTTGTTTGTTTTTGCCCAGTTCTCTAATCTGTCAAGGTCGTTTTGAAGTGTGATCCTGTCCTCTGGGGTGTCCAGGACTCTGGGAGTCCTGTCACAAAGACCAAGCCTACTGGCTGCTGTTTTGCTCTGGTATTCCTGGCTGGTGTCCTTGTTTTTTGTCCAAGGGAGCCCTCAGATTTCTCCGTTAACACCTTCATCAGGTGCTGAACATTCCCCTGGCAGGAAAAAGTTGGGAAAATGCTGCCCCGGAGTGTTTACCTTGTGCTCTTTAAGTTTAGGGACTGCAAATCCGTGGCAGATGATCAAGGTCATTGGCCTCAAGGGATGGTACCGCTAATTGTGGTGGTTTGGAATCAGAGTCCACAACCGAGGAAGGACAAAAGGGCTGTTCTGGCAAACTTTAGAAGTTCAGTTGCTCTCAGTTGCAGCAGCCAGATCACTGACTGGGATGCTTTCAGAACTCCCATTAACACCCCCCCCCTCCAAAACTGGCTACCAGTTTGTTTCTGGGCCCAGTTCAAGGGGCTCATGCTTAAAGCCCTAAATGACTCGGGTCCCAAATACCTAAAGAGCTGCCTTCTTCAGACACTTTTGGGTATTAAAAATCAGCAGAAGGGGCTGTCTTGAGAGTTCCAGCTCCCACAGAAGTCTGGGGTGGTGGAAGCCTAAGAGGGCCTTCTCTGTGGCAGCCCCCAAGTTGTGTAAGTCCCTCCCCAGAGAGATGCGTCAATATATAGTTTTTGGCAAATGCTGAAGTCCAGCTATCTACCCTGAGATGTGTATTCTCCATTTTATGTGGGACATGATGAATTGATGACAACCCAGCAGGTAAAGTCTGACTCTGATTCATTTTATTCATTTAAAATGTATTATTCATTTAGGCAATTTATACCTTCTTTGCAAAAGTTTTTACCCCATCAGCATTAAGGAAAAAATATATTCCAGTAGTGTGCAGCGTAAGAAAAACAGTAAAATTACATCCGTAAAAGAAATGGATCACATACAAAATAGACATATAAGCTTCAGGCTTCCAAGATCTCTAAGTGCTTTAGAACATCCTAAAAATATCACAAATAAAATACAAAAAAATAAGAGTAAAAATATATCTTGTCTTTGGTCCACAGCCCAGCTCAAGCCAGTTTACAATGAACGAAACATTCAATTACAACAAGATAGCCATCTGGATGATCCTTGAAAGAACAATCGAGGTTCCGTGCTGCCCAGGGCTTGGCAACTGAAGGTTTAACGGATGCCCAAGAGAGAGTCACGTCCATGACTGGCGGCTGCATGTGCCTGGGTCCCGTCTGCAGTGGCTTCCATCCAGCCAGAGGGGGAACCCCAAGAAGGACCCCAGAAAAGGATCTGGCAGGGAGTGAGGGGGGGGGGGGCTTCCTGCATTTAAGGGCTTCCGGTTGAAATAAATAAATAAATAAACCAGCACATTCAGTTGTGGCCAGAAGCCGGGGCGGATCTTCCAAGGACTGGCAAACCCCGTTTAACGAACTGGCTGCTGGTGTTTTCTGAGCCAGGTGAACTTCCCAAACCGCCATGCTGGGCAGCCCCACGGATGACCCGCCACAGCCGCTGTCAGGCTGGCCAGGGCTTAAAAAGGTAAAGGTAAAGGGACCCCTGACCATTAGGTCCAGTCATGGCCAACTCTGGGGTTGCGGCGCTAGCCGACCAATACAGTTCAAGGCAGCAATCCTAAACCCTCTTTCCTGGGAATAAGCCCCACCAAATGCAATAGGACTTACTTCCAAGAAGAGCATAGAGCATTGGTCTTGAAAAGTTTGCACCGGCTGCTCATTCACTACGGAGCCCAATTCAAGGTGCCGACCCTGATTTATACTGCTCTAAACGGCTTTGCACCCAGCTATCGGAAGGAGTCCAGCCATATTCTTGGCCCTCTCATGAGATGATAGCTACCAAGGAGGCCCTTTTGCCCTTCTCATTGCTTCCAGCTCTTCCCAAAGCTGGGAAAGTGCTAACTAGGCTTTGGGAAGGAGGTGGCAGGACACTCAGACCCTCACGCCACCTTCCCAGAGCCCAGGGCCTCACTTACCCGCCTAGGGGAGGCGGCACAAAGGCTGTAGGCGGGGACAAAAAATGCCTCAAGGGCCGCATGCTGGTCTGCCCTGTTCTAGCCCCTCTAGAGTCACAGGGAAGTATGAAAAAAGACCAGCTCCTCTAGCTGAGACTTACATAGGTCTGGGGGGGGCACTTTTGGCAAATTCTAGTTCCCCACCCTGGGACCTTACTGCTCCCCCCCCCCCCGAGAGTCCCAGACCTTTCTTAGCTGTCCCTCTTGCTTCATCACAGTTATGCCCCTTTTCTCCCAAGCAGCTCCAGGTAGTGTGGATTCTGCTCCCCATTTTATCCTCACAACCGCCCTGCGAGGGAGGCCAGGCTGAGAGGCAGGGACTGACTCCAAGGCCGCTCAGTAAGAGCTTCAGGGCTGACTCCCAGGTCCCACACTCTTGCCACTACAAACACCCCCCCAACCCCCGGTTTAGTGCAAAACCTCAACAGCAATTGTGCGTATTTTGCACAGAATGCAAGGTACATAAAACGTGTCCAGGTTACCGAATTCATTTCTATTAGGGGGTGGGTGGGTGTTTCGTTTTTAAAAGCCAATGGAACTGTAGTCAGCCCATTTAAAAAAATAAAAAGTATTCCTGACTCCCTGCACTTGCTCCCTGAAGCCAGTCGCCAGCCACAGGGGGGTGCCCCGCCCTCTCCCCACTTCCACAATGCAGCCCCCCATGGCAGCCAGTTGTCTTCTCTGAGGACACCATTTCCGAGAGGTTAAAGGGGCCTGTTCACCAACAGGGAGGAGGCAAGTGGGGTCTGCAGAGTCAGTGTGTGTGGAGGGGGGAGGGGGGTGAAGTGCTTTGGTCCCAAGGGGGGGGGGAGAGCTTGTTTCTTAAGGCATGGTGGTTAAGGCCTCTGTGTCTGCAGCAGCACCCCTCCCTCCTAAGCACGTGGCCACGCAGCCCCTCCAAACAGGAAGCTGCTACCTGTTGCCCCCAGATGGCTCTAACTAACCCATGGAGAGCAGAGGAGAGAGAGGCTGTGACCAAGCAAGGTGGGCTAGGGGTCTGTGTGCTTCGCTCCCAAGCTTCTCTCCTCTGCCTGGGGGGCAAGAGCATGAGATGGTTCAACAGGCAGTGCTGGAGGGGAGCCAGGAAGAGCAGCCAGGACTGCGCCCCCAGGTGCTGACAGCCCTGGAGAGGGGCGGCAGAGGGTGGCTCCTCAGCAGCATGGCCTCCTGCCACTCCTCCTTGCCGGCACCGGCTGTCACGGCCTGCAGTTGTCCACACAGTCCTCCCCGCTGGAGAAGAGCCTGTAGATGCTGGCGAGGGGGAACATGACGAGCGCCCCCAGCAGAGAGCCCGCCTGGATGATGGCGCCACACCAGACCAGGGCGGCGTGCCCGGCCTCGTGCAGCAAACTGCCAATCATCACCTTCAGGTAGGAGAAGAGGCCCATGAAGAGGATCCAGGAGATCACCTGCCGAGAGAAGAAACCCTCAGCTGGAACAGAAACACCTGGACAGCTGGGGAGGCGAAGGCGGAGGAAGCAGGGTGGGCTTGGGTTGGGAACTAACCGTCATAAAAGGCTGTTGTGACTTGGGGATTGGAGCTCACCTTCGTTTTGGTGAACGGGGGGAGACTCGCCCTGGGGGCAACGCTGCTGCCACTGCAGCCAGACCTGGATAAGGGCCTGCGGAAGAACGTGCAGGATCTGCTCCTGGCCAGAGGAAGGGCTCAGCAACCACGGCAGCAGCAGCAGCCTCTCCTCCTTGGGGGAAGGAGCAGCATCCTCACTGCCTCCCCCTGTGCCCAGAGATCAACCATAGCTCAGCCATACTCACCACCAGAGCAACTCCTGCAGGGCTGCCCACCAGGGGAGGGCAGGGGCTGAGGGCCGCCAGCACCATCAGATAGGCTCCAAACACACACCCCACGGCAGAGATGATGCCCAGACCCAGGGATGACCTGGCAAGAGGCAGAGAAGCAGGAAAGCACTTGAGATCTGGAGCTGATGCAGAGAAGAGGGCTTGAACTCAAGCACCAAGTTACGCTCTCCCCCCCGTCTCCAGGTGTTCGCTGGTGAAAGGGACACACGTTCCCACCCCAGATTTCCCCCTGCAGTCAGGAGAAATCTCGCCAGAGCCTTTCCCCACTGAAACACTGGCCACATGCTGCCTCCTTGTGGTCCAGCGGGGCAGCATCGCCCTACAGAAACCTTCAGTGTTCGCAAGTTGACTCCAGGAATTTTAACTTGGAGCAATTCCCCCATTTCAGGGCCGAACTGCAGCCTTGGGCAGGAGGGCATTTGAAGCAGGACTGCAGGGCAGCCCCCCCCCCCATCACAGCCCCAAGCCATTCCTCATCCCAGGGGTGGTGCAGCTCAAAGTGCGGAACTCTAGTCACGGTAGAGCATGACCAGTTAATACAGATAAGCAACTTCTAGCAGCTCTCATACCAGGAAGTGGGGTGTGTGTGTGTGTGTGTGTGTGTGTGTGAGAGAGAGAGAGAGAGAGAGAGAGAGAGAGGGAGGGAGAGGGAGGATAATTTGAACCAGAAAACTGTGTTGAGACTGTTGATATAATTGGTCCATGTCTTGATCAGCGCCTCTGCAACATCTGGGTTCTGTTCAGGGTTATCACACCAGCTGCCCCAAAGGGCCTAAGCAGGACTCCTCCTCTAAGGAATGTCCGCATGTGCAGAAGCCAAGGATGCCTTCAGCAGCACTGGCAAGAGGAAGAGGGATTTGCTCAGTAGAGGACATGAAGGTGACATGCTGTTTGGTTCAGAAGAGCTAGAGGATCTCTCTTGTATCTTCTAAGACCAGAAAAACTGCGTTACAGTAAATTAGTTCACGATGTACCAGCACCTCTTAAATTGTAGCTAGGGTGTTTGTGCTTGTGCCATGAGACAAGGGATGAGAAACAACCCTGCCTGATAGTTGCCTGTCCTGTGGGAAATGAATGAGGCCTCTGTTCCTGCTGGGTTCACAGCCAGCGGCCCCTGTCCCAAGGGGAGCCCCCAGCCCACCCCTTGCTCACCCACCTGCACAGCAGGAACATAGCCGTGAAGCAGGCCACGGGGTTGGCAATGTTGCTGAGCACCACCGATAGGTGATAGGCCATGTTCCCGTAAGGCAAGCAGGAGTAGCTCTGGACGGAAGGCAGGACCCCGTTGGTCAGGGCGTTGGAGACCCCCAGCAGCACCAGCAGGTAAATGTTTCTTGCCGTCCAGAAGGCGGAAGCTGGCTGCTTGGTGGGCTCTCCGGCCGCGGCACCCTCTGTGGCATGCTTGGAGGCGGGTACGCTCTCGGACTGCAGCGGGAAGGACTCCTCCGTCTTCACGCTGTCCTGGGAAGAGCTCTTTTCCTCTGCAGGGCCGCTGCGGCTGCGCCACAGCACCAGAGCCGCAAAGGCCAGCGCGGAGACGACCAGCAGGGCCAGGAGCATCCAGAAGTACGTGGTGGCCGAGAAGTTCTCCTCCAGAAAGTGCGGCTGGGTGCCGTTGGTGCCGTTGCGGCACTCCAGCTGCCCCACGCCCTGGCCCAGGGCCAGCACGCAAGGGAGGAGGGCGCTGAGGCCCTGCCCAATGAAGAAGGTGCGGATGTACAGCTGGGGAAACTGGTACATGAAGGGCAGGAAGGAGACGTTGGAGGTGCAGCACACCAGCGCCAGCAGGAAGGCCAGCACCAGGAAGGGCAGGCTGTGGGGCTCACCGGCCACCACCACGATGCGGTCCCAGAAGAAGGCCAGGAAGAAGGCTGCCACCACGGCCAGGAGCTGGATGCCGTGGATCAGCCAGCGCTCCTTCAGCCGCCCGGGGGCGAAGTGGTGAGCCAGGGTCACACTCACGGGGCCCACGTTGCCCAGGGCAATCAGGACGGTCAGGTAGGCAGGCAGGTTCCAGCCTGGGAAGAAGAAGAAGAAGAAGAAGCAGCTCCATTAGGGGCTTTCTGGGCGGCTCAGAAACAAGGTGACTTTGGCTCTTGCATCCTCTCTCTGCAGCTGAACTCTTGCTCTCCAGTCGTTCATCAACTGACACACTTCTTGCCTCCCCCCTGCCCCCCCCCCAGCTAGAACTCTGCAGAAGCCCAAGCACGGCCATTCAAGGAGGCAGCACAAGGCCAGGACATTTGTAGCGACACGTGGAGAAACGTTCTCCTTTTCTGCTGGCATTACAGAACGTCCCCCGACCCGGCCACGAAGGGTCGAGCAAAGCAAGGGAGCGAGAAAGGCCTCCTTTGTCTCCCAGGCCCTGTGTCCCCCGTGAGGGAGCAAGCGTGATGCCTCCACACAGACGCCAGGCAGGGCAGCTTCTGCCCAGAACAAGGAGTTCTCACAAAGAAGGGCTTATCACAGGGAGCCTCCCTGCCTTGTTCTGTTTTCTAAAGGAAAGCAGCATAATCCCCTCCCTTCCCCAGGCAAGGCGGCAAAGAACAGTCTCGTCTCAGTGCAATCACTGGGTTCAGCGTGTGCCGCTTGCGAAGGAAGGAGGGGCCGCCGTGGAGACGTCTGAAGTCCCTCGGCCTCAGCACTCGCTCCCCAGGGACCAGGAGGCCCGGCGTCTCCCTGGAGCTCCTCAAGAGCCTGCTGGATGCGGTCAATGCCCACCCAGACCGGCATGCTGTTCTCACAGTGGCCAGTCAGGGGCCCCAAAGGGAAACCCGGGTGCAAGAGCAACTCTCCCTCCTGTGCCTTCCAGCCCATGGGATTCAGAAGCATCACTGCCTCTGACGGTGGGGGCAGAGCAGAGCCGTCCTGGCGAGGAGCCACCCGTCGCCCTCTCCTCCGCGAGACTGTCTCATTGTCTTCTAAAGCCAAATCAGTTGGTGGCCCCGACTGCCTCCTGTGGGAGGGAGTTCTACAGGTTAACTATGCACTGAATAAAGAAGTACTTTGCTCTGTCCTCAATCATCCAACTGTCAGCTTCTGTCAGATGCCGGTGGTGGTTGCTCGTGAGTAACCAGGCAGGACTCCGACCTGGCTCTTACAGGTTTTATTGTGCAAACTATTTATAGTTCATGTCCGTCTCAGTCACTTGCAGAATCCGGGAGTGGCCCCTTCCAGATTCTCCCCCAACATAAGAACTTCGGCACCTCAAGTCTCCTCCTCCCCTCCTTGCGTTTCACCCCTCTGCGCAAGCTGGGTGACGGAAGGGGCGTGCGTCCCTCCTGGCCAGCCTGGCCAGGTGAGGCGCTGGGGCTCTCAGCAGCATCCTTGAGCCCTTTCCTCGCTTGGCTGGCCCCTTCCCTCTCTTCCCCACTGGAGGTGTGGCTTTTCTCACCGCTGGAAGAGGAACTGCTCCTCAGGAGTTTCGGAGGCTCTCTGTATCCCAACGGCCCCCCCTGCCTCCCTCCCCAGTTCTGATGGCAGTCCCCGGCAGCTTCCTTGGATGCCCACGAGTTACAGCGTTACATGAGAGAGGGAGGAAACCCTTTCTCTATCCACTTTCTCCATGCGTGCAGAGTTTTATAAGCTTCTACCGTCTTGTCTCTTACGCACACTGTGCCTGCATGTCTTTAAGAGGAGAAACCCGTCCCAAGTCTTATGGCTTGCTGGAGGCAGCCTCGGAGAGGGGCCGGCCCCTCACTCTGGACTTTTCAGAAGCATGGCAAGAGCAGTGAGATGGCATCTGCAAGTGAGGTGCAAAGCGAGAAGCTGGCTCCTCTTCCACAGGGGGAGGGGAGGCACCTAGAACGTCCGCTTCCAGGTCCAGCCAAGGGGGGGGGGCCTGCCATATGCTCCCAGAGCCCAGCAGGGGCTGCGGCCTGTGGAGTTCTCCCCAGCCAGGACTCCCAAGCCCCTCCCAAGGCCAGGAGAGAGAGGGGGCATTGTCCGGGCACACCCCCCAGGCCGCCCTCCTCCTTTGTCCTGCCCCTCAAGAGCTTGGCCAACCCCTCTGGCCCTTCCTGCCTCTCCACAGGAGCCCCTTCCTTCCCTCCCAGCCCCTGCTCCTCACCTTCTGGCAGCAGTTTCACCACGACGGGGAGCTCCACCCACAGGGAGTTCACCGAGACCCAGGAGCCCATCCCAAAGAGGGCCACGAGGACGTGGGAGACGATGGCCCGGCCGCTCAGCGAGGCAGACATCCTCTTTGCCTGGGGAGAGGGAGGACGGACGACTCAGTGGAATCCTCACCTTCGGCTGCAAAGGAACCCAAACTGCCCACATGCACCCCCTGTATGCCACCCCGGCCTCGCTGGTCCCTCCCTGCCTTCTGTTCTCTCCTCACTGGCAAACACTAGAGCAGCCACCCCAAGAGGGATATATTGGAGCAGAACCACCACAGGAGGGCAGGTTCTGGTAACCTCTTGGCCAGACGACTGCAACACGTCCCGGAAGATGACCCGCAAGCGGCAGGCGGTGCAAGATGTGGCAGTCAAGATGCTGACAGGTGCCACATAGGGGGCTCATAGGTCCCTGATCTTTAAGGATCTGCAGTGGCTGTTTGCTACCAGGGCCATTTTAAGGTGTTGATGCTGGAGTTTAAAGGCCTGTATGGTGGGCTGGGACAGAGTGCCTCTGTTCTAATCTGCTGGCCTTCATGCCTTCAGGTCTGCAGCAGTGACCAACCAATATAGTTTCACAGTTAAGAGCCCAGAGAAGGGCCTCCAGGGTCATGGAACCCCAGGGGTGGCGTTTCCGCCATGTTGTTTGTGGAGTCAGCAAATGACGTACCTTCCCTTCCTGGCATTTGGGGAAGGCTGAGCTGAAGAACTGCTCTCTTCTAATGCAAGACTGATTATTATTATTATTATTATTATTATTATTATTATTATTATTATTATTATTGGCATACAACCCTATACCCGCAGGTCTCAGGGCAGTTCACAAGATTCATTACGTGTGTGTTACACTTTGAGCTTTAGTTTTTTTGTTTTTAAAAAGAAAGTAATTCAGCTGTGTACTGCCCTGCAAGAGCTGAGGTTGAAGGGCAGGTTATAAATGGAATGACTAAATCTGGTGGCCTCAGCCAGGCTGGCTGGGGCTGGGAGGAGCTGTGGTCCAAAACATTTGGAGGGCATCAGCCTGGGGAAGGAAGATTTAGGCAGCGTTTCTCAAACTTGGGTCTCTAGCTGTTGGACTACAACTCCCATCATGCCTCACTAGCAGGACCAGCGGTTGGCCATGATGGGAGTTGTAGTCCAACAACAGCTGGAGACCCAAGTTTGAGAAGCACTGATTTAGAGTGCAAGCTCCTTGGGGCAGAGCCTGCCTCCCTCCAAGCACACAGCTTTACACTGGAGTAAAGCACCATGGGGCAGGGATGGCACTGTGTGAATCCCTCCTGCCTGCTTGCACATGGGATACTCAGAGGCCTGCAGAATGCCTGGCGGGGCACACTATGCCTTGCTTCAGGAAGCACGTGCGAGCCTGCTCCGTGGGGACAACTGACTTTTGGAACCAAGAGGAATGGAAAGTCCAGAGCAACGCAGCTTTTACCTTGAGTGAAGACAGTCAGTCCGGAAATCTGAAGCAGGGCTGTATCTTGCAGCATAAGCAATGCCAGGAGACTTTATGGGACAACGCCAGCCATCCCTAGAGGGAGGGGAGGAAATGAACCTCTATTTAATCAGAGGCCCAACGCGCAGATGATGAGAGGAAGCCTTTTTAAGCAGAGCCAGACCCTTGGCTTATCTAGTCTGAGAACATCCAGTTTGGCAGTGGCCCCACCAGGGCTGAGAGACTTCGGCAGCGCCTCCTCTCCTCTCCAACCCATTTTTAAACTGGGGGCTGAATGTGGTGCTTGCTGCATGCAGGAAGGATTCCCAAGTTTCTGCACCCAAAATAAATCAAGCAAAGAAATGCAATTTAGACAAGAATTCTCGCTTGCCTGCGGCTGCACTCTGAATCCAACATTAAGAGGTGGCGGCAGTTGTTTGAAAGAGCAGAAGGCCACAACCAGAGTGATACTCTAAAAACTCAGGTAGCCAAGATCTCCCTCCTTATCTGAGATTTTCCAGCAAGCAAAACACAAAATCAATACTAAACGAAGTAATCAGTATAAGACAATATAACACATTCTTTACAGAAACCAAGCAAAACCACTGGAAACAAAAACCAGCTTCCAGTTAGTACTTCTGTCTTTCCAAATATGTTGCTGCATGTACATCTCTTAAAAAGTAAAAAGGTAAAGGTACCCCTGCCCGTACGGGCCAGTCTTGCCAGACTCTAGGGTTGTGTGCTCATCTCACTCTATAGGCCGGGAGCCAGCGCTGTCCGCAGACACTTCCGGGTCACGTGGCCAGCGTGACAAGCTGCATCTGGCGACCCTGCACCAGCGCAGCACATGGAACGCCGTTTACCTTCCCGCTGGTAAGCGGTCCCTATTTATCTACTTGCACCCAGGGGTGCTTTCGAATTGCTAGGTTGGCAGGAGCTGGGACCAAATGACGGGAGCGCACCCCGCCGCGGAGATTTGAACCGCCGACCATGCGATCGGCAAGTCCTAGGCGCTGAGGTTTTACCCACAGCGCCACCCGTGTCTGTCGTACATCTCTTACCTTATTATTATTATCAAACAAAAGATGATGTGCTGGGAATCAGCTTCTGTGTAGAAAGAATCACAGACCAGCAGTTAGCGGCTCTCTCTTTCGTGTCCTTCCGTGGTCAGTGTGGGGGAAGATGGAGATGGCCACCTGGGCATGAGGCTGCAAGGACAGAGTAAGGAGGGGTGCGAGTCAGAGGACTGCTCTGAACTGCTGAGTCAGCTCTTGAAGGAGAAAAGCCGCACAGTGGCTGCCTGGGAAAAGAGAAGCCGAGCCCTTTGTGCCCACGAGAAAGGGCTCCTGTCCTTTGCTGCCTGGCTGGTCACCCACCGCAATGAGCTGCTCCAAGGCCTCCAGTGAGTCGAAGGAGGCAGGCGGAACATAGGAGGCTGCAGTCTGTCTGGCTCAGTTCTCTCGCCTACGCTGACTGGAAGCCATGGCTCTCCAGGATTTCAGGCTCGGCTCTCTTGGTCCTCCCTAGAGATACCACTGGGATTTGAAACTGGGACCTTCTGCATGCAAGGCAGAGATGCTCTGGCGCTGAGCTATGGCCCTTTCCCATCTGGAAGGTGCCCTCATTTGTTGTTTGGTGCACCATCATGGTTTCTGGTTTTGATGTGTCCTCTTCCTCCAGTGAATTGCAATCCTGTGCGCCTCTCCCACTCTCTGCCTTTCAGACACACACTCACACAAGTTTCCCCCTTGAGTAATACAGTGGTGCCTCGCAAGACGAAATTAATTCGTTCCGCAAGTTTTATCTTCTTGCGAGTTTTTCGTCTTGCGATGCACGGTTTCCCATAGGAATGCATTGAAAATCAATTAATGCGTTCCTATGGAAACCGCCTTCAGACCAGGTCTGGGGACAGTCTGTCCCCGGACCTCTTCTGAAGGCTGGGGGGGGGGACAAGGGCTTTTCTTCCCACCCCCAGCATTTTAAAAAACCCCGGGACAGCGGAGGACTTCTCCGCTGTCCGGGGTGATCTTAAAATGCTGGCGGGCGGCATTTTAAAGTCGCCCCGGGACAGCGGAGGACTTCTCCGCTGTCCGGGGCAATGTAAAAGCCCCTGGGAAGGCAGGCAGGGGGGACAAAGACTTTTGCCCCCTCCCGCCTTCAGAAGAGTTCCTGGACCTCTTCTGAAGGCGGGCGGGGGGCGAAAGTCTTTGCCCCCCCCGCCTGCCTTCAAAAGCTCTCCCGGGAAGGCAGGCAGGGGGGGAGCAAAGACTTTCGCCCCCCGCCCGTCCTGGACCTCTTCTGAAGGTGGGCGGGGGGCGAAAGTCTTTGCCCCCCCGCCTGCCTTCAAAAGCTCTCCCGGGAAGGCAGGCAGGGGGGAGCAAAGACTTTCGCCCCCCGCCCGCCTTCAGAAGAGGTCCTGGACCTCTTCTGAAGGCGGGCGGGGGGCGAAAGTCTTTGCTCCCCCCGCCTGCCTTCAAAAGCCGTCCGGGATAGCGGGAAGCTCTTCCCTGCTATCCCGGACTGCTTTTAAAATGCTGGCGGTGAGGAGCAAAGCCTTTCGGCCCCCGCCGGCCTTCCTGGACCTCTTCTGAAGGCTGGAGGGGGGGAAAGGCTTTGCTCCCCACCACCAACATTTAAAAGAGGTCCCCGGAGATTTCCCTATGGGCTTTCGTCTTGTGAAGCAAGCCCATAGGGAAATTCGTCTTGCAAAGCGCCTCCAAAACAGAAAACCCTTTCGTCTTGCGGGTTTTCCGTCTTGCGAGGCATTCGTCTTGCGGGGTACCACTGTATTTAAAAAATAAGAACTGAGGACGCGGGTGGCGCTGTGGGTTAAACCACAGAGCCTAGGACTTGCCAATCAGAAGGTTGGTGGTTCGAATCCACACAACGGAGTGAGCTCCCGTTGTTCAGTCCCAGCTCCTGCCAACCTAGCAGTTCGAAAGCACATCAAAGTGCAAGTAGATAAATAGGTACCGCTCCAGCGGGAAGGTAAACGGTGTTTCCATGCGCTCCTCTGGTTTGCCAGAAGCAGCTTAGTCATGCTGGCCACATGACCCGGAAGCTGTACGCCGGCTCCCTCGCCAGTAAAGCGAGATGAGCGCCGCAACCCCAGAGTCAATCACGACTGGACCTAATGGCCAGGGGTCCCTTAAGAACTGAGAAGGTGGCTTCATTTTTACTATAAAGTTGTAGTGATCAAACACCCTGCATTTAATAACAGGAGTGAAAAATTCATAGCTGAGAAGTTCAAAGAGCCTCTGCTGATTTTAAGCTAAGGCTCTGCACGGAAATGCAGCACAAAACAGGGTTCTTTCCTGCCCACTGACACCCTGATTTGCCACCCCAACAAAACCTTACCTTTGAGGAGGGTGTGTAATCAGCAATGAAGAGACAAGAGAGGCGTTTCTTGACTTTCCTTATCGAGAAGTGATGCTCCTAAGCATCATTTTCTGACAAGGAGCATGAAATTGTAAGTTCTCTGCCAAGGAGCATGACACTGCAGATTTCTCTGCAAGTCTATTCCATGCAACTGACTTGCAGCTAATGATCTCTTATGTATTTTGCATTTACTTACATAAGTGGAAATCATTAAGGGTGCCTTACTTGGAAATATAACAGGCAGAGCAGTGGTTGCAGTGAACTTTACTTCTGAAATATGGCACTTAATGGTGTAACAAACTAAAGGGTAGCTGCAATTCCCCTTAATTACATGTGTCAGGGGTTCAGGAGCAGAGGCGAGGGCAAGGGAGGAAACAGAGAGCAAGGGGGAGGAGTCCGAAGGAAAGATGAGTGATGACGACGACCCGAGATCTCCGAGTCTTTCCAGTGAATCGGAAGATTCACAGAAAGGAGCGCCAGTGGCCAGAGCAAGGGGGGAGCTTAGGGGGGCACCCCAGGAAGAAGGGACCAGAGGGGACTCAGAGAGCAGCAGTTGGAAATCGGGGCCAGCTTCCCCACCAGAATGCAGTAGGGAGGAAGGGTCCCAGGTATCGGGATGAGGCGACTCGCCACAGGCGGGAGGGCTTGAGTCAGGATTGGCCACACCTCCGTCGGGGAGGGAGGAAACGGTCAAGAGGAAGGTGAGAAGTTGGGCGCGCGCGCCAAGTTCAAATGCGCAGGAAGGCGGTACAGTAAGCAGCCCGGAAAGGGAGCCAGGTCCTAAAGCCCGCCGCAAAGAGGGAGAAGGGTCCGGGGGGTCGGCGTCGGAAGAGTCCAGGAAGAAAGAGACCACGGGGGGGCAGAGGGACCCAGAGTAAGAAGGAAAGGCGGAAGAGGTGGAGTAAGGCTAGAGTATTAAGTTGGTGTACAAGAGGCGGGGACTCAGACGGAGCTTCGCCGGTCTAGCTTCTAAGACGTAGGGCTGCACGCTGCAGCTTGGAAATGGAAACTGTAACTCAATAAAGACTTTTATAAAGTGAACGCTGGCTAGCGTGATCCTCTGTGAGCTAGGATCTGGAAGCAGCTCTGACAACATGCATAGGCATCACTACAGGATATGCTAACATGCAATGACAGGATGCACAATTAAGTTCAAACCCTCTAGGTTAGCCTTGTAAATAAGCTCACAAACCTTATTAGCCGGATGTTTTTATTTACTAGACTGCTTGTGGCTGGCAGAGGAGGAACACAGATAATAAAAATTATTGTTTCTACCCCGCTAGGTTTCCTCAGGCATTCTGGGCGGTTTTCAACAGAACAATAAAAACAGAACAAAACTTCAAGCATTAAAAACTTCCCTAAAGAGAGCGCTGCATTTTGGTGCTGGGTTTTCCTCCAACAACAACCTGCCTGTTTTGTAGGCAGAGGAAGGGCAGGGAGTTCCTTTCCTCCTCCATTTACTTGTCTGCATCCAGTTCCTGGCTTCCGGGCTTCTGCTTAAAGACAAGGCGGCTGTAGGGTTTGCCTAACCTCTGAGCGCAGGGGTTGGGAACCTGATCTGGTTGATAGGCGAGGGTCAGATTCAATGACTGTGATTAAGAATTCAAGCACGGTGATTATCACGGGGCTTGCAAAGAGCCCTGCTTGATGCTTTGAAAAGCCTCTGACCCTGTGGGCTTGAAGGCACCACTATCAGCTGATGGGCTTCCAGCCTGCTTTGTGTAGTGACTGTCTGTGCAATCTCGGGGAACTTGATGAAAGTTGTGGGAAGGGTGGAAACAGTCTCGGGGGACAAACTGGGACCCACATGAGACCATACTTGGCCTGGTGGCTGGAGGTTCCCCACCCCTGTTGGATGACATACTTCTGAATGAGTAAAAGACAGACAGACTAAACGGCTGGAAAGAAAGCAAGTGTGGACCTGAGTTTATATCACTTTGCCATGCACTCAGTATTCGATTTGACCTTAAAGGCCTGTGGCCTCCTGAATTCTGTCCTTAATGTCAGGAGGTTCCAGTTCTGTCTGCCAGAAAAGGCTATAGGATCCTGCAACTGGAGTTTCTCCTGCGCCAACAGCCCCTTCCCCCAGCGTCCTGTGCGTACATGGAGAGGGAGGAACAGGACTAGGCATCCCCACTGTCTATAGCTTCAGACTTCTGCATGCAAAGTGGGAAGGTCTGAAGAGGGAAGTTCTTGCATCAGAAATCCACTAGGGTTTCTGATGACATGGGAGGATAGCAAGCTGAACCTGCAGAGATCCTCGCTTCAGATCTCCCTTCTGTACGTGCAAAGGTTGGAGGTGGAGTTGGCTAAGATGGGGTTAGGACTTGTGCATGTGGCCTCGCTCCTCCCACCACACGTTCTGAGAACATGTCAAGGAGGCAAATGCTCCTACTCTCTGAATAAACTATGTTCCCTTCAGCCAAGGAGACGGATTGCTAAAGAGAGACCGTTCCAGCTGTTGCAAAAGCAATGGTCTCAAAGGAACCAAAATGTTCCCCTCAGTTTCCCCCCAACTTGAATAAGAAAAACCCCCTCCGAACTTTACAAAAATGCATGCTGGGACGTTAATGCCACCACTCCCATGTTGGCACAGCCCAGTGTAATTCCCCTCCATTTTCCATGATTGTTTACCGTTCCAGAACCACCACTTGTTCCCTGCCTAATCACCGCAGTGCTCTCCAAGTAATGTGTACCAGGCAGTGTTAGAAACGGAGACAGGAAAGCCAGGAGCTAAGGGCACCTTAAACCAAGGTTAAGGACACCACAACGGAATGTCTAGGCGTGCATTTTTATATCAAGAATACACAGCTGAAAATCAATGAACTGCAGCTGAAATATTGTGTTCATTTTTCACATGGTCTGGTCATTCCTCTGCCCACCCCCCTAATATTCCTAAGAGGGTCTCTTCTCCAGTCTTCAGAGAGGAGCCGGAAGTAGGGAGGCAGAAAAAGGTCCTCCTTTCCTTCCACTCTGCAGTTTTACTCTGAAATCTCAGGTGCAGGACTGCACCCAGAGCTCAGAAACTGCTTGTGCTAATTAAATTCCCTGTCGCAAAATGCGCCTAGAACAATGGGAGTTTCAGACCCTGGTACGAGGCACCTGGATTTGCAGATGAAAGCAGAGGACCATGGCCTGCAAAGAAGCACCTTGTGCAGGGATAGCTGATGCTCCAGCACAGTTTCCCGTCACCAAAACAAGTTTGCCTTAGAAGGGAAAATGGCAGGCAGGCTGCCTCGTCTGCCATGGAGCAAGTTGCATCCTGCCTGAAAGGAACAGAAATTGGGAGTATGTCCAATTCCATAATGGCACCACAAACATCTGCTCTCCCTGCCAAAATCCAGCCCCAACAGGCAAGAAGCTGCCCCCACCCCCATGGCACTTTTTAAATTTATTTCTGCACATTCTAGGGATGGGCCTCATATGCAGAAATAGTTGCACAACACTCTCTTGCGTTCCTGCCAGAAACATTCCCAACTGCCAACATCGAGGGAGGCAGAAACAGAAGAAACAAAATAAAAAAATTACTTCCAGTAGCACCTTAGAGGCCAACTAAGTTTGTTATTGGTATGAGCTTTCGTGTGCATGCACACTTCTTCAGATACACTGAAACAGAAGGGTGAGAGGGTGGGGAGGGGTATCACTCAGAAGGGTGGTGGGAATGGATGGTTGGCTGATAGGTGTGGTAAACCTGCTGACAACTTCTGTTTCAGTGTATCTGAAGAAGTGTGCATGCACACGAAAGCTCATACCAACAACAAACTTAGTTGGTCTCTAAGGTGCTACTGGAAGGATTTTTTTTATTTTGTTTAGACTACGGCAGCCCAACACGGCTACCTACCTGTAACTAGAAAGAGAAGAGGTACAGAAACCTTACCTTCCACCAGTCTCAGGCGCAAACCCCTCTGGGAGACTGCAGAGGGAGAAGCATCACTTCTGAGGTCGTCAACCAAGGAAGAGGACGGAAAGTTCAAGCGATGTCACAGCAACACCGGCTGACTTCTCCCGGGTCAAGGAACCTGGAAGCACAGAGCCTATCAGCAGCAGAATTGAAAGCACGCATGTGCTGCTGGAATGAAAGTGGTGACCAGAGTTGAATTCCTGCTCAGCTTGATGGCCTTGGACAGGTCCCTGTCTCCTTCTGCACAAACGGTGGTCTTCCTGGTGTTGTTGGACTCCAACTCCCATCTGCTTCAGTTAGAACTGTCCATGGTCAGAGCAAGTAGGAGTTGGAGTGTATCAATACCAGGAGGGCCACGTATGTTCCTTATACTTGCCTTAAGAATATGGCTAAGATGCAAATGTAAGACGCAAGACCAAAAGGGTAACTCACTCTTCCAATGAATGTCCTCCTTCCCCTGCACTCTCCTCCAGCCAAATCTTCATTGTGGGGTACTACAAAACAGAGGAGTTCTCATCAATCTCTCCAGAGTCTCTTAATGCCCCCTGCAATTCTTACTTGCTACCTTCACCAAGCCATTAAGCTAATTTCTCCAATATCCTCAGCACCTAAATCAGGACATCCCTGCTCCCATCAGTCTTTCTCTAAACCAGGCAGTTGCAAGCTCCCCAGTAGCACAACAGCAGCAGCAGACTTTGCTCCTCACCCCTTAAGTTACTCATTGCCCTTTACAACTCCAAGTGAGAACTTTATCAAGAGCTTCCAAAGAGGAAACGCAGTAAGTCTGCTGCAGCAAAAACAAAGAATATTTCTACACTTTGAAGTCTAAGAGGCACAACACAAGGGATGAAAGAAAAGGGCCTTCCGTGATTTAGCACCTGGGCAAAGAACAGGAAGCAGATGGTAAGAGTAAGCAGACAGGTCCCACAATGGAGGGAAGTGAGAAGCTGAGTCTCTAGCCTAGAGGTTCTGTGCTTTTGAACTTGTATGTAACTTATCTGGAGCCAGGAGTGAGCAGCAGAGTGACCTAGTCTGCAGATAACAACAAATTATTCAGGATGGCAAAAGGCCAAGTGGCCTTCAGAGAGCTCCAAAAGCCCCTCTCTAAAGTGGGTGAGTGGGCATTAAAAGGGCAAACACCCCCCAACCTCTTCGTGTACACAGTCCTGGGGTCTGAACAGGCAGTGACTGGCCAGGAAAGAGTTGGGTAACTCAATGAAAATGTCAAATTAATATGCAATAGCTCAGGGTGAGGGAGAAGGAAAATTCTATGCTAGGTGTTATCAGGAAAGGTACCGAAAACATGACGGCCAGAATCTTGGCTTTACACAAATCTACGGTGCGACCAGGGGCAAAAAACACCTTTCCTACTAGGAAAGATTAAAGCGCTTGGCATGTGTGCCTCATGTTAGTTTAGAAAGGGGAAAAAAGATGAAGGAAAGCCATGATTGCTTGCAAAATTATGCACAGCGTAAAGAAGGCGGACAGAGATAGGTTTTTCTCCCTCTCTCATAATTTTAGAATTCAGGCCAGCAAAATTGATTTCAGAGCAGACAAAATCCAGAATTAAGTTACGGAACTTGGTGCCCTGAGAAGAGGCCATGGCTACAGGCTTCGGCAGCTTTGAAAGGGGATTAGACAAATTCACGGGGGGGGGGGGAGTGACAGAACTATTACTGGCCATAAGCCGTTCTGCCTAAACAGAACCTCCATGTTCAGAGGAACTATACCACTGAATATCGTTGACTGTGCTGTCAGGTGGGGAAAACAAACAGCCACCATTATTATTATTAATGACATTTCTACCCTGCCTGTGGCCTTCCCAGGAGCCTCTGGCTGGTCCCCGAGGGACAAAGGGCGCTGCCCCAGGCAGACTTTGCCTCCCTCCTGAAGGAGCTTTCCAGGGCGCCTGTCCCGGCCTGACCCCGCTGGCTCCCTCCCGCTCCGGAGGGCAGGACCCGAACCCGGTGCTTCAGGGGGCCTCGACCCCGGGAAGCCCTTTCTGGGGGCCGGAGGGCTCTCCCGACTGGGAGGCTGTCACGGGGACCCAGCTGGATGACCTCGAGGGATCCCGGCCTGCCGGAAAGCGAAGCCTCTCCTCGCCCCCCCCCCGCGTTCCCCTGCTGCTGCTCGGAGGAGAGACCCCGGAGTCTCCCGGCGGAGGCCCAAGGTCGGCCTCGGGGGGCGCCGGGGGGGGGAGACCCCGAGGAGCGGCTGAAGGGGGAGGGGGGGAGCAGGCCGAGCTTGCCCGGGAACCCCCCCCCCGCGCTCCCGGGCGACTCACGTGCTGCCGGCGGCGTTGGCGGCGACCGGGAGGCAGCCTGGCCACGAGGAGGACGGCCTGCAGGAGGCCCCGCCCCCCGCCGGAAGCCCCGCCCCCCGCCGGAAGCCCCGCCCCTTCCTCCCGGAGCCCCGCCCCGGCTGAGGGGACGCGGCGGAAGCCCCGCGGGCCAGGTAAGCGCGCGGCGTGCCTCTGCTCGGCCCCTGTCCCGGCATCCCCCGCGACGACGGCTCCTTCCCACAATGCCCCGCGCCCCCACCCTCCCGCCGCCTTCCCAGGCTCCTCCGCGCAGCCGCCTTCCCACAATGCCCCGCGGCGCCTTGGCCTTGGTCGCTCCCCTCAGGAGCAGCCCAGCCCCTCCGCGGCTCTTTCCCAGCATCCCCTGCGCCTTCCCACAATGCCCCGCGGCGGCCTTGACCAGGAAGCCAAGGGAGCAGCTCCTCCTTCCCAGAGTCCTCCGGGCTCCCTTACTCCATCTCTGAGGGGCTGTGGGAAACAAAAGCTGCCCTTTCCCCCTTATGGGGTGTCCAAGAGGCCCTATAGACAGTGGCGTAGCGTGGGGGGTGCAGGGGGGGCCGGCCGCAACATCTGGGGGTTAGGGTTAGGGGGCGCAAATTACTTGCCTTGCCCCGGGTGCTGACAACCCACGCTACGCCACTGCCTATAGAGTCCTTTGTAGGTTCTCCATCGATCAGAGAAAATAACAGACCAGTCAGAGAATATTGAGAAGCAAAGCAGCTAGTAAGCCTGATCTTTATTGATCTGTTGCAACAGGGTCCTCTCTCACCACCCGAAGGAGGGAGGAGGACCCAGAACCAAGGCGTGCCCGCCCCTAAATAGCCATTTTAAATTCCCTGCCCTGGAGCTCAAGACCACCCCCCACAAACATCATACCTACGTCACAGAAGAGGTGGTCTACAGCAGAAATTTGAATGTTGTTGTTTTTCCTGTCTGCCAGGTTATCTGATAATGCCTTATCTCCTTGCCTTTTCGGTAGTGTGGCCATTCCTTTGAGATGGCGATTACCCAATTCCTGAGACAATGGGAAGGTTCCCGCACCCCCTCCCTCCTTGCAGAGAAAACATTTGGTCAGCTGGGGATTCAAAATGGTTTCAGGAAGTTCTCCCTGTGCTGCTCCAGACATTGGTACATTTATGAACATTTATTATATATATATGACCTTAAAAGTGTTATAGCAGGGCCAAACTCCCCAGCACCTGGCTCCGTTGGCAGCTGTGATTTCCCCAGCCAAAGCAAGAAGAGGCTGAGCGTTGATGGCAGGAGTGGAGGGACGGGGCTTGGGTGAGGCAGTGCCTGGGCACCAGGGGAAGAAGAAGAGGGTACTTGAGCTGCTCTCTCATGCCCTGTAGGCATTTATTATTATTATTAATAATAATAATACCCTGCCCATCTGGCTGGGCTTCCCCAGCCACTCCATTGGCATTCGGCAGGAAAGGGGCCTCTGGAAGACGGCTCCAGCCCGCTTGTGCCCTGGCAGCAGGAAGTCTGTAATCCTCAGTGGTTCAGGTGTGGCCATAATAAAGAAGGGGGTGGCTTCTTGCTCTAGGCAAGGCTGGTCAGAGTCAGACCTTAGACTTCCTTGAATGTAGAGAAGATTCTAGTTGCAAATAGGAGCTGTGAGGTGGAAGGCCCCAGCTCAGCTGAGCCATAAGCTCATGATGTGGCCTTAAGCAAGTGCCATGGACATGTGTGTGTTTGTGTACACACACACAACGTGGGAATAATGAGACTTACTGAAATAGTACATTTCAAGGACTTGGATAACTTAGGGGAAAGAACTGTATAACCACCAGGTGTATATAAACTCTATTATCCCTTCTTGCCACAATGGTTGTTCTTTCACGTTTCCCCAGGAAGAATTCACTGGACACCCCCTTATGATCCACCATAAATGAGAAGGCCAGCATGGATGAGAAGCCTGGAGGGAGTGAGCTGTCTCCAGGGCTGCCCCCCGGCTCTCTGCGACGGGTTCCCCGCAAGAGGGGGGCAGAAGTGAGTGGGAAGACGGGGCATGCCGGCCAGGCCCCAGCAAAGAAGAAGAAGAAGGCAGCTCGCAAAGCCCCTCGGAGAGTTGCCCCTCATTACCTTGTGCACGAGACGGACAATGACATGCTGCTGATAGTTTCCAATGTGGAGGAGGCACGACAGCGGCCGCTCCGGAAAGTGCCCAAGAAGAAAGGGAAGCAGAAGCAGCAGCAGAAGAAGAAGGGATTGACGAAGCAGGCAACGCACGGGAGGAAACGCGTAAAAGGAGAGACTTTGGCAAACCGGCATGTGGCTGGTGAGGATCAAGGAGAAGAAAGCAAGAAAGCACTCCCCCTCAGCACCCAGCCAGCAACTGGAAGTTCCTGGGGCGAGTGCCTCCCAGTGGAGATCCTGGTCCAGATATTCCACCATGTTGTGGCATCGGAAGGCTCAGTGCCGTTCCTCTGTAGGTAAATGGAGCGCTGGGGCCACAGCCAAGGGGCAGGGAAGCATCTTGCCTGAGGAGAAGCAGGAGGTCCCACAGAGCAGCCTTTGTCAACCTGGTGCTGGACTGTGCTGTGTGGGCTGGGACTGATGGGAGTTGTAGTCCCAAACATCTGGAGGGCACCAGCTTGGCAAAGGCAGCCCTAGAGCATGCATTATTTTGCCAGATACTCGCAGTGGCCCTGTGAGACGTGACAGTCATTGCTGGTTTTCTCTCTAGGGTGGCCCGCGTGTGCCGTCTCTGGTATGGAGCAGCTTCCAACCCTGTGCTTTGGCAGAAGGTGACTGTTGGCCACTGCTGGGTTGCCCCAGGCCAGAAACATGCTGTTCTAGAGAAGAAAGTCCTAGACACAATGGGGTGGCTGGTTGCCAACCGGTGAGTATTTGCTTTTCTTTGTGGGGGATACAGTCTTTGTATGTGAGGAGCATAAGTCACCTGCCAGATTTCACCCCCTTTTCTTGGGCAGTGACTCTGTGGCTTCCCTATCCGTCTCCCTGCTCCTCTGGAGCCTATATGCATCAGGTCCGGAACGCGGAATCATTTTATGCGCTTGCTCCTTGCAGGTTTTCTCACCTCCGAGACTTTGCTCTTTGCCACTGGAAAAGCCACGTGCCTTTTGTCCTGAAGGTGGGTGAGGCTACTGCAATCTTAAGCCTTTTTAAAGGTAAAGGTAAAGGGACCCCTGACCATTAGGTCCAGTCCTGGCCGACTCTGGGGTTGGGGCGCTCATCTCGCTTTACTGGCCAAGGGAGCCGGCATACAGCTTCCGGGTCATGTGGCCAGCAGGACTAAGCTGCTTCTGGTGAACCAGAGCAGCGCACGGAAACGCCGTTTACCTTCCCTCCAGAACTCTACCTATTTATCTACTTGCACTTTGACGTGCTTTCTTTTTTTTAATGATATTTATTGAAATTTTGCAGACAATAAAAGGTTACAAAATAAAAAATAAAAAAATTAAGAAAAACCTGCTTTCGAACTGCTAGGTTGACAGGAGCAGGGACCGAGCAGCGGGAGCTCACCCTGTCACAGGGATTTGAACCGCCAACCTTCTGATCGGCAAGTCCTAGGCTCTGTAGTTTAACCCACAGCGCCATCCGCGTCCTTTTTACTGGCATGCAAAAACCCGAATTTTGGAAGCGGGCAAAAGATGCAAAACAAGACAACCGCTACCGTTTTGTTTAATTTTTGTGATACAGTGCTGTGTTTTTCCGTAATGTGTAGAACACCTTGACACCTGAAGATATCTTCTGCCAGCTAATCTCCCTTTCCTGTCCTGGACTATTTAGGCAATTGGCAAATCCTGCCCACTCCTTGCATCTCTCAAGCTGTCCCATTGCCGCGGGGTGACCACGGAGTCTCTGTGCACACTGGCTGGATGCTGCCTGCAACTGGAAAGCCTGAACTTGCAGAATTCTCAGGTGAGTGGTGGCTGTGCTCAGCAACTGCAAGGTAGTGTCTCAAGGAGAGGGCAGAGTTCCTGGATCCCACTGCCTTCTCTTGTAGATGTTCAGCTGCAGATTGGTTGCACTATTGAGCTCCATAACCGATGTCTCTCTTCTGCGTTTCCAGGTTGACCCTTCGGCCGTGGTCAGCTTTCTGGAAGCTGCTGGCTCTCGGATCCGCCATTTATGGTTAACGTACAGCAGCCGGCTGAATGCCATTTTTTCTGTGCTTTTGGTAAACTTAGCTGAAACCCCATGGAGGGATTGGCTTGTCACAGAATAACTATTGTAAACAATCTGAGGGCAGCTCACAAATGATGGAGTTAGCGTGGGTTCATAGTGCATTTAGTTCAGCCCCCTGGGACTCAGTACAGGACATGCAGAACTGAAACACCCCCAGCAGATGCAATCCTTAGGCTGCGCTTGAAAACCTTTCCATTTTTTGGAAAGAAAGTGCTTTGCAGTCTCTCGTTCAGTTGGCCTCATAGTAGCACTTTTGTTCCTAAGGTTAGGGTTGGAGAGAGAGTGTGGTCCAAGGGGCAGAGCCTTGGATCTGGAAGAACCAAGGTAATAGAATTGCTTATCCAATGGACTCTCAGGCTCATATTGCATTTGTCATGTGCCTCTCTTCCTGGGTGGCCAACTCCACAGAGTTGTAAAGACTGGTGAGGGGGCGCAATGTGCACAAAAACTTTGCCCGTTAGGAGTATTGTATAAAAATGTAATGATTTTAATGATGTGTAGTTCAAGTACTGCAGCTCACATCCAAAAAGGAAGTCTCTTAAGGACTACACTCTGGAGGTTTTGTGGTGCATATTTTTTCAGTTTGTTCAGCTTGAGGATGTGAAAAAGATCCTAGGAAAGTTTGAGGCAAACCACCCGAATGCTTGACTCTTGTCCACCTTAGCAGCTTAAAGCATTTAGTTTATCCAAGCCCCCCTCCCATGAACTTGTCAATGGAAACAGTGGGTGTAAATGTATTTATTCTTAAACTGGGAATTGGGGGGAGGGGCGCAGAGGCTGCATCTCCCATCAACCCTAACCATTGGCCATGTGGCTGAAGCCAATGGGAGTTGGATGTCCAACATCTGGTGTGCCACAAGTTAAATAAAAAGGTGCCAGAATGGGATTGACTAAATGGGTTCACAAGCTAGGAAATGTCTCTTTATCATAAGGGGAGGTACCGGAGAAGAAAGTTGTGAACCCTTATTCTTTTTGAGCTGCAGTTTCCGGCCCCAGTTCAAAATGCTGTTTTTTACTTCTAATCATGTACAACCTCTGGAATGAATTAAGTTCGTAACTAGAGGTACCACTGTATTAAGAAGAGCTTTGGTTCAGGGTGTCTGAAGGAACACTTCCTGGCATATGGTAATATAATAATAATAATAATAATAATAATAATAATAATAATAATAATTTTATTATTTATACCCCGCACATCTTGCTGGGTTTCCCCAGCCACTCTGGGCGGCTTCCAACAGAACACTAAAATACAATAACCTATTAAACATTAAAAGCTTCCCTAAACAGGGCTGCCTTCAGATGTTATTTTTCTCTTTGACATCTGGTGGGAGGGCATTCCACACAGCAGGTGCCACTACCGAGAAGGCCCTCTGCCTGGTTCCCTGTAACTTGGCTTCTCTCAGGGAGGGAACTGCCAGAAGGCCCTCGGCGCTGGACCTCAGTGTCCAGGCAGAATGATGGGGTGGAGACGCTCGTTCAGGTCTACTGGGCCAAGGCTGTTTAGGGCTTTAAAGGTCAATACCATCACTTTGAATTGTGCTCGGAAACGTACTGGGAGCCGATGTAGGTCTTTCAGGACTGGTGTTATGTGGTCTCGGCAGCCGTGCCCAGTCACCAGTCTAGCTGCCGCATTCTGGATTAGTTGTAGTTTCCGGGTCACCTTCAAAGGTAGCCCCACATAGAGCGCATTGCAGTAGTCCAAGCGAGACTGATCACCTGCTGAGATCTTTAGAGAAAGCTTGACTTCATACCCCACTGTTGTCTGAGGCTAGGCTGGTGGGCATGCAGGATCAGACCTTCTCATGGAATCTAGGTTTTAACTAGTCCTGCTGGATCCCAGGGCCATTTTCGGTTGTCATTGATATCTGACTTTTCTTTCCAGAATGGCAGCTGCCCAGAACTGCAGCTTCTAGAGGTGAACACAGAGATAGAGCAAAGTACACAGCACTTCCAGCTTCCGATTGAACAGCTTCAAGTAGCTTGTCCACAGCTGCAGGTGTGTCTGGATTAACTGGGGTTGTGGGGCTGCCTTCTCTTCTTCTGAGATGTATAACAGGGAGACCTTGGAGCACCCCACAGTCGCCTAACCTTGACTCCCTTGGGTTCAGGTCGGGGGTCACAAGCAAGAGACTTCAGCCAGGCCAGGGAAATACCGTATTTTTGGCACCATAGGGCGCACCTAGTTTTTAGAGGAGGAAAACACACAAAAAAATATTCTGAATCAAATGTTGCACTAAACTATTTAAAGCAGCAAAGCGGGCGGCTCCTGTCCGCTTTGCTGCTTTAAACTGAGCCTCAGAGGAGGGTAGGAAGGGGAACCATGGCTTATCTAAGTCCAGTTAATAATGGCCATCGAGATTAGCCTGGCCATCTCAGTGGAAATCTGGGGAGGCTGGGGTGGGCTTTCCAGTGGTCAAAGTGTGGTTGTGTCTTCCTGCCCGGCATCTATTTCCTGCCCTCTTTCCCCCCTGCACCCCCGCACCCTGCTTCGAGGGAAGGAAGCGGAGCCATGGATCCTCTGCTCGCAACTGCAGTGGATTCCCTCCACTTTGAAGCAGGAAAGTGGAAGAGGAGCTGCTTACACGAGTGTAAGCTGCTCCCCTCCCACTTTGCTGCTTCAAAGGGAGCCCAGGAGGAGGGAATCCGCTGCAGCTTCCCCCACCTCCCGGAGAGCCCGCAGAAGCCGTGAGCTCTTTAAAGGGGCTGTGTGGTTTCTCCTGGCTTCTCTGGGAATCCACTGCAGCTTCCCCCACCTCCTGCAAAACCGGCAGAAGCCACTAGCTTTTTGAAGGGGCTGCGCGGCTTCTGGCTTTTCTGGGAGGTGGGGGGGGGATTCCCCCACCTCCCGCAAAACCGGCAGAAGCCGCCAGCTCTTTAAAGGGGCTGTGTGGTTTCTCCTGGCTTTTCTGGGAGGTGGGGGAAGCTGCAGCGGATTCCCTCCTCACTTTTTTCCTCCTGGGGAAAAGCCCGCAAGAGCACACAAAGCTTGTGTGCGGCTCTTGGGGGCTTTTCCCACCTGCCTCCCCCCTGCATTCGCTCCATAGGATGCACACACATTTTCCCTTGCTTTTTAGGAGGGAAAAAAGTGCGTCCTATGGTGCGAAAAATACGGTAGCTCTGTATCGTATGCGAGTGAGTGAATGGTTTGGTAATGTGCAGCGGAGACTCTTTGTCTTTGCTTTGTGGTATGGGGAGGCAAGCCTGGGGGGGTGGGGGAGGTCTCCCCCCTTCCAATTATCCGGTAACAGATGGCGTGGCTTGGCTTTCTTGCTTGAGTCACCTGGAGTTTTTAACCGCTCCACAGATGCACGGTGGGTGTGGCTTTATTTGTTGGTATGTCTGAGAGAGGAACTCATGCGGGAAGATTCTCCCTCGGGGCCGGGATTTGGGTTTGGTGTCTCCTTGCCCTGTGGCTGATGAGTAACTCAGAGCTGAGGGCTGCCCTCCTCACCCTCCTGTTCTGCTTGTTCCTTCCAGGTCTTGCGCTTGCTCAACCTCATCTGCTACCCAAAGCCCATTCCCCGCTCGGCTCCCACTTCCCCTGGCTTCCCGCAGCTGCAGGAGCTGTGCCTGGCCACAACCTCTTTCTCCTTTGTCGACGACAGCATGCTGAAACGGATCCTGTGCACTTCGAGCCGACTCCGTGTGCTCGACCTGCGCGGCTGCTTCCGTGTCACCCCCAAGGGGTTGGAGCTGCTGCCCTGTCCAGGTGGGTGTGGAAGGATCTGTCGCCTCTGTGTTTTCTAGGCCACTTTCTGGGCAGCCTAGTCATCATCATCATCCCATCACTCATGCTCATTGTCAGAGTTGCTTCCAGATCCTAGCTCACAGAGGATCACGCTAGCCAGCGATCATTAAATAAAAGTCTTTATTGAGTTACAGTCTGCATCCTCAAGCTGCTGCGTGCAACGCTACGTCTTATGCTTAGATCGGCGAAGCTCCGTCTGAGTCTCCGCCCCTTGTGCACCAACTTAATATCCTAGCCCTGCTCCACCTTTTCCGCCTGACAGTTCTCCTCTGGGTCCCTCTGCCCCCCGGGGTCTCTTCCTTCCGGGATTCTTCTGACGCTGACCCCCCGGACCCTTCTGTCTCCTTGCGCCGGGCTTTAGGACCTGGCTCCCTTTCCGGGCTGCCTACTGCGCCACCTTCCTGTGCATTTGAACTTGGCGCGCGCGCCCAACCTTCCACTTTCCGTCTAACCGTCTCTTCGCTCCCCGATGGAGGTGTGGCCACTCCTGACTCGTGCCCTCCCTCCTGTTGTGAGCTGCCAGCGCTTGATCCCTGGCGCCCTTCCTCATCCCTGCTCTCTGGCGGTGACGCTGGTCCCGATTTCCAACTGCTCCCCTCTGAGTCCCCTCTGGCTCTATCTTCCTGGGGTGTCCCCCTAGTCTCCCCCCTTGCCCTGGCCACTGGTGCTCCTTTTTGTGAATCTTCTGATTCACTGGAAAGACTCGGAGATCTCGGGTCGTCGTCATCACTCATCTTTTCTTCTGCCTCCTCCCCCTCGCTCTCTGTTTCCTCCCTTGCCCTCGCCTCTGCTCCTGAACCCCTGACATCCATCCCCCCCTCGAAGCCCCCTCTTCCCCCCTCCCCGCCTTCCGGTGCGGGAGCTGGGTGCTGCCGTGTCAAGGGGACGAATGTCGGGTACAGTTCGCTTCCCGTGGCGGGCCTCCATCTGAAGTCTTCCGGTTCTTCCTCCCTGCTCTCGTCGACGACGGTCACCTCTGCTTCCATCTCTGTGCCGCCGTGCTCGAAACCCTGGTCGTCCCCGAAAACGTCCATGTCCGTCTCTCCCTCGCTTCCTTCTGGAGGCGTTGCTCGTCCTGGACCCTCCAGCCACTTTCTGCGCCACTGCTCCTCTGGTCGATCATCCCACCAATACGAGGGTTCTGAAGCAGATCCCGAGGGCGACCCCTCCGGGGAACTGGCGTCTCGTGTCGGTTCCTCATCCGAGTCGAACCCCCGGAACGTGCTGGCTGAAAGCGTGGGCGTGAAAAGCCAGTCGTCGAAAAAGTCCGCTGGCATTGGCCTATGTGGGAAGAGGGCATGAAACTCTTCCTTGAGCAGAGGTTCGTCTAAAGCGTAGCCCGGCACCCAGCTGTTGGCACTGGCCGGGGTGCCCTCCTTAGCGAGAAGGTATTCTACCCCCTCTTCCCCCCATCTGGAGTCCAGAATCTCCGTGACTTCGTTGATGCGCACCTCCTGTGCCACTCCCCGTTGCCCGGTTCCCTCTCGGAGCGGACTCGGCGCTGTTCCTGGTTCCTGAAACCTGTGCGGTGCCTTGTAGGGAGTGAGCACCGATCTGTGGAACACCGGATGCATCCTGGAACCCTCCGGAAGCGCCAGCCTGAAAGCCACCGGGTTGACCTGCTCTTCGACTTGGTAGGGCCCCAGTTGCTTATGCCCTAGTTTCTTCTTGGCCAACGACCTGGCCGGCACTGCGTGGGCTGCTAACCAGACCCAGTCTCCCACATGGATCTCTTCGCCAACCCTTCTGTGTTTGTCTGCCTGCACCTTGTATGCGTGTTTGGCCAGCTCCAGGTGCCGCCGCAGCTGATCGTGGACCTCCTGCAACTCCGACGCGAACGCATCTGCTGTCTGCGGCTCCCCCTCCACCATTCTTTCCAGTCCCGGGAAGGTTCTGGGGTGCCTCCCGTTGTTGGCGAAGAACGGCGTGACCCCCGTGGACACGTGCTTCGTGTTGTTGTAGGCGAACTCGGCGAGCGGCAGGTAATCCACCCACGTAGCAGGCTGTTGATTCGCATAGCATCTCAGGTACTGCTGCATGATGGCATTGACCCGCTCCACTTGCCCGTTGGTCTGCGGGTGTCTCGCCGACGCCAGGTTGATCTTGACGTTTAGGAAGCCCATCAGCTTCTGCCAGAAATTCGAGATGAACTGCCGCCCGCGGTCGGACAGAATAGACCGTGGCAGACCGTGAACCTTGAACACGTGGTCTATGAACAGTTTGGCGGTTTGTTCCGCCGTGGCCACCTTCGCACACGGGATGAAATGTGCCATCTTGGAGAACAAGTCCACCACCACCAGCACGGCCGTCTTGCCCCTCGAGCTGGGCAGATCCGTGACGAAATCCAGGGCGACTCTCTCCCATGGTTCGACCGGAGTTTGCAGCGGTTCCAACAGTCCGGCCGGCGGTCTGTGCACTGGTTTGGCCCTCTGGCAGGTGTCGCACCTCGCCACGTAGTCCGCGACCTCCCCTCTCATTCCGGGCCACCAGAAATCCCTGGCGACTAATTCCACCGTCTTCTCCTTGCCAAAGTGCCCGGCAGTGGGCGCGTCGTGCAGCTGATGCAGTACCTTGGCGCGAAGTTCGTCTCCCGGCACGTAGATGGCCCCTTTACGGATGAGCAATCCATCTCTCAGCTGGAACCCATCGGTCGCCGCCGTGCCCCTTTGCATCTCAGCCATCTTTGCTTGCGCGAAGGAGTCATTCTGCAACGCTTGTCGCACCGCCTCCAGGTCCACTGTCGCCGCAGCGCACGCCCACACTGTTGGCGCGAAGATGTGCATGGCGGCCGCTGGCGTGGCGTCCTCCAGATACTGTGGCTTACGGGATAGCGCGTCCGCCATGATGTTGGTGTCCCCCGGGACATACTCTATTCGGAAGTCGAAATTCGCAAAGAACTCAGCCCAACGTATCTGCCTCTGGTTCAGGAACTGTGCCGTGCGCCAGTGCTCCAGATTCTTGTGGTCCGTGCAGACCTGCACCGTGTGCTTGGCTCCAATCAGGAAGTGCCTCCATGCTTTGAACGCTGCATGAATAGCCAGCAACTCCCTGTCCCAGATGGTGTAATTCTGTTCGGACTTGCTGAGCTTCCTGGAGTAAAACGCTCCGGGCCTCCAAACCCCCTGCGGGTCCTTCTGCAGCAGGACTGCTCCGACGGCCCTGTCCGAGGCGTCTGTCTTGACCCTCATCGGCCTGCTGGGGTCGACATGCAGCAGTTGCTCTTCCGACGCGAAGAGACGTTTGAGTGCCTGAAAGGACCGCTCCGCCTGCTCCGTCCAGATGAACTTCTTTTTCTTGGAGCTAAGCGTGTCCGTGATGGCCGCTGTCTGCATAGCGAAGCCTTTGATGAACTTGCGATAGAAGTTCGCGAAGCCGACAAATCGTTGGACCTCCTTCCGGTTGCGTGGGCTTTTCCAATCCAACACCGCTCGAACCTTGGCGCTGTCCATGGCGAGCCCCTTGTCAGACAACTTGTAGCCCAGGAAATCCACCTCCGTTACGTCGAATTGGCACTTCTCCAGCTTGGTGTAGAGCCTATGTTGCTGTAGCCTGCTCAGCACTTCCCTGACGTGTCTGTCATGCTCCTGCTGCGATTCCGAAAAGATCAGGATGTCATCCAAGAAACAGACGCACGTTTTGTAGAGGAGTCCCGCCAGCACGTGATGCATGAAAGCTTGAAAAACGTGGGAGCCATTTTGCAATCCAAAAGGCATAACTCTATATTCGTAGGTGCCCAGGGGCGTGAACATGGCTGTCTTCCACTCATCTCCTTCCCGCATGCGAATGAGGTTGTACGCCCCTCGCAGGTCCAACTTGGTGAACACGCTGCCCTTGCGTACTTTTGCGAGTAGGTCGTCGATTCGGGGCATGGGGAAGTCCGATGGCTTGGTCACACTGTTCAAAATGCGGTAGTCCACCACGAGTCTTTTTTGGGGCGTGTCTCGCTTCTTAACAAAGAATACCGGACTGCCCCCCGCTGCCCTGGACTCTCGGATGAAACCGCGCTCCAAATTATGATCTATGAACTCTTTGAGTTCCTGCAGTTCGTCCTCAGACATGGAATACAGCTTCCCTTTGGGCAGCGCTGCCCCCGGCAGCAGGTCAATCTTGCAGTCATATGGTCTGTGGGGGGGTAGCCTGTCTGCCTCCTTCTCGCAGAAAACCTCCAAAAATTCTGCGTACTTGTGGGGAATCGCTTGCAGCGTGCCTAGCAGCAGCTGTGACTCCTCTTGCTCCCCTTCCTGCCGGGGCATGATGCAGTGTTCAGCACAAAAGGAAGAGCCGAAGGTCAGCTGCCTCTGGTACCAAGCCAGCGTCGGGCTGTGCTTGTCCAGCCAACTCATGCCCAATACAATAGGCGTGTCCGAGAGTTGAGTGACGTTGAAGCTGATGATTTCCTTGTGATTTCCAAGCCGCAGCACCATAGGTGGCGTCTGCTTCACCACTTGCCCCCCTAGCAGCTCCCTGCCATCCACCGTGACAACCTGCAGGGGCAGCGTGGCAGGCAGCAACTGTATAGCGTGCCGGTCGACAAAGTCCTGCCCTATGAAGTCTGCATTGCTTCCCGAGTCGACGGTGATTGGCACGTCCATGGTGATTCCATTGGGTAGCTGGAGCGATGCGGTGAGCCTCACTACTGGCTTGGGCGGGAGGGGGTCCATGGGCGGTAAATTCCCTGGGGACTGCTTCACTGACACGTCTGGCTGGGCCCCAGTGCCTCTTCCTCCAGCCAGACATCGTCGTTTCCCTGCTGTGGTTCTCCTTGCTGCGTTGCTGCAGTCACCATTGCCGAAGCTGCAGTGTGCTTGTGGAGCCTCCGGGGACACTCTTTCGCCATATGCCCTGGATCCTCGCAGATATAACACTTCCTGTTCCCTCTAGGAGGCTTCGCTTTCACTGCTGCCTGTGCTAGGGCTCTGGCTGCTGACTGAGCCCTTGCACTCCCAACCTCCATCGGTTCCACCCCTCCCCCTGTTGGAGGCGTGGATTGCGCACGCGCTGCTTCTCTGGGAAGGAAGGAGGAGCCCCTGGCTGGTTCGCGCCCGCTGCGCCCTTCTTCCCTGCTCCACGGACGTTCTTCCAGCCGCACCCCCACCGCCAGTGCCCTCTGAACGATCTCCTGCGTGGTCCGGGGTCTCTCCCCCCTCGCAATCTCATCTTTAACCGAGCTGTGCAAGCCCTCCCAAAAAAGGTCTCTGACAGGAGCCGAATCTCTGTCCCATTCCAGGGCACTGACCAAAGCGAAAAAGCGGGCATGGTACTGCCTTACGCTGGCCCTCCCTTGCCTTAGTCCATGCACCTCCTTCCGGGCAAGATCCACGTCAATGCTTGATAAAAAACACCCATCCATCGCTTTAATAAAGACGTCCGCATTTTGGAGCGCAGGATCCTTATCTCTCCACAAATTGCGCAGCCATGCTTTTGCGTCTCCATGCAAATGGGACATGACGAACCCCACTTTCTCTTGTTCATCTCTAAAGTCTTTGTGCAGTAGTTGCAGTGCACACATTACGTCTGCTCTAAAGTTGGGGTACTGTTGCAAATTCCCATCGAAGTGAGAGACCAGACCGCCTGTGCGTCTCCCCAACCCAATCCCCTCTGGTTTGGGTGTCTGTTGCCCTTGCTTCGTAAGCACGTCCAACCTGACCTGGAGATCCCTGTAGGCGGCAGTTGCGTCCTCCTCTCTCTTCCGGGATGCCAGCGCCTCGGCATTCAGTCGTGATACTGCTTCTCTGAGTTCCGCTATTTGCTGTTCAGCCATCATATTGTCTGCCGTTCGTGAGCTCGCTTGTAGGCACCCGCTTTCTCTCCTCTCCGCGAGGCCGTGGATGCCCACAATTTGATGGGACGGAGCTTACTGTCAGGGTTGCTTCCAGATCCTAGCTCACAGAGGATCACGCTAGCCAGCGATCATTAAATAAAAGTCTTTATTGAGTTACAGTCTGCATCCTCAAGCTGCTGCGTGCAACGCTACGTCTTATGCTTAGATCGGCGAAGCTCCGTCTGAGTCTCCGCCCCTTGTGCACCAACTTAATATCCTAGCCCTGCTCCACCTTTTCCGCCTGACAGTTCTCCTCTGGGTCCCTCTGCCCCCCGGGGTCTCTTCCTTCCGGGATTCTTCTGACGCTGACCCCCCGGACCCTTCTGTCTCCTTGCGCCGGGCTTTAGGACCTGGCTCCCTTTCCGGGCTGCCTACTGCGCCACCTTCCTGTGCATTTGAACTTGGCGCGCGCGCCCAACCTTCCACTTTCCGTCTAACCGTCTCTTCGCTCCCCGATGGAGGTGTGGCCACTCCTGACTCGTGCCCTCCCTCCTGTTGTGAGCTGCCAGCGCTTGATCCCTGGCGCCCTTCCTCATCCCTGCTCTCTGGCGGTGACGCTGGTCCCGATTTCCAACTGCTCCCCTCTGAGTCCCCTCTGGCTCTATCTTCCTGGGGTGTCCCCCTAGTCTCCCCCCTTGCCCTGGCCACTGGTGCTCCTTTTTGTGAATCTTCTGATTCACTGGAAAGACTCGGAGATCTCGGGTCGTCGTCATCACTCATCTTTTCTTCTGCCTCCTCCCCCTCGCTCTCTGTTTCCTCCCTTGCCCTCGCCTCTGCTCCTGAACCCCTGACACTCATACTTACCTTTCTTGGCAAATCTGCTTGTTTAAAGCAGGGCCTGGCTCGGTCATTTGTAGCATGTGGTTTGGGACTCCTCCTTTTAGGAGCTCCCTTAGGCTGAGTTGGATCATTACCTAATACTGCTGGGCTGCTGCCTGAGGGAATAAGGTCTCCTCTTCAATGTGGGTGCCTTGTTTGTGGAGGAAGCTGAGCCTTCCCCCTATGCGTCCATTATCTCTGTGCAGCCATCCTTTCAGGCATTTATTCCCCCCAAAGATAAAAGAACTCAGCGAGGGGAAAGGGGAGTTTGTATGCAAAACCGCAGTGAAGTAAATTGTGTGTGTGGAGCACACAGCTCTGCTGTTGTCGTGTGTCGTTTCAGAGTTCTTAGGCACATGAAGTTGAGACTACACAGATCTTGGGTGTAGGGAGGTCCCCTTGGCCCTTAGCAGAGTTGTCCGGCCTGCAGTTTATGGCAAGAGGATGGTACATGGGATTTTTAGAAGTTATCTAAAACAGGACTGCCCCAGTCAAAAGCAGTGGCAGTAGCGATGATATTTCATAGAATCGTAGAATCATAGAGTTGGAAGAGACCACAAGGGCCATCGAGTCCAACCCCCTGCCAAGCAGGAAACACCATCAGAGCACTCCTGACATATGGTTGTCAAGCCTCTGCTTAAAGACCTCCAAAGAAGGAGACTCCACCACACTCCTTGGCAGCAAATTCCACTGTCGAACAGCTCTTACTGTCAGGAAGTTCTTCCTAATGTTTAGGTGGAATCTTCTTTCTTGTAGTTTGGATCCATTGCTCCGTGTCCGCTTCTCTGGAGCAGCAGAAAACAACCTTTCTCCCTCCTCTATGTGACATCCTTTTATATAGTTGAACATGGCTATCATATCACCCCTTAACCTCCTCTTCTCCAGGCTAAACATGCCCAGCTCCCTTAGCCGTTCCTCATAAGGCATCGTTTCCAGGCCTTTGACCATTTTGGTTGCCCTCCTCTGGACACGTTCCAGTTTGTCAGTGTCCTTCTTGAACTGTGGTGCCTAGAACTGGACACAGTACTCCAGGTGAGGTCTGACCAGAGCAGAATACAGTGGCACTATTACTTCCCTTGATAAGTGAAACATGGCTGTATCACTGGATAATGAGTTTGGCCTTCCAGCCCTGTTTGGTGTAAGATGCATCCCCGTGGCGGTTGTATCCTGTGGTTTTATTACTTAATCATTGCACGTTTCCTTGTTGTCACTACGCTTATCCCTCCTGACGCCAGCTGTCTTCCGCAGACCTAGAGCAGCTCTACCTGGGCCTGTACTGTAGTGCCAGCCACCTGCACCTGCCCCTCCAAGGCAGCCCCCTCATCACCTGGAAGTGGAACCACAGCTTGAGAGAGCTGGATCTGACCGGCCAGAGCTTCAGCGAAAGTGATCTGGAGCAAGCAATGGCTGCCTTCACTCAGGGAGACAGCGCCAGAGGGGAGCCAGTCCTGCGCTCCCTCAACCTCACAGGAACCAAGGCTGCCCTCCATACAGTCAGGTGAGCTGCGGGGGTTTCCCCTCATATCATCTTTTCCCCTCCTCCAACCCAGCTCTCTTCAACTCTTGAAGAAAACAATGTGGGGGCCACTTATATACTACTTGGGTGCTACCTTCCTTAGAGGAAAGGTGAGAATCTTTGGACAGAACCACTCCTGGGCTGTGTCTTGCTACTGTTGAATATATCTATATAATCATTTCATATCCATAATCCTTCAAAGTAAAAACAAGCAAACAATTTCACTGTGGCTTAAAACATACATCTTAATAATTTTTTAAGAAAATAAAACAGCAATAGTCAAAAACAGTTTCATCACTATTTGGATCTTTGGTGAAATGAAAACACCCTCTGTCTGGTGCTGAAAGACAGCAGCGTAGATGACTGCCAGCAGTACAAAAGCAGAGGCGGTGGATTTCTTCTGGTTTGTGTAGGATTATGGTTAGACCAAAAAGTAGCAAGTGCCACTCACAACATGACCTCTGCTGAATGTTGCTCCCTGTGCTGGCTCCGGTTTGCCTGGCAGGCAAGTCTACCTTGGGAATGCCCAGACCCACCACAGTCCATTGGCTTGAGCTCCAGGCCCGGCAGAATTCACTTGTTGGCAGGCCTGGCCCGAATAATGGCTGCTTTTCAGGCCAGCTTTCCCACCCACAAGCCCCCTGTCCCCGATGGGACGGAAGCCACATTCCCGAGTACTTGGGAGGAACTTTGCACTATTTTCACATTTATGGAATCTCTTGTTTTCAATCCATTTGGGACATTTTGGTGTTTCCTCCTGTTACTGACCTTTATATTACGAGTGGCCTTGTGATAATCTAATGTTTTGCCAATTCCCCACACCAGCAAGGTTGAGAGGGAGCAAGCAAGGTGCACTGCTTAACCTTGATCTCCTTTCCTTCTCCCCATAAGCACCCTGATTGCCAGCTGCCCTGCTCTCAGCTACCTCAACCTGTCATCCTGCCGCCATTTGCCACGGGGCATGAAGAAGGTGTACCGGGGTTACGCTGAAATCCGGCAGTGTCTGCAGCAGCTCCTGACCAGCTCGGAAGAGCCAGCCGCACCAGGAGATGCCTCATAGCAGCTGCCTCATCAGGAATACCGTAATAGAGGATCAGTTCTGTCTCTCCTTGCCTCAGCAGGCCAAGTTCCTGTCCTTTTCGGCACCGACACCTTTCCCAGGGGGGTCTTACACCTTCCTCAAGGCAGCAGAGGTGCAGGATCTGTCCCTTGCAAGGAGAAAAGAGACTGTGATGTTCTGGCTGCACTTCTGGGAGGGGAAACATTCTAGTTGCTCTGTCCCCACCTTTTTTGTAACTTATTTCTGTTGTCTTTTCTATTGTTTGTAGCTCCAAACTCTACCAGAATAAAAGAGTTTTGTTTTTTTTAATTTGCACAGTGGGTGTGACTCTGTGTTCTCTCTGGGCCTGGGTTGTAGAAAGCTGGTTGCTCAAACAGGAGTTATCCAGCAACTTCCGGATGTTTTCTTATCCTTGCACCTGGACCCCCTAAAAATACTTTGTCCAATCTAGACTAGGAAGATAAGGGGGAGCTGCTATTCGTAACATCTGGGGGAAGTTGCTGCCATTGAACGTTGACTTGTTTTGCCTACCCATGTCAGGGATGTGATTTAGAAGATCCTTGTCAGGGGATGATTAGCTGCTTGTGCTTAAAATTGTGCCCCCTCAGAGTTTGTGCGGCTCCACAAACCTCTGTGTGTGACAGAGCTCCTCAGACATGTCTGCTCTAGTCACTAGTAGAGTCTGACAGTGGCTGCCTGCGGAAGCGTTTCCAGCAAAGAAGCTCCTTAACGGAAATGCGTCTCCTGGACTCACGACGTGGCAGCTTCCGGCGAAGTATGGGTCTCCCTACAGTTGCTTCTGACACCTCCCCGCTATTTTCGCTGGACGTGTCTCTCACCCCTTTCTCTCCCCTGCTGTTTCCTGCCTTGGCTGCTGCGTCTCTCTCAGCATTACTGAGATCCTCCTCCAGAGACCCCTCGCTCCCCCTGCTGGTCCCTGCTTTGGCTGCTGACTCTCTCCCAGTCTCTGGGAGCCCTACCAACTCCCTTTCCTCTGATGTCAGTTCCCTGACATCCACCTCCCCTCCAGGGCCCCCTTCCCCCCCGCCCCTACTCTCTCCTCTGGGCGGTGAGGAGCTAAAACCCCGAAAAGAATCCTCTTCATCTTCAGACGTCTCCAACATTTCCCTCCATCGGTCTTCGTTCCGGCTCGCTGAATCCTCCTCCGCCTCGGAATCAGAGAACCCCTCCAACTCTTCTTCTTCGTCGGTGGTGGCGAAGTATTCCCTCCGGAACCTCGCCACTGGCTGAGGTTTACGAGGGAATCTCTGATGAAAAGTTTCTATCAAAACCTCGTCATCTACATCCTCTGCCATGACCCAGGTGTTTTCCGACTCCGGCTCCCCTTCCCACATTACCAAATACTCTACTTGATCTCCCTTCCACCTGGAATCGAGAATCTCCGCTACATGGTAGCTGTGTTCCTTTTCCTCCATAGCTGGTCCCCTATTGACCCTCCCTTCTCTGTCCCCTTTATACGGTGACAGCAACGACCTGTGGAACACTGGGTGCAGCTTCATGTGGTTCGGTAACCGGAGTCTGAAAGCCACTGGGTTGACCTGCTGCGTGACTTCAAATGGGCCCAGCCTTTTGGGTCTTAACTTCTTACAACCCCCTTTGAATGGTAACCCTTGGGTGGACAGCCACACCTGGTCCCCCACCCTAATGCTTTCCCCTTCCCTTCTGGTTTTGTCTGCCTGCCTCTTATATTCCTCCTTAGCCCTGTTTAAGTTAAGTTGGAGCTGGCGATGGATCGCTTCCATTTCTTCAACGAACTGTTCTGCAGCTGGAACGCTCCAGTTCTCCCCTCCCCCCCTGGGAAGGCTCGGGGATGACACCCGTGATTAGCCAAAAAGGGGCTCATCCCCGTGGACACGTTCTCTGCATTGTTGTAGGCAAATTCTGCCAACGCCAGCTTCTCCACCCAATCATTCTCTCTGTCATTCACATAACACCTCAAATATTGCTGGAGGACACCATTAGCTCTTTCCGCCTGCCCGTTGGTTTCGGGATGACGGGCAGTTGAGAAATTCACCTCTACATGCAATAAGCTCATGAGCTTCCTCCAGAACCTGGAAGTAAATTGTTTCCCTCGGTCAGAAACCACCCTCAAGGGGGCGCCATGCAGCCTAAACACATTTTCCACAAACAATTTAGCGGTTTCTTCCGCTGTGACCGCATGTGAGCAGGCTATAAAGTGGGCCATCTTGGTTAACAGGTCTACCACAACCATGATGGCTGTTTTCCCTCTGGACCTTGGCAGATCAGTCATGAAATCTATTGCCACTGCCTCCCATGGCCTTTCCGGCGTGGGTAGTGGTTCTAATAAACCTGCCGGTGCCCGCCTCTCCCCCTTGGCTCGTTGGCATTGGTCACACCCTCTCACATACTCCCGCACATCTTCCCTGACCTTGGGCCACCAGAATTCCCTGGTAACCAGCCACATGGTTTTGTGTTGCCCAAAATGCCCTGCTGTGGGGCTATCGTGCAGTTGCTTGAGTACCTTTTCCCTCAATTCCCCTTCAGGTATATATAACGCTCCCTTGTAGTACAACGCCCCGTTTCTCTCCTCAAAACCCCCGGGTTTGTCTCCCTCCCTCCTGAGACCCCTGAGTTTGTCCTGGGCGTATTCATCCTGCACCGTTCCCTCTACCAGTTCCCTTTGCCCCACCAATGCCGCCCCACACACCCAGCGGTCCTCTGGAATGACATGGGTCTCTTCGGGTGCACCCTCCCCCTCCAAATATTCAGGTTTGCGTGAGAGAGCATCCGCCCTAACGTTCTCTGGGCCTGGCACGTAACAAATCTCAAAGTTAAATTTGGAGAACTCCTGGGCCCATCTCAACTGCCGTTGGTTGAGCACTCGCGCAGTTCTCCAATACTCTAGATTCTTATGGTCCGTGCACACTTGCACCTTATGTTGTGCACCAATTAGCAGGTGCCTCCATCTCCGGAAAGCCTCATGAATCGCAAGAAGTTCCCGGTCGTACACCGTGTAGTTCCTCTCGGATTTGTTCAGCTTTCGCGAAAAGAAGGCACACGGTCGCCACTCTGACTCCTCCTTCCCCGGCTGCAGAAGAAGCACCGCCCCTATGGCTCTGTCAGAAGCGTCTGTTTCGACCCTCAGCTTTTTTTGTAAATCCACATGCAGAAGTTGTTCATCAGAGGCGAAGGCCCTTTTCAGTTCCTCAAACGCTCGCTCCGCCTCCGCCGTCCAAACAAACTTCTTTTTACTGCTGAGACAGTCCGTGATGGGCGCCGTCAGGTGGGCGAAGTTTCGGATGAACTTACGATAAAAGTTTCCAAACCCTAGGAACCTCTGCACATCCTTCTTGGTTTTGGGTGTTTTCCATTCCAGCACTGCTTGAACCTTGCCGGGGTCCATGGCCAACCCCTTGTCTGACAAGCGGTACCCCAGGAATTCCACCTCCTTGGTATGAAACTGACACTTCTCCAGTTTCACCCACAGCCTGTTGGCTTGCAGCCTGCTCAACACTTCTCTGACGTCTCTCACATGTTGCTCCTCATTCTCCGAATACACCAACACATCATCTAGGAAGGCCACGCAATTCTTGTAGAGCAAAGGCCCCAGTACGTGGTTCATGAAGGCTTGAAAACACGCGGAGCCTGTTTGTAATCCAAAAGGCATAACGAGGTATTCAAATGCCCCCAAAGGGGTGAACATGGTGGTTTTCCATTCATCCCCTTTCCTTATACGTATCAGGTTGTACGCCCCCCTTAGGTCCAGCTTTGTAAAAATCTTTCCTTTCCGCACCCTGGTCAAAATATCATCAATCCTGGGCATAGGAAAAGCCGCCGGCTCTGTCACTGCATTTAACCGCCTGAAATCACATACAAGTCTCGGCTTGTCCGTGTGCTTTTTATCCACAAAAAACACTGGGCTACCCCCCGCTGCTTTGGACTCTCTGATGAAGCCTCTCTTCAGGTTCTTGTCAATGAACTCTCGCAGCTCCTGCATTTCTCTGTCTGACATGGCATACAACTTGCCTACAGGAAGCTGTGCTCCAGGGAGTAAATTGATCTGGCAATCAAAGGGCCTATGCGGGGGTAGTTGGTCAGCTTCCTTCTCGCTGAACACGTCGCTGAGATCAGCATACTGTGGTGGCACCTTCCCCTTCTCCATTACTTCAGTCCCTGCCAGGGTGGCTTGGGCCCCTGCTGACCCCTTTCCCCCCCTGCAGTGTTCTAAGCAATGTGCTGAACCGAAGGAAACCACTCTTTGATGCCAGCCCACCAGCGGATCATGTAGGGCTAGCCAGCTCATTCCCAAAATAATGGGAGCGCCTCCCAAGGTGGCCACATTAAACGCTATCAGTTCTGTGTGCCTTGCCACCCTCATTATCATTGGGACGGTCTGCAAGCTGATTCCTCCTCCCAACAATTCCCTGCCATCGATCGTGGTCACCTGCAGGGGGTTGCTTAAAGGGATCGTCTGTATCTGGTGTTCAGCAGCAAACTCCTTGCTCATAAAATTGCAGGAGCTGCCTGAGTCCAACAGCGCCTTTATTTTTAGGGGGTGTCCATTTTGCAGCTCTAGCGACACTTCAATCACTAGAGCAGGTCGAGGAGCTTCTGGCACGGGCACTTTCACTGCTCTTTGGCCTGGCTGCAGTGCCCTGACGGTGGCAACCAGGCGTTGGCTTTTACCTGCTCCGTTTCTCCCTGCTCTCCCCCCTCAACAGCTCCCACCATCCCTTGCCATTCCTTCCTCTGGGGGCAGACTCTGGCAAAGTGGCCTGGCTGTTGGCAGAGATAGCATTTCCGGGCTCCTTTTCCCTCCTTCTTAGCCCCCTCACTGGGCTTTGAAACTGCACGCGCGCGGGCTGTTCCGATTTCCATCGGCTCTGCCGGCGGGAAAGCTGGCTCAGGAATGTCTGGAATGCGGAACTCCTTCCAACGTTCCCCTCTCCCTTCCCGCCTCTCCAAGGCTCTTGCCTCCTGGCGCGCTCCAATGGTCAGCGCAGATTTGGTCAGCTGATCCATAGACACCGCCCTGGGGCTCCGGGACAGCTCGTCTTTCACAGCCGAAGAAAGACCTTCTTCAAATAGCATCTGAATGGGTGCCGCCGATAAATCCCACCCCAATCTGTGAATCAGCATGGTAAATTCAGTCCAGTACTCACGGACAGATCTGCTTCCCTGCTTGCAAGCCATTAGCTGTCTGCGCACCACCCCTTCCTCAATATCGCTGGAAAACATGATATCCATTGCACGAAAGAACTTCATAGTGTCCTTTAGGATATCATTGTGCGTTGCCATCAGGGGTCGAACCCAGTCTCGCGCCCCCTTCTCAAGATGCCCAATTACGAAAGCAACTCGCGATTCCTCATCAGGGAACTCATCAAACTGCACATTAAGGGCATATTGCATCTCTGTCCTAAAGGCATGGTAATCCTTGGGGTCCCCCCCCAAACTTCTGCACCAATCCTGGTACCTTTCTGGGGAACTGAGTGGTTCTCCCCTTCTTGTCTGCATCCTGAGCCCTTCTCTCCTCGAGCCTCGCCGTCTGCAGCGCAAGTTGGACCTCCAGAGCTTGATACCTTTCTTCCAAGCTTGGACCAGCTCCAACCCCTGCCTCTCCGGTTCCGGCTGGGTTGCTCATGATGCTTTCTCCTGCACAGGCAGCGTACAGAGACTGTCAGACTGCTGTCAGGGGATGATTAGCTGCTTGTGCTTAAAATTGTGCCCCCTCAGAGTTTGTGCGGCTCCACAAACCTCTGTGTGTGACAGAGCTCCTCAGACATGTCTGCTCTAGTCACTAGTAGAGTCTGACAGTGGCTGCCTGCGGAAGCGTTTCCAGCAAAGAAGCTCCTTAACGGAAACGCGTCTCCTGGACTCACGACGTGGCAGCTTCCGGCGAAGTATGGGTCTCCCTACAGTTGCTTCTGACACCTCCCCGCTATTTTCGCTGGACGTGTCTCTCACCCCTTTCTCTCCCCTGCTGTTTCCTGCCTTGGCTGCTGCGTCTCTCTCAGCATTACTGAGATCCTCCTCCAGAGACCCCTCGCTCCCCCTGCTGGTCCCTGCTTTGGCTGCTGACTCTCTCCCAGTCTCTGGGAGCCCTACCAACTCCCTTTCCTCTGATGTCAGTTCCCTGACAATCCTTTAGCGAGCTTTTAGTGTCATTGGCTCAGTCCTGTGGAACTCTCTCCTACTAGAGATTCAGTGAGTGCCTTCTGGGCCAACTTTCATATGTCTGCTGAAAGCTTTCCTGTTCTGCCAGGCCTGTGCAGGCAATTAAGAATACATCTTTCCACAATAGTCAATGGATGTCTGTTTTTATCTTCTTAACATGGTTTTTTTTGTACTGGTTTATGTTTTACTGCTTTAAAGGGCTTTGATACGTATTTTTATGGCACAGTGGTATACAACTGTTTTTAATAAATAAATGAATGACATTCCACTTTAACTCTAGCAAGCTTCCCATTCAGGTGGGTGAGAGGTGGTCTTATGTTCAGCTCTTGGGGAGGAGAAAGTGAAGAGGGAGGCACGGGGTGCGTGTGTGGCACTCCTTGAATTAAGCACTTTCCTCCGTGGTTCTGCAGAGGGCAGCAGCTGTGGTCTTGTCTGCCCGGTTTCCATGGGGATGAGGGATTCTGTTGGCCGCCGTTGCTACGGAAGCCGTCCCGTGACTGTCCCACACCTGCTGCAGGACCAGGTGGGAAAAGGTGCACAGAAATAATTTGGGCACTGGTTGGTCCTGGTTTTTGGTCCTGGCTTTTCCTTAGCAACGCCTTCTCTGAAAGACAGAGGCAGTCTTTATAAGCAAAGGAAGTCAGATTCTTAAGGGGTAAGTAAGAATCTTCAAAGGGGACGCGGGTGGCGCTGTGGGTTAAACCACAGAGCCTAGGACTTGCTGATCAGAAGGTCGGCGGTTCGAATCCCCGCAATGGGGTGAGCTCCCGTTGTTCGGTCCCAGCTCCTGCCAACCTAGCAGTTCGAAAGCACCTCAAAGTGCAAGTAGATAAATAGGTACCACTCCAGTGGGAAGGTAAACGGCGTTTCCGTGCGCTGCTCTGGTTCGCCAGAAGCGGCTTAGTCCTGCTGGCCACATGACCCGGAAGCTGTACGCCGGCTCCCTTGGCCAATAAAGCGAGATGAGCGCCACAACCCCAGAGTCGGCCACGACTGGACCTAATGGTCAGGGGTCCCTTTACCTTAAGAATCTGCAAATGCTTACCATTCACAAAGGGCTGATAGGAGTTGCAGCCACAGTCTGTCCGGCACGTGACGAGGGTCCTCCCTCTTCTCCCCAGCAGTTCTTTTCCAGGAAGGAGAAAGTGCTGAGACACTCCCTTCAAGACCCAGCAGGATGGCCAAGGCTATACTCAAGGGCCCCCTGGTCCTCTGGCACTGCAGCTTTGCCAGCAGAGAGAAAAACCTTCCTGAGCTTCTCAAGGAGAACAAGTATTTCCCGTTCCAAGTGCAGCAGCCCAGAGGTGAGGAGCGAAGCCTTAGGGAGGCTTCTTGGGTCTTCTTGATTGTGCTGAGGACGGTTGGAGGACTGCCTGAGACGGGCCGCCGTTCTACTTGAAGTCTGCTCTAGCAACCATTGCACATATCGTAGGGAGCCATCAAACGGTATCTCCCCACCCCACCCCAGCCTCCCCAGTGTTGGAAACTGCAGTCAAACATAACTGTGCATGAGGGCTACTTCATGCATGAAGGAGTTAAGACAACAGAGCCATGTTCCTAGACTCAGCTAAGTCATGCCTCCCCCTTGAGGGAGGAAGTGAAAGTGCTTCTCTTCCTCTCTCACACTCTCTTCCAGCTATCAAAACAAAATTAAAAAATTCCTTCCAGTTGCACCTTAGAGACCAACTAAGTTTGGTATTGGTATGAGCTTTCGTGTGCATGCGCACTTCTTCAGATTCGTGCATGCACATGAAAGCTCATACCAATAATAAACTTAGTTGGTCTCTAAGGTGCTACTGGAAGGAATTTTTTTATTTTGTTTCGACTACGGCAGACCAACACGGCTACCTACCTCTTCCAGCCATGTAACCAACCAGTATGGACATGTCTGAACTTGCAGCAAGTTCAGATGGCATGTTTGAAACTATATTGTGCATTTTGCACCCAAGAGTAATATGCCTGTGTTATCCTTGCTGCTGCATGGATCAGTGCATGAATCAGACCTTTGGATTTAGTAAGGAAAGCCTTTAAACATACTTAGCGGTGTGTGTCATTGCTACAGGGGTAGAGAGAGGGGATGTGTTTTAAGGCAGACTAAACGGGATACGTAGAAGGGTCTAATAGCCCATATTCCACACTATGCTGCTGGTTAACTTAAGAGTGTTTTTAACCCTGCTGGGTGCTGTCTCCGTGTGCAAAGTACTGCATTTTGAATCCAGGCACCCAGCCTATACTTTTGTTAATTTTCCCACACATGGGTCAGATCTATTTTCACCCCACAAACCCAGCCCTATTCCTGTCTCTGACACGGGAGAAGACAGGAGAGGGAGCTATTCTCCAGAGTTATTCTCATGCAAGATGTGCATGTCTGGGGTTGGGCAGGGAAACTTAGCTGCTTAAACTTCCGTGTTTCAGAATATCTTCATGATAGCAAGGGAGAGTCTGTGTCTTAGCTTGCTCACCCAAAGAAAAAGGTGTCTAAACGGTTCTCCACTGTTGCATGTTTTGTGTCATTGAAATATGAAACACAATTTCAATTGCACGCGCATCAGGAGCTCTAATTTTGTGTTTTCTGTGCTTCCCAGCTCTGGCCACGGGAATTCTGGGTTCTGTGGCCTGGGCTGAGGGAGGGAGGTTGGGGACTTGGGAAGAAGGGTCAGCCCTAGCCATTTCAGCCTGGGCTGGGGTGGCCTGTAGCTCAGCACCGCGGGGCTTAGTCCTGAATTTTGCCCTTTCTGCCTCCCCCCTGCAGTGTTTGTGATGGAGTATTACAAGGACATGATCTGGAAAGGACTGGTGGTTTTCCTGCTTTCTTTGGGTCTCAGCATACTTCACTTCAAATCACCACGGGTAGGCACATGATTCTTGCCACTGTTGATAACCAGGTACCAACGAGATGTATTTGTCTTGCCACAATTCCCCCGCTGTGGGAACACAGCTTTCCCGTAAAAGTATTGAGCTAGTCACTTGGCCCAAAGTGTCTGTGCGACTGCGCTAACTCACTGTCAGGGGCTCGGGGACAGAGGCACAGGGGAGAGAGGAGATGGAGAGCGAAGGGGAAGGATCTGAGGGCAGCATACGAGAGTATGACAGTGACCCGAGAGATTCCATGAGCTTCTCCAGCGAATCAGAAGATTCCCAGAAGAAGGCGCCGATGGTCAGGGCGAGGGGGGTCCCAGGGGGGACGCACCAGAAACGGGGCCAGCGGGGACTCCCAAAGCAGCAGCTGGAAATCAGGACCAGCTTCCCCACCAGAGCAGAGTCGGGGGGAAGAGTCCCAGGTGTCAGGTCCAGCTAGCCCCCCCGAAGGAGAAAGCAGTGACAGGAGCAGTGAAACGGTCAGGAGGAAGGTTACCGGCTGGGCGCGTGCGCCAAGTTCAAATGTACAGGCGCGCGAGACAGCAGGCAGCCCGGATCGGGAACCAGGTCCTAAAGCCCGCCGGAGGCAGGGGGAAGAATCAGGGGACTCAGCGTCAGAAGAGTCTAGGAAGGGCGAAACCCCAGCGGACAGGCGGACCCAGCGGAGGAAAGAGCAGAGGAAGAGGTGGAGCAAGGCCAGAGTCTTAAACTGGTGTATCGGGGGAGGAGATTCAGACGGAGCTTCGGCGGTCTAGAGTCTCAGACGTAGAGCTGCACGCTGCTGATGTGAAAGACAAACTGAACTTCAATAAAGACTTTTGTATATAACAACGGGCTGGCGTTGGTCCTGTGTGAGCTGGGACCTAGGGCAGCTCTGATACTCACGTTCCTCCCTTGCTGCTCTCTTGACTTTGCCTCTCCTGACACCGCTTTGCAGTTGGGCACCAGCTAATTCCTCCACAAACTACCAGGTACAATGGTACCTTGGGTTACAGATGCTTCAGGTTACGCATTTTCAGGTTAAGGACGCGCCGAAACCCGGAAGTACCGGAACGGGTTACTTCCAGGTTTCGGTGCTCGCGCATGTGCAGAAGAGCTAAATCGTGCTTTGCGCATGCACAGGGTTGCGAACGCTGCAGGTTGCGAACGTGCCTCCCGCACGGATCGTTCACAAACTGAGGTTCCACTGTACATTCACAGAATTGAATAGGAATATAAAAGGGAGTTGTCCTGTAAGGGAGATTACCATTGCTCCCATTTTGCGTCTAGGGAACTGATGCAATCAAGTGGGTTGGCAGGGGGTTGGACTCGATGGCCCTTGTGGTCTCTTCCAACTCTAGGATTCTATGATTCTATGATTCTAAGTACACAGCCTCAATTGTGCTTCTTTTGTGAAGTTGAGGGTCTGGAGTTTGCTGGATGAGGCCAATGGCATCCTGTTCTCCCTTCAATGAGACCAAACTTAGATTCACAAAATGCTTAGGGGTATGCATACCCCTGCGTACCCCCAGAAAAAAGCCCTGGCTAGGAGCCATCAAGAACCCCTCTTCTCCACTGAAAGACGCCCCAGTTTGTGGCCATCCCTGCCTCCACAGTTTAACTCTGCACTGCATGAAGGACTTCTTTTTATTCGCCCTGAATCTTCAGACATTCAGCTTCATCGTATGTCCACAAATTCTAGTGTTTCTTTATCAACTATATCCATGTCCTGCTTAATTTTATACACCTCAGTCATTTTATACCCCTCTGGCTCACCTGACCTGTAAGCTCACGATACAGACAGTGCAAAACACCGGGACACCGGGTTGAATTTTTCAACTTTCAAATTCCAAAAATTAGATATTTTGTTAAAATTAATATAATTTGATTTTGCTTGGTAAGTAAATGGTGCATAAAATTGCATAGAAATAATAAAAAAAATGATTGCCAAGCGCTTGCATTTATTTTATTTTGTTTATTTATAGCATTTCATGACATTTTCAGGAGGTAAAATTAGCATTCATTGGTTTTCGGAAAGCAGTTGATGTGCTTTTTCATCAGACGTAGACTTACCGAGCTAAATGTTGTCCAGTCACAAAAAGGAATAGCAGATTTCAATTCCTAATACCCCAGAACTTATTTTAAAGACCTGCCACTGAATAAATTGGCAAAAATTGGTAGATTTCACCCCCTAAAATGACCCTCCCTCCCGCCCTCTATCCTTGCTGGCTTTTCATTGGCAATTTTTTGTGACTTTGTTGAGAGTTTGGGGTTTTGTTGGGCAGAGTGGGGTGCCCTGGCCTCCTCACCCTGCTGCTGAACTCTCACGCCTGCTGCTGAACTCGCCTTGAAGCTTTTTCTGCTGGGACTTCCCCTGCCCCCACGGGAGCAGGCTCCTTTGCTAGCCGGCCCCACATTTATATGCCTAGCAGTGAGTGGAGCCGGTTGTCTCTGTTAGGATATTTCCGTTCCACCTTAAAAGGGAGCAGGCTGTGAGTCACAGAGTCTGCGTATTTCCTGTTCACAGGAAGTTTATGTTTTCTATTGCTTTTGTTTCACTCTCTCTGCTGGAGACACTGACACAGGCAGTCATGTCTTTCTTTGTTCTGATCAACGCTGGACAAAACTTGTAAATAATGCTCTCCTGAGTGCGACTTTTGTTGTGCATTATCTGCTGATAGAGTGTGCATGAGCTCTGGAATGTGGCAAGATATTTTCTAGAAACTCATGTCGCTAATTGCTGATACTGCGTGCCTACGGGAGATTGATGGATCGTCCGGCAGACGGCTTGGGGCCATGATGGACTTTGTCTCCCTGGCAGTATCCCAACAGTCTCGGGGGTTCAGTTATGGTCATCAAAGCTGCAGAGAAGTTGGCCTGAGCGTCAGCGGTAGAAAAACAGGCCACACCCAAGAAAGCAACACTCAGAGCCCATTTCGAGGCCAGTGTGAGGTCCATGATGGCAGCCAATAGGTTCCACGTTATGTCTGTTAACGGAAAAATCCGAGGGCTCCCTTGGACAAAAACAAAGACACCAACTAGGATAGCTTGGAGCAAAACAGCAGCCTGTAGGCTTGGCCTTTATTGAATACTGTCGCGACAGGACTCCCACCCACAACATGTTACGGTAAAATCTGGGTGCGGGGCTGCTCTGCCACCCAGCTCGTCGGACTAAGTCCGCGGGTCCCTGAGGAAGAAAATGAGCTCAGCCAGAGACAGGAGCAAGCTGCAGAAGATCTAAGTTTATTGCGCAACAGGTTCAAGGCGAGATTGAACAGCGAGAAAGGGATGACATGAACTTTTGAAACTTCCCTCCATGTCCCAGAATACAGTGCAAAATACATCATAGTAACATCATGAATACATTAAAGAGAGGTTGGGTTACACGGATTACATCATGAATACATTAAAGAGAGGTTGGGTTACATCAGATTAACACCATGAATACATTAAAGAGAGGTTGGATTACACCAGATTAACATATAGAGGAGGGAGGGGGGAATATGCAGAGCTGGAGATCTGCACAGATAAGCACTTCCTGAGTGCCGGTGATGAGAAGACAATGGTCCATGTATGCATGGTCTGTCACCTGGCATTGCCCGGAGGAAGGGCTTGGCAGAGTGATTTGACCGGATTAGGGTCTTCCTGAGTACTTGACGCCTCGCTCGAGGGATCATGGAGGCAGGGGAGGTGTCTTGGAGTCCTGAGGAGACTGAGCTGATCGGCACCAAAAGCAAGGAAATCGGAGTTGTGGTTGATTTTATACGAATTTCTAAAGATTTTAGTCCTTTTTAGTCCAATTTATATTGGTGATTGAAGTCGGAAACAGAATAGATACATTGTAGCAAGATTTGACACTTTTATGAGTTCACAAGTTACGGTTCCATTGTTCTCCGTCAGCAGCTTGTCAAGAGGTTAAATGAGGCATGCAGGAGCTCGCGGAGCTAGCTCTGCAAAGCGAATGCATGGTTCCGATTGGGTAGAACGCAGCCAGTGAAAGGAATAGGGAATACAGCTTCGTATGGTCAACCCACAGTAAAGACAGAGCAGGAAAGAGGCCTAAGAATTTGGGCTTATTTCGCCCGTAATAGCGGATCGGTGTAGGAAAGGGAAAAGGCACTCTATTTATGGGGCTTAGGGTAGAGTGTGGTGCTTGTGTAACGGTGTGGGGGCTGAGGGGTCCACGTGGGGTTGGGAGCCCTTGAGGTCATCGCCTCAGACCCTTTGGTGGCCGGTAGAAGGGTGAAGGAAGGCATGCCCCCCTTTCCGTATCAAACAAGATGAAGCAAAATGGAAGCCCAGAGCAAAAGAAGACCCCAACTTTTATTAGTTACTAATCCCCCAAACTACACCCCTAAGACTACATCACAACTACATCATAGAAAGGAGGAGTTGAAGGAGGAATTGTGGTGGTAACCTGAGTGTCCTGTCACCTGGCTGGTTCCCCCTTTCCCCCTCCCCATGAGTACTTTCCAGGAGACAAAGGGGACTTTGCAGTTTCCTGCCCCCAGAGGGAAGAGCTGATTATTGTCCTTTGTTCCAGTCCATGCTGAATACACTCCCATATGCAAGTTCTTTGTGATCTTGATGGTCTTCTGTCTAGGACCATCAGGGTTGGCATAGCAACTGGGCAGGGCTCCTGTGGATGTGCTGGGATGGTCAAGGGATTATGGCTGCCCTGTATCAAACCTTCCCCATTTTGTAGTCCGTCCTTCATGGAGTAAAATAAAAGTGGAACAGTGCAGATCTGATGTATGGTTGATTTTCTATGAATTTATAACAGAAGCGTAGCGTATGTAGTGTGTGAGTGTGTGTGTGACCTTTGTACAAACTGAATGATTTGGGGGGAAGGTTTCCTGCGACATGTCTGAAGAATGCCTTCCAACAGAGCGGTTCCTCGTAGCAGTAAAGGCCTTCTGCAACCCTACAGAGAAAGGGAGCGTTGCAAAGAGAGCGCAAAGCTTTTTCACAGATAAGGTTGCTCCCGTCCACTACTTGGGTTGGTTTCATCAGGAGACGTCCCTGCGCGGTCCTTCTGAGCTGACTTATCTCAGATCTCCCACATCCGGACAAGGGAATCGGCCAAGCTGGGGAGGAGATTCTCCAGGTTTTTTTGGGGTGGGGGTGGAGAAAACAGATTGCCTGGACCAATATACCCCAAGCTAGTGCCCTCCAGATGTTTCGTACTGCAATCCTCATCAGTCCCATTTGGCTCAGGCCTGACTGGAGTTGTGGTTGAAAACATCTGGACGGCAACAGGCTGGGGAACGCCGGTCGGTCCAGGTGAATACCTGGCTCCGAGGAGCAGCTGTAGGGCAGAGATTTTGCCTTCCATTCCCCTGTTTTTGAGATTCCTGGAGGCAACGGGTTGACCTTGATGAGGATCAGGGTTCTCACGCGGATGGACCTCTTTCTAAGCTTCATTTCCCCCCTGGCACCCCTAACCTTCTCTGCCTGGACCCTTTGCTCTCCTTTCAGGGCACTCAAGACTTCACAGTTTTCTTCGTCTTTGGCATGTTGACCGGACTCTGGATGTCCATCAGCAACATCCACAAGCGCCGGCTGATCATCAACCACATCAAGGAGGTCTACCAGTTCTACATCAAAGGCATCCTCTGGCAGGAGGGACCGTTGCATCAGATCTACGTGCGGCTCATAGCGCAGCCCGATGGTACCACCAGCATGGCGGGGGGGGGGCATGTAGAAGGCACCCTTGTCGCCTCCTCTGCTAAACTCCTCCTCCTCCTCTCCTGTTACGTCCAGGCCTTCCCTCTTGAAATATACTCGGAGTTGAGAGTGGATTTCATGCTCTTTATTCAGGAATGGAAGTTCCCCCAGAATGTCTGCGTTATATACATTATTTATCCAATGGGCCCCACGAGATTGGCTATTTCCGGGATTCTCCTGTAGGCCAATCAGGTTGCGGATTCTCTTCCACCTGGAGCTGGATTGGGTGACTCCTGTGGACCAATCAGACTGCTGCATTCTTGATTCTATTGTTCTAGGACCAATCAGACTGCTGCCAAACTTTTTTCAAAGAGGGATCATAGAATTGGAAGGGGCCCTGAGGGTCCTCTAGTCTAACCCGCTCCAATGCGGGGATTTCAGCTAACGTATCCATGACAGGTGGCCATCCAGCCCTTGCTTTAAAACCTTCAAGGCAGGAGAATTCACAACCTGTCAATCAGCTCTTACTGCCAGAAAGTTCTTCCTGAAGTTTGAAGAAGAGCCTCTGTTCTTCTTGCTGCTGCATGGAATAACACATGAATCTGACCTTTAGAGTTTGTAAGTAAAGCATTTAAACCAGGGGTCAGCAAACTTTTCCAGCAGGGGACTGGTCCACTGTCCCTCAGACCTTTTTTGGGAAAATGAACAAATTCCTATGCCCCACAAATAACTGAGAAATGCATTTTAAATAAAAGGACACATTCTACTCGTGTAAAAACACACTGATTCCCAGATTGTGGGCTGGATTGAGAAGGTGATTGGGCCACATCCGGCCCTCAGGCCTTAGTTTGCCTACCCATGATTAAAAACTGTTTATTGAGAGAGGGGGAGCCCTGTAAGCAAGATATTTAAAATGTCAAACAGCCTCTATTCCTCATGCTTCACTGTGCTGCATGATACTGTGATTTTATTACTCTGCTGGGGTCTCTTTCTAAAGTGTGTATAGCTCCACACTTTGGATCTAGGGATCCAGCCAATTCTTTTATCAATTACCCCACACAGGTGATTTACATCAATCTATTTTGCACCCCGCACCCTGGACCAGGATAGCTCGGACACAGCAATGGCAGCCTCCATAGTAACACTCTGCTTCCTCCATATTCCAGCCTACGGAAAACGCTACTACAGCCTCATTATCAATGGATACCGCCTGGAGGTTCTCACCCTGGCTGCACTGACGGACCAGTTTGAGGTATGGGGCAGACCCTTAATGGGCCAGTTATGGGGCTCTGTGTCTTGACTAGATGCATGGCAGATGGAGGACCAAAGGTCCAGCTTCACACAGGGTATCTGATGATGCATTTATTGGCTTGATATACATGTAGATACTCCGCTTCCTCTCCTAATGGTTGGAGCACCTTCCAAAACAATCCGAATGGCAACTGCAGTAAAGAGGTTGGCCCTGCAGATTCCTAAACCTGAATGGTTCTCCATTTCTTGGTCTCTGCCTCTAGGAAAGTGTAAAATATAACTAGCTAAAACCAGACTCACACAGCAACAATCGTTCAAAACACAGCGAGTCCTTTCACTGGGCAAACGCCCCCAGGCGAAGTACCAGGGCAAGAGCGTTTGACATACCAAAATTTCCCAACTACAGCAGCAAACCCTCAAGACACTCTGAGTCGCTTGCCCACGATCCCAGGGACGGATCCAGCCTTTCCCATGTTCTGATCCCCCTGCAATGGGAGAAAAATCCAGCGCTTTCTCACAAAGCTATGGGGCCACAAAGTTTCTCTAGGTTGTCGTCAACACACCACTAGTACCTGCTGCTTGACTTCCTTTCCAGCATGATCTAAACCATCACAGGTGTTTCCGTTGTGATTCCTGCATTGCAGGGGGTTGGACTAGATGACCCTCGGGGTCTCTTCCAACTCTACTATTCTATGATCATAGGGAGAGACATTTCACATGTGCCACCTGGTGGTTGGTTCTCGTGTGCATGTGTGCTTCGGTGTATGCATGTTGATTTTTCTTGTTCTTCAAGGGGGCGCTGCTCCTGTCGGTCTCCTGGGTAGCTCTTTAGGTAGTTGAAGTGTAGGTGGGTTCCCACGAGGCAAGGCACAGTGATAACAGCAAGAACCTTTGTTGAACTACATCACTGGGAACCAGGGGCAAAGTAACTGCTTATATACATTTCTGAAAGCCTGGGACACTCCCTCTCCCAACGTGATTGGCTGTCTAAACTTCCAAGCTGCAAATCATGACTCAAGAGTTCAAGGGCCAATGGCAGAGGCCCAAATCCTGAAATGCTCTGTGATTGGATATCATGTATCGATTCAGAACACAGGAGCTCAGATCCCTTAGTCCAGACTCAAGCTCAGGCAAACACAGACCGCTAACTATATAACAGTCCAGTGGTACCTCTGGTTGCAGACGAGATCCGTTCTGTTTTTTTTTTATATAAAATTTTTATTGGTTTTACAAAATTTTTAAAGACAAACAAACACTTAAAAAGACATACAAACACGTATAATTTCATAACATTTTTTCATAAACCTCTTTTCCGAGACTCCCCCATACCCCCCCCTTTCTGCATCCCAATGTCCATAATTTTATAGCAACTCCTAATTATTCCTTTCCAACCTCTGTCATCTTAGTCTTTTCTGTATTCTGGCCTTATATCACTGTATCCCTTTATTCCTGAAAACCACAACATTCTAACATTCATCAAGTTTATGATAGTCCTTAAGATAGCTTTTAAATTTTCTCCATTCTTCTTCCGCCGTCTCTTTTCCCTGATCACGGATTCTGCCTGTCATCTCAGCCAGTGTCATATAGTCCATCACCTTCATCTGCCATTCTTCCAGAGTGGGTAAATCTTGTGTCTTCCAATACTTTGCGATGAGTATTCTTGCTGCTGTTGTAGCATACATAAAGAAAGTTCTGTCCCTTTTTGACACCAATTGGCCGACAATGCCCAAGAGAAAGGCCTCTGGTTTTTTCAAGAAAGTACATTTAAGTACCTTTTTCATTTCATTATAAATCATTTCCCAGAAGGCCTTAATCTTCGGGCATGTCCACCAAAGGTGATAAAAGGTACCTTCAGTCTCTTTACATTTCCAACACTTATTATAAGGCAAATGATAAATTTTTGCCAGCTTGACTGGGGTCATGTACCACCTGTAAACCATTTTCATAATGTTTTCCTTTAAGGCATTACATGCCGTAAATTTAATACCAGTGTTCCATAACCATTCCCAGTCAGCAAACATAATGTTATGACCAATGTCCTGTGCCCATTTAATCATAGCCGATTTGACTGTTTCATCTTGTGTATTCCATTTCAGCAGCAAGTTATACATTCTTGATAGATTCTTAGTGTTGGGTTCTAACAATTCAGTCTCTAATTTTGATTTTTCCACCTGAAAGCCAATTTTCCTGTCCTGTTTGAAAAACTCCATTATTTGATGATATTGAAGCCAATTTTGTACCTTATGTTTCATTTTCTCATAACTTTGCAATTTCAATTTGTCTCCCTCCTGTTCCAGAATTTCCCAATACTTCGGCCATCCGACCTCCATATTGAGTTTCTTCACTGCTTTAGCTTCCACTGGAGACACCCATCTAGGGGTTTTGTTTTCCAACAGATCTTTATATCTTATCCAAACATTAAACAATGCTTTTCTGACAATATGATTTTTAAAGGCACTATGCAGCTTGATTTTATCATACCATAAATATGCATGCCAACCAAAAGCATTATTGAATCCTTCCAGATCCAAAATGTCTGTATTCTCGAGGAGCATCCACTCTTTGAGCCAGCAAAACGCTGCTGCCTCATAGTACAGTTTTAGGTCCGGCAGGGCAAAACCCCCTCTTTCTTTAGCATCTGTCAATATTTTAAATTTGATTCTGGGCTTTTTGCCCTGCCAGACAAACTTCGAGATATCTTTCTGCCACCTCTTAAAACATTCCATCTTGTCAAGAATCTGCAAGGTTTGAAACAAGAATAGCATTCTAGGCAATACATTCATCTTAATCACTGCAATTCGGCCTAACATTGACAGTTTCAAATTTGACCATATTTCTAGATCTTTTTTAATTTCTGACCAGCATTTTTCGTAGTTATCCTTATACAAATTCAAATTTTTAGATGTCAGATAAACCCCTAGGTATTTCACCTTCTTGACCACCGTCAACCCTGTCTCCTCTTGAAATTTCTCCTTCTCCATATCTGTTAAATTTTTTCCTAACACTTTAGTTTTTTGTTTATTCAACTTAAATCCAGCTACCTGGCCAAACTGTTGGATTATTTCTAACACCTTTTTCGTACTAGTGTTTGGCTCTTGCAAAGTCAATACTAGGTCATCTGCGAATGCTCTTAACTTATAATGTTTAGCTCCGACCTGTACACCTTTAACCTGCTGGTCATTTCTAATCATATTCAACAGCACCTCCAGAACCGAAATAAAAAGCAATGGGGAAATTGGGCACCCCTGTCGTGTTCCTTTTTCTATCTTAAGTTCCTCAGTTGTTACATTATTTACAATCAACTTAGCTTTTTGTTCCGAATATATTGCACCCAAGCCGTTCTCAAAACCTTGGCCTACCCCCATCCCATGAAGATTCTTTATCATAAAACTCCAAGAAATATTGTCAAAGGCTTTCTCCGCGTCCACAAAAATCAATACTGCTTTAGTATTTATGTTCACCTCTAACTTTTCCAAAATATCTATTATATTCCTAACATTGTCTGCTAGGTGTCTTTTTGGGAGAAAGCCTGCTTGGTTCTTATGAATCTTTTCCATCAACACTTTTTTAAATCTTTTTGCCAAAATATCTGCAAAAATTTTGTAATCCACATTGAGTAGTGATATTGGGCGGTAGTTCTTCAATTGGGTCTTTTCAGTCTCTGTCTTTGGTATGAGTGAAATATACGCTTCTTTCCACGATTCAGGTGCCTTTTTCCCCTCTAAAATCTCATTGCAGACTTCTTTTAATGGTTGAATCAACCACTCCTTCAAAGATTTGTAGTATCTGGAAGTCAGTCCATCTGGTCCTGGAGATTTGCCCAATTGCATTTTCTGAATGGCAGCCTCTATCTCTTGTTCTGTTATTCTCTGATTCAGATCCATCTTGCTCTGCTGAGAGATTTTTTGTAATCCATATTTGTCAAGGAATTTGTCTATATCTTCTTCATTTTGCGGTCCTTGGGTATAGAGTTTTTTGAAATAACTCAAAAAGCAATTTCTAATTTCATTAGGTTTAGATATGTTCTTTCCATCCACTTCTAGACTTGTAACTGTATTTAATTTCTGCCTTTTCTTCAATTGCCATGCCAGAAGTTTACCACATTTATCTGCCGATTCAAATGTCTTTTGTTTCATTTGCTTTATCTTCCATTCAATCTCTTGGTTCATCAATTCCATATATTGTACTTGATATAACTTAATCTCTCTTAAAATCTCCTGGGACTTTGGTTTTACTCTTAATTTTTTCTCTCCTTCCTTTATCTTTTCCAAAATCTTTTCCTTCTTCTCATTCTGTTTCTTCCTCTTTATTGAGTTTTGTTGAATCAGAAAACCTCGCATCACAGCTTTGCTTGCGTCCCAGATCACTCTTTTCTCCACATTGGCCCTTAAATTTATTTCAAAATAGTCCTTTAAAGTTTTTTGGGCCTTCATAAGGATCTCCTTATCTCGAAAGAGGGTGTCATTCATTCTCCATCTAAATTGACCAGTTGTTGTAAGTTTCATTTCCATCTTCACAGCATTATGGTCGGAGCAAGTTTTTGGGCAGATTTCTACCTTCTTAATCTTTGGAGCCATCCCACTAGTGATCCAAATTTGGTCGATTCTGGTCCAGGTCATCATTGCTTGGGAGAAAAAGGTTCCCTCTCTCTCAAGAGGGTTCCTTGTTCTCCATATGTCTATTAAGTCCATATTTTCCGTCATTTCAAAAAAAGTCTTAGGAAGTCTCCCTTCCTTGGTAACTGTCAGTCTTTGTGCCTTGTCCATGTTAGTGGAGACCACACCGTTCATGTCTCCCATAATTAACATATTGTAATCCAGATAGTCCGTCAAAGTTTCATGGAGTTTCTTAAAGAACTCAGCTTTGCCATCATTTGGTGCGTAAATTCCAACTATCAAAATTTTTTCTCCTTGTACTTGTATCTCAACTGCCAAATATCTCCCTTGTTCATCTTTGAACATCATTTTTGGAGCCCATTTCTCTTTTACATATATGACAACTCCTCTTTTTTTAACTTTGTCTGATGAGATAAATTCTTGTCCTAATCTTTTGTTTATAAGTAGTCTCCTGTGAGCTCTGGTTATATGGGTTTCTTGTAAGCATATTAAATCCAGTTGTTCTCTATTCAAAATATGAAAAACTTGTTGTCTCCTCAAAGGCACATTGAGCCCATTACAATTCCAGCTAAGGAATTGCAGAGCCATCTTGTTATTTCTCTGGTACTCCTCCAACAGCTCCAAGTTGTTGCTCTTCCTCTGATGGTGGTGGAATGTGTCCAAACGAAAGATTCAAAATGTCTATTGCTTTCGTCTGTTCTGCAATTAGGTCCACAGTTCCCTTCTGGAGGTCCTCTCGGTTTCTTTCCAAAAATTTCTCTTTATCTTGTATAGTCTTTATTTTCACCTTCTTTCCCTTGTAATCGAAAGACAGTCCCTGTGGGAATTCCCACCTAAAGAGGATGGAATTCTTCTTTAACAGAAGAACCAGATCTTTATAGAAGGTTCTCAAATCCAAGATATACTTTGGGATGTCTTTAAAAATCTGTACAGCTGAATTTCCAATTTGCAAGGCCTTTTCAAAATGTAGTCTTAATATTTTGTCTCTTTCTTCCTTGGATCTAAGGGTAATCAAGCAGTCCCTCGGGGTCTTTCTGTTCTGTTTTTTGCCCAGTCTAAATGCTGTTGTAATTTTAAATTCGTCTTCCTCCAGATCTTCCCAGCAGTCAGCAAACTCTTGTGTTAAGAACTCCACGAGATTGTCACCTTCGTTCTCTGGAATTAATCTCAATTTCAGATTTCTCTCTTTTCTCTGTAATTCCCACAAAGCCAGAGTTGCGTCATGTTCAAATACCTTTTTGGCGATCGGTTCTAAGTTCTCTTGAGTCTCTCCAGCAATAGCTCTAGCTTCTTCCGCAATTTTACGTGTAGCAGAATTTTCCTTGACCAATTTATTTATAGATTCTGTGTTCTGATCTAATCTTGCTGATATCTCTGTTAATTTTTGTGTATTTTCTGAAGTCTGTTTTGTTAGAGTCTCCAGGGATTGGTTTATCTTAAGTAAGGCTTGTGTCACAGCATCCATGGAGACGGCTGTCACTTTTTCTTGTCCTGTTGTTCCTGTAGGTCCTGCAGGAGTTGCGCCTGTGATCGAGCCTCTTTTCTTTTGTTGCTGTTGCTGTTGCTGGTACTGTTGTTGTTGTCTAGTCTTAGCTCTTGTGGCTATCTCTTCTTGTGAACCACTCATGTCAAGGTCGTTTCCCACGGGAACTGTTTCCCGATGGAAAGTTCCACTGTCTTGAGCTGTGTCGGCCTTTACTTTACCCTCTAGGGGGAGCAAATCAAAATGTCCAAATACAAAGGCAAAGAAAATGTCCAAATACGAAGAAAAAAAGAAGGAAAGTTTAAAACAAGTATAGCAGGAGGCTTGTAAATACAAGTTACCACAGTTTCCCAATAGATACTGTCTCAGCCTACTCTGGTATACTGTAGCCAAACAGTCCAGGCTTTGTGTCACAATGTAACTTTCACAGGGAAAAGTCAGTTCAGTGCCCTATTGTCTTATTAGGCAGTCCGTTTCAGGTTATTGAGACAGCAGAAAATTTTTTCTTTTAAATAGATCATGCAGTTACTAATGTCTCTTTTGCCTCCCCTCTGCCCTGCTAGCTAGAGGGGAGATCTAAAGTCCAGATGTCAGGTTTAATTAATCGAAAGCAATGTCTCTTGTGGATGCAGCTTTAAAGTTTCGTTGCTTTCACTTTCATGCAGTCGGGGGAAGGCAGACTTCCTTAATTTTGACCTCCCCGTTTTCAGCCAAATTTCCAGATTTTAATTTCAAGTAAACGTTCCGTTTTACTCACGGGTTTTTTCTTTCCGAAATTACAGGAAGGAATCGGCGCTCTCCACTAATAGCGACGCGGCTTCACCCTGCGGGCTGGGTAGCGATTCTCAGCACCGCGCTCCCCCGATGTCGTTCCAGAGCCTTTAAAAGGGCTCTTTCTGCGGTAAAGGGGGGGCGCTCCTGGTGCCCACCGAATCTCCTCGTTCACAGGCTTCCGCGCCTGTGATTTTAGGGGTCCCCCGCTTGCCATAGCGGGACAGACCCGAACTCGCAGGGCAGTCCTTTTCCGGAGCTCGGAAAGAGGACCGCCATTAGCGCTGGCGCCGACCGGAAGTCCAGACGAGATCCGTTCTGGAGGTCCGGCCAGATCCTGAGGTTTTCACAACCTGGGAGACCGCTTCTGCACATGTACATGCGGCGTTAGAGTGCTTCTGCGCATGCGCAGAAGCGCTCTACTGCTTCTGCACATGCGTGTGCGGCAAAAACCTGGAAATATACTTCCGGGTTTGCGGCTTATGTATCACGAAGTTTACGTAACCGGAGGTACAACTGTATTTATGATTGCATTCCAAATATAATTAACCCTCTCAGATAAGACCTACTATTTTACTGACCCCACCCCAATCCTGGGATCTAGCCGTGGAATTCTAAGCACTATTGCCCCCCTGCAGCCTCTGGTCATCCGTCATAAACATCTCTCTCTCTCTGTGTGTGTGTGTGTGTGTGTGTGTGTATAGAAGGGGCAAGCCACGTTTCTGAAGGGGGCAGGCTTTGTCCCATATGTTAGATTTCTGGATGAGAAAGGGAGGCGTGTTTCACATCACCCTTCCCACGGAATGACGGAATCGTAGAATCGTAGAGCCATCTACTCCAACCCCCTGCAATGGTAATATTTTAGCTTTCTGTTACGTTGCTTTGACTGTATGCTCTATATTGGACTTTCTCCAGGTTGTATTATTTATGTTTTATTGATTTAATATGCAGCAAACCTCTTTGAGATTTTTCTTAAAAGTATAAAGCGGTATAGAAATTCAAAAAATCAAATCAAATAAATAAATGGACTGCTATTGGACCGCTATTTTATCCGAAGTCTACTCCTACTGCTTTTGACGGAGTTCACTTCCCAGCAGCTGTTCGACAGTGGAATTTGCTGCCAAGGAGTGTGGTGGAGTCTCCTTCTCTGGAGGTCTTTAAGCAGAGGCTTGACAACCATATGTCAGGAGTGCTCTGATGGTGTTTCCTGCTTGGCAGGGGGTTGGACTCGATGGCCCTTGGGGTCTCTTCCAACTCTATGATTCTATGATTCTACCTTGTCTTCATTTCCACTTTTGGATCTGACTCCCATCTGTATGTAAAAAGGGCCTTTCTGTCAAGTAACCGCAGAGGTCCAGCAAAAGGGGTGCTGAGGGTTAACGGGTTCCCTCTGCTTCCCCCGCAGGCCTCAGGTGGCCCCTGGGGCTCACTGCCCGGCTCTCCCCACCTTTGAGAGTTGGAGGGATGAAAACAGGCTCCATTCTTCCAGACCTGCTCAACCTGCCCCACCTTGCCTGTGTCTCCCCCCAGCTTCTCGATTCCGTGGGGCGCCGCATCGCCCGCAACCTCAACCTCAACTTCTTTGACTATGAGGATGTCTCCACGCGTCACGTCATCAGACACCTTCCGCCGGAGAGGTACGAGGACGACGACGACATGGACTACGGGGAGAACACGAGTGTGTGAGGGGAGTGGGCAGGGGTGGGTGGGTGCTTGGCTATTAAAGGTGGGCACTCTGTTCTGGGTGATGATTGTGTCCAAAGTGTGTCCTTTGCCAAGGTCTGCCTGGTTCCTTTCTTCTCTGTCCATCAGCAGATGTCTTCTGAGCTGCTTTGTGTCTACGACAGCCCAGGTTCAATCCATGGAATGGGAGGAGGAGGGTGGGTGGCCCAAAGGAACTGGGAGGAATGGTTCCAGCATGACCAGACCCAAAAACCTCTTGGCACTGGAGTGGTCCAAGAGGAACTCCACCCAAATTCATCCTGAAAGCCTATCTGTTGCCCAGCTCCTAGTGGTTAAGAGTGATAAGACTCGTAATCTAGTGAACCGAGTTCGCGTCTCCTCTCCTCCACATGCAGCTGCTGGGTGACCCTGGGCCAGTCACACTTCTTTGAAGTCTCTCAGCCCCACTCACCTCACAGAGTGTTTTTTGTGGGGGAGGAAGGGAAAGGAGAATGTGAGCCGCTTTGAGACTCTTTTGGGTAGTGATAAAGCGGGATATCAAATCCAAACTTCTTCTTCTTTAAGAGGAGCTTAACCCTGCCCTGTGGAGCAGCCAGTCAAGTCTGACTCTCTGGTAGTTCCTGCTATCCCCAACTTTTGAAATTGAAATAGAAGAGTTTGGATTTGATATCCCGCTTTATCACTACACGAAGGAGTCTCAAAGCGGCTCACATTCTCCTTTCCCTTCCTCCCCCACAAAAAACACTCTGTGAGGTGAGTGGGGCTGAGAGACTTCAAAGAAGTGTGACTGGCCCAAGGTCACCCAGCAGCTGCATGTGGAGGAGCGGGGAAGCGAACCTGGTTCACCAGATTACAAGTCCGCCGCTCTTAACCACTACACCACACTGGCTCTTTATTGTCACTTGTACAACTTGTATACAGTGAGATTACATAAGCACCCCCACTCAGCTCTCTTAGTCTTAATTCCCCTCATTTACTGACGCACACACACCAAAGTTAGTCGCCCTGTTGTTATCTTTTCATTCAGCAGCCTAACAGCCCACGGACAGAAGCTGTTGTTTACCCTGTTGGTGCCACTAATCATGCTTCTATAATTTCTGCCCAAGGGCAGGAGATCAAGAAAGTGCCAGCCAGGGTGTGAACCATCCCTGAGAATTTTCCTCACTCTCACGTTCTTCCGCTATTTCATCCAGCAGATTCACGGGACAGCCCATAATATCTTCTGCTGTATTCACCACCCTCTGTAGGCACTTCCTATCAGATGATGTCAAATCAGCGATCCACATCCTGATGCAGTAGGAAAGGACACTTTCTATTGTGGATCGGTAGAAGGAGATCATCAGATGTTGATTGACATCGTTCTTCCGCAATGCTCTGAGGAAATGGAGTCTCTGTTGGGCTTTCTTAACCACCTGGGTTGTATTGATTTTCCAAGTAAGGTCTTCACTGATATAAACTCCTAGGAATTTAAAGGAAGAGACTCTCTCCACAGAGACCTCCCCGATGTACAGCGGGGCTAGTTCTCTCTTCCTCCGAAAGTCCAACACCATCTCCTTTGTCCTTTTTGGTCACCTAAAAAGGTAAAGGTAAAGGGACCCCTGACCATTAGGTCCAGTCGTGACTCACTCTGGAGTTGCGGCGCTTATCTCGCTTTATTGGCCAAGGGAGCCGGCGTACAGCTTCCAGGTCATGTGGCCAGCAGGACTAAGCCGCTTCTGGAGAACGAGAGCAGCGCACGGAAACACCATTTACCTTCCCGCTGGAGCGGTACCTATTTATCTACTTGCACTTTGGCGTGCTTTCGAACTGCTAGGTTGGCAGGAGCTGGGACTGAGCAACGGGAACTCACCCCGTTGTGGGGATTCAAACTGCCGACCTTCTGATCAGCAAGTCCTAGGCTCTGTGGTTTAACCCACAGCGCCACCCACGTCCCTTTTTGGTCACCTACAGCCCCCCAAACAAGGAGAGAAGCTGGGGGTGCAGCAAATGAATTGATTTTTAAACCAGACTCTGAGCCAGGGCTCTCTGCAGTGCTCAGTTCAGCCTTCCCACAACTCGCTGGGGGAAAGCAGGGCTCGATTCCAGCCGCCTTTTCCCACTCCAAAGCATCTTGCTCATTTCACTAACACGAATGCGAAACTTTCGGTAGCTTGAATTCCAAGCCTCAGTCTCAACCCAGGTGTGCTTGCTTGTGTGCGGATTTCAGAACCCAATTGCACCCATTTCAGAGGTCCAGGTGATGGGACTTTTCTTGGACTACAACTCCCATCGTCCTCCATGAGCGCTGGCCAGGCTGCCATGGGCTGATGGGCGTTGTAGTCCCGCACCAACCGGCGTCCCACAGCTGGACCCCCGTCCTGCAGCCTGGGGGGGGGGGAGTGTTCTCTCTCCTTGCTCTCCTGTTGCCCCCCTTCACCCACTAGATGGCGCTCCTTGACTTCGACTCGGGGCCTCTGCTGAGCCGCTGGCTGCAGCACTGAGAATTTGGGAAAGTTCCTTGCTGGCTCCCCAGCCCGGCTCCTTCCTCCCTTCCAGCAGAAGGCAGGGACCAGCCAAGGGCGGGCGGACAGGGCCGGGGGCTGTGCAGAGGCTCCGGGCATAGGGGACTTGCCGTTGGCTTTGGGCGAGGGTGGTGGGGAAGGGGGCTTCAGGAGAGAGGGGCTGGAGAGGGGCAGCTTTCTCTTCCTGCGCGTCGTGGGGTGTCCCTGCGGCCGCCTGCGCACCTTCCAGAGGCGCCTGCTCAGCCCCCCCACTGCGGCCCATTGCAGCAGCACGGAAGCGCATCTCCCCCCCCCCGCGCGCTGCTGCAGCGCGTCCCCCAAGCGCCTCTGCCTTGCCAGCTGCAGTCCCGCCGCTTTGCACAGAGAACTGTAGAGTCGGGGAGGAGGAGGAGGAGGGGGGGACCGAAAGGGCCGCCCAGCCCAGCCCCCGACACATGTGCGCCGTGCTTAAAAATTGTGGGAAACGAGAGCGGGTGGGAGGCTGGATTAAAGGAGTTTACTGAAAGTTAGGACCGGGAGAGGTGCACAGGGGGTTTGTTGAAAAGGCTAAAATACAGCCTGCGGAAGCTCTGAATGTGCTCAGAGCAGTGAACTTTTCCTCTGCAGCTGAGATACCCCAAACAACACCCCACCCCCGTTAATTTTCTCCTTGCACCGGAGCAGGGCATGAGCCCACCCACGCGCCATTTCTCCGGCTGGTGGTTTGTGGGAAACAGGCTTGGGAGCAGCTGCCCACTGGAGAGGGTATTCCGTTAGTAGCGAGCCCCCCCCCAACTCCCCTCAGAGGAGGCAGGAGAGGACATATTGCTTGATTATAGCCTTTCCAACTTGTGTAAACAAGTTCACAATTTAGCAGAGTAACATTCCCCCTTTTTAAACTTACAGCGGATGCGTATGCTCAGGCTCGCTAAAGCCTCTATAATAACTGTTCTAGTATTTTCCTCTTTTTCCCTCCTAAAAGATAAGACATGACACAGTCTTCTATAAAAGTATAAAAAGGTTTACTCACACATCATTCTGTTCACAATTGGATCCCAGAAGGCAGACTTAGCTTAGAAAAGTAACATACTGTCAGGGGTTCAGGAGCAGAGACGCAGAGAAGGGAGGAAGCAGAGAGCGAGGGGGAGGAATCCGAAGGGAAAATGAGTGATGATGACGACCCGAGATCTCCAAGCCTAAGCAGTGAGTCAGAGGACTCCCAAAAGGGAGCCCCAGTGAGCAGAGCAAGGGGGGGATCCGGGGGGACACCCCAGGAGGAAGGGAACAGAGGAGATTCAGAGAGTAGCAGCTGGAAGTCGGGACCCACGCTCATAACTGAGGGCGGCAGCAGCTGGAAGTCGGGACCCACGCTCAAGACTGAGAGCAGCAGGGAGGAAGGTAGCCAGGCATCGGGTTCCGGAGGCTGTCAACAGGAGCCAGGGACGGCACCGAGTCCGTTCCGGGAGCGGACGGAGACGCGAGGGGTGACGCAGCAAGACCCCATCAACGAGGTCACGGAGATTTTGGACTCCAGATGGGGGGAAGAGGGAGTCGAATACCTCCTAGCCAGAGAGGGCACCCGGGCCAGCGCCAATAGCTGGGTGCCAGACTACGCTTTGGAGGAACCCCTGCTCAAGGACGAGTTTCATGCCCTTTTCCCACACAGACCCATGCCAGCGAGCTTCTTCGACGACTGGCTGTTCACGCCCACACTTTCTTCCAGCACGTTCCATGGATTCGACTCGGACGGGGAACCCGCACTGAGCACCCGTTCCCCAGAAGGATCGCCGGCGGGTTCGGCGTCAGACACCTCGTATTGGTGGGACGATCGACCGGAGGAGCAATGGCGTCGGAAGTGGCTGGAGATGCCAGGTCGAGCGACCGACGCGGAGACTGACATGGACGTGTTCGGGGAGGACCTTGGGTTCGAGCACGGCGGTACAGAGATGGAAGCGGAACAGGTCAACGTCGGCGACCGCGAGGAGGAAGACTCGGAGGTCTTCAGTTGGCGGCCAACCACGGGGAGCGAACTGTATCCGGCATTCCCTCCCGTGAGGATGGAGCACCCAGCACCCACACCTGAAAGCGGGGAGGGGGGAAGGGGGGGCTTCGAGGGGGGGATGGATGTCAGGGGTTCAGGAGCAGAGACGCAGAGAAGGGAGGAAGCAGAGAGCGAGGGGGAGGAATCCGAAGGGAAAATGAGTGATGATGACGACCCGAGATCTCCAAGCCTAAGCAGTGAGTCAGAGGACTCCCAAAAGGGAGCCCCAGTGAGCAGAGCAAGGGGGGGATCCGGGGGGACACCCCAGGAGGAAGGGAACAGAGGAGATTCAGAGAGTAGCAGCTGGAAGTCGGGACCCACGCTCATAACTGAGGGCGGCAGCAGCTGGAAGTCGGGACCCACGCTCAAGACTGAGAGCAGCAGGGAGGAAGGTAGCCAGGCATCGGGTTCCGGAGGCTGTCAACAGGAGGGAGGGCACGAGTCAGGGGTGGTCACGCCCTCCTCAGAGAGCGAGGCAACGGTTAAGAGGAAAGTAGAGAGTTGGGCGCGCGCGCCAAGTTCAAATGCAGCGGAAGCTGGAGCAGTAAGCAGCCCGGAGAGTGAGCCAGGTCCTAAAGCCCGCCGCAAGGAGGCAGAAGGATCAGGGGGGTCAGCGTCAGAGGAGAGTAGAAGGGAGGAGGCCCAGGGGGGCAGAAGGACCCAGAGACGTAGGGAGAGGCGAAGGAGGTGGAGCAAGGCTAGGGTATTAAGCTGGTGTGCAAGAGGCGGGGACTCAGACGGGTCTTCGCCGACCTAGGGCAGAAGGTGTAGAGCTGCACGCTGCAGTTCGGAAATGAAACCTGTAACTTAATAAAGACTCTTATAAAGTGAACGCTGGCGGACTTGGTCCTATGTGAGCTGGGACTGGGTGGCAGCCCTGACACATACACTTAAAAACTATCTCATAAGGAGACAGTCCCTTTGTCTTCTCTTGGCTGGAGGCCAAGAGAGCATCTTTGACTAAGCAGATGTTGCTTCTTCGATGCATGTAGTCAAAGAGGGAGAGATGGCTGCCCTGCCCTGTGCTTTTCTCATTACCTGCACAGGTGAGGCCACGCCCACCTCTAGTCACATGCAGAGGAAGTCTGTCCCAGCCCAGAAGGAAACAGGAAGTTTACCTGCTGGCTGGACAAACATTCCTCCCCATGTGCAAACATGTTCACTCTAGGAATGTTGTACTTGACTGCTCTTGTGTTTCACATCCCACAACCAGCAAGCAGGATTCGAGTACGAGGGCCCTTCTCTCTCCTTGGGGCCCCTTCCGACTCTTCCAATTCTCTGTTTCTGTGATTCATAAAAACCTAAGATTCCTCTTCCGGGGAACCAGCAAGCATGACCTGAGTGCCAGAGCAACTCTCCCCTCCTGTGGTTTCCAGCAAGAGACATTTGGGATCATGGCTGCCTCCGACTGTGGAAGAGTAGGAGAGCCATTCTGGCTAGGAGCCATCGGCAGCCCTCTCCCCCTCCGTGAATTTTTCCAGTCCTCTTTGAAAGCTGTCCATGTTGGTGGCCATCCTTGCCTCCTGAGGGAGAGAGTTCCACAGGTTAACTGTGTGCAGAAGGACCTCCTTTTCACTGTCCTTGCTGTCTGCCATGGAGGCCAAACCAAGGCCTTCAACATTCTAGTCCACAGGTAGGCAAACTAAGGCCTGGGGGCCAGATGCGGCCCAATCGCCTTCTAAATCCGGCCCGCGGACGGTCCGGGAATCATTACGTTTTTACCTGAGTAGAATGTGTCCTTTTATTTAAAACACATTTCTGGATTATTTGTTGGGCATAGGAATTCATTCCTATTCCTCCCCCCCAAAAAAACATATAGTCTGCCCCCCCCACAAGATCTGAGGGACAGTGGACCGGCCCCCTGCTGAAAAAGTTTGCTGACCCTTGTTCTAGTGCCCCAGATCTTCGTGGCACTCCCAGGAGAGGAGTCCTTCTCTAGACTCCTGCTTTCATTAGCCTTATCGCTACGGCCACCTTCACCCATCCATCTTTCAACACCTGCTCCCTGGGGTCAAGGGGGTGTGATCAGGCTTGGAGTTGCAGGGGTGTGTGTGTGTGTGTGTGTTTGCCTGGCCTCTCCTCCTTTCTCTGCTCTCCTGAGGGGGTGTGTGAGGGTATAACTCCTGTACAGGAGATACAGCCATTGCCCCCCCCATCATATCTCCATCACAGGGGAATGTAAAGGTAAAGGTAAAGGGACCCCTGACCATTAGGTCCAGTCGTGGCTGACTCTGGGGTTGCAGCGCTCATCTCGCTTTATTGGCCAAGGGAGCCAGCGTTTGTCTGCAGACAGCTTCCGGGTCATGTGGCCAGCATGACTAAGCTGCTTCTGGCAAACCAGAGCAGCGCATGGAAACGCCATTTACCTTCCCACTGGAGTGGTACCTATTTATCTACTTGCACTTTGACGTGCTTTTGAACTGCTAGGTTGGCAGGAGCAGAGACCGAGCAACGGGAGCTCACCCTGTCGCAGGGATTCGAACCGCTGACCTTCTGATCGGCAAGTCCTAGGCTCTGTGGTTTAACCCACAGCGCCCCCCGCGTCCCATATCACAGGGGAATGAGTTGGAAGCAATTCTTGCCTGTGTGCGAAGCATTATCAAGAGAAGCCTCTTCCAGCAGGATCCATCTTGCCTGGAGCTCCCGGGACATCCAAACAACAGGAGAGTTTGGCATTTGCACCAGACCTGCTCCAGCATCCTGTTCTCCCCCAGGTGCCAAGGAGATGCCCTTGGAAAGCCCACAGGTAGGGCATGAAGTCAGCAAACCTCCCCTCCCTCTAGTCATCACATACAGCTCCCAAGTTAAAACAGTACAACGCATCATCAGAGATCTACAACCTCTCCTGGACAATGACAGTTCTCTTTCTCAAGCTCTGGGAGGAATACCTTTCATTGCCTACAGACAGCCACCCAATCTTAAACAACTCCTAACCCACAATAATACTACAACCAGACTTAACACGGACACTGGCACCAGAGCCTGCAATAAACCCAGATGCCAACTTTGCTGCCACATACACCCGGGCAACACCATTACTGGCCCCAACAACATCACACATACCATCTCGGGACTATTTAATTGCTCATCGTCTAACATTGTGTATGCCATCAAATGCCAACAGTGTCCTTCAGCTCTCTATATTGGACAAACAGGCCAAACCTTACGCCAAAGAATAAACGGACATAAATCTGACATCAAGAATCACAAAATAGAGAAACCAGTAGGAGAACACTTCAGTCTCCCAGGACATTCTATACAAGATCTCAAAGTAGCTGTTTTACTACAAAGGAATTTCAGAAATATACTGGAAAGAGAAGCTGCTGAATTACAACTCATTACCAAACTTAAAACCATGGCGAGACCTGGTCTGAACAGAGACATTGGATTCTTATCTCATTATACATGACTAAGCCATTTCTCACCTTCTCACCCCTTGCCTTTTCCTGTAAGACCTATTACAGTCTGTCAAGAGGCTCATCTCAGCTATCTGCCAATCTCGCATTCCCACCACCCTTCTGAGTAATACCCCTCCCCACCTTCTCACTATATAGAAGGATCTGGCAACTTCTGTTTCAGTGTATCTGAAGAATTGTGCATGCACACGAAAGCTCATACCAAGAACTAACTTAGTTGGTCTTTAAGATGCTACTGGAAGGAATTTTTTTATTTCTCCCCTCCCTTGTTTGTCTCCCTGCAACTAGTGTCCAAAGGTAGACTATCTTGGACCATGGAGGGTCCATTTAGCTTGTCTTCGGGATTATTAATTCATGGCTAAAGATCCTTGAACAGAAAGTTCCCAGAATTTGCAACTCTGAAATGCTGAATTAAAAACCACGGGTTTTTGTTCACCATTTCAGAGCTAGAAGTTCAAAGGCCGGGGGGATTTGACTTTCAAACAGACTCAAAAGCAGGAACAAAGTGGTTTCGCTTTGCTAACACTTTTTTAAAAATTAAAAAATAAACACCCTTTGTTGCAGTTGCTGCCATCAGAATGCCATCAGATAAAAACTATTTGTATAAAATCTGCCATGTACTCAGTCAGTTGCCCTGAGTGAACCTGGAATCTAGTATTGTGACCAGTGCTTTTTTTCTAGAAAGATATGTGCCGGTCCTCACACCATGAAGTTGTCACATTAAGTGCCACATTTTTAACAACAAAAAAAGGAAGTGCTGGTCCCGTGTGCCCCTGAGTACCCCCTGAAAAAAGGACTGATTGTGACAGAGGGAGCATCGTCTCCCAGTTTTTCCTGCTTGCAATGTCCTTTTCCTGCATCTTGGAGGGGTGTGTGGCACTACAGGGCACTTCAACCTTTTTGGGGCCCCTGGACACATTTGCAAACGCGAGGAGACAGAAGAAGAAGAAGAAGAAGAGTTTGGATTTGATATCCCGCCTTTCACTCCCCTTCAGGAGTCTCAAAGCGGCTAACATTCTCCTTTCCCTTCCTCCCCCACAACAAACACTCTGTGAGGTGAGTGGGGCTGAGAGACTTCAAAGAAGTGTGACTGGCCCAAGGTCACCCAGCAGCTGCATGTGGAGGAGCGGAGACTCGAACCCGGTTCCCCAGATTACAAGACTACCGCTCTTAACCACTACACCACACTGGCTCTCAGATGTGAGCACTGTGTGCCCACCCTGGACCTTCTCCTACAGGTAACACCTGGATGCTTATTTCAAGCCTAATTTCAACTGGGGCAGGAGGGGGCAGGAAGGCATACCCTGTGGACGCCAGGGAAGACCTCTCTGCAAGTGACTCACAGGTGCCCTGTTGGCATGTGGGCCTGCTCGTGAGGAAATTTGGAGATGATGGACGCTGTTGTCCAAAGCATATGGAGGGCACCAGATGTTGTTGTTGTTTTTTTGCATTGTTTTATTGATTGCAGTCATTCCCCGCCATTTCCCCCAAGGAGCTCCAGGTGACATGCATTGTTGCTGTTTAGTCGTTTAGTCGTGTCCAACTCTTCATGACCCCCTGGACCAGAGCACGCCAGGCACTCTTGCCTTCCACTGCCTCCTGCAGTTTGGTCAGACTCATGCTGGTCGCTTCGAGAACACTGTCTCACCATCTCGTCCTCTGTCGTCCCCTTCTCCTTGTGCCCTCCATCTTTCCCAACATCAGGGTCTTTTCCAGGGAGTCTTCTCTTCTCATGAGGTGGCCAAAGTCTTGGAGTCTCAGCTTCAGGATCTGTCCTTCCAGTGACCACTCAGGGCTGGTTTCCTTCAGAATGGAGAGGTTGGATCTTCTTGCAGTCCATGGGACTCTCAAGAGTCTCCTCCAGCACCAGAATTCAAAAGCATCCATTCTTCGGCGATCAGCCTTCTTGATGGTCCAGCTTTCACTTCCATACATCACTACTGGGAAAACCAGAGCTTGAACTATACGGACCTTTCTTGGCAAGGTGATGTCTCTGCTTTTTAAGATGCTGTCTAGGTTTGTCATTGCTTTTCTCCCAAGAAGCAGCCGTCTTTTAATTTCGTGGCTGCTGTCACCATCTGCAGTGAGTGACCTGCGTGGCTCTCCTCATTTCATCAACACAACGACCCTGCGAGGTAGATGAGGCTGAGTGGCCCTTTCACGAAGGCACTCTCCTCTCTCACTTCCAGCGACTCCCAAACCCCTCTTAGCATTTCCTGAGCCAGCCCGCCAGCCCACCCCCAGTTCTCCAGCACCCACAGGTTGCCCGGCACCCAGGAAAGCGGGGCGCGACTGTGGGTGCCAGTCAGCAATGGGGGTGGGCTGGGCTGTGAGCCTTCACCCCCCTCCCTCCGAGCTCTGTCCGGCTCCCTGCAAACCCAGAGGAAATCCACAGGGACTAGTAACCTGGCGGCTCTCTCCGCGCCCCCCCCCCGAAGTTGGGAAGCAAGGCGCTCCAACAGGGATGTCAGGATGAGCCCCCACTCCCGGCTTCCCGCCCCAGCCCGCTCCTCCCACTGCAGCAGCAGCCGCGCTGGTGTGGCAGGCCATGTAATGGAGCTCCCCCCCCCCGCCGTTCAGCTCCACGGCTGTGCGAGGCGACCCCCTTTAATTGCTTTTATAGAGTGAACAATGAAACAGACTCCATCCACAACTAATGAACTCTCCTTCTCTCCCCCTCTCCATCCTCCCCCCCCCGCTGGGCGGGCTGCTGCCTGCGGCCTCCCCCGAGGGGGGGGGGAGAAGAAGCTGATCTGTTTCTTTATTTACCGCTTCATTTGCGGCCAGTGACAAGGAGCGGAGCACAAAGGCGCGCGCGCGCGCGGGGGGGGGGGGCGGAGAGCTGCTTTGGGTCCTAGCGCCCAACCCTCTGGCTCTCCCCCAGCCAGGCGTGCCGGGGTCTCCCTAAGAAGGACAGAATTGTAACATTGGAAGGGACCCCTGGGGGTCATCTAGTCCGACCCCCCCTCCAATGCAGGAATCTCAGCTAAAGCACCCACGGCAGATGGCCGTCCAACCTCTGCTTGAAGACCTCCAGGGAAGGAGAGGGAGTCCACCACCTCTCGTGGGAGGCTGTTCCACTGCCCAACAGCTCTTGCCACCAGAAAGTTCTTCCTGAGGCTTAGTCGGAATCTCTTGTAACCTGAAGCCGCTGGTTCGAGTCCTGAGCTCCAGAGCAGGAGAAAACAAGCTTGCTCCCTCTTCCAGGTGACAGCCATCTCGATAAAATAATTCCTCCCAGTAGCACCTTAGAGGCCAACTAAGTTTGTTATTGGTATGAGCTTTCGTGTGCATGCACACCTCTTCAGATACGCTGGAACAGAAGTCGTCAACAGGTTTACCACACCTATCAGCCAAGTGAGGTTGAATCCTGACAAGATAGAAGTACTGTTTTTAGGGGACAGGAGGCGGGCAGGTGTGGAGGATTCCCTGGTCCTGAATGGGGTCACTGTGCCCCTGAAGGACCAGGTGTGCAGCCTGGGAGTCATTTTGGACTCACAGCTGTCCATGGAGGCGCAGGTCAGTTCTGCGTCTAGGGCAGCTGTTTACCAGCTCCATCTGGTACACAGGATGAGACCCTACCTGCCCGCGGACTATTGCAATGTGCTCTACGTGGGGCTACCTTTGAAGGTGACCCGGAAACTGCAATTAATCCAGAATGTGGCAGCTAGGCTGGTGACTGGGAGCGGCCGCCGAGACCATATAACACCGGTCTTGAAAGACCTGCATTGGCTCCCAGTACGTTTCCGAGCACAATTCAAAGTGTTGGTGCTGACCTTTAAAGCCCTAAACGGCCTCGGTCCAGTAGACCTGAAGGAGCGTCTCCACCCCCATCGTTCTGCCCGGACGCTGAGGTCCAGCGCTGAGGGCCTTCTGGCGGTTCCCTCATTGCGAGAAGCAAAGCTACAGGGAACCAGGCAGAGGGCCTTCTCGGTAGTGGCGCCCGCCCTGTGGAACGCCCTCCCACCAGATGTCAAGGCGATAAACAACTACCTGACATTCAGGAGACATCTTAAGGCAGCCCTGTTCAGGGAAGTTTTTAACGTGTGATATTTTATTGTATTTTTGGTTTTTATGGAAGCCGCCCAGAGTGGCTGGGGAAACCCAGCCAGATGGGCGGGGTATAAATAAATAATAATAATAATAATAATAATAATAATAATAATAATTATTATTATTATTATATATAAGGGTCTGGCGACTTCTGCTTCAGTGTATCTGAAGAAGTGTGCATGCACACGAAAGCTCATACCAAAACAAACTTAGTTGGTCTCTAAGGTGCTACTGGAAGGATTTTTTAAATTTTGTTTCGACTACAGCAGACCAACACGGCTACCTACCTGTAACTAGAACCATCTCAATGTCTTTTTTGGGAGGGGGGGAGGTGTTTCCCCCAGGTCTGCCTCCAGGCCACCTCAAACCTCTGCCCTGCCCCTTGCAGGACGACCCACGAAAGGGCCAGAGGTGGGGGCGGGGTCCCCAATTATCTCAAGGGCTGCCACATGGAAGATGGCGCATGCTTGTTACCTCCTGCTCCAGAGGGCAGGACGTGAACTCATGGATTCAAATTGCCAGAAAGGTGATTCCAACACAACATCAGGAATAACCTTTCTGCTGGTAAGAGCTACTGGACAGTGGATCGGACTCCCTGGGAAGGTGGTGGACTCTCCTTCCTTGGAGGTTTTCAAGCAGAGGTTGGGCGGCCATCTTTCAAGGATGCTTTGGTTGAGATTCCTGCATTGCGGTGAGTTGGGCTACATGACCCTTGGTCTCCCTTTTCTGCCCACCTTCCAGCTTGTCGATATCCTTCTCCAGCTGTGGTGCCCAGAGCAGTAAACCAGACTCCAGCTGGGGTTTGACCAAGGCAGAAGACAGCCTCTGGCTTTGTGGGGCACGAAGAGGGCAGCTGACTTGTTGCTCAAGCAAAAATGAAAACAAAGTCTGCTCTGGAAGTTTGCTATCCTCCTTTGACAGATGGACACCACGTGGCCTTTCAATCTGGAAACGTTCGGAAGAGATTTACTTCCAGCACAGAATGGCTCAGCCAGGGCCTGCGCTTCCCCTCAGAGGGACCCGGTCTGGCAGAGCCCTGGCAACCTCCGGGGGAGGCTGGGGGCAGGAGAACAGGCCAGTGGGAACAGGGGGTCGGTGTCCCTGGGCACACCTGGCCACAGGGCCCTCTCCATCCTGTGGGATGTGAAACACAAGAGCAGTCAAGTACAATATTCCTAGAGTGAACATGTTTACTCATGGGGAGGAATGTTTGTCCAGCCAGCAGGGAAACTTCCTGTTTCCTTCTGGGCTGGGACAGACTTCCTCTGCATGCGACTAGAGGTGGGTGTGGCCTCACCTGTGCAGGTAATGACAAAAGCACAGGGCAGGGCAGCCACCTCTCTCTTTGACTGCATGCATTGAAGAAGCAACATCTGCTTAGCCAAAGATGCTCTTTTGGCTCCAGCCAAGAGAAGACAAAGGGACTGTCTTCTTATGGAATAGTTTCCAAGTGTATGTTACTTTTCTAAGCTAAGTCTGCCTTCTGGGATCCAATTGTGAACAGAATGATGTGTGAGTAAACCTTTTTATACTTTTATAGAAGACTGTGTCATGTCTTATCTTTTAGGAGGGAAAAAGAGGAAAATACTAGAACAGTTATTATAGAGGCTTTAGCGAGCCTGAGCATACGCATCCGCTGTAAGTTTAAAAAGGGGGAATGTTACTCTGCTAAATTGTGAATTGCTTTACACAAGTTGGAAAGGCTATAAATCAAACAATATATCCCCTCCTGGATCCCTGAACATTCCCACACATCCTCTGCTGAACTAAGACCAAGTTGGCCCAGCCTGAGCCCCTCTCTCCAGTAGCTGCAGCTCTGGTGGGAGCCCAGCTGACTCTGCCTTCGGTGGGACATCTCCTGACCTGGGAGAAGGTGCTGGCACTCAGCACCTCCTCTGGCTCCCCAGCAGCTGATGTCGCAGAGGGTGGCCTCTTCTTCCTGCCTGCTGGCAACCTGAGCTGCTGTTGCTGCTGGGACAGGCAGTGTGTGTGTGTGTGTGTGTGTGTCCTTGGCATTTGGAAGCCAGAGCTTTTGCTCAGAGGAGGGTGGTCTTCCATTTCGGGGGCACAGGCATGTCATGGACCAGGGGTGGGGGTGGGGACTGTGAGCCAGCTGGCCCGGCTTCCCCCCACCCCAGCCCTGTAGTTGCAGCAGCCCTTCTGAAACGTTCCAGCCCAGGGTTAATCCGTTGCACAGAACGGAGAATAAAAATGCAGGGTTGCACCTAAGAGACTCTCCTGTTCGTTCGCTCGCTGTGGCAGGCTGCTGACTCCATCAGATGCACTAAGAAGCGTATCTTTTCCTTGCTTGCTTGCATTTGCACCTTTCTGTCATCCCACACACCTACTTAAATCAGCTTTTGGGTCCTCTCTGGTGGGGAGGTGAAGGGGGCGGGGGCTACAGCCATTCTTGAAAGGTTGCAAAACTGCTTCCCTCCCAAACTGAAAGGGCTATTCCAATCTGGTGGGTTGTTTTTTTTTTTTTGCAGGTGTATTTCCTGCAACATGTCATTGATGCAATAATAGTGCATTCCTGATGGATTTGTAATGGGCCGCCCACATGTCATTCTCTTATTTTCTGTTTTTTGATGTTTCCCCATTGCTACTCCCCACATGCGGGGACGCGGGTGGCACTGTGGGTTAAACCACAGAGCCTAGGGCTTGCCGATCAGAAGGTCGGCAGTTTGAATCCCTGCAACGGGGTGAGCTCCCGTTGCTCGGTCCCTGCTCCTGCCAACCTAGCAGTTCGAAAGCACATCAAAGTGCAAGTAGATAAATAGGTACCACTCTGGCGGGAAGGTAAAATGGTGTTTCCGTGCGCTGCTCTGGTTCACCAGGAGCAGCTTAGTCATGCTGGCCACATGACCCGGAAGCTGTACGTTGGCTCCCTTGGCCAGTAAAGCGAGATGAGTGCTGCAACCCCAGAGTCAGTCATGACTGGACCTAACGGTCAGGGGTACCTTTACCTTTACCTTTACTCCCCACATGCACCTCCTTGACTGCTTAGATCTGCAGGACTGGCTCTGCTACAGGTAATTTGTAAGAAAGCAATATTTTAGTGTGGCAGCACATGCACTCTGGAACTCCCTGCCTATTGACATCAGCAAGCATGGTCCATGGCCAGGGATGATGGGAGTTTAGCAACCTCTGGAGGGCCAAAAGTTCCCCACACCTTCTGCAAATCTTCATTTTCTTTATACTTTCCTTTTTCCAAGCTGTGTTGGGACAGTCTCACCTCCAGACCTTTCTAGTAAGGAGTCAAGCTGCCTTCTGCTGCCCTCAGCCCACAGGTCCTACAGGGTAAGGGCTCTTCTTTTTGCCCCCCCCCCCAATTCTGCTGCCTTCGTTGGCCCATCACTCAAGGGGGTTTGTGCAGCATAAAAGCACCATACGAAAAGCTCACAATTTTCATGCCTCATTTTCTGCCCAAGCTTAACATTTTCAAATTACAGTAGACTCGCAACTTACACACATTTAATTTGTGCAAATTCAGCTCTTTGCACTTGGCTGAAAAACTAAAAAAGAGAGGGTGGGAGTGCAGGGGGTAACATTACCCATCCTACCTGCCATTGCACTCACCTTGGGAGAGCGTCCTGAGGTGCAGGGAGGCTCTACACATTTTTGGCTTTATGTGCTATCCCTGGACTGTAAGCTGAGAGTCGACTGCATTTGCAATAGGGGCTGGTCATTGTGGAAAATGGGAGACTGGACTAGGTAACCGGCCTTTGATCTGACCCAGAAGACTCTTCTAATCATAGAATCATAGAATTGTAGAGTTGGAAGGGACCCCCAGAGGTCATCTAGCCCAACCTTCTGCAATGCAGGAATCTCAACTAAAACATCCATGGCTGATGGCCATCCAACCTCTGCTTAAAAACCTCCAAGGAAGGAGAGCCAAGCACCTCCACAGGAAGTCCAGTCTGCTGTTGAACTGCTTTTACAGTTAGAAAGTTCTTCCTGATGTTTATTTGGAATCTCCTTTCTTCTGACTTGAAGCCATCGGTTTGAGTCCTACCCTCTAGAGGAGGAGAAAACAAGCTTGCTCTGTCTTCCATGTGACAGCTCTTCAGATATTTGATAATGGCTCTCATCTCTCCTCTCAGTCTCCTCTTTTCCAGGCTGAACATCCCCAGCTCCTTCAACCGTTCCTCATCAGGCTTGGTTTCCAGACCCTTGGTCACCTTCGTCGCCCTCCTCTGCACACCTTCCAGCTTGTCAACGCCCTTAAATTGTGGTGCCCAGAACTGGACACTATAATTGATAACTCTTGTCTTGCTCTGGTTTTCCCAGTAGTGATGTATGGAAGTGAGAGCTGGACCATCAAGAAGGCTGATCGCCAAAGAATGGATGCTTTTGAATTCTGGTGCTGGAGGAGACTCTGGAGAGTCCCATGGACTGCAAGAAGATCCAACCTCTCCATTCTGAAGGAAATCAGCCCTGAGTGCTCACTGGAAGGACAGATCCTGAAGCTGGGGCTCCAAGACTTTGGCCACCTCATGAGAAGAGAAGACTCCCTGGAAAAGACCCTGATGTTGGGAAAGATGGAGGGCACAAGGAGAAGGGGACAACAGAGGACGAGATGGTGGGACAGTGTTCTCCAAGCTACCAGCATGAGTTTGACCAAACTGCGGGAGGCAGTGGAAGACAGGAGGGCCTGGCGTGCTCTGGTCCGGGGGTCACAAAGAGGCGGACACGACTAAACAACAACAACCGTACTTAACCCTATCTTTATTTATTTATCATAATATTGAATTTATTCTGTGTTTGCCAAGTTGTTGAATTTTGCAATTTCTGAATTTACCAATGTTTTATTTGTATTTCCAATGCTCTGCATTTTGATGTTTTGAATGTTTGCTGTAAGGCACTTTGGGCACAGCTCATTGTGGGAAAGCAGCCGGCAGGTAAACCCAATCAATCAATGGATGATGGACTATGTGGAACTGGTGAAACTGACACACAAACTGCGTGATAAGGACAACTGTGACTTTAAAGAAGAATGGGAACCTTTTACAAAGTACTTAAAGAAACAACAAAATGAACTGGACTCCTTGGCAGGTTTTGAATAAACAATCACAAATTCATTATTGGTAACAAATAGATAACTGAAGGATTTTTACAATTTTATAAGATGGAGAGAATAACATGTGTTGAAATACCAGAGAGAGGATCTGAGGGAAGTCTGGGTGGGGGCGCAAGGGTGGCTTCTTCTTGGGGAGGGGGGAGAGAAAACTGGGGGGGGGGATGAAGATGATATGTTTTTGATAAATTGCTATGTTGAAATTCATAATAAAAATTATTTTTTTAAAAAAATGAAAATCAATGGAGATAGAGCAGAGGACAGGAGACAGGGCCCTGTGATCTCAGCATTGCTCTGTATCTTGTAGCTTCCTTCTCCACCAAGGTTTCCTCAGTATTTTCTCCATGATCATAAGCATCAGAAACTTGCTCCCTGTTTTCGCAAACGAAAAGCTAAGTTGCCCTGGAAGCCAAATCCTGCGGCAGATCCCGAACCCACACGTGCGTGCGCTGCTGGGACGCGAAATACGTGTGGCCGGAGCAGTGGCGTAGCGTGGGTTGTCAGCACCCGGGGCAAGGCAAGTAATTTGCGCCCCCTAACCCGTGGATTTGCGCCCCCTAACCCTAACCCCCAGATGTTGCGCCCGGTGCAGCCCGCCCCCCTGCACCCCCCACGCTACGCCACTGGGCTGGAGCGTGTTTGTGTGTGCGAGCAGAATGGCGCACGGATTGGCGTGTTCCTCCAGTGCAAAAGGGAAGCCCCAAGCAGGTGTGGGGAGAAAGTGAGCAGACAGCACAGCAGGAGGGGGAGCCGGAGCAATTAAACTGATTAACGACGGCAACATCTGATGTGTGACGAGGCAGAGTGGGACAGGCCCTGCCATCGGGGCGCAGCACAACCCCCCCAACCGCCCGCCTGCCCTGGTTCGCGTGCAGAACTGCAAAGCTGGCAAAGCCAGGCAGGCTGCGATGATGCCACCTGGAGCTGGAGAAGAGGACTCAGGAAATCCTGCGGTGGAAAAGGGAAGGCAGGCAGGCAGGCAGGAAGCCAGGCTGGGCAGGTCCCAAGAGGTGGAGGGGGGCTCTCTTAAAACCTCAGAAGTGTAGGAAGGCACCCTGAAGGCCATCCATCCCAACCCTCTGCAAAAATATCCATGACAAATCTGACCTCTGGAAGGAGAGTCTACCGCCTTCCGAGCAAGTCCATTTGGCTTCTTCAGCAATTGTGGGCTGGGGGGGGGGTGTCTGGGGAGGGTGCAGAAAGTTTATTCCTTCGGCTGCTGCTGCTGCGTTGTCCACTGCCTTGGCCACACCTTCTCCTGGTGGGGAGGAGAGAGGCAGGGAGCGTTTGGGGTAGAAGGGGAGAGGGAAAGTTGCCCACTTTTTGAGCCCTCTAGTGGCCCCTCGGGAAAATCATAGAATGGAATTTTAGAGTTGGAAGGGACACCCAAGGGCCATCTAGTCCAACCCCCTGCAATGCAGGAATCACAGCTGAGCGTGTGGAGCCTTGCGCATGGGCACATCACCCAGCATGTGTGTCAGGAGTGTGTGCAGGAGCCAGGCCCTTCCTAAGTTTGTTCTGAAGAGGCAAGGCGTGGCCACACAGGTGAGGTCGACTGGTAACTCACAGCACCTGGTGGCAAGAGCAGGGAAGGGGTATAAGGTCAGCATTTTGCCTTTGGCTCTTTGCCACAGCAACACGCTTCCTGCCTTGCTGCATTTGGCTTCTTGCTTCCTGACCCTCGGACCCTTGGCTTCTTGACTCCTGTCTCTCTGACCCTCAGACTCTTGGCTTCCTGACTCCTGGCTTCTGGGCCCTGTTCCTGCTCCCCCCCCCCCGCCATCTCCCCCCGTCCTGACTCCCCCTGCCGGAACTTCGTGAAACAGACGGTGACAATGTGTTCATGCTTTTGGCCCTGCAGTCTCCTTGGCCACCCTCTGCTTTCAACCCCAGAGACTTTTTAAATAATAATAATAATAATAAATTTTATTTATATCCCGCCCTCCCCAGCCAAAGCCGGGCTCAGGGCGGCTAACAACAATCAAATAATCAGTCAAATAATCACACAATCTAAAATATTTCATTATAAAATTAATTAAATCAAATTGATGGCAACCAATTATGCAGAATTATGTGCAGGTTGCCAGAGGAGGGAGTCAGGCTGCGCCCTGACCAAAGGCCTGGCGGAACAACTCTGTCTTGCAGGCCCTGCGGAAAGATGTCAGGTCCCGCAGGGCCCTAGTCTCTTTTGACAGAGCATTCCACCAGTTTGGAGCTGCAGCCGAGAAGGCCCTGGCTCTAGTTGAGGCCAGCCTAACCTCTCTGAGGCCTGGGACCTTGAGGATGTTATTATTTGCAGACCGTAGGTTTCTCTGTGGGGCATACCAGGAGAGGCGGTCCCGTAGGTACGAGGGTCCTAGGCCGTATAGGGCTTTAAAGGTTAAAACCAGCACCTTAAACCTGATCCTGTACTCCACCGGGAGCCAGTGCAGCTGGTATAATACCGGATGAATGTGCTCTCGCAGCGAAGACCCCATAAGGAGTCTCGCCGCGGCATTCTGCACCCGCTGGAGTTTCTGGGTCAGTCTCAAGGGCAGCCCCACGTAGAGCGAGTTACAATAATCCAGTCTGGAGGTGACCGTCGCATGGATCACAGTGGCTAGGTCAGGACGAGAGAGATAAGGGGCCAACTGCTTAGCTTGGCGGAGATGAAAAAATGCCGCCTTTGTTATAGCTGTAATCTGCGACTCCATAGAGAGGGAGGTATCGAAGATTACACCCAAACTCTTAACGGACGGTGCTGGCACTAATTGCACCCCCGCAAGAGATGGGAGTTGCCCCCCTGATCCCATATCTTCCCGCCCCAGCCAGAGGACCTCTGTCTTCGAAGGATTTAACTTCAACCGGCTCCCACGTAACCATCCAGCCACAGCTTCCAGACATCTGGTCAGTGTGTCTGGGGCCGAGTCAGGATGGCCATCCATCAACAGATAGAGTTGGGTGTCATCAGCATACTGATGGCAACCCAGCCCAAAACTCCGGACAAGCTGGGCGAGGGGGCGCATAAAGATGTTAAAAAGCATCGGGGAGAGAATTGCACCCTGAGGCACTCCACACACCAAGGAGTGGCGTGATGACAATTCCCCCCCAAGCGCCACCCTCTGTCCCCGACCAGAGAGAAACGAGCGCAGCCATTGAAGGACTGTGCCCTGGATCCCCACGTCGGCAAGGCGGTGGTCCAGGAGTTCGTGATCGACCATGTCAAAGGCTGCTGACAGATCTAGAAGAATCAGCAGCCCTGACCCGCCTCGATCCAGCTGCCTGCGGAGATCATCTGTTAGGGCGACCAGAGCCGTCTCGGTCCCATGACCAGCGCGGAAGCCGGACTGGAATGGGTCCAGAGCAGATGTTTCATCCAGAAACCTACCAAGCTGTTCAGCAACCGCTCTCTCAATCACCTTACCCAGGAATGGAAGATTCGAGACCGGGCGGTAATTGGATAGATCTGAGGGATCTAATGATGTTTTCTTTAAGAGCGGACGCACCACCGCCTCCTTCAGTTCCCCTGGGAATATCCCGGTGCCAAGGGACAAATTGATGATATCCCCCAGGGGGCCCCGCACCTCGTCTGGACATGCTCTAATCAGCCATGACGGGCACGGGTCAAGAGGACAGGTGGTGGGCTTTCCAGCTTGGAGGAATCTGTCCACATCAGCTGGAGATATCCGGTCAAAGTGGTCCAATACTGGACCCGAGGACAGTCGAGGGGCCTCCAGTTCCTTTATTGTATCCAAATTGGCAGAGAGGTCATGGCGGAGCAACAGGACCTTCTCCGCAAAAAAGCTCGCAAATGCCTCACAGCTGTGTGTCAGATTGTTATTTAAATTTGGCTGTCCTTCAAGGGACGTTAAAGACCGAATTATACTAAATAATTGCGCCGGGCGAGAGCTAGCGGATGCAATGGAGGCCGAGAAGTAAGACTTCTTAGCAGCCTTCACTGCCATCTCATAGGTTTTCATAAAAACCCTATAAGATGTTCTTGAGGCTCCGTCACGGGCACCCCGCCATATTCGCTCTAGCCGTCTGAGGTCCCGCTTCATTTTCCGAAGCTCCTCGGTAAACCAGGGAGCCCGGTTTCTGCGGGGTCGCAGAGGGCGCTTAGGTGCGATCTCATCGATGGCTGCCAGGAGCTGGGTATTCCAGCCCTCAACAAGCTCAGTCAATGAGTCGCCAGGGGGAGCAAGGTCCCGCAAGGCTTGACGGAATCTATCCGGGTCCATCAGCCTCCGCGGGCGAGCCCAAATCGGCTCGCCACCTAAGCAGGGTGGGGGTGGAAAGTCAATCCTGGCTTTCAGAGCGTAGTGATCAGACCATGGCACCTTCATCGAAGGAGACATGATCACATCTATACCGGCGCCAAAGATCAAATCCAGCGTGTGGCCTGCTTGATGTGTGGGGCCCGAAACAAACTGGGAGAGCCCTAGTGTCGCCATGGAAGACACCAGGTCCAGAGCCTGTGAGGAGGGAGTGGCATCAGCGTGGAAGTTGAAGTCTCCCAATACCAATAGGTTAGGGAACTCCAAGGCCCAGCCGGCCACCGCCTCCAGCAGGCCTGACAGGGTGGCTGCTGGTGCGCTAGGTGGCCGGTACACCAGCCAGACAGCCAAGCTCTCCTCGGAGCCCCACACTAGGCCAACACATTCAATGCCAGGGATCGATGGCGATGGTAGAGCCCTGAAAGAACAATCTTCCCGGATTAATACTGCCACCCCTCCCCCCCGGCCCACAGTCCGTGACTGGTGGAGGACGGAGAAACCCGGGGGCGCCATCTCTCGTAAGGTAACAGTTACCCCTTCGCGCACCCAGGTCTCCGTCACACAAGCCAGGTCAACTCCCTGCGAGATAAAGAAATCTCGCAGGGTAGCAGTTTTGTTGCCTATAGACCTGGCATTGCACAACACCAGTGAAGGAGGTGAGTAATCCTTGCTCACCCTACCCTCGTCTCTCGGGATGGGGCGCAGATTGGAAGGGGTACGAGCATATCCATATCTCGATCCCCTTCGCCTATAACATCTGCCCCCACCGCCATACCTCCCTCGCCCCTCCACGGTCGCAATCCCAAGCCTCATACCAACCTCCATTTACAAATAGAAAACAAAACAACCAAAACAATTATGCCCAAACAAAACCAATCCCCGCCCCACTCAGTGTCCAACCCCAAAAACAAAACAAAATGGAACAACAAAAATACATAAATAAAAACCACCATTCACGGTGGTACAACAAAGTAAACAATAAAAGCACCTTTAAAACACCTTAAAATATATATAAACATCTTTAACATTTGCAGCAGATAATGAAATAATATAATATTATAAAAAACAACAACCCCCATTTAAGGTGCTGCAAATTAAAAGCAATTAAAACATTTAAAACTATTTTGTCCATTGCTGCCGGTAGCTGCTCTGTCCTCTAAACTGTGATGGTAGTGCAGGCCCCGCCCCCTAGGCCGGATGGAGTTGGCAGGAGAGGGAGCGGTCTTCCCAGCACTCACGAAGCAGCAACAGCAGTCGTGTCCCGGAGGCCTCTCCCAGGCCTCTTATGCTGTGGCGATGAATGCAGGCCCCGCCCCCTAGGCCGGATGGAGTTGGCAGGAGAGGGAGCGGTCTTCCCAGCACTCACGAAGCAGCACCAGCAGTCGTGTCCCGGAGGCCTCTCCCAGGCCTCTTATGCTGTGGCGATGAATGCAGGCCCCGCCCCCTAGGCCGGATGGAGTTGGCAGGAGAGGGAGCGGTCTTCCCAGCACTCACGAAGCAGCAACAGCAGTCGTGTCCCGGAGGCCTCTCCCAGGCCTCTTATGCTGTGGCGATGAATGCAGGCCCCGCCCCCTAGGCCGGATGGAGTTGGCAGGAGAGGGAGCGGTCTTCCCAGCACTCACGAAGCAGCACCAGCAGTCGTGTCCCGGAGGCCTCTCCCAGGCCTCTTATGCTGTGGCGATGAATGCAGGCCCCGCCCCCTAGGCCGGATGGAGTTGGCAGGAGAGGGAGCGGTCCTCCCAGCACTCACGCAAGCAGCAGCACCAGCAGTCGTGTCCCGGAGGCCTCTCCCAGGCCTCTTATGCTGTGGCGATGAATGCAGGCCCCGCCCCCTAGGCCGGATGGAGTTGGCAGGAGAGGGAGCGGTCCTCCCAGCATTCACGCAAGCAGCAGCACCAGCAGTCGTGTCCCGGAGGCCTCTCCCAGGCCTCTTATGCTGTGGCGATGAATGCAGGCCCCGCCCCCTAGGCCGGATGGAGTTGGCAGGAGAGGGAGCGGTCCTCCCAGCACTCACGCAAGCAGCAGCAACAGCAGTCGTGTCCCGGAGGCCTCTCCCAGGCCTCTTATGCTGTGGCGATGAATGCAGGCCCCGCCCCCTAGGCCGGATGGAGTTGGCAGGAGAGGGAGCGGTCTTCCCAGCACTCACGAAGCAGCAACAGCAGTCGTGTCCCGGAGGCCTCTCCCAGGCCTCTTATGCTGTGGCGATGAATGCAGGCCCCGCCCCCTAGGCCGGATGGAGTTGGCAGGAGAGGGAGCGGTCTTCCCAGCACTCACGAAGCAGCACCAGCAGTCGTGTCCCGGAGGCCTCTCCCAGGCCTCTTATGCTGTGGCGATGAATGCAGGCCCCGCCCCCTAGGCCGGATGGAGTTGGCAGGAGAGGGAGCGGTCCTCCCAGCACTCACGCAAGCAGCAGCACCAGCAGTCGTGTCCCGGAGGCCTCTCCCAGGCCTCTTATGCTGTGGCGATGAATGCAGGCCCCGCCCCCTAGGCCGGATGGAGTTGGCAGGAGAGGGAGCGGTCCTCCCAGCACTCACGCAAGCAGCAGCACCAGCAGTCGTGTCCCGGAGGCCTCTCCCAGGCCTCTTATGCTGTGGCGATGAATGCAGGCCCCGCCCCCTAGGCCGGATGGAGTTGGCAGGAGAGGGAGCGGTCCTCCCAGCACTCACGCAAGCAGCAGCACCAGCAGTCGTGTCCCGGAGGCCTCTCCCAGGCCTCTTATGCTGTGGCGATGAATGCAGGCCCCGCCCCCTAGGCCGGATGGAGTTGGCAGGAGAGGGAGCGGTCCTCCCAGCACTCACGCAAGCAGCAGCACCAGCAGTCGTGTCCCGGAGGCCTCTCCCAGGCCTCTTATGCTGTGGCGATGAATGCAGGCCCCGCCCCCTAGGCCGGATGGAGTTGGCAGGAGAGGGAGCGGTCCTCCCAGCACTCACGCAAGCAGCAGCACCAGCAGTCGTGTCCCGGAGGCCTCTCCCAGGCCTCTTATGCTGTGGCGATGAATGCAGGCCCCGCCCCCTAGGCCGGATGGAGTTGGCAGGAGAGGGAGCGGTCCTCCCAGCACTCACGCAAGCAGCAGCACCAGCAGTCGTGTCCCGGAGGCCTCTCCCAGGCCTCTTATGCTGTGGCGATGAATGCAGGCCCCGCCCCCTAGGCCGGATGGAGTTGGCAGAAAGGGAGCGGTCCTCCCAGCACTCACGCAAGCAGCAGCACCAGCAGTCGTGTCCCGGAGGCCTCTCCCAGGCCTCTTATGCTGTGGCGATGAATGCAGGCCCCGCCCCCTAGGCCGGATGGAGTTGGCAGGAGAGGGAGCAGTCTCCATGCTCCCTTGGACTTGGGGATCAGACTATTTAGGGGTTTAATTTTTATTTCATTTATGCTGATGAAGCTATGTGAAGCTCCATGTACGTTCACAGCACTTTGATAATAATCAGAATATTAGAGATTGAATAATTATTATTTTTTTGGCAAGCGGTTTCCATGACATGACTGATATCTAGCAT